>NC_080065.1:67507574-68231748 GCF_949987535.1 Balaenoptera acutorostrata
ATTTGTTGCAATAAATATGTACTACAGTGCTACATGATCCATGGTTGGTTGAATCCATGGATGCAGAAACACAGATATGCAGGGCTGACTGTAAAGTTATATTCAGATTTTTGACTGTGTGAAGGGTTGGCACCCCTAACCTCCACATTGTTCAAGGGTCAACTGTAGTCTTCTATAGGGTAGGGAAATGGTGGTTGTTTAGTAGCATATAGAGGAATAGGGGATTGAGGGATTTAATTGCTGCTTAATTCACTTTCAACCAGTTGTTTTCTCCCCTCCCAACTCCCCTACCCCCAGCTTCCACTTCCACTTTGTGCCACCAGTTCCTGAGTCTTAGGATTCTGGGTATAACTCAAGTGGGGTCCTACTTTTCCTCATAGCTGCTTAAGATTCAAATGCCTTCAGGCTTCTAAGTCAATTACTGTTAGTCCATTTTCTTTGTAGCTTCTAAGGGGTTGTTGCTGTTGTTTTTTCTCCTAATTATTCTTGAGGTTTCATGACTTTTAAAACAATCTTGGTCTGTAGCTTCACAGAGTGAAATTAGATGCACATGTTTAGCCCATGCTCTTCAACCCAAGCTCCAAAAGTAAAAATCATTCGAAGATGGAGTAGAAGGATGTGTGCTCACTCCCTTTTGTGAGAGCACCGGAATCACAACTAACTGCTGAACAGTCATCAACAGAAAGGCACTGGAACTCACCAAAAAAAGATACCCCACATCCAAAGACAAAGGAGAAACCGCAATGAGACGGTAGGAGGGGTGCAATCACAGTAAAATCAAATCCCATTACTGCTGGGTGGGCGATTCACAAACTGGAGAACAATTATACCACAGAAGTCCACCCACTGGAGTGAAGGTTCTGAGCCCCATGTCAGGCTTCCCAACCTGGGGTCCGGCAATGGGAGGAGGAATCCCCAGAGAACTGGACTTTGAAGGCCAGTGGGATTTGATTGCAGGACTTCGACAGGACTGGGGGGAGACAGAGACTCCACTCTTGGAGGGCACACACAAAGTAGTGTGCGCACCAGGGGGAAGGAGCAGTGACCCCATAGGAGACTGAACCAGACCTACCTGCTAGTGTTGGAGGGTCTCCTGCAGAGGCGGGGTGCGTCTCACTGCCGGGAAAGGACACTGGTAGCAGAAGTTCTGGGAAGTACTCATTGGTGTGAGCCCTCCCGGAGTCTGCCATTAGCCCCACCAAAGAGCCTGTAGCCTCCAGTGCTGGGTCACCTCAGGCCAAACAATCAACATGGAGGGAACACAGGCCCACCCATCAGCAGACAGGCAGATTAAAGTTTTACTGAGCTCTGCCCACCAGAGCAACACACAGCTCTACCCACTAGTCCCTCCCATCAGGAAGCTTGCACAGGCCTCTTAGATAGCCTCATCCACCAGAGGGCAGACAGCAGAAGCAAGAAGAACTACAGCCCGTGGAACAAAAGCCACAATCACAGAATGACAGACACAATGAAAAGGCAGAGGACTATGTACCAGATGAAAGAACAAGATAAAACCCCAGAAAAACAACTAAATGAAGTGGAGATAGGCAACTTTCCTGAAAAAGAATTCAGAATAATGATAGTGAAGATGATCCAGGACCTCGGAAAAAGAATGGAGGCAAAGATCGAGAAGATGCAAGAAATGTTTAACAAAGACCTAGAATAATTAAAGAACAAACACCTAGAAGAATTAAAGGACAAACAAACAGATGACCAATACAATAACTGAAATGAAGAATACACTAGAAGGAATCGGTAGCAGAATAACTGAGGCAGCAGAACGGATAAGTGACCTGGAAGACAGAATGGTGGAATTCACTGCTGCGGAACAGAATAAAGAAAAAAGAAAGAAAAGAAATGAAGACAGCCTAAGAGACCTCTGGGACAACATTAAATGCACCAACATTCGCATTATAGGGGTCCCAGAAGGAGAAGAGAGAAATGACCCGAGAAAATTTTTGAAGAGATTATAGTCGAAAACTTCCCTAACATGTGAAAGGAAATAGCCACCCAAGTCCAGGATGCACAGAGTCCCAGGTAGGAGAAGCACACCGAGACACATAGTAATCAAATTGACAAAAATTAAAGGAAAAGAGAAATTATTAAAAGCAACAAGGGAAAAACAACAAATAACACACAAGGGAACTCCCATAAGGTTAACAGCTGATTTCTCAGCAGAAACTCTGCAAGCCAGAAGGGAGTGGTACGATATATTTAAAATGACGAAAGGGAAGAACCTACAACCAAGATTACTGTACCCAGCAAGGAGCTCATTCAGATTCGATGGAGAAATCAAAAGCTTTACAGACAAGCAAAAGCTAAGAGAATTCAGCACCAACCACCAAACCAGCTCTACAGCAAATGCTAAAGGAACTTCTGTAAGTGGGAAACACAAGACAAGAAAAGGACCTAAAAAACAAACCCAAAATAATTAAGAAAATGATAATAGGAACATACATGTCAGTAATTACCTTAAATGTGAATGGATTAAATGCCCCAACCAAAAGACACAGACGGGCTAAATGGATACAAAAACAAGACCCATATATATATGCTGTCTACAAGAGACCCACTTCAGACCTAGGGACACATACAGACTGAAAGTGAGGGGATGGAGAAAGATATTCCATGCAAATGGAAATCAAAAGAAACCTGAAGTAGCAGTACTCAGATAAAATAGACTTTAAAATAAAGAATGTTACAAGACAAGGAAGGACACTACATAATGATCAAGGGATCAATCTAAGAAGACATAACAATTGTAAATATATATGCACCCAACAAAGGAGCACCTCAATACATAAGGCAAATGCTAACAGCTATAAAAGAGGAAATTGACAGTAACACAGTAATAGTGGAGGAATTTAACACCTCACTTACACCAATGGACAGATCATCCAAAATGAAAATAAATAAGGAAACAGAAGCTTTAAATGACAGAATAGACCATATAGATTTAATTGATATTTATAGGACCTTCCATCCGAAAACAGCAGATTACACTTTCTTCTCAAGTGCACATGGAACATTCTCCAGGATAGATCACATCATGGGTCAAAAATCAAGCCTCAGTGAATTTAAGAAAATTGAAATCATATCAAGCATCTTTTTCGACCACAATGCAATGAGATTAGAAATAAATTACAAGTAAAAAACCGTGCAAAATGCAAACACATGGAGGCTAAACAATATGCTACTAAATAACCAAGAGATCACTGAAGAAATCAAAGAGGACATCAAAAAACACCTAGAGACAAATAACAAAAACACGATGATCCAAAACCTATGGGATGCAGCAAAAGCAGTTCTAACAGGGAAGTTTATAGCAATACAATCCTCCCTCAAGAAACAAGAAAAATTTCAAATAAAAAATCTAACTTTACACCTAAAGGAACTAGAGAAAGAAGAACAAAATAACCCCAAGTTGGGGCTTCCCTGGTGGCGCAGTGGTTGAGAATCTGCCTGCTAATGCAGGAGACATGGGTTCGAGCCCTGGTCTGGGAAGATCCCACATGCCGCAGAACAACTAGACCCATGAGCCACAACTACTGAGCCTGCGCATCTGGAGCCTGTGCTCCGCAACAAGAGAGGGCACGACAGTGAAAGGCCCACGCACCACGATGAAGAGTGGCCCCCACTTGCCACAACTAGAGAAAGCCCTCACACAGAAATGAAGACCCAACACAGCCATAAATAAATTTAAAAATAAAAAATAAAAAAATAAAGGCAGAAAAAAAAATTAAAAAAAAAACTCCAAGTTAGTAGAAGGAAATAAATCACAAAGACCAGAGCAGAAATAAATGAAATAGAGAAAAGAAAACAATAGGAAAGATCAATAAAACTAAAAGTTGGTTCTTTGAGAAGATAAACAAAATTGATAAACCTTTAGCCAGACTTATCAAGAAAAAGAGGGAGAGGAATCAAATCAATAAAATTAGAAATGAAGGGCTTCCCTGGTGGCGCAGTGGTTGAGAATCTGCCTGCCAATGCAGGGGACACGGGTTCGAGCCCTGGTCTGGGAGGATCCCACATGCCGCGGAGCAACTGGGCCCATGAGCCACAATTACTGAGCCTGTGCGTCTGGAGCCTGTTCTCCGCAACAAGAGAGGCCGCGATAGTGAGAGGCCCACGCACCGCGATGAAGAGTGGCCCCCGCTTGCCGCAACTAGAGAAAGCCCTCGCACAGAAACAAAGACCCAACACAGCCAAAAATAAATAAATATTCATTTAAAAAAAAAAACAAACACTACAATAAGTATAATACAGTGTCCCAAAAGTCTGAAAACATAGGGAAAATCATGTATTTATAAAAAAAAAAATTAGAAATGAAAAAGAAGTCAAAACAGACACTGCAGAAATACAAAGCATCCTAAGAGACTATGACAAGCAACTCTATGCCAATAAAATGGACAACGTGGAAGAAATGGACAAATTCTTAGAAAAGTATAATCTTCCAAGAGTGAACCAGGAAGAAATAGAAAATATGAACAGACCAATCACAAGTAATGAAATTGAAACTGATTAAAAATCTTCCAGGGCTTCCCTGGTGGCGCAGTGGTTGAGAATCTGCCTGCTAGTGCAGGGGACACGGGTTCGAGCCCTGGTCTGGGAGGATCCCACATGCCACGGAGCAGCTGGGCCCGTGAGCCACAATTGCTGAGCCTGCGCGTCTGGAGCCTGTGCCCCGTGACGGGAGGGGCCGCGATAGAGAAAGGCCCGCGCACCGCGATGAAGAGCGGTCCCCGCACCGCGATGAAGAGTGGCCCCCGCTTGCCGCAACTGGAGAAAGCCCTCGCACGAACCGAAGACCCAACACAGCCAAAAATAAATAAATAAATAAATAAATAAATAAGAAAATCCTAAAAAAAAAAAAAAAAAAAATCTTCCAGCAAACAAAAGTTCAGGACCAGATGGCTTCATAGGTGAATTCCATCAAACATTTAGAGAAGAGCTAACACCCATCCTTCTCAAACTTTTCCAAAAAATTGCAGAGGAAGGAACACTCCCTAACTCATTCTGTGAGGCCACCATCACCCTGATACCAAAATCAGACAAAGATATGACCAAATAAAACAAAATTACAGACCAATATCATTGATGAATATAGATGCAAAAATCCTCAATAAAATACTAACAGACAGAATCCAACAACACATTAAAAGGATCTACACCATCATCAAGTGGGATTTATCCCAGGGATGCAAGGCTTCTTCAATATATGCAAATTAATTAATGTGGTACACCATATTAACAAATTGAAGAATAAAAACCATATGATCATCTCAATAGATGCAGAAAAAGCTTTTGAGAAAATTCAACACCCATTTATGATAAAAACTCTCCAGAAAATGGGCATTGAGGGAACCTACCTCAACATAATAAAGGCCATATACGACAAACCCACAACAAACATCATTCTCAATGGTGAAAAACTGAAACCATTTCCTCTAAGATCAAGAACAAGACAAGGCTGTCCACTCCTGCCACTATTACTCAACATAGTTTTGGAAGCCCTACCCATGGCAATCAGAGAAGAAAAAGAAATAAAAGGAATACAAATTAGAAGAGAAGAAGTAAAACTGTCACTGTTTGCAGATGACATGATAGTATACACAGAGAATCCTAAAGATGCCACCAGAAAACTACTAGAGCTAATCAATGAATTTGGTAAAGTTGCAGGATATAAAATTAATGCACAGAAATCTCTTGCATTCCTGTATATTAATAATGAAAAATATGAAAGAGAATTTAAGAAAACAATCCCATTCACCAATACAACAAAAAGAATAAAATACCTAGGAATAAACCTACCTAAGGAGGTAAAAGACCTGTATTCAGAAAAGTGTAACACTGATGAAAGAAATCAAAGATGACACAAACAGATGGAGAGATACACCATGTTCTTGGATTGGAAGAATCAATATTGTGAAAATGACTATACTACTAAAAGCAATCCACAGATTCAGTGCAATCCCTATCAAAATACCAATGGCATTTTTCACAGAAGTAGAACAAAAAATCTTACAATTTGTATGGAAACGCAAAAGACCCCAAATAGCCAAAGTGATCTTGAGAAAAAAAAAAAACGGAGCTGGAGGAATCAGAATCCCTGACTTCAGACTATACTACAAAGCTACAGTAATCAAGACAATATGGTACTGGCACAAAAACAGAAATATAGATCAATGGAACCACATAGAAAGCCCAGAGATAAACCCATGCACCTATGGTCAACTTATCTCTGACAAAGGAGGCAAGGATATACAATGGAGAAAAAGACAGCCTCTTCAATAAGTGGTGCTGGGAAAACTGGACAGCTACATGTAAAACAATGAAATTAGAACACTCCCTAACACCATACATAAAAATAAACTCAAAATGGATTAAAACTTAAATGTAAGACTGGACACTATAAAAATCTTGGAGGAAAACGTGGGAAGAACACTCTGACATAAATCACAGCAAGATCTTTTTTGACCCACCTCCCAGAGTAATGGAAATAAAAACAAAAATAAACAAATGGGATCTAATGAAACTTAAAAGTTTTTGCACAGCAAACGAAACTATAAACAAGACGAAAAGACAAGCCTCAGAATGGGAGAAAATATTTGCAAACAAATCAACGGACAAAGGATTAATCTCCAAAATATATAAACAACTCATGCAGCTCAACATCAAAAAAATAAACAACTGAATCCAAAAATGGGCAGAAGACCTAAATAGACATTTCTCCAAAGAAGACATACAGATGGCCAAGAGGCACATGAAAAGCTGCTCAACATCAGTAATTGTTAGAGAAATGCAAATCAAAGCTACAATGAGGTAACACCTCACACTGGTTAGAATGGACATCGTCAGAAAATCTACAAACAATAAATGCTGGAAAGGGAGTGGAGAAAAGGGAACCCTCTTGCACTGTTGGTGGGAATGTAAATTGATGCAGCTACTATGGAGAACAATATGGAGGTTCCTTAAACTAAAAATAGAATTACCATGTGACCCAGCAATCCTACTACTGGGCATATAGGCAGAGAAAACCATAAATCAAAAAGACACATGCACCCCAGTGTTCATTGCAGCACTATTTATAAGGCCAGGTCATGGAAGCAACCTAAATGCCCATCGATAGACAAATGGATAAAGAAGTTGTGGTACATATATGCAATGGAATATTACTCAGCCATAAAAAGGAACGAAATTGGGTCATTTGTAGAGACGTGGATGGACCTGCAGACTGTCATACAGAGTGAAGTAAGTCAGAAAGAGAAAAACAAATATTGTATATTAATGCATATATGTGGAATCTAGAAAAATGGTACAGATAAACAGTTTGCAAGGCAGAAATAGACACACAGATATAGAGAACAAATGTATGGACACCAAGTGGGGAAAGTGGTGGGGGTGGTGGTGGGATGAATTGGGAGATTGAGATTGACATACGTACACTAATATGTATAAAATAGATAACTAATAAGAGCCTGATATATAGCACAGGGAACTCCACTTCACTGTACAGTAGAAAGTAACACAACATTGTAAAACAACTATACACCCCTGAAAAAATTATTCACGTTCATGTTACAAAATTACAACAGTATACAGGAATGTAAAATAAAGAGTAAAAAGTCTCCCTTTACCACCCTCCCGCATATCCACTACCCAGAGGTAACTAGAGAAAGTTACATGTGTACTTTCCAGAAATTTTCAATTTATACTTTTATTTCTGTAGAATAATATATATAGTTCAAAGAAGCACAAATGAAATTTTACTGTGTAAATACATATATGGTATATAGTGTAAACATATACTATGTATATTTAATATATGTTGAAACTACAGAGTTCCATATCAACTTGCACATCAGTATTTACAGATGTCTAAGTTTTTTAACTGTTTTATAGTATCACATTGAATGAGTTTTTCCTAATATCTTAATTGCTGGATATTTGTTTCTTATTCATCTTTTTAATATTATTACCAACAGTGCTACTATAAAGATTCAGATACACAGTTTTTTCACTACTTGTGAAAAATAATTTCAGTTAAATTCTTTAAAATGGAATTGTTTAGTCAAAGGGTATATACACTTTTTATTATAAATATATGCCAAATTGCTCTTCAAGAAAGTTATGCCTCTACTAGTAGTATATAAAAGTGTCATTTTTCACACTCTATGTGACTTAGCTATTATCATACTTTAAAATCTTTGACATTCTGATGAGTGAAGAATGCTATCTTGTCATTTTAATTTGCTTATTCCTAATTATATGTGACATTAATCATGTGCTTATTGGACATTTTTTTCTATGAGCTTCATATTCAGTTTGTTTAGCCACTATTCTTTGGATTATTCATCTTTTCCATGTCAATTTGTAAAACCTCATTATACTTGAGAGAATTTTGCCCTTTATCTCTTAAATGTTTTGCAGATATTTTCTCAGAATTATTCTTTTTATTTGCGACATTGTTTACTGTATTTTTGTTACATGGTCAACATATTTTAAAATGAAAAAATACTGAACAAGTATTGGATTTCCTATCCTTGACTCAAATTATTTTCTTTATAGCTGGAAAATATTATCTTATAAAGTGCTTAAACTATTAACATTTAGGACATATCAACAAAAACTTTATTTCAATTAACTAATTTATACAGTAAATTAAAATTTTCTTTTATTCTGATTCTACCTTTAAAATGACCACTAACTAAATTTCATTTTCACATATGTTATGCTATTTAGGAAAAATATTTCTGTTTTCAGTGTTCTACGCAAGAGTTCTTCCTGATTGTCAAAACCCTGTATCACCTGAAGTCAGAATTTCAAACACTAATACCTGCTGTTAATTCCCATGTTCAGTCAGAGTTGCTCCAGACGTTTATTTCAGAAATTCCTGAACTCCTCAGTCCAGTGGAGCATTACTTAAAGATTCTCAACGAACAAGCTGCCAAGTAAGTAGCAGACCCTTAGTTCTTCCTTTCTAGCAGTGAAAGTAATGTATTTGCTATTTGATGTGTGGATACTTAAGCTTCTATAGAAGTAATGATAGAAGTTGCATGTAAAACTAGAAATGTGATCGGATACTAAAGGCCCTATATTACAGCTGGAAATAACACTTAGTGTTTAGGCAGTTCTGTCATACGGAACAAATGTGGTACTTCTCCAGGTATCAGGTGATGAAAAGATAAAGTCCAGGCCGAGCAAGTAGTAGCAGTTTATTAATCCAAAAATAGATGGCAGATGGCATCTTGTGCTTATTTGCTAGATATCCAGAGATCCTCTGCTTTATATTCAGAAACCGCGGAAGCAAAGTTATCCTCTAAGGAGTAGTCATTTTACAATTTATCCCACAAAGAACTCTATGTATAAGAAAAAAGATTTGACAGTATTTCCATTTGTGTTTATTTTCTGAATATACAACAAATGTTGAATTTCATCTCTTGGTTTCACCATGGCAATCATGAATTTGCAAAATGAAAATAATGTTAGGGTAATTTTGTCTGTCTTCAAAGAAATTAAGAAACTTACCCATAAATATTAGTGGAAGAGCTGGAATTAAAATCTTGTTCTCCTGACTTCCCACCCTTTGGTCTTTCATTATGTTTTGAAAAATAATTGTTAATTGGTATAAGTAATATGCTTTAATATATGTATTTGCATTTTCTCATTTTTTTTAGGATTGGGGATAAAACTGAATTATTCAAAGACCTTTCTCACTTCCCTTTAATAAAAAAGAGGAAGGATGAAATTCAGGAAGTTACTGACAAGATCCAAACACATTTGCAAGAAATACGAAAAATACTAAAAAATCCTTCCGCACAATATGTGACAGTATCAGGACAGGAGGTAGTATCAAACATACTTTTCTTTTACATTACTTTTCCTCAATTGGAAAGGATATTTTAAAATGTAAATAAAAATCTGAGGATAGATGAAAGTATTATTGTTTTCTTTTTTTTTCAGATTTTCTGTTTTGTTTCTTGGAAATATATTGTAATAGCTCGTTTTGATAAGAATTTTTTTTTTTTTTATAAGTTAATTTGATGAAGTCCAATTTATCTATTTTTCTTTTTTTTTTTTTTTTTTTTTTTTTTAATATATATATTTATTTATTTATTTTTGGCTGTGTTGGGTCTTCGTTTCTGTGTGTGGGCTTTCTCCAGTTGCGGAGAGCAGGGGCCACTCTTCATCGCGGTGCGCGGGCCTCTCAACTGTCGCGGCCTCTCCCGTTGCAGAGCACAGGCTCCAGACGCGCAGGCTCAGTAGTTGTGGCTCACGGGCCTAGTTGCTCCGCGGCATGTGGGATCTTCCCAGACCAGGGCTCGAACCCGTGTCCCCTGCATTGGCAGGCAGATTCCCAACCACTGCGCCACCAGGGAAGCCCAAGAATTTTCTTTTAATAACAGTATTTGGTTTGCTTATTTACTTTAGTCTCGGTAAAAGCATGGAACTTAATGTTGCATGTGTTTTAATATTATCTATTGAAATTATATTACAGAGAACCTTGACTATCATAAATAATAACTTTCAAGACTTCATTTACCCTAAATCCAGGAGAGAGAAGTTAGTCTTTGACTCCCGGCCTGCAGATGATGAAATGATAACAAACCACCTAATGTAGTGAATAACCTACACTAATTGGATCACAAAGTGATTAAATGGCAGGGCTTCCTTTTGAAGCAGTATAGCTGCTAAAAGAACAGAAAAACAAAACTATAGCAAAAACCTACATTTAGTGGATCTTCCATAAGATTATGGTGCTGTCTAGAATGTGTTTTTTGGTATGTGTATTCCTGTTTAAAGTTTGATATTAGTATCTGAATGAGAACCAGGAAGAAGTACGCTTTTTAAAGTGTACTTATATCTGTCGGTCCTATTCTGAGTCTTGAGGTGTTGCTACTTCTACATCTTATGTTTAATAAAATATAAAGATTCCAACTGAGGGAATCTGAAAAATTCTACTTTGTTAAAATAGCAAATTAGGGAATTTGTGAATAATTTCTATAGGATGAACATTTTATTCAGAATTTTTAAAAATAGATATTTTTCTAGTGGGGAAAAGCGTAATTTCAAATGTTTTTAAAATATTTGCACTGCTTTATCTATTTAGCCAAAAGTGTTGATTTGTATGATTACTTGAAATAAGAAACTCTACAGTAAATTATAATCTTTATTAAAATGTTTAGTAATGTAACAGACCAGTGATTAAGTCAGCCTGTCTTCTAGACAAAATTAAGATATTATACCTTATAAGGCAGACATTTCATCATGCATTCCACATAGAGCTCTATATAACAGAAAAATGACTTCACACTATGTATACTTACTTCTCACTCTTCCCCTGAACAGGCAAATACCAAATACTTAATTGTATCTCTTGGTTTCACTGTATAATTATGACCTTGCAAAGTGACAAGTGACCTCAGTGCCACTGTTCTGTTCTATTTGTTGAAAATGAGATGATCAAAATTGCTTAATACATTAATAAAAGATGTTTAGTAGAAAAGTGGTTACCTGGTATTACAGTGGGGAAAGCTGCCAGTTCTACCACTTACATGCTACGTGACCATGGAAGAGTCACCTCTGTAGTGAGACTACTGTGAAGACCAATTGAGTTAAAATACATGAAAATATTTTCTAATCAGAAAGCACTATGCACATATTATTCATATAATAATAATAATGGTAATATAGTTACCATTTGTCAAGCACTTGTTAATGTTCAGAATGGTGCTAAGTGCTTTGCATATATTATTAATCCTTGTAACAACACAAAAAGGGATTATTCCAGTTTTGCAGGAAAGAAAACTGAGACTTGGCATAGTATAGTGAGATAAGTTATCCAAGTTAGAAGCTCATTTCCAGCCCAGGTCTGCCTCCAATCTTTATACCATGTCGTTATTTCACTCAACTCACAAATATTAATACAAGGGATTATCAACATCATAGATTTTATTTGATAAAATCCAGACATTTTAGAGCTCATACTGTTCAGACTTAAATAAAGCTTAAGGCTTTGGAAGACTGCCATGGATTCATTTGGCAGTTTTAAAGTAACAATGGGGAAAACTGATTAGGAGTTCATAAGAGATAGTAGATTAGTTATTTTGTATCAGTATAGCATTGACATTTAAGAAAAAGTGCAGCATGGAGATTAAGTAATTGGATTACAAAGGATTAACAAGGAAGGTAAATTATCTTATTATTTTTAACCTTTACTAAATTAAGGTGATAAGTTTGAGGCAAGAAATTTCTTAGTTTTTAACAATACGATGGATTCTTGTTGGTTTTTTTTATTTTTAACCTATAGAATCTTAATAGTACATCAATACAGAATCACTTTTATAACATTTTTTGGGAATTAGTGATTCTGTTCATTCGAACACCAAATGAATTCTAAATAGTCAGCATTGTTATAATCAAATTCTGTTTAAATATTTGTACTGAAGTTATAAGCAAATTTAGAGATACTCAAAGGAATAAGAACAGACTCCATCAAATATGATTACCTCTGAGAAGTGAAGGGGGAAAGAAGGAAAACCCTTGTTTTATATATATATGTGCTTCTTATTTATACCCTTCGGTTCTGTCTGAAAGTTTATTGCCATACATATAACTTTGTAATATATTTTTAAAAACCTGTTATAGCAGCCCTATGTGGTATATGGATCTTGTTAATATTAGTAAAAATAGATAGACTGTCAAGTCAGTGTTACTTTTGGCACCATTCATATTTTTCACCTTTGTTCCCAGTTTTTATGTACTCATTAGAATACTAAGCCTTATTGACTATGGTGAATTTTTGTGTCTGACTCTGAAAGTATTGGTTTAGAAAATAGTGAAAGAAAGAAAATCCTGGAAAGAAAATAATGAAAGCAGAAATGTACATAGCTTTAGGTAGTTAGTTCATTGCTTCTTTGGCAGTCTCTTTCATGTTTTATGTGTGGAGAGAATTGTCTCTTAACCTTGAATCAGATATGGAATAGGCATGGGGTGATATTTAGACTTGAGGCAGTATTGATTAGTAGTTTTCTTAAGGGAAAGGAAAGAAATATTAGTGGAAAATCTTTAGAAAAAATTTTATTAATTCACAGCATGCAGCATATCCAAATATCTGCTTAGCATGTTTAAGATGTGGAAAGCAATCTGTTATATTTTACATCTAAATAAAAAATATTTGCAAATTCCTGAGACATAGTGGGAAAGAAAGGGGGGAGAATAGGAATGGGTGAAGTGTGGCCTTGGAGAAAACAGAGAGCAGTTTCTGGAGTGTGATAAGAATTTCAGCAAACTTAACAATGATGCCAGTCCAGTGATACCCCGGGCTGTAGATTGAGTAACAGTATCTGACATTTAACCAGGACAGAACTGGATCCCAGCAGAAGAATATGAGGGATTGTTACAATGAATCTGGACAGACTTCTAGCATCAACACCTAAGAAACACAGTCACGAACTAGAGTGAGGGAAGTTGCTATGAGAACTCTCTGAGATTTCTGAAATATATGTTAATTTCCAATTTTTGTTATCCTTTTCTTTAGCAATAAAGTCTCTAAACAAAAGGCCTGTCTTCTCATTCTTAGAATGTTCATGAAATAGAAAATTTCCTATTCCATAGCTAGTGTAGAACAGAAAAAAACTTGCTAGTTGATGACAATTCTGAGGAGAAACACAGGCTGAAAAGAAGATGACACACAGGACCAGCACCTGAGGAAGTGATCCCAGGGATTTAACAAGCAGGAGGTCCACGTAGCTTTCCTGATTCTCACTCTGTTTTCCATCCTGTATTGGCTCTATAAATGGCTTGCTTGAGGAGCTGTGGTCCTTAGAATAGACCCTGGATACTTACAGATGGAACGGTTATGGTCCAGACTATTCCCAAGGTGCTCCAAAGGGCTGTGACCAGTGGCAGTTGGTAATGAGAATAAGGCATGTATCTGAATCCAGAGCTGCCATGCTGCAGAGTTATGGTGAATAACTTAAGTACACTATCCTGGCTAGCTGCCCAGAGACCTCATTGAGGCAGTTGTAGCTTCTTTTCAAAATTTCACCATCCTTAGGCAGTAATTCCTATGGAGCTCTGTGTTACGCGTGTCCTTCCCAAATATTAGTGATCTAATGTGGTCCTGAATTTTGCTGTTTGCTTTTGACATAGCTCCTCCCACAATTATTTTTTAAAAAGACCAATATGTTTTCTCATAGAACATTTCAAAATAATATTTAAGCAGAATTTTTTAGCCTACTCTTAAAGTGATTTCTCATCAGTGATACTTATTTTGTGAATTTTTTTTCCTTAGTTACTTTTTTTTAGCCAAAGGGGACTTTGAAAGACTCTTCACTCTTAACTCTTTAACTGGATATATCAGATTTGAAATTGTATTAATTCCCTCTGTAAAAGAGGACATCATTAGTTACAAAATCTTTGCTAAGGAAGAAAATTCTTAAAATTAACCATTAATTCCTATTATAATTAATGTAAAAGCTGTAATGTTTCTATTAATAGAAAAGTAAACTCAAAAGCCAGGCTGATACTTTTTTTTTTTTTTTGGCTGCGTCGGGTCTTAGTGTTGCAGCGTGCAGGCTCTTTGTTGTGGTGCATGGGTTTCTCTCTAGTTGTGGAGCGTGGGTTTTCTCTCTCTAGTTGTGGCACGTGGGCGCCAGAGTGCATGGGCTCTGTAGTTTGCAGTGCGCGGGCTCTAGTTGAAGCGCACAAACTCAGTAGTTGTGGCACACGGGCTTAGTTGCCCCGCGGCATGTGGGATCTTAGTTCCCTGACCAGGGATTGAACCTGCATCCCCTGCATTAGGAGGCGGACTCTCCACCACTGGACCACCAGGGAAGTCCCAGGCTGATACTATTAATAATATGCATATTATAAATACCTGAAATGTTGTAAAACATGTGACAAGGTTCCTGTAGCCATTTCAAAATTAGTGGCAGCCACAGAGCTTCTGGGTCCCATCCCATACAAAATAAGTGTATTTTTTATTTATTTAAATAAAACATTAAATTTCATTGCAATAATACAGAAAAGTGAACAGGAAGAGGAGATGATATATAACTAGTGCTAAAAATGGAAGGTGTGATTGAAGTAGTGATTTCATTTACTTCCTGGATGATTTCAGAAAAGCTTGCAGAGTACAGTTGGATCTATAAAGATATGGTTCATATAAATGAAGACACTTGTGAAGAAATCTCTTCCTCCCTTAATTGCTGAGGAAGTTAAGTGCTTTGTCTGAGGATACTTTTAGAGGACTTAGGTTTCTTGGATAAAAACTATTATGATGAATCCTCTTCTGTTCAGAATTAGGGACTGACCATATCTCAAACTGATATAACATCTAATAATCAAATATTTTAAAATTTTATATACTTAGAAATTCAATCTTATTACTGAGTAATAGAATTCTTAAGATAAGTGGGTACTAATAAATGAAAAAGGTCATTAAAGAAAAATCGTAGTATGAACATAACAATGTTACAAACATTAAAGTGCCAAGTTATATCCTTTATTACAAACTTTTGGCTGAATACAAATTATACTTTATCCCAAGTATTGAAACCCTAATTAATAATATTTGGTTGTACAGACATATATGAACTCTCCCAATAACAATACTGGATTTATTTTGAATGTTTAGATTAATATTTGCTAGACTATTACAGCACAGTTTTTTTTTTTTGAATTACAATCATTACATTTATTTTCGGCTATTATAGCACAATTTTGAGGAAGATTTAAAAGATTAAAAAATGTAATAGTTAATCCTTTAAATATCTAACCTTTATTTGTATTTATTTTAGTTTATGATTGAGGTAAAGAATTCTGCTGTATCTTGTATACCAACTGATTGGGTTAAGGTTGGAAGGTAAGTTTAAAAATACATGTTTTTTCTTATTAACGTGAATTATGACATGTGTTTACCTGCATGCTTCTGGTATGTTAATAGCCACATCCTTGACATTAAAAGCAATTTTGGCCCTTCAGTTTCTTTATGGAGCTTTTAACTAGAGAAATAATTATCTTAAACTCTTTTTATCATGGATTTTAAAACATTTTTTCCAAAGGGTATCTTATTTGTGTACACTTGTTTTCTTGTTTTGTGAACTACTGTTTTATTCTTATACCTCAGAGAACACTTTAAACACATGGAAAAAGAAAGTTGCAGAACCTTCAATTATGAGATTAATTTGGTTGCTTGAACTTCTTGATGAATGCTATACCTGACATTTCTTTTAAGAAGCTGACATTTCATTTTGTGCCTCACTGAGCTTGCTTTCCGTGGCACATAGTTATAATGGTTCTTTACATGTTCTTTTTTTTTTTTTAAGTTGTATCATGAATTGATGAAAATAATTAATCAGAAACAAAATTAGAGAACCACATTGAGACCCTGCCTTTTCTCCTTGGTTAGGCATTAATCCCCAAGAGGGGACTCTTTTAAGAAGTGGTTTTAGAGAAGTGTCTTTCCTCTTGTGAGTAGCATCGTTTGTGAAATATTTATTACTACTGTTAATATGTTTGCATGAACTTGAGATGAAAATACTACATTTGCCTAAGATAGTAGAAGAGGGACTAGTAGCTGGTGACGGTATGAAGGAACTCTGTGGTAAGAATGGAAGGAAATTTTAACATTATTTTGACATGATGTGTGACTGAATATTAATTTTAATTATTATTTTAATTAAAAAAGAAAACTATTTATTATCCATGGACACTATCAAAGGATCCTGAAGGCACAGTCATGGGTTTCTTTACCTCTAATACCATCCTTTTTCTTTTCTATGTTACCAGAAGCTATAATTGAATTTTGGGCATTATTGATTTTAGGGAATGTTTCCTCATTTTGCAGGCATTCTTTATCTATTTTTGTCCTGTGCTACAGCTAATGAATGGTAATATGCTTTGTGAAGAGAAATTACTAGAAATCATGTTAGTCTATCTAGAACAATCACTAAAATGTCTCACTAAATGAGTTTTGTCAGAAGAGAACTATGATAAATATGTTTGCATAGAAGTCTAGATGACATACTTTAAAAGCAATAAGCAAGGCATAAATCAGTGCCAGGGTCTTTTGAACATTTCAGTGATGTAAATTGAATGAATAAGTAAGAAGGTTTGGGGGAAGTTTCATTGTTATTTTTTATCTGTTGTTTAGCTATCAGAGCCTTGACAGGAATAGGTTAGAATATCAAGTCAGATTTCTAATGTGAAAGGCTCACTTATAATCCAATAACTTGCCAAATTAAAGGTGATTGTGACAGCATGTTACAGGAGTGAGGGTGCAAACAAAGATCAGGATACACTCTGTCATCACCTGCCTATCACTTGACCTTTTCTTCTTAAAGTTCCCATCATAGTGATAGCATCAATAGCAGTAATCACCACCAACATGGAACAACTCCTAACATTGAGTACTAATGACATAGGTACTCTGCTAAGCACTATCTGATCCTCTCAACAGTACCTATAAGGTAGATATTATTATTATCCCTATTTGATAGATGAGGTAAGTTTTTAGTTTAGAGAAAGTCAGTTTTATTGGCCCAAAGTCATATAGCTAGCAAGTAAGTGGCAGAGTTGAAGCCTTGGTCTGGATTCTCTGACTGGGGACCCATAGCATCCCCCATTGTGTTCTACAGCTTCTTGAGGAAGAAGCAGAGATTATATGCAAGCCCAAAAGAGGAGTACATGATATTTCTTCCCATCCAGGGTCACTGTGAATCTATAGTTAGATCGTGAAGAACTCTTCTTTGACTGCCTCCTGAATTAATACATTGCTATTCTTTGTAATGATTTTTTTTTCACTGAAATACTTTAATCATACAAAAAAGTATAAAATTTAAAAAATAATACCACCCTCACCAATATGTCCAACTCCCCGCTTTGTTAGGACTTCCTTTGTTATATTTGCGTCTGATCTTTTTTTAAAAAAGCGAGCATTTTCATTTAGTATAATTTAAAGAAAAAAGCTCTTTACTTATGAAACAGAAATTCTAAACTTTGACTTTGCCATATGGATATAACTTGAAATGAATTTTAAAAGCTTCCTGAACAAAGTCCTATGAACTTCAAGTATTTTATTTACAACAAAGATCTTTGGAGTCAATAAAGTTCAGTATCATAATTGAAGAATGTTCTCTATTTACAGCTATTTACTTTCAATGTTCATCAGAGAATAATAAATAACTACTTTAATTTTCTGAAGTGATGGCATTACTTATTTCTTAGTAACCTTGATTTCCTACTTATGTTTTTTCTCCTCTTCCAGCACAAAAGCTGTGAGCCGCTTTCACTCTCCTTTTATTGTAGAAAATTACAGACATCTGAATCAGCTCCGGGAGCAGCTAGTCCTTGACTGCAGTGCTGAATGGCTTGATTTTCTAGAGTGAGTTTACAATGAGAAATATAATCTGACTTTTTGCTATGAGAAATAGACCGGAAAATCTTTCCATCAAAAAGAAAAGTAGAGATTACTGCTTGTGACCTGCCATAAAATAGTTGAGTACATGTGTTCTCTGATTTTATTTTTAATCCATTGAAATGTAAGCTCATTTTAGTCTTTGGTAAGAGACCAAATATACTTTATTGTTACTGTACTAACATTTTGCTGCTAAGGATGTTTAGAAGCATCACTTTGAAATTCTACCTTGGACTTCGTTTACTTTTCTTATATGAAGGCTTAACATTTTCAGGGTTGAACAAGTATGGGTTAGTTATTTTGTTTTTATTATCTCCATTTAATTTTTTTCTTATATTTTTACATCCTTTACATTTTCCGCCTAACTTTGTAATTTGAAAAATTTTAAATCTGTGGGAAAGTTGAAATGAAGATCTATATACCCTTCACCTAGGTTTAGCAAGTGTTAACATTTTGCTACATTTGTTTTATATCTCTCATACACTTTTTTTTTCCTGAAACATTTTAAAGTAAGTTTTAGACATTGTAATACTTCACCCCTAAATACTTAAGCATACATCTTCTAAAAATAAGGACATTTTGCTGTATAATCTTACCACCATTATCATACCTAAGAAAAATTAATATTAATTTAAGAAATATTGAATTGCCTCAATTCCCCCTCCCCCATATTTAATTTTTTAATTTTTTTTTATTGAAGTAGAGTTGATTTACAATGCTGCGCCAATCTCTGCTGTACAGCAAAGTGACTCAGTTATACACATACAGACATTCTTTTTTCATATTCTTTTCCATTATGGTTTATCACAGGATATTGAATATAGTTCCCTATGCTATACAGTAGAACGTTGTTGTTTATCCATCCTGTATATAATAGTTTACATCTGCTAATCCCACACTCCTAGTCCTTTCCTCCCCCACCCCCCTCCCCCTTAGCAACAAGTCTGTTCTCTATGTCTGAGTCCCCCTCCCCCCATATTTAAAAAAAACTTTCACATGTTGCATTTGGTTATTATGTTTCTTTAGTGTATTTGAATCTAGAATAGGCCCCTACGTTTTTGGATTTTTATGATATTTTTTTTTTTTTGAAGAGTCCTTGCCTTTGTCTCAAAGAATGTCTCATTCTGGATTTATTAATAGTCATGTGTTCATATTAATAGGTTTAAGTTGCTGGTGTGCTGGTAAATGGTTAACAGCCAGCTCTCTGGAAGAGTAGTGGTGTGTGTTTGATTTCTGTTGTGTCACTACTCCCACCTGGACTGATTGCAGTCTGCTGCTGGACTGGACTGGGAAGAGATGTGCACAGCTGAGTTTCAAGAGTCCATGGGAGCCGGCTCCAGACCACCACGCATCTAAGCACTTTATATATGTTAGCTCATTATTCCTCACAAGAGCCCTACGAATGAAATATTATTATCATCCCCAGTTTACAAATGAATAAAGTGAGATGCATAAATGAAAAATAAGTTGCTCACAACAAGGGTAAGGATTGGAGCCCAGATGCAACCCAGGGTGTCTGGTGGTAGGGTGTGTGCCCGTTACCATCAGGCTGTAGAGCCCGCCCATGATGAATCAATCCATGGGCATCAGTCTGAACAGAAATCTCTTAGTCTTTCTCTTTAAAAACTTGAACAGTATTCAGTGAAGTCTTCAGGGAGCTTTATTCCATTTAAATTAACCAATCTGACAAGTGAAAAAAAAGGAACAAAAAAGATAATATGTGAGTTTTTAAAAGGTGGTAAATTGGTACCATCTCTTGTTGCCCAGCAGAGTTTTGAATTATAGGATCAGAAAGAGGTTTTGTTACCGACCAGGGTTTTTGGCCTCCTTAATCAATAGAAATTGATCAGAGGCCAGACAAGAAGTTGAGGCAAGGCTTTAATGGCGCCCCTGCTGCAGCAGGGGGGAATGAGAACAAGCCACAGGTTCCCTTGCTCGCTCAGGGGGGCCAAGCTGGTTCCTTATACGGGGTGAGGGTAGGGACGCGTCCAGGGGTCAGGCCGGAGGGGTGGCTTAGGTGGCTTGCCCACCCCTTACGTGGTGTTGTGAGCTGGGGGCATGCGCAGTGCCCTGCTTTTTGCTCCTGACCCCGTGCTTTTGCTTGGGGCTCTTCAGAAGTGACAGTTGGGTTTTTTGGTCTCTGTATCTTTTGTCCAGAATTTGCCCCAGCTGGGCATGTGAGCAGTTATTTTTAGTCCCATATAGTTTCTTTGTATTTTGTTGCTCGAGGAGAGGTTTGTTCAGGTGTAAGCATTGCAGCACTGCAACAAAGGGTCCCAGGTCCCAGCCTATCTCAATTCCAGTCTACTTATCCTGAATCTTTTGAGGTTATCTTGTCTCAGAGTCTTGAATTCAGGGATGGAAATTTGGTCTGAAATTCCTTTTTCCAATTTACTTTCAATTACCCATATTAAGGGTTTTTAGGGCCCTTGAGTCTCTCAGTTTTCCTGACTTTTCCCTTAGTAATATCACTGGGAGCATGACAGTTGGACTCACATTTCGCCTTTCAAGCTTTGAGGGCCATGTCCTAGGGTCCTGGGATTTCGTGAGGTTGTTCCTCTTCACTCTCTGCATACCGTACATGATTTTATAGGTCTGGGTTATGTTCGCCATGTCACAATTCTAGAATAAAGGAAGTTCAGGTCTTCCAGGCTAAAGATTTTGGCAGCATCTGGATTCTTTCTTTTTGTCTCTTTATCTGTTATCAAATTCCTGTTTGTCTTTTTTCTCTTTGAAATGTCTCTTTGATTTGCCCCTTTCTTTCCTGTCCTCTTCTCACACCCCACCGTTCTCACTGTGTCAGCCCTCTGCTGGGCCATTCTACCCCATTAACCCAGGAAAATCCTGCTTTCATTTTACCACACCTTTGCTGTAGTTGGGTGTGAGCTAACATTAAATAAAACATCACAGAAGAATATGATACTCATGATATATTGCTAAGCGAAAAGAGGATGGAAAGTATCAAAATGTGATGCCAATTCTGTATGTATAAACTCACTTACATGCACAGCATACAAATCTTTGTATTTTAGAAGATTAAATATATGTACTATTATTATTAATATGCTTTTTGGCCATTTGTATATCTTTGGAGAAGTGTGTGTGGTGGGGGGTTGTGTATCGTCTCAAATATTAAGTGATTAATTCTAGATGATGAGGTTACTGGAAATTTAATGCACTTTGCAGATACATGATATCAAAAGTTTCTATAATATACATGTATTACTTTCAAAATGAGAAAAATATATTAAATTTTTTATCTTAAAAAAGAGTATTGGCTGAAATTTAGCTACAGCATTTGCAACTAGAGCCCCAACTTGAGAACAGCATTGATTGTTACGGCATATTGTTTATTGAGGTGCCAGATGGTGTGAATATAATGTCATTTCAGAAATGATTAACCTCATTGAACGTGACACCAGAGGATTGAATACCAGCTATACAAAGTGTTTTTGTCTCTTACTGAGACACTAACAGTTATCCATTAGTCACATTACTTTTTATCATAATATCATAAGAAATCAAGGCTGTAAGAAAGTCTGTGAATAGAACCCTCTCTCAAAAAACTGTCTCTTTTGTGTTCTAGAAGATGGCCTGTGGATATTGAATAATCTCAATTGCAGATTCTTTAAAAATTGAATTATAATACCTCTCATACAGTCATTTGATTATTTTAGAAATTCATATGCAAATAAAAAATAAAATATTCTCCTTTTTTATTAACTTCAGATATCATTGAGCAACATTTGATAGTAAACATCTGATGGTAAACTGTCATAACAGCTTTAGAACACAAGTGTCTTAATCTGCTTCCCATGGACCCAGCAATATCTTTTGACCAGAGATTAAATCACAGTGGTTAGGTGAAGTTGTTTGGTGGCTTAGTGATAAAGTTGCACGTTGTTATGACATAAACCCAGTCTATCAGATTGTTATCTGAACTGCCCATTTTTCAGCTTGTCATTTTTCTAAGTATGAATGATCTCTTTGAAATTCAGCAAAGTGTAGCAAATAGACAAAGACCAAGAAGTCAAACAAGGCTTCTTAAGAATTATGAAGTTATGATGGTGATGTTTAAGGTTTATGATGGTTTTAAAATTTTTTTCACATGCCTTATTTATACAATTGACATGAAAAAGAACATTGTCGTCCATATCAAAATAATTACCTTCTCTCTCCTGCCTTTTTTGTTGTTAAACTGAAATGGTACTGACTGAGAGTTATGTTATTCATTTCAATCCCGGAAGTTAGAAGATCATCAGGGACAGTTACCCTCAACCTAAGGCTGTTGGGTAGTGGCAAATTAGGGTTTTAGTAGCCTGGACAGGACTTGAGAAGGATGGAGTGAGAGTAGGAAAAAATAGGCTGCTTTTTTTTTTTAAGTGCCACAGGTACTCTGACACTCAGATCCAGAGAGGCAAGAGCAGAAACTTCAAATGTGGCTGCTCTCTGGCAAAAGAGAGAGTGCCAGGATAGGAAGACCAGATGGGTCAGTAATTAGAATTAGGGGCAGAATCAGCCACAGTCCAAGGGATAGATGAGTGGTCAGATCTGAAATTGAAGCCAGACCAGAAATGACAAGGCCTGATCACAGGGCAACCACTCAGGGGTGTTACATCCGTGCAGCACGTGGCATCTTCAAAACTAAGAGTCATTTTTAAGGTGACAACTTAGTGCTCCTGTCTGATGGCAGGGGCCAGTCTCCTTTGTGTTTGGGATTTTGCACAGACTCTTAATAGTGTTAGTGGGATTCATGTTGTTTGTTTTGATTAACTTTAATTCAGGGAGAAATAGGTAAATTGTATTCATTATGCTTCATCTACTCAAAGAAGTTTAAAATATACTGTAATGTAAAAATATATTTTTCAGTTCACAAATTTTTCAATTCACAAAGTTAACACAGAAATAGAACTGGATATTTAACGTGTTGTTTCTAGTATCTGAAAAAGTCATTTACATAGAATAGATTCGTCTAATATTAAAAAATCAGAAATTACAGATTCTAAAAAATCAATGCAGTATTATAGTAATAACTAATCACATAGTAGCTTAATCTGGATGTCGTTTTCAAGCTAGGAAGCACTCTAAAAACCTTTGGATTTAAGAAGCAAACAGACTACATCTCTAAGTTTCTGAAACCCACAGTACAATAGAGAAATATTTTTTAAGAGAAGCATTCAGCATAACAGTCATCACTTTTGGGGGGATCGTCTTTAAAAGGCTATAAGGGACTCCTGTGACAAGAGATAATGGGATAATCTAAGCAAAAAAAAAAAACAACAAAGAGAAGGAAACCCCCTGGATACATTCCTATATTTTTTCTTGAATAAGTCTTTCAGTAAACGTCTTTTAAGCTTTTAGATCACCAGCTACTTAATTGGCCAAAGATTTGAGTCAGTGGCAGACCTTTCAAAAAACAAGTCTAAGATTTAATTTCTATATGAATTATTAATAAGACAACTGAAGGTTACTGAAAAAAAGTACCTTCTTGCTTGCCTTCAGCGAAACTTATTACAGTGTCAACTCTATGGGCTAGATGTTAGATAAGTAAATCAGATGGATTTGGGCTCTCTACCATCGAGAAGCTTCCAGTCAATGTGAGAGAAAGATAATAAAACTGTTATTCCTAGTTTGGATGATGCACAAAGGGAGGTTGACCCATTTGGGTAGTTGATGACATTATTTAAGCTAAATGAAAATGATCACTACATTAGTGTTCATTAGGTCCGAGTTGAAGTGTCATGGTCAGATGAAATGTGCAATAAGGTATTAATAGTAGACATCTTTGTATAGAAACTATTTTAAATATATATATTTCTTTCCAAGTGAAACAAAAAGAAGCCTCAATAATCTAGTTATTAAACAGAAAAGTAGTTCACTGTAATTTCCACCTTTCTTAACTGCTAGGTATGCTTGCTTATTTTGTTTATGCTCATCTTAGCTAATCACTTAGCTAAAGTGATTACTTATTGTGCAGCTTTTACAGGTCTAAGAAATCAATTTACTCACCTTTTTGTTGTTGTTGTTGTTTCTGTAGGAATTTCAGTGAACATTATCACTCCTTGTGTAAAGCAGTACATCACCTAGCAACTGTTGACTGCATTTTCTCCCTGGCCAAGGTCGCTAAGCAAGGAGATTACTGCAGGTAATGTGTTTTTTTATTTCTCCCCTTTTCCAGTGCTTTAGAACAGATAGAATTATTCAATTAATTTTAGTGTTTTTATTGTAAAGTATTAAAATTACTCAAATATGTTGAACTCTTGGTAAAGCTGAATGTCATACACATATAGCTTGATTTAAAATTAAGAAATTCCTTTCTTGCTGTACCATTGAGTGCAATGAAAGCAGATATTCACTATAACTAGAGGGGAATGTTACATATTTCAATTTTTAGGTTTATGTGGGTGACATTTTTATAAAGGAGCAATCCTTTCATTTGTTCGCATTCACTGGAACACTTTATGCTATGTTTAACTTTATAATTATAAAAGTCTCATTTAAATATCATCTAAATCAGATATGGGGGAGAGTTAAGGTATGATTCATTTTGAGGCAAATTGCACTCAGTTGCTCTTCCTTAAGTCCAAATCTTAAGTTTCAGCTAAATCTTTGACTCAGTGCTCTACCCTCTAGGCCCACTGGGGCACAGGGGTCCTGCTTTCCAGACTGGGGTGGCAGTCCTGTTCCCATAGCTTTGCTTGGCAAAGGTTGGGCCCCTAGGGCTCCAGGCCACCCAGCTCCCACAGAGGCTCTGTGCCTGGGCCCTGCCCATGAGGTAGGTCTCTTTGGTGGCCCCACTTCTGCTGCCGCTCTGTGCCTGAGCTCACTCTGGCAGCTCCCCCAGACCGGAATTTTGCACTGGTGGCCCTCTGTGACTCCTGTGGGCATTGCGCTATCGGGGGCTCTCTGGGGTCTCTTTTATAAGAGTACCAGCCCATTCTTGAGGGCTCTGCGCTTATGACCTAATCACCTCTTAGGGGCATGGTTTTGAATACCAGCCTGGTTTTTTGACAATTGACCTTAAACAAGTTTTGTAACCTGTCTGATCCTCAGTTTCTGCATTGACAAAATAATACCTGCCTCTTAGAAATGTTGTGCAAATTAAATGTGATAAAGACATTATGAAACTTCTAAGCAGGACCAGGTAGATGATAAACACTTAATAAACAGCAGTTGTTACTCACAGATGTTTATTCAAAAATCAGAAAGAATTAAGTACTGTAAAACTTTTTTGTCTTTAATAAAAAATATCTGAGCTTAAGGGGTTTTAGTATGTTTCATACCTATAATAATTTATTTTTTAAAAATCATTTTTCGTTTTCTGTCAATTCGCAATCTTGTCTGTCTCTTTGAACATGGTAAGCATAGTTATCTTAAAGTCTGTGTCTGATGATTCGAATATCTGTAGTCCTTGTGGGCCTGTTTCTGTTGTCTGTTGTTTCTGTTCATTTTCATTCATGTATCTCCTTGAATGCCTGGTTATTTTGATTATCTTCTAGGCATTGTATTTGAAGAATCATTTGTAGAAATAATTTGATGTTATATTTCTTCTGAAAGAGTCACATCTCAGGACACTAACGTTCTGGCATCACTTAGTCCTTATCAGGGCTTGAGGTGATTCAGAGATTCAAAGGCTCAAAGATTCAAAGGTTCAAAGATTCAGAACCTGCAGTTCTCACTTCATATGCACTCTTACGCCTGATGCGCAGCCTTTTGGTGTCTCAGTCCAGATTAAAGCTGTCCATAGTGCTCAGTGTCAGCCGTTCCCTCAGTAATTGGCAAACAGTCTCCCTGACCCTCTGTTCTACCCCAGATCCTTCCCTGGTAATTCCTTGCTGTCCTGTTAGTTGTCAGGAGCCTTCAAGTAGCTGTTTTCGGTACTTTATCCAGCCTCTTACTTGTCCTCAGTAGGATTGTTCCAAACCACCTCTTCTATCAGTAAGACAGTTTCAGGAAATGTTGCACACTAAAATACTATTCAAATTGGATACTATATATTTTATATTAAGAAAAATCCACCTGAAAAATTTAAATGAAAAATCACACCATAACCTTTAAGTAATATACTCAGTCTCTTTTTTAGAAGCCATAAAATTGAGTGTAAATAGCCATGAAATAGGAAACATTTATCTAAAATACCTTTTACTTCTACCGCATGCTAACACATATATATGGAATCTAAGAAAAAAAGAAAAAAAGGTCATGAAGAACCTAGGGGTAAGACGGGAATAAAGACACAAACCTGCTAGAGAATGGACTTGAGGATAGGCGGAGGGGGAAGGGTAAGCTGTGACAAAGTGAGAGAGTGGCATGGACATATATACACTACCAAACGTAAAATAGATAGCTAGTGGGAAGAAGCCGCATAGCACAGGGAGATCAGCTCGGTGGTTTGTTACCACCTAGAGGGGTGGGATAGGGAGGGTGGGAGGGAGGGAGACGCAAGAGGGAAGAGATATGGGAACATATGTATATGTATAACTGATTCACTTTGTTATAAAGCAGAAACTGACACACCATTGTAAAGCAATTATACTCCAATAAAGATGTTAAAAAAAATAAAAATAAATAAATAAATAAATAATACCTTTTAAACTAGTACTTAAATATCTGAAGTTTATACTCTTTTTTCCTTAGATTTCCAAGTTGTTTAAAGATTTTAGTGCATCTGAGTTATTGCAGTTAAAATTGATTATTTGGCTTCATAATTACAGTCTCTTCTTTCTAAATGCTATTAGGACATTTTATTCACTAGAGTCTAAATCTTTATGCAAAAGTTCTTACTCTAGGTCTTTCTATCCAATTCGTATTCTGGACATTATACTGTTTTATTAATATGGATTATGTCTTGTTTCCCTGGGGCATTTAAAGGAGAATGATGCAATTTTAAAAATATAAAATAAGTAAATTTGTTCAAGTTCAGTGTTTCATTCTTTTCAGGCAGAATCCAGATTTTCTCAGTTCTTTCTCTTCAGTGCCACAAAATGCCCTCAACATGATTTTCATATCTTTCTTGCTGTAACTGTCCTGTCCTAGTGTATCATCTCAGCTCTCTGAATAATCATTTGCTTCTTACTATACCAGGAAGTGTTTTGTCATTATGTAATTTTGATAGCAACAGAATAAGTCAGTGTAGATTTTGGAGCAGAACAAATCACTCAAATTTTTATTCTAAAGTGAAGACCTTCCTGGGAAATCATATCAATGTCATGAATATATGTTGATTTCACTTGGCAGAGCACTTAGAATTTTATTTTAAAACTGATATCCCTTACAGTTGGTTTCATCTTTTTTCTTTTACAGTAGATTCGTAACCCATTTAGGTAAAAATTGTATTTTAAAATTATACCCTAAAATTCAAAAACTGTCCTTTTCTTGTAATTTTAAATGTCCTTTTCCAAAGGATGATTTCGAATTGTTTACTCAGAAGATACTTTAGTGACTTTCTCTGAGACATGTGAGTGTACATTCTTGGGGTTTTGTTAGCCAGATATATTTAAGAAGAATTTAAGTATTTATATAGGAAAGTAGTATTTCTTGGTGTTTTTTTTTTTTTTTTTAAATTTATTTATTTTATTTTTGGCTGTGTTGGGTCTTCGTTTCTGTGCGAGGGCTTTCTCTAGTTGCGGCAAGTGGGGGCCACTCTTCATCGCGGTGCGCGGGCCTCTCACTATCGCGGCCTCTCTTGTTGCTGGGCAGAGGCTCCAGATGCGCAGGCTCAGTAATTGTGGCTCACGGGCCCAGTTGCCCCGCGGCATGTGGGATCTTCCCAGACCAGGGCTCGAACCCGTGTCCCCTGCATTGGCAGGCAGACTCTCAACCACTGCGCCACCAGGGAAGCCCCAATTTCTTGGTGTTTTGAGTAAGTTCAGAAATGTGCTTATATGTGAAAGTTCTGAGTCTAAGCACTCGAGGAGGTCATTGATAGGACGTTAAGATGAAAAAGACCAGCAGGTGGCCAAGAAATTGTTGAAAAGACGTTCAACCTTAGGAATCAATGATTGCAAATTAAAGCAATGAGGTCACACTGTTAAAACCTAGAAAGTTTGATAATACCAACTTTAGGTAAGGATATGAAAAGTCACCTTTCATATCCTGCTGGTGGGAGGGTAAATTGATACAGGTATCTCATCTGTTAAAAAATATGCATACCCTATGATTTGGAAATTCTGCTTCAGGAATTTCCTCTGGCTTAGAGAAACACTTGGAAATATGCACATGCACATATATATATGGGTGTTCATTGGAGCATTGTTTATAACAGTGAAAATCTAGACAGTCTAAATGTTCAACAGTGGAGAACAGCTAACTTATTATTCAGCACCTTCCAAAGAATGCTGAAGTTCTGACAAGAAATGATCCGTAATCTTCAGTATTCCATACCATCAGGGTTCACTGGACCTAATTTCAGCTTTGAGTTCTTTAAAGGTCTTCCAAAGAACAAAGAGACAATTTACCTTTTTTTTTTTTAAAGGAGAATAAAATTTATTCTGTCTTGCATTTACCAGATGGGTCCATTGGACCCTTTTATAAATCTAAGATGCATTTTGGGATCTTTAATGATTTTTATCTTGCTTATGTCTGGAATGCTTTACTATTTCATCATCCTAGGAATGATTTCATCACTGTTTATCAATTTTTCCCAGTATGCTGTAAAAGTCTAAAATAAGAAGGAAGCTGGAGAATGATGATGCAAAAATGAGATAGAAATCACTGTCACATCATTCTTCATTTTTCTCATTGTATTTTCCGAAGAGTTACATCATCTTTCAAGAAGGTATATAAGAAGACTGGAGATGCCACTCTTGTAGTTTGCTTCCAACTTTGGGTGAACACAGTTGAGAACTCAGAATTTTTCATTTCTCACCCATAATAGCAAAGAGAAAAAAACTGACGGAAGACATTTCATTGTTACTAGGTTATTCAAAACATGAATGTGAAGGGAAAGATAGCAGTGCTCTAGATACTAATGATGGTGGTGAAATTTCTTATGTAAACAAAATCTCAGATTATGAGTGTGCGGGTAATAATATCCTAGGTGCACTGTCTCCAACTCAAGAATTAGCATGTGAGTAATTTATTTATGAGGGCAAAATGAAATGTAGTATTCTTATCCAGTTTGTTATTCCAAAGGAAACACACAGCATGCAATACTTAGTGACAAGAATCAGGACCATCCTGTTTTGCTAAAAGGACGTCTGGGAGTATTCTTTTATGATATTTCTGCGCTAAAATTTTCTTGATACTGTTTGCTGGTGGATAGGTGCTGAAGGCAGGAGATTGAAAGAAAATAGATGATATAAAATAAAAGTACTCATTTGATTGATTATTCTAATAGTATTTATAAACGTAAGTGCAAAAATGTTTTGCAATTATGAAACAAAGAAGATGGCTGTCTTCTCTTTAACAAAATTATGAGCTTTAAAAGATTTCAAAAAATTCTTCAAACATTGCATTTTTGTTGCAAGTGGGAAAAGAATCAGAAATAATGATAAGCTAAAACCTATTAGAAGTGTATTGAAATCTAGAATTAGTATTTATAAATGAATATGGTCCAGGTGCATGCATGACAGCTTATGAACAGTTATTTACATTCACAGTGTGTTGCCCATTCCAAGTATATATGCCTTCGAAACCAGGAAAATATAGAATAAAAATTTGAGGTTTGCTATATTTGAATTCTTACTAAAATTTGTCATGATTTTTTTTCACTATTCTTTTATTCTCAGTTCTACAAATTATTTGTAAAATAACTTAAAAATATTTAAAAAATAAATGAAAGAGTCCATTGGACCCATATGGTAAATGGTGAAATCAGCCTTTTATATGTATTGAGGAATATTAAGGGGGAAAAAAAGTAGTTGTGGAATTGATATCTTACAGTATGATTCTTTTTTTATTTTTTAAGAAATCACAAAGCAATACAATGAGTTTATATAAACTTAAATGCAGAGAAGAAGGTTGGAAGGAGTAGACACCAAACTGCTCTCAGTGGTAACCTTTGGGGAGGAGACTGAGAGAAGGACAGTGCTCACAAGAGCTTGGATAGATAAAGCTATAGATAAAAACAGAAAGATAAAACCTTAAAAAACAAAACCAGCAAGGCAAACAAATATTTTTTATATCAAAAAAAGTGAAAGATACTAAAGACCATATAAATATGTTTCAATTAAACAGAATATGAAAATTTTAGGTCATTCTGTCCACAAGTCCAACACACAATTTTTATTAATATAATAATTAAATCTAGAAATAATTTTGCATGATTTTCTTTATTTTGCTTATTACTAAAAATGTTTTAAGTAGTAATAATCTGAACTGTAATTTTTATTAATGAAAATATTTTAGAGAATAGTAGAAAAATAAAAAATAAAAAGGGTCTTATAAAGGTAGATCTCAGTTACAGAGCCATCATAAGACTCTGCTAAAGTTTGTTCTTCAGAGCACTATAATTATAATAATTGTCTTTCCAATTCTGATTCTACAGTTGAAATTTAACTTTTATACTCAAAGCCTTATTCTGAACATATGTTCTTAAAGTCCATGTTTAAGGTTTTGTTGTGTGTCTGACAGACTGGCCACAAAAATTTTCATGCTCTTAGAGAGTTTTTTAAAGCCTGTTTCCTTGCCTTGTAAATTGAAACATGCTTCTTTTCGCAGACCAACTCTACAAGAAGAAAGGAAAATCATAATAAAAAATGGCCGGCACCCTGTGATTGATGTGCTGCTGGGAGAACAGGACCAGTATGTTCCCAATAGTACAAATTTGTTGGTAAGTACCACATCATGGCCAAAGATAAGTGAAAGATGATAACACTGATCTCAAACTTTTAAATACCAAATAACGTTTTAAAAATTTACACAAGTTTTACCTTAGGCTTTAAATCAACTAATCCTTGGCTATAGTTTTATATTCACCACCAAATATGGAATCAGTGCTATTTCCAATGAAAGATTATCCATAGAGGGAACAATTTAGCAACTAAAGGATTAGCCTTAATTAGTTATCCTTGGTAATCCAGGAAAAATATTTTATATTTATAAATGCTCGCAGATGCTAATGGGGTAGAATCATACCATGGTTTTGCAGATTCCTGTTGGTGTATAGTATAGGCTTTGTCTTGTGCTCTACTGTTTTCAGACATTCTGTGAAAGAATCACAGATGCTTCAGATAATTTCAGTGGTAAGAATTTTTGTTATATGGGCTAGAGTTCTCTTATACTACATTAATGATTTAAAATACTTATTCATTTAACACATACTTACTGAGTTCCTATTTAGCCCCAGGTAGTGAAGCAGAGTATTAGGACAGAGAGTGGAAAGCAAGACAGAAATATCCCTGCCCTTAGAGAGCTGGTGGTCTAGCAGAGAAGATAGTTTATTACAATACAGCCTGGTCAGGCTAGGGTACAGGAGACCAGGTGTCATGGAGCACGTAGGAGGCTGACCTAACCCAATGCAGGGGGAGCATTTGCGAAGTTTCCCAGGGAGGCAATATTGACTGAAGAGAGTGAGTCAGTGCAGGCCAGGGAAATGGAGAGGAGTATTCCAGGTCAGAAACCAGCATGGTAGAGTCTGGGAGTGAGACAGGGTGGGTTCAGGGAACTGAAAGATGTTGAGGAAGGTTGGGACATAGAGTGTAAAGAAAAAAGTGTCAGAAATAAGGAAGAGGCCAATTTGTTTAAAGCCGTGTTAAGGAATTTAGATTATTTTTTTTCCTAAAGGATTGAGAATACTAGCAAGAGAATGATTAAAGCTGGGGAAAAAAGTGAACTCCGTGTGTGTGTGTGTGTGTGTGTTAGTGTGTTACATAGAATTACATTGTCAAAGATAAACAGAGCCATACATTACCATACACTAATTAAAGTGGTAAGGGTAGTTTTATTCAGTAATATTATTGCATAGGGAAAAGAGTCCAGCTTGAACTGAACTCAACTTCAGTTTGTACAGAGGTGACTGGGTGTCTTAAAGGGAGAATGAGGGAGTAGGGAGGAGTGGTGGGCATGGGCAGGTTCAAGGAAGTGGGAACAGAAAAATTGAGAAAGGGGATTGGTTAGTGTGAGACCCTTCTGGGTTTATTAACTGGCAACTGTTGCCAGTACCCTCCCACAGGGACTGAGAAGGACAGTGAGAGTTATCTCCATGAATGTTTGCATTTCAATGAAATGTTTGCATTTCACGCAGCTCTAGGTGGTAGAAGATTTACCTCTTAGAGGGGCAGAGAAAGGATTTATAATTGCAAGCTTTCTGAAGTAACTGCTCTAAGAGCAGGTTCGGGGTCTATCTGCCTATCACCGTGTTTTGGCTGGAACAAGTATAAATTCTCTCTCGGCAGTGTTGTGCTTTTGTAGGCAGGCACTTTAAGGGGGACTGGGGTCATCCCAAGAATGCGGCCTTGAGCAGTTAGAAGCTCTGCTGGCTTTTGTTCTGGTCTCTTAGTGGGGAGGGTAAATGAAATCATTTGTGCTGAGAGGGTTGCAGTTGTTATAGACCAAGGTTGGGGCCTAGTCAAGAAGAGGGCTCAGGGGAGGCTGACTAGAATTTAGTCAAGGAGGGAGTCTTTGTCAGTACAGAGGAAAATTATCTGGTGATGACATGAAAGAATTAATATGTAGGGAATAAGTTAAGTGAGAGAGATTGTATCAGAGAATGAGATGCCTGACTTCAGGATTTCAAAGGTAGTGTTCTGGGTGAGGGCAAGATCCTAGGTATGGCCGTGGAAGGTGAGTAGCGGAAGTGGAGAAGGTCTTCGGAGATGAGGGGATCAGGGAACACCATTTGAGAAAAAGGCAACCATATGCACATTGAAATCATATAAAACAACGGGATTGGTAGTGGAAGGTGAAGGTGGTCCAGGTGTCAGAGATTCCGAGGGATGGAGACTGGTGACCTGGAGGTAGATGTAGATGCCTGTGGTGAAGACACGTAGAGATGGTAAAGCCCTGAGGAAGCAGATATGGGAGAACGTTTGAACCCTGAGATACATGTGACAGGATGTGGCAAAAAGCTCATCCTTGAAATGAGAGGACTGCAGGGGAATAACAGCCAGCTTTCAGTCTAAGTCAACGTATGAAGGAAATATTAAGCAACGAAGTTAGAAACATAGACGTATTGGGGAATTTTTCAGAGGATAGTGAGAACATTGAAATGTAGGGGAGCAGTTGGAAATTAGGTCAGAGAAAGGAAGCCCAGAAGAGCAAGGGAGTTGGGAATATCACAGAGTATTCCATCTTGGGCTGTGAGCAAGGGTGACAGAGATGTGCGCCTGGTGAATTCGGTTGACCACAAGGGTGGTGAGTGAAAGGAAATGCTTTGAATTACATCTAGTTTAATGATACATTCTGATATTGCCGACTAAAAAAATGCACAATGTGAGAGTTGTGAGTTAATTTTTATATGGGAGAAAATGAGGGCTATAGCCTGGGAGACAGCATTTCAGATAGCTCAGAGAAACTGCTCCAAAGAGGTAGGGGAGAAGGTCAGTGTTACGTATGATTTTAGTGAAGGGGGTGCGTGCAGTCAAGCACACGTTTTGGCGGAGGCTTGCTGCTAGTCACAGGAGCAGGTGTCACCATTAATGATTTTAGTGCTTTTCTAGATATGAGGAGGTGCAAGAATTGGGCTCAAAAGTGTTCTCCTGAAAATATCTAACTATCTGAAGACCTGTTCTGCCAGTTATTCCCAGAGCACAGAGTGCCTTATTCCTGATCTCCACCCTGAACTCCTTCCAGGGTGTGTTGAAGGTCAGCGGCTGCAGTGGTTTGTGACTTAGTCCTTGTAGAGGCAGATGGCAAGTGGCAATTTTTAGTTGGCAATATCATACAAAGACTTGTAGGAGTACATAACCAGATCCCCAGTGTCTGTAAACATGTTTATTCTCATTAGGGAATTTGTAAGTTACTTAATTTATCAAGCCAAGTTAATAAGTACTTGGAAGTACTTACTACAGGAAGTCTCTGTGAACATAAGAATTTCTTTTTCAGTTTCCATAATACCAGTAGGGTGTAGCTTTTCTTGAGAAAGTTGTACCATATAGTACCTTGGTTTACTTATAAATCACTTGAAACATCATTTCCTGTTGTTATTCCCATCCCCCAAAACACCAACCAAAACACCAATCAACTATGTTATTCTTGACATTGAATTTGTTTTTTCCTTTTTTATTCTTTTTTCCCCCTCTTTTAAATAATGTATTACACTATTTAAAAAAGCAAGATTTGAGAAACTAAATTAGCCTAATTACAGGAATGTTTCAAAGAAACACTGAACTCTTACTTTTAAATTTTTACAAAATAAGTGGAGTGATTTATTCCAGCAAGCACCTCAGAATATTCCAGAATATTCATTTCTTTTACATATGCTTTTTCTAACTTGAGTAGGAGTTGATATAGAACTGTTGCTATGGTGAAGTGCATTCTTTTTTGCAGGGTATAAATTTCTATATAGGGATACTGTTGCAAAAGAACTTACTATGTAAAACTCAATTTTAAATATTTTATAGGTGTTAATTATAAAATATACTCTGAAAATAATTTCCTGAAAGTCAAGTGGTATCGTTGCTTTTGATAGTCATGTAATTTTAAGAAATGGTCTTTTGCACATGTAATTATACTTTTCTGAATTTTGTATTATATGAACTCATTGTAATGCTTCTAAACAAGCCAACTTACTGCCCGCTTTTCCTGAACCGGTTTTAAGAATACTCATTTTTTTTCACATCTCACAATCTTGCATTGATTTATGAATTTTTTACTAGCATTGTTTTATGAATATTTTATTCGTACAGATTTTGACGCAGTTACTTTGTGTCAATATTGTGCTTGATTTCAGGCTTACAAAGAAGAGACACAATACCTCTCTAATCTGGTGGGAGATAGATCCAATTAAATTAACACCGATGGAGTACTTATAAAGGCTATGAGGGAACTAACAGATTATCCAGTAGAAAAATTGGCAACAGACTTCAACAGGCATTTCAAAGTAGAGGATATCCGAATGGTCAATAAACAAACTAACTTTTTTTTTTTAACGTGCTACGTTGGGTTTTCTGGCAGGAATATAGCAAAGAATCAGATAGAAAGGAACTGTGACTTTGAGGTGCTTGTGGGACATTTGGTGGAGATCCCAATGTGAAGGTGGATATAAAAGCCAGGAGAGAGGGCTGAGCTGGAGTTAGGGATTTAAGAATCATCACGATGCATGTACAGGGAGTTCAGATTCTGGGTCTGTCACTCAGGGAGATTGTATAAAAATGTAAAGAAGGCTGAAGAAAAAGCCCTCTCAGGCGTGACATAGAAGGAGTCATTTCACTGAAAGTGGGTTTAGCTGAAGAGAATTTTTCAAGTTATCTTTTAAATATATCCCTACCTAATTTTTAGCATTCAGTTATTGTTTCATCTGAACATCAAAAAAATAGAAATACAAAAAATTTTAAAAAACAAGGTGCTATTGTATATTCCTTTTTATCCTTTAAGACCTAGCTCTGCCTCCTCTTCTAGGAAACCTTGTTTGACTTCTACAAGCACAATTGAAAGGAATATGCTTTTAAACCCTCCTTTTTTGGTTCCCTTCCCTGACTCATTACATAATCTGAGTATTTGTAGACTTAGCAGCCACTGGATCTGCCCACCTCCAGTTTATTCTCCACTCTGCAGCCACAGGGCTTTTCCTAACCTGTCATATCACTCCCTTATTTGAATTAATGCTTAAAATTCCAGTCGTATAGTTCCCAACGTACTGTGCCACTAAGGGACTTGGCAGATGGTCTTCCCTCTGCCTAGAATGTCATCTTCCCCCACACCGTCCGCACCCACCTCCCACACACCCATCTCCCACCCCACACGCCCTCCAGCTCCTGCTTTTCTTTAAGTCTGGTCCTGGTGTCATATCCCGTACTAAGGCTTCCCTACCAAAGCTGGGATGGGTACCCCTGTCACATACCCACAGCACTGTGTATTTCTCCCCAGTTTAGTCTTTATGCCACTAAATTGTAATTGCCTTTTTTTGGTTTGTGGTTCCCAGTGGATTATAAGCTTGAAGAGAACAGGGACTTTGCTTCTCTGCTTTAGTTATAATCCTACTGTCAATCACGGCTCTCTGGCACATAGCAGGCGTCTAATCAGATTTGTTAAATAAGGATTAACTTGAAGTCTTGAGCAGTCTCCAAGTCTTACTCCAAATCTGTGCTTTTTTCTTCTTCACAAAATGTTATTTTTCAGGATGTTATTTGGGAAGTTCACAACTTACACAGTAATTATACTGTAGAACTAGAAAGGGACATTAGGGATCATTTAGTGTAACCACCTCTTCATACTTGTGAGTAAACCAAGGCCCAGAAAGGGGAGTTGACTGCCAGGGGTTACCCAAGTTGAATAGTCTTGAACTGTTTCCCAAAACATGAAAGTATGCTAAGGCAAGCCAGTGCTTTCCAACCTTTTTCACTTCGCAGCACACTAACGACATGATGCTAGTGCTGGTACACTGGAATAAAAGGAGAAGGAAGAGGTTGTTCAGAGCAAAAAGAGGTCGTCCCGGGGGCTCTGACTGCCCCAGCTCCACCTGCCACTTTGAGGGTCAGCATCTTGGAACACCTGTAACCTGTGAGGCAGAGCAAGACAGTTTGCCAAGACATACTGTTACCAACCAGGGTTCTTAGCCTCCTTAATCAATAGAAATTGATAAGAGGCCAAACAAGAAATTCAGGCAAGGCTTTATTGGGGCCCCTGCCTCAGCAACAAGGAGCAAGAACAGGCAACAGTTTCTCTGGCTCACTCAGGGAGGCCAAGCTGGTTCCTTATATGGGGTGAGGGTAGGGATGCATCCAGGGGATGGGCTGGAGAGTGGCTTAGGTGGTTTGCCCACCCCCTTGGCGGTGCTGTATGCAGGGGGCATGCTCAGTACCCTGCTTTTGCTCCTGGCTCTTCAGAAGTCGCAGTTCGGTTTTTGGTCTCTTTGTATGTTGTTGTCCAAAATTTGCCCCAACTGCACGTGCATGCAGTTGTTTTTAGTCTCATATAATTTCTTTGTATTTTGTTTCTTGAGGAGACATTTGTCCAGGTGCAAGCACTGCAGCAAAGGGTCCCAGGTCCCAGCCTGTCTCAGTACTGCTTGGGAAACGCCACCATAACCCACAGCAGTCTCAGGATTGTTTGCTTTTTAAACCAAATGACTTCATAATGGATGGATTTTTTATAGCAGTCCAAGGTGGAGTTTTTAGTTCGATCATGGTTTTGTTTTTTTTTTTAATATAAATTTACCTTTTTGGGAGGGAGAAAGGGAAAAGTGTGGTTGGTGGCTTCTAAGTTTGTAAGAGGGAGGAAAATGAGTCAAATATGCACAGCAGGAAGATTCCCAGGAAGTGCTCGAACCCTGTGGATCTCTGTAACCCAAGGGAAATCCACAGCCCAAGTATTCTAGAGTGGGGCAGGATGGACACTAGAATCCTGGTCACAGTCTCTTACTCTGAGATCAAGAAGGTGCCTTAGAACCTACTACCATGTGGGCACATAGTAGGAGCTCACATATTTGTTACAAGAATGATACTTGAAACTAGTCAAGTTGAGGTAGTGTGGGAGGAGAGCAAAGACCACAAACTTTCCATTTCCTCTCTTCTCCCAGAACAAATATTCCCAGAAATGCTTGTTTTGTCTATATAAATGTTAAAAGAGTGATTACAATAATGTGCATACCCTGTTGACTTTGTACCTAATGACAAAGCAGAACAACAATAATGCATACCATAAAATATGTTTGAGTTGTAAGCTTAATTTAATTCTATGGCTAGATTATCCTCATGATTCTGCTATAAATGTGTTTTCTTTTTAATTGAAGTATAGTTGACTTACAGTATTATATTAATTTCAGGTGTATAATATATTGATTCAGTATTTTTATAGATTATTCTCCATTTAAATTTGTTACAAAATAATAGCTATATTTCCCTGTGCTGTACAATATAGCCTTGTAGCTTCTTTATTTTACACATAGTAATTTGTATCTCTTAATTCACTACACCTGTCTTGCCATTCCCCTGTTCCCTCTCCCCACTGCTAACCACTAGTTTGTTCTCTATAACTGTGAGTCAATTTCTATTTTGTTATATTCCTTCATTTGCTTTACTTTTTAGATTCCACATGTAAGTGATAACAAAATATTTGTCTTTCTCTGTCTGACTTATTTCACTAAGTGTAATACTCTCTAGGTCCATCCACATTGTTACAAATGGCAGAATTTCATTCTTTTTTATGGCTTAGTATTATTCCATTATATGTATATATACCACATCTTCTTTATCCATTCATCTGTTGATGGGCACTTAGGTCGCTTCCATATCTTGGCTATGGTAAATAATGCTGCTATGAACATTGTGGTGCATGTATCTTTTCAAATTAGTGTTTTTTGTTTTCTTCAGATGCATACCCAGCAGTGGAATTGCTGGATCATATGGTAGTTTTATTTTTAGTTTTTTGAGGAACCTCCATACTATTTTCCATAGTGACTACACCAATTTACACTCCCACCAACAGTGTAAATGGGTTGCCTTTTTCAACATCCTCACCAATATTTTTTATTTGTAGACTTTTTGATGATAGCCATTCTGACAGCTGTGAGGTGATATCTCATTGTGGTTTTGATTTACATTTCTCTAATGATTAGTGATGTTGAGCATCTTTTCATGTGCCTGTTGGCCATCATATATCTTCTTTGGAAAACTGTCTATTCAGGTCTTCTGCCCATTTTTTAATCTGGTTGTTTGTGGTTTTGATGCTGAGTTGTTTATATATTTTGTATATTAATTCCTTATTGGTCATATCATTTGTAAATATTTTCTCCCATTCAGTAGGTTGTCTTTTTGTATTGTTGATGGTTTTCTGTGCTGTGCAAAAGCTTTTAGGTTTAATTAGGTCCCATTTGTTTCTTTTTGCTTTTGTTTCTTTTGCCTTAGGAAACTGATCCCCAAAAATACTGCTATGATTTATGAAGTTTTATGGTTTCAGATCTTTAATCCATTTTGAGTTTATTTTTATATATGTTATCATAAAATGTTACAATTTCATTCTTTTAAATGTAGTTGTTCAGTTTTCCCAGCACCACTTATTGAAGAGATTGTCTTTTCTCCATTGTATATTCTTGTCTCCTTTGTTGTAAATTAATTGATCATCAGTGTGTGGGTTTATTTCAGTGCTCTCCACTCTGTTCCATTGATCTTTGTGTCTATTTTTGTGCCAGTACCATGCTGTGTTGATTACTGTAGCTTTGTAGTATTGTCTGAAGTCTGGGAGGGTGATACCTCCAGCTTTGTTCTCTTTTTTCAAGATTGCTTTGGCAACTAGGGGTCTTTTATGGTTCCATATAAATTTTAACATTATTTGTTCTAGTTCTGTGAAAAATGTCATGGGTATTTTGATAGGAATTGCATTAAATCTGCAGATTGCTTTGGGTATTATGGACATTTTAACAATATTTTTTCCAGTCCATGAACACAGGATATCTTTCCATTTCTTTGTATCACCTTCATTTTCCTTCATTAATGTTTTATAGATTTCAGAGTATAGGTCTTTCACTTCCTTGGTTAGGTTTATTCCTAGGTATTTTTTTCTTTTTGGTGCGATGTTAAATGGATTGTTTTCTTGCTTTTCTCTTTCTGATAGTTCACTATTCATGTATAGAAAAGCAACTGATTTTTGTATATTAGTCTTGTATCTTGCAACTTTACTGAATTCATTTATTAGTTTTAATAGTTTTTTGGTGGAGACTTTAGGGTTTTCTATATATAGTATTATGTCATCTGCAAATAGTGACAGTTTTACTTATTTTCTTACAATTTGGATGCCTTTTATTTGTTTTTCTTGTGTGATTGCTGTGGCTTGGTCTTCCAATATTATGTTAAATAGAAGTGGTGAGAGTCGGCATCCTTGTCTTGTTCCTGATTTTAGAGGGGAAGCTTTTAGCTTTTCACTGTTGAGTATAATGTTAGCTGTGGGTTTATCATATATGGCCTTTAATATGTTGAGATATGTTCCCTATATACCTACTTTGAGAGTTTTTATCATGAATGGATTTTGTCAAATGCTTTTTCTGTGTCTATTGAGATGATCATGTGATTTTTATCCTTCCTTTTGTTAATGTGGTATATCACATTGATTTTGTGAATATTGAATCATCCTTAGGCCCCTGAAGTAAATCCAACTTCATCATGGTATATGACCCTTTTTATATATTGTTGGATTTGGTTTGCTAATATTTTATTGAGGATTTTTGCATCTATATTCATCTTGGATATTGGCCTATAATTTTCTTTTCTTTTTTTGTAGTGTCTTTGGTTTTGGTATCAGGATAATGGTGGCCTTATAGAATGAATTTGGGAGTGTTCTGTCATCTTCAGTTTTTTTTGGAATAGTTTGAGAAAGATAGGTGTTTGCTCTTCTGTGTATGTTTGGTAGAATTCCCCTTTGAAGCCATCTGGTCTGGGCTTTTGTTCACTGAGAGGTTTTTTAAATTACAAATTCAATTTCACTACCAGTAATTATATGTTCAGTTTCACTACTAGTGATCATTTGTTCAGATTTCTTCTTGATTCAGTTTTGGAAGGTTGTCTCTTTCTAGAAATTTGTCCATTTCTTCTAGGTTGTCCATTTTGTTGGCATATAACTGTTCATAGTATTCTCCTATGATTTTTTGTATCTCTGTGATATCAATTATTATTTCTCTTCTTTCTTATTTATTTGGGCCCTCTCTCTTTTTTTTCCTTAATGAGGTTTATCAATTTTGTTTATCTTTTCAAAAAATCAGCTCTTGGTTTCATTGATCTTTTCTATTTTGGGGAGGGTGGTTGTCTCTATTTTATTCATTTCCTCTCTGATCTGTATTATTTCCTTCCTTCTTCTGACTTTGACCTTTGTTCTTCTTTTTCTAATTCCTTTAGATGGTAGGTTAGCTTGTTTATGTAACATTTTTCTTGTTTCTTGGGGTAGGTGTGTATTGCCATAAACATACCTCTTGTAGCTGCTCTTGCTACATCCTATAGATTTTGGAGTGTTGCATTTCCATTTTCATTTGTCTCAAGGTATTTTCTGATTACCTCTTTGGTTCCTTCATTGACCCATTGGTGTCTTAGTAGCATGTTGTTTAGTCTCTGTGTGTTTGTGTTTCTCCCATTTTTCTTCCTGTAATTGATTTTTAGTTTCATATGGTTGTGATTGAGAAATGCTTGATATAATTTCTACCCTCTTAAGTTTGTTGAGGCTTATTTTATGGCCTAGCATGAGAACATTCCATGTGCAGTGAAAAGAATGTGTATTCTACTGTTTTTGCATAGAATGTCCTGTAGATACTAAGCCCAGCTGGTCTAATGTGTCATTGGAGACCACTGTTTCCTAATTGCTTTTCTGTATGAATGATCTGTGCATCGATGTAAGTGGGTGTTAAAGTTCCCTACTATTATTATATTATTGTCAATTTCTCCTTTTATGTCTGTTAGTATTTGCTTTATATACTTAGGTGCTCCTCTGTTAGGTTCATGTATGTTAGTGAGTGTTATAGCCTCTTCTTGTATTGATTCCTTTATCACTATATAATGCCCTTTTTTTGGTCTTTTGTTATAGACATTGTTTTAGAGTCTATTTTGTCTGATATAAATATTGCTACCTCCACTTTCTTGTTGTTTCATTTGCATGCAATACCTTCTTCCCACCCTGACTTTCAGTCTGTGTGTTTCTTTAGCTTTGAAGTAAGTCTCCTGTAGGCAGCATATAGATGGGTCCTTTTTAAAAAAATCTCAGTAGCTACACTATGTCTTTTGACTGGAGCATTTAGTTCATTGACATTTAAATTGATTATTGATAGGTATGTACTTATTGGCATTGCCATTTTGTTACTTGTTTTCTGGTTGTTTTTGTAGCTCTTCTCTGTTCTTTTATTATTATTTTAGTTGCTTCCCTTTTGGCTTGATGATTTTTCTTTAGTGGTATGCTTGTGTTCTTTTCTCTCTAGTTTTTGTTTATTTATTGTAGGTTTTTGATTTGTGGTTACCTTGGGGTTTATTTATGTTGACCTATAACTATATCTACTTGTTTTAAATTGGTAGTCATTCAAGTTCAAACACATTCTAAAAGATGTGTTTGAACAATTTTTTACTCCCCCGTTAGAGGACAGTGGGAATGAAAAGTCCCACCAAACTGAGAAGGCATCTTGAGACCAAATGATGAGGCAGGGAGCCCCATATAATCAATGGGTCAGTTTATTATAGGGTAACTTACTCACAGGGTGTGATTGGGATTGAGGAGACAATGATACAGAGGCATTCGTAGGTGCAGTCTGCACTGCCAAGGGGCCATTGGGACAATTTTATAATTGACCTAGGGTGTGGGGGATAGGTGCTTGGAAACAGAATGTGCATTCCTAAATTAAATTTATGAATGGGTAACTAGTCTTGTGGGCACTAGGAATACATCAGTGAAGGTTTTCATCATTGTTTGGGGACTAACAGAGCATAGAGGCCACCTGATCCTAATTATTATTAAACAATATCTGTTAACTCAAAGCCCTTAACAACAGAGAAGTGATTTACTGCATAGTACAGTCCTGGGTAGCGTCAGTGGAAGGACAGGAGAGACTCTAAGGGCCCAAGATGGCATCAGTTAGGCTAACAGCTATATATCCCCTCTCCCACATTTTGTGTTTTTGATGTCATATTTTACATTTTCATGTCTATCCCTTTACTGTTCATTGTAGTTATAGTTCCTTTTACAATTTTTTGTCTTTTAATCTCACACTAGCTTATTTAAGTGGTTGATCCTCAGCTTTTACCATATATTTGCCTTTACTAGTGGGATTTTCCTTTTCTATAGATACTTGCTTCATGTTATAGTCTCTTCCACTTAGAGAAGACCTTTTAACAGTTCTTTAGGGTAGGTTTAGTATTGATAAACTCTTAGTTTTTGCTTGTCTGAGAAGTTCTTTATCTCTCCTTCAGTTCTAAATGATAATCTTGCTAGGTAGGTATCCTAGTTTGCAAGTTTTTCTTTTTCAGCACTTTAAAAATATCATACCACTCCCTTCTGGCTTGCAAACTTTCTGCAGAAAAATCAGCTGATAACCTTATGGGGGTTCCCTTATATATGACTTTAGAATTCTCTCTTTAACTTTTGCCATTTTAATTATGGTATATCTTAGTGTGGGTCTGTTTGGGTTCATCTTGTTTGGGACTCTCTGTGCTTCCTATACCTGATTATCTGTTTCATTTTTCAGGTTCAGGAAGTTTTCAGCCATAATTTGATCAAATATATTTTTGACCCCTTTTTCTCTCTCTTCTCCTTCTGGGACCCCTATAATGCAAATGTTGGTTCACTTGATGTTGTCTTAGAAGTCCCTTAAACTGTTCTCATTTTTTAAATTTGTTTTTCTTTTTGCTCTTCTGATTGGGTGATTTCCATTATTCTATCTTCCAAATCACTTGTGCATTCTTCTGTATCACCTAGTCTGCTATTAACTCCTTCTAGTATGTTTTTCACTTCAGTTATTCTTAAGTTCTGACTGGTTCTTTTTTATACTTTCTTGGTCCTTGTTACAATTCACACTGTGTTCCTCTGTTGTTTTCCCTAATTCAGTTAGCATGCTTATTACTAATGCTTTAAACTCTTTATCTGGCAAATTACTTACTTCTGTTTCCTTAGTTGTTTTTTCAGAGGTTTTTCTCTTGTTCTTTTGATTGAAACAAATCCCTTTGTCTTATTATTTTACTTAACTTTCTCTGTCTGTGTGAAATTAAGTGAAACAGTTACCTGTTGTGGTCTTGAAGGGGTATCCTTGTGTGGGAGTGACCTTATATAGTCTGAATGTGCCCAGTGCCTTTGGTGGGAGAGCTAGATCTCATGTGAGCATGAGTCACATCTTTCCCCAGGGTGTGCTAGAAGCCATCACCTTAGTAGGCAATGGGATTGGAGGTGGAAGGGCCAGGGCCAGAGCCAGGTGAGAGCTGGAGCTTCTCTGCTCCGTGGCCAACACCACCCTACTGGGGGCAGGGGCAGGTCCCAAGGTGCTGGAGCAGAAGCCCTGAGGGTTGGGTCCAAGCTGGCTCCATTCCCTCAAAGTGTGTGCTCTTGCTCTCCCCACTCCCAGCACCAGTACCCTCACCCCAGAAGGGAGCAGTGCTGGAGCAAGAGAGTCTGGGTGCAGGCTGTTGGCCTCAGCCACCGTCAGATCCTGAGACTGTTTATGATGTGCTGCCTCTGTAAGTGCCAGTAATGGCTGCCCCTGCCCTGTTCAGATGCTCTTCCCAGTCTGAGCCCCCTTTTTGCTTCACAACTGAGCACACCCCTCGGCTGCCGCAGCTCTCACCCTAGTGTGGAGCTGCGCCGTAGAGCAGGCGGGGCCATTGTGGGCACTTGGCCTAGATCTGGGCAGGGGCTGTGGTGGTCCTGGCCACAGTCAAAGCCCAGGACCTCTTCTGATGCGCTGTTTCTGTCAGCGCCAGTAAAGGCTGCTCTTACCCCATTCAGATGCCATTCTGGGTCTGGGCTGGCAGTCCCTTGCAACTGAGCATTCTCCTCAGCTGCAGCAGCACTCACCTAGCACGGAGCTGTGTCACAAAGGAGGTGGGGCCTGAGCGGGTGCTCGGTTCAGACTAGGGCACGTGCTGGAGTGGTCGCAGGAAACCTGCCAGAGCCCAGTGTAGTTTCAATTTGCTTTCTGCACCTTGTTTCAAGAGTAAGGAAGTTTGTGTGCACTCTTCGTGAACGTTGTCTAGGTTTCTTTCAGCCTTCCTGTTAGTCCCACTGGCTTTCTACCAGCTAAGGGGACTCTTCTTCCCCGTGTTGGACCCCAGGGCTGGGGCGCCCAATATGTGGCCTGAACCGCTCACTGCCCAGGGAGGATCCCCCTTCTCTTCTATGTCCTTTCCCAGGGGTATAGGTCCTGACCTGATCGCTTTTCTTCCCTTCCTACCTGATTCTTTGTGGATCTTTCTTTTTATTTATGTATTTTTATTTAAAAAAATATTTTTTATTGAAATGTAGTTGACTTACAGTGTTTCAGGTATACAGCCAAGTGATTCAGTTATATATATATACGTATATGTATATATATTCTTTTTTGGATTATTTTTTGTAATAGGTTATTAGAAGATACTGAAAATAGTTCCCTGTGCTATACAGTAGGTCCTTGTTTTTTATGTATTTTATATATGGTAACGTGTATCTGTTAATCCCAAATTCCCAGTTTATCCCCACCACCCCTTCCCCTTTGGAACCATAAGTTTGTTTTCTGCGTCTATGAGTCTGTTTCTGTTTTGTAAATAAGTTCATTTGTATCCTTTTTTTTGATTCTCTCTGTGGATCTTTCTTACAGCTTTGGTTGTACAAGAGTCTTTGTGCCAGTCTCCAGTTTATCCTCAGTGAGAATCACTATAAATGTGTTTTTCACATAGCATGATCATCATATATTGTTAATGACTGGAGGAAATATTAATGGCATTTGAATGTTATTTTCTATCACTTCTGTCTTCTCATGCTCCTTTCTTCCTGGATAAACTGCTTTTTTTTTTTTCCCTAAATCAACAGTTTTTTTTTTAAACTCTTTTTTTAATTAATTTTTTTTATTGGTGTATAGTGGATTAACTAATGTTGTGTTAGTTTCTGCTATACAGCAAAGTGAGTCAGTTATACATACACATATATCCACTCTTTTAGATTCTGTTTCCATACAGGTCCTTTCAGAGAATTGAATAGAGTTTCCTGTGGTAGGTTCTTCTTCTTCTTATTATTATTATTTATCTATTCTATATATAGTAGTGTGTATATGTAGGTTCTTATTATTTATCTACTCTATATATAGTAGTGTGTATATGTCAATCCCAATCTCCCAATTTATCGCCCCCCCTTCCCCCCCTGGGAACCACAAGTTTATTTTCTACATCTGTGACTCAACTTCTGTTTTGAAAATAGGTTCATTTGTACCATTTCTTTAGATTCCACATATAAGTGATATCATATGATATTTGTTTTTCTCTTTCTGACTTACTTCACTCTGACAGTCTCTAGGTCCATCCACATCTCTACAAATGACCCAATTTCTTTCCTTTTTATGGCTGAGCAATATTCCATTGTATGTATGTACCACATCTTCTTTATCCATTCCTCTGTTGATGGACATTTAGGTTTCTTCCATGTCCTGGCTATTGTAAATGGTGCTGCAGAGAACATTGGGGTGCATGCATCCTTTTCAATTATGGTTTCCTCTGGATATATGCCCAGGAATGGGATTGCTGGATCATATGGTAGCTCTATTTTTAGTTTTTTAAGGAACCTTCATACTGTTCTCCATAGTGGTTGTATCAATTTACATTCCCACCAACAGTGCAGGAGGGTTCCCTTTTCTCCACACCCTCTCCAGCATTTATTGTTTGTAGATTTTTTGATGATGGTCATTCTGACCAGTGTGAAGTGATACCTCATTGTAGTTTTGATTTGCATTTCTCTAATAATTAGTGATGTTGAGCATCTTTTCATGTGCCTCTTGACCATCTGTATGTCTTTGGAGAAATGTCTGTTTAGATCTTCCACCCACTTTTTGATTGGGTTTTTTTTTTGATATTGAGCTGCATGAGCTCTTTGTATATTTTGGAGATAAATCCCTTGTCAGTCACTTCGTTTGCAAATATTTTCTCCCATTCTCTGCGTTTTCTTTTCGTTTTGTTGATGATTTCCTTTGCTGTGCAAAAGCTTTTATTAGGTCCCATTCATTTATTTTTGTTTTTAATCTCATTCGCTCAGAGGTGGATCAGAAAAGATCTTGCTGCAATTTATGTTAGAGAGTGTTCTGCCTGTGTTTTCCTCTAAGAGTTTTATAGTATCCGGTCTTACATTTAGGTCTTTATTCCATTTTGAGTTTATTTTGTGTATGGTGTTAGAGAATGTTCTAATTTCTTTTTTTTTTTTTTACACGTAGCTATTCAGTTTTCTCAGCATCATTTATTGAAGAGACTGTCTTTTCTCCATTGTATATTCTTGCCTCCTTCATCATAGATTAAAAATATGGAACACTTCATGAATTTGCATGTCAAGGATAACTGCTTTTTAAAGTGTTCTGACCTGTGCAGAATGTTCCTCTTCTCTTTTCCTATCTCTTACTCATCTCCAGTGATTGAACTACTCAGCCTTCCAGACCCAAAATATGCTGCTGCCTCCTTAGAGCCTTCCCCATCACTGTGGCCAGAAATAATTTCTTTCTATTCTAGCACTTTCTCTGTTCCTTTTTAAAAAAATTCTTATCATGTACTACTTTTTGGTACATGAGTGTAGTGGGAAAGTGCCTGACTGTGATGGGAGATGTAAATTCAAATCCTGCTCTGCTGTTAGTTTACTGTCATCTCAGATAGGCCACCATACTCGCTGGGTCTTGATTTCTTCATCTATAAAATGAAGGAGTCGGGCAGAGTAACAACTAGCTCTCAGTGGAACGTAAATTGGAAAGCATGTAGATGTTGGAAGGATTTGGACTTTTATCTTGGTATCTCAGCATACAGCCTGTACTCTCCAGCCTCATTCTCCCCCTTTCTGTTTGGCGTTCGCCTTGGGTTAAAAGTGCAAGGATTTGGCTGAGAGCTTGTCTGGACGAAGCTTTCACTGAGGAGTCTCTTACTGTAACGTGCCATTGATTGACATTTTCAGGGAATAAAACACTTTGAAACTGTTGAACTTTTTCAGCACTCTGCAGCTATTATAAAAATAGTTCTACCATGACTCTTTTTAAAGGATAGATGTCAACATCTGTACTTGTCAAGGAAGAAAGCAGTTTTTGCAGAAAATTAGGTGATACTCAAGTCTTGGAAATTAACATTGAACAATTTTAGCTTTTTTTTTTTTTTTTTTAAAGAAATTCACGTTCTTTTATTTATTTATTTATGACTGTGTTGAGTCTTCGTTTCTGTGCGAGGGCTTTCTCTAGTTGCGGCAAGCGGGGGCCACTCTTCATCGCAATGCGCGGGCCTCTCACCATCGCGGCCTCTCTTGTTGCGGAGCACAGGCTCCAGACGCGCAGGCTCAGTAATTGTGGCTCACGGGCCCAGTTGCTCCATGGCATGTGGGATCTTCCCAGACCAGGGCTCGAACCCGTGTCCCCTGCATTGGCAGGCAGATTCTCAACCACTGCGCCACCAGGGAAGCCCAGCTTTTTTTTTTTTTTTTTTTTCTGCTATGCATCTCCTGACTTCAGGGATATTCTGACTGATCATCACTGTAGTTTACCCAGTGAGAAATCCAAGGATGCTGGCTCTGAGCTAGAGCAGCACTCCTATCTAGTGGTGACTGTGATTTCTTGTCATTGAGTAGGGGTTCCCTTTGAGACATCTGTCAGGGTGGTCTTCACTTAGCATCCCAGTTCTACTACTTAGTAGCTCCGCATTACTGGGCAAGGTAATAGTTAGCTTCTCCAAGCCTTTCTTTCCTCACCTGTAACATGAAAATACAGCGATACTAGTATTGCCCCATGAGACTGTTGTGAGAACTGGATGAGATGACCAGTATAAAATCTTGAGCACAGTGCCTGGCACTTGTTGTCTGTGATTTTCTTACGATACCTTAAAGTTTACCTTTTATTTTTTATCTTTACCTCTTTTTTTCTCCCACAGAATATGGCATTAAATGTGGAACTTGATTAGCTATCTTAAAACTTACTGATTTAAATTCAGTGTTTTGACTCTTAGTACACAATACTAAGATCTTATGACATGCTATCCAGACATTGCCAATACTAAGGTAAAAACTTTAAAGAATGAAATTCTAGCCTCTCCAAAGGTTCATCAGAGTAATAGATGCTATCCAGAAACAGTCCCCTTGGTGCCGTACCTCAGCTTTTGTTCTCTGTCATTCATTCATCCATCCATCCATCCATCCACCCATCCATGTGTGGTTTCTTGAGAACTTGCTCTGTGCATGGCATCTTGCTTGATGCTACCACAGGTTTAGGCACTGTCTAGGCCAGTCCTGTTGGGTGCATTACTAGTAACTTCAGTAAACTCCAGAGTGCGTAGTGGTTTTTTGCCAACTTCTGGCTTCTGGCTATTCTGTTAGAATGCTTACTCATCCAAACTGGTCTTCCAGATAAATTTAATGTATCTTTCATATCTGGGACCCTTTGATGTGTGGTGCCTCAAATACATATGATCCTCACTAAAAGATAGATAAACACATTAGATAGGTGAAATTCCTTGATCATGTGTGTCCTTGCTATGTCATCTTGGGAACTGGAGAGGAAAGGCAGTCACATATTCCTGACTAGTTTTACAGAGAGTGCAAATGACTTTTTGAAATGTTAAGTTCTATATACTTTATAAACTTGGGTTATATATTAATCTTTTTGACCAATCTTTATAAAGTTTATAAAGTATTCACCTATAATTTCTTAAGTTTTACTTTTCAGGTTTAGGTCCTTAATCAATCAACCTAAAATCTATTTTTATATCTTGTGTGAGGTGGGATTCCAATCTCATATCTTTCTATATAATCCGTTGTCCTACATCAATTTTCAAATAATCCATTCTTTCCCATCAATCTGCAGAATTATTTCTGTCATATATTAACTTTTCATATTTTCATGGAACTGTTTTGGACTCTATTATTTTTCACTGGTCAGTTTTTTTTTTTTTTTTTGGTTGCTGTTGTTTTGTTTTTGGTTCCTAAGCCGAAATCACACAGTTTTATTTACTATAGCATTTAAATAATGTTTTACATCTCCCCACCTATTCTTCTAATAGAACATCTTGAGTTTTCCTTAGCATTTGCTTCTCCATTTCATTTTAGGGTCAACTTAACTAGTTCTTTGGGGGGGAAAAAATTGAGATTTTTATTGGAATTGCATTGACCCTAGGGATCACTTTGGGAGAAAGTTGGCATCTTTATGATATAGATGTGGCATATAAATTTGTTCCTCTATGAATGTAGTATATACTTATTTTGGTTTTCTTTAAGTCCTCTCAAGAAAAGTAAAAAATTATTTTCATAAAGGTGTTTTTACATCTTTATCATATTTATTACTAAGTATTCCTTTGTTGCTATGTAGGTCATAACTTTTATTTTGGAATTTTTGAATTTTATTTTATTTATTTTTTTATACAGCAGGTTCTTATTAGTTATCCATTTTATACATATTAGTGTATATACATCAATCCCAATCTCCCAATTCATCACACCACTTTTTTACAATTATTTCCTAATTATTTGTTGCTCTTATAGAAAAATGAAGTTTATTTTGCATTTTGATCTTAAATCTAGCCACCTTGTTAGACTATCTCATTAATTATAATAATTCGTCTAGCCATTCTTCTTGGTTATCTTTGTAAACCATCATGTGTCTGTGAATGACAATTTTGTTTTGTTCTTTTTAGTCCATAATTATACCTTTTTATTTTTTTCAATGTCATGTTATGCTGCCTGGGGCCTCCAGCGTAAGGTTGAATAAAAGCAGTAATAGTGGACATCTTGTCATGATTGATCTAAAGGAAATGCTTTTAATATTTGACCATTAAGTCTGATGTTTGTGATAAGGCTTTGGTGGATACCTGCTACCTGGTTAAAGAAGATCTCTAAGGGTCATTTTGTTTTATCAGTCATTCATCACTTATTGGTGTATAGTGTCAGGGAAAGAGACTTGTTTTCCAGCTAAATAAACATTATTTAAATATTAGAACTCTGAAGTCTAAGTTTGTATGTGATATTTTTCTCTATATATACAAAGAATTGATTTTTGTGTATCAATTGGCTCTGAAATCAAATAAATTATAAACTTTGTTATCCTGTATTGAATGCTGGAGAGATGAAGTATTCAAGGAACATGTACGTGATCATGTGGTTCTAAACACCAGCAGTTTCTGTGTAGTTCAGTGTAAAAGGAAAATGTCATTCCTTTTGAAAATAATGGGAAGTACCAGATTTGCTTATTCATTTTTCGCTAACTTATATGCAATTTAAATCCAAAAGAGAGTAACATTTTTATTTGTGTAAGTACCATACACATACTTATTTTACTTATCAAACTCTTCCAATAAGTTTCACATTTGACTTTTACATTAAGCCTAAGGCAAACTTACTTTCATTTCCTTTTATCCATTTCCTTTAATTCATTTTTTCTGTTTCAATTAGAGTGTGTTGTGACTTTTTCTTCTTGTGGCTTAGTTTTAAGAAACATGATTTGCAAAAACTGTTACAGCATTTATAATTTTGAAGGAATTTCATATTTCGTTTTCTTATTTACTTTAAATTTCACAAAATTCATGTAAGGCCAAGATTTCTGTTACTCATTCTTACAGATTAGGAAATGAGATGTACCTACCTAGTTAATGGCAAAGCCAGAAACTGATATCATCTTCTAACTACACATACTATTATATTTTGCTTTATCACTATAGATCTTATTTACTAAAATATTTAGTTATTAAATTAAGATTTTTTTAAGATACCCTGTCAAATTTATTGATTTTCACTGGTTGAAAAAATGGAATCGAACAATAAGTATAATTACTTTTATTTTTCAAGGCACTGGGAGGAGTAAGGTTGTCTACAAGATAAAAGGTGTATGTTTTTCTTATAGCTTTCCTTAATTACTGATTAAAAAAAAGTTTCTGCTCCTGCATTCCCATTGGCCACCCTCACGTGCTCATTGAATTTGGTAGTTCCGCTTCAGGCAGCTCCATAAACAATGCCTTCTCAGTTCAGGGGGCCTTAGCATGGCACGTGTTACCCTTCTGTATGTTATCTCCTTTGTGTTATATTCTTTCACTTTCCATTATGTGCTTTTCTATAGTACTTTGTTTTTGTATAATATGCTGGAAATCCAAATAACAAAATGTCATTTGGAACTTATGTGAATTTTTCTGAAATTATATGTGTTTTTGCAAAGAGTTACTTGATTGTTCATGATAATCCATGAAATAATTAAATCTTAAAGTAATTCACTTAAATAACTTTCAACTACCTGATATTTCAAACAAGTGGAAAGGTATAGATAACAGTATAACTTTCATTTACCCCTCACTCAGATATCATAGAGATTGACATTTTGTAATAATTTAGGGTTTTTTTAAAGTGAATAAAATAGTATACGTAGAGCTAAGGTCATATGTAATTAACTGCCATCTCTTTTCCTCCCTCTTTACCTCTTACCGTCATTGGCAACCATTACCCTGATGTTATTTATTATCCTTATGCATGGCTTTTATTCTTTGATATAGATGTATCTTAATACTATATAAATATTTTTGTATATACTTAAAATTTACATAAATATGTGCCACTGAACCTATCTTATTGTATTCTACCTTGTAAATAATTGTTTTAATAATTGTACAAAGTAGATCTTTTCATTTTCCTAGTGATAGACAATTTCTATTTTTTGTCTATTACGAATACAAACAGTATTAGAGTGAACGGCTTTATAAATGTCTTTTTGAGCGCTTGTGCATTTTCCTAGATTTCTAAAAGAGGAGTTGCTGTGTCATATGTACCAGTATATGGACTCTTTAACGTCAGTAAACATTTCCAAATTGCTGTCCACATTCTTGCCAACATGCTATGTAAACAGACTTTTAAACTTTTTGATGGTATGATGAATGTAAAAAGTTACTTCTTAAAATTATTCCATCAAAAATTTTCACTGTGGATATTTCTTTATTTTTTCATATGAATGTAAGGAATAGGTCCCTTGAAAAATACTGCTGATTTCATTTTCCTTTCCCTGATTAACATGTTTTTTTGTTCTTTCATGTTTCTTTTTTCTATAAATATCATATTCGTGTCCTTTGCCCATTTTTCCATTGTTTTGGTATTATTAATAAGTAGGTAAGTATAACAAACACTTCTTTGTTATATGCCTTTTCATTTTGTGTTTGATGACTGCTTTTAACAGCGGTTTTAAAAATTTAATCAAATGTATTAGTCTTTTCCTGTATGATTTATATTTTTGTGTTGCTTTTCCTATCTTGTTCAGTAAATCATTCTCTACCTTCATGTCATTAAGTCGTTCTCCCATGTTTTCTTCTAAAAGTTTAAGATTTGTTTTTCACATTTCTTTGTTTCATCCATCTAGATTCGATTTAGGGACTCTGTGGGATTCAAGCCTAACTCTATTATCATATGGATACCCAGTTGTCCCACCATTGTTTATTGAACCATGGTATCTTTTTTACTTATTTATAAAATAAGCAAAATACCAAGTGCCATGTATAGCTTTGTGTCCGGGCTTTCTGTTACTGCTATGTTTACCTGTGCCTAAAACAATATTGCACTTTTAATTACTATAGCTTTATTACAAAGTCTCCTCTCACAATTGTGGTTCTTCAAAATTGTATTGACTTTTCTTTGTTTTTTTTTTTTGTTTGTTTTTTTTAATCTGTCAAAGAAATTTCAAAATTAACTTCTGGAATTGTATTGCTTGGTAGATTAATTTGTGAGAATATATTCATTTCCTTTTTAAAATAACCTTTATTGAAATATACAGAATTATGCACAAATCATAAGTGTACAGCTTAGTGAATTTTCACAAAGTATACCCATTTAAGTATCCCAAAACCATGTCGAGAAGTAGAACAATAGAATGGAAATGAACACATTCTAAAAGCTCCACTTGCAGAGTATGAGAGGGCCTCCCAGTAGCTACTTCCCCCCTGAAAGGTAATCACTGTCCTAATTTCTTTACCAAAGTATAATAATTTTAGTTATTTTTGCTTGTTTTTGAGCCTTATATTAATAGAGACATACAATATATACTCCTTGTGTCTGGCTTCTTTGATTCAACATTGGTTTTATGCAGTTCATCTATATTTTTTGCATATTGTTTATTTCCATTGTCATAGAGAATTTCATTGTATAAGTACATGATAACTTTTCTGTTCTATTGATAAACATTTGAGTTACTTCCAATTTAGTACTATTATGAAAAGTATTACTGTGAACATTCTTTTACATTTTTTTTTAATATACATCATATACATTTCTGTTAGACATGTACCTAAGAGCAGAATTGTTCAGATATGTTTACTTTCGGCTTTAACAGATTCTGCCAAACAGTTTTCCAAAATAGTGTACAATTTACTTCCCCAGTAGCAGTATATAAAAATTCTAGTTGTTTTGCATCTTTGCCAAAGCTTAATACTGGCAGTTTTTGGTTTGAACTTTAGCCATTTAGTGAAGTGATGTGGTCTCTCTGATTTGGTTGACATTTTCTTAATGATTTGAAGTAGAATGTCATCTTACTGGCCATTTGTGTTTTTTCTCTTGTCATTATTTATTTATTTATTTATTTATTTATTTATTTATTTATTTATTCATTTATTCATTCATTTAGGCTGCATCGGGTCTTTAGTTGTGGCACTGCGAGGTCTTTGTTGTGGCCTGCGGGATCTTGCACTGCAGCACATGGGCTTCTGTCTAGTTGTGGCTTGCAGGTTTTCTCTCTGTAGTTGTGGCACATGGGCTCCAGAGCACGTGGGCTCTGTAGTTTGCAGCATGCAGGGCTCTCTAGTTGAGGCGCTCAACAAGCTCAGCAGTTGTGGCGCATGAGCTTAGTTGCCCCATGGCACGTGGGATCTTAGTTCCCCAACCAGGGATCGAACCTGCGTCCCCTGCATTGCAGGACGGATTCTTTACCACTGGACCACCAGGGAAGTCCCTCTCTTGTCATTTACAAATTTTTTTTTCCAGCCATATTTCTTGAGGTTGTCTTTCTTTTGATTTGTGGGAGTTGATTATGTATACTGTATTCAAGTCTTTGGGAAATACTTAGTGCGTATATCTTCTATTCCGTAATTTTTCATTCTCTTAATGACATCTTTTAATGAATAAAAGTTCTTAATTTTAATGTACTCTAATTTTCAACGTTTTTCTTTACAGTTAATTGTGATTCATGATCAGCTTACGAAATCTTCATCTACCCCAAGGTCATATGTTATTGTCTAATAACCTTATAGTTTTTCCCTGTCTTTGAAATCTATAATCCACCTGGAATTGATTTTTATGATGTAACTTAAGAAATCAAGATTTAAAATTTTTCTATATGGATATCTTTTTGACTCAGCACCAGTCATTAAAAGCAACATCCTTTGTCCACTGTGCTACAGTGTCACTTTTGTCATAAGTCAGGAAACTGTATACATGTCAGTCTTTTCTGGACTGTATTCTGTTCCACTGGTCTGTTTGTGTCTGTGCCGGAATCACACTAGTTTAATTATTGTAGCATTACAATATTGAGCCTTCTATTCTGTGAACATGGTACTTTCTTTAATTTAACTTAGGCCTTCTTTAATTTCTTTCAATAATGTTTTGTAGTTTTCTCTTTAGAAGTCTTGGTCATTTTGTTAGGTTTATTCCTAGGTATTTGATTTCTTTTGATACTATGGTAAATTATATCATTAAATTTTTAAAATTTGCAATTACTTGTTGCTAAAATGTAGAAATAAAGTTGGCATTTGAATACTGAACTTATGCCCCGAGCCCTTCCTTGCTCAATTCATTTGTCAATTCTAATTATTTTCATAGATTACTTTAGATTTTTCTGGAAACACAGTTTTTCCTGTATGTCATTATTCCTTTATGTAGGAATAATGACAGTTTCATCATTTTCTTTCCAATTCTTATACCTTTTATTTCCTTTTCCTGCAATTTTTTAAATGAATGGATATTGAATTTTATCAAATGCTTTCTGTGTGTCATTGGAGAGCATCATATGATTTCTTTATTCTGTTAATGTGGTGAATTACGTTGATTGGCTTTTGAATATTAAACCAACCTTGTATTCCTCAAAAATTCTAAATGGTTTGTATATCCTTGGATTGTCTTATTAATATTTTATTAAGGAGTCTTGCATATATTTTATATTTATGGATGAAACTGACCTGTAATTTTTTTTTTTTCTTGTAATGCTCTTGTCAGGTTTTGATGTCAAGATTATGTTGGCTTTCTGAAATGATTTGGGAAGAGTTCCCTCTTGTTCTCTTCTCTAGAAGAGTTTTTGTAAGATTGGTGCTATTTCTTTCTTACATGTTTGCAAGAATTCAGTGGGGAAGTTATCTGGGTTTGGGGTTTTTCTTTTGGAAGGGCTTTTAATTACAGATTTAATTCTTTAATAGGTATAGGATTATTCAGATTTTCTATTTCTTGTGTAATTTCAGTCAATTTTAAAAAAGAAATCTGTTCATTTAATTTGAATTTTCAAAACATTTCATATGCCAAATGTTCATTTGTTTATAATAGGCTTATTATTTTTTAACATCTGTAGGAGAATTTTTAAAATTTTAATCATAAGTTTTATCATTCTACTTGTTCCAAGTTTGTTTCCTTTGCTCTTACTGTGCTAGGCTCTTTCTGTTCCAAGAAACACAGATTCACTCAAGTTCCTTCAAGTAATGGAGATTCATGAGGCTCATTATAAAGCCATATGTAATCCTAAGAGAAAGGAATCACACAGGAAGAGCAAGATCTCTAGTATATCTTGGCTTTAGGGAGACTGGAAATGTATGGTTAATAAGGATATGGGACATCTTTAGAGACGGAACAGGTTTACTTTTTAATACCTTTAATAGTAAGACTTTCTAATGCTTTACTCTAATGCCCCCATTATTTGCATGAAGTTTCTTAATTCCTCTTGGCCCTTCTCTATTTTTTCTTTCCCTGCCCTACCTTTTGGTTACTCATAACTTCTTACTCATGGTCCCCAGTGCCTTGTAGCCTCATTTTGTGTTTCTTTTCAACCTCTCCTCCAGTTTGACTGAACCTCTCCCTGGTTCTCGATTTCAGCTCCCAAGAGATTAGTTCATTAGTTTCAGAAGACCCATATGTGAAGCCACCTCTTAGGCTGTTGGTCAGTTACCAATTGGTTACTCTTGACCAGGCAGGTATTGCCAAGAGTGGTGGGCTCACATAGCATAGCACATGGATGCCTTAGGCTAACTCCTCTGCAGAGGGCTGCAGCTGGACAGTTTCTCTTAGGATGTAGTCTATACATGGCAAGTACTAGAATTAGTTAATACAGGTAAGTTCTAGAAATTAAATCATTGCAAGTGTTGCAGCTTTTCTCCCATTTTGACTTATTCTGGTGAAATACCAGTGAGTAATTAAATCCTGATAAAACCAATATCTAGAATTTGGTATTATCCATCCCTTTAGCAGTTATCCCTCTTTAACTGAAAATATTCATGTGCTACCAACCCAGATTAGGGCTTTCTGCAATTAAATGTGTAATACCTATAATTTTAGTATGGACAAATGGAAATTGATAGATTTTAAATGTAAGTAATATAAAAAACAGACATAAGCAGATTAATGATTATTTAAAGAGAAAGCCATAGTATTTATCTTGTTTAGGTTGCTTCTTGTTATTTCCTTTTTTAAGTCCAGAAACAACCATATGTGCTGCTAAGACTTCACTGTTCTGTAATAGCACAGTTGAAGTTGAAGACAAAGAGGTCCTCTTTCCCTTTGTGATACTTAATGGATGACATATTTAAACACCACACCTTAATCTTTTGCCTAATGCATTCTCATTTATGGAATAAATTGTAGCTATTACATAGAAGCCCCTCTAGTACAATAAGTGAAATTACTTTTTAATTTTCTAGGGGGACTCAGAGAGAGTAATGATAATTACTGGACCAAACATGGGTGGAAAGAGCTCCTACATAAAGCAAGTTGCATTGATTACTATCATGGCTCAGATTGGCTCCTATGTTCCGGCAGAGGAAGCAACAATTGGAATTGTGGATGGCATTTTCACAAGGTAAAAACATTAGTTCTATTTGAATATATTTCTGACAATAAATCAAGCCCACATCATCACATGAATTTTCTTCTTACGTACATAGTTAGGTGAACAGATTTGTTATACAGGATTTTGCTATTTAGAATTTAGGAACTTAAAGAAATCATTTCATCATGAAATTAATATCAGAAGAGACCTAGGAGATCATTTTGTCTGGTCATTTTCAACTTGTTTTTAGTTACCGAGTTCTTTCTTAAAGGAAATTATTTGTAGAAGTTGAAAATTAAACAGATGAAAGCAGATCTGCTCTGCCTTAATCAGAGGTAGAAGGCTTGAACCTAAATGTCCATCGACAGATGAATGGATAAAGAAGATGTGGTACGTATATACAATGGAATATTACTCAGCCATAAAAAAGAATGAAATAATGCCATTTGCAGCAACATGGATGGACCTAGAAATTATCATATTAAGTGAAGTAAGTCAGACAAAGACAAATATTATATATCACTTATATGTGGAATCTAAAAAATGATACAAATGAACTTATTTACAAAACAGAAACAGACTCACAGACTTAGAAAACAAACTTATGGTTACCAAAGGGGAAAGGTGGAGGGAGGGATAAATTAGGAGGTTGGGATTAACATATACACATTACTATATATAAAATAGATAAACAACAAGGACCTACTGTACAGCACAGGGAACTCTACTCAATACTCTGTAATAACCTATATGGGAAAAGAATCTGAAAAAGAATAGATATATGTATATGTATAACTAAATCACTTTGCTGTACACCTAAAACTAACACAACATTGTAAATCAACTATACTCCAATATAAAATAAAATTTTTCTTAATTTCAAAAAAAAAAAGAGGTAGAAGGCTTGGAAACTTGGCTCCTAGGCTCTATAGAGCAGTCTGCAACCTAGTCTACCCTCCTTATTTTATAGGTCGGGAACTGACAACAGACTGGAAAAGGCACTGGCCCAAGATAATTTAATTCATATTCTTTTTTGCTCTAAGGACATAACATGCAACTGGCTAAGACTTACCCTCAACCTATAAACCTAAATTGCATGCCATATTAGGAATATAGGTGAAATATCGTGGTCTCACCAATTAGGATTTATAGTTTAATCTATTTACTCAGATTTATCAGTTCTTAAAATATTATTTATACTTCTTACACTTACATTTTTAGAAAAAAGTAAATATAGTCTATAGTGTATAGTCAAAGTATATGTGTAGAGTGTCTGATTTATTTTCCTACTTATTTAATATTTGACCCTTGAACACATCAGAATATATCACATGCTAAGGTTCATGTAGTTGAGTAGACATTAAAACACTTTAAGGCTTGGTTTTTAATCAGAGAATGAACAAAAGCAAAGCAACCTAAATTCTGTTGGGTTGGCTAAAAGGTTTGTTACTTTTTTACCGTAAGATGGCTGTAGTAGTTCTTAGCTGTCTTTAACTTCATTTGAAACAATTTTGTTAGATTGTATTGTGACAGCTGTCATATCAGCATGCATTTTTAAAAAAACATCAAAATTGGTGAATTTTTGTGTAGCCATTTTAATATTGAAGATGGAAGAAGAAAGCAACTTTTTCAGCGTATTATGCTTTATTATTTCAAGAAAGGTAAAAAGGCAACTGAAACGCAAAAAAAGATTTTTGCATGTATGGAGAAGATGCTGTGACTGATCAAATGTGTCAAAAGTGGTTTGTGAAGTTTTGTGCTGGAGATTTCTTGCTGGACAATGCTCCACGGTCAGGTAGACCAGTAGAAGTTGATAGCGATCAAATCGAGACATTCAATGAGAACAATCAACGTTATACCACGCGGGAGATACCCGACATACTCAAAATATCCAAATCAAGCATTGAAAATCATTTGCACCAGCTTGGTTATGTTAATCGCTTTGATGTTTGGGATCCACGTAAGTTAAGTGAAAAAAAACCTTCTTGACTGTATTTCCGCATTCGATTCTCTACTGAAATGTAATGAAAATGTTCTGTTTTTAAAACAAGTTGTGACAGGCGATGAAAAGTGGATATTGTACAATCATGTGGAATGCAAGAGATCGTGGGACAAGCGAAATGAACCACCACCAACCACAGCAAAGGCTGGTCTACATCCAAAGAAGGTGATGTACTGTGTGCATCGTGCGATTGGAAGGGAGTCCTCTATTATGAGCTCCTTCTGGAAAACCAAACAATTAATTCCAACAAGTATTGCTCCCAGTTAGACCAACTGAAAGCAGCACTCTATGAAAAGTGTCCATAATTAGTCAACAGAAAATGCATTGTCTGCCATCAGGATAACGCAAGACCACATGTTTCTTTGATGACCAGGCAAAAACTGTTACAGCTTGGCCGGGAAGTTCTAATTCATCCACCGTATTCATGAGACATTGCACCTTCAGATTTCCATTTATTTCAGTCTTTACAAAATTTTCTTAAAGGAAAAAATTTCAATTCCCTGGAAGACTGTAAACAGTTCTTTGCTCGAAAAGATAAAAAGTTTTGGGAAGATGGAATTATGAAGTTGCCTGAAAAATGGCAGAAGGTAGAGGAACAAAACAGTAAATATGTTGTTCAATAAAGTTCTTGGTGAAAATGAAAAATGTGTCTTTTATTTTTACTTAAAAACCGAAGACACTTTTTGGCCAACCCAATATTTGATGCCATATCACCAAACATGTTATTTTGATCTCCATATATTTGTAAATGAACTCAATATAATAAATTTTAAAAATATTTCTTTAGTTTTTAACATTATAATTAATTTTCTATTTCCTAAGAAAAAATACTAGGTATTTTATTTTGGTTACATTATTAGGAGTGACAGAGAAATTTCATCAATAGAAAAAAGATAAAAAAGAGAAAAATAGAAAGAGAAAAAATATCTTGGGCAATGTAAGGTAATTTGTCTGGAAGAGAATCTTGTTAGCAGAATATCAGGAATGTTTTTAGATACAAGTAATAGAAAAGAAAATAAGGGTTTACTTTTCTCATTTAACAAGGAAGCTTGAAATAGATGACCACTTCGATGTTTCAGTGGCTCTGCAGTTTTGTTGTCTTCTCCTCATAGTTGCAAGATGGTTGCTGTGACTCCAGACATCACATTGATATTCATATGAGGAAAAAGGGAAAAGGAATGCAAAAACTTCTCCTTTTTTTCAGGAAATCAGTACCTTTTCAGAAGCCTCCCAGAAAACTGTCACTTACATTTCACTAACCAGCGCTGTGTCTCATGGCCATAATTACAAGCAAAACAAAGTATGAATTTGATTTTATCCAGCTTTTATAACGGAGTTAGGCAAGGGACAGGTGTTCAGGAATGGGTTCAGAGGTAACCAGAAAATAGTTTCTGCCACAAGGAATGAATTCAATGGTAATAATAACTAACCTTTGTGATGATAACATATTTATAATATTAGTATAATAACATTCTTACCAATGTATAGAACCTGTTCTATGTATATAAAATAGTTATATAAAGTATATTCGGTGAGAGCAAATATAAGCCTTCTGGAAAAGGAAAAAGTGCATTAATTCAACAAATTTGGATCTTTATCCATTCATTTTCATTTGTTCATTCATCCAACACATACTAACTTGGCATCTAACATATGACAAGCACTCAGAATACAAAGCAATCATAGTTTCTGTTCCCATGAAGTTTACCTGATGGAGAAGATCAGCATAAACAAAAAAATTGTATAAAGAAATGTAAAATTGCAGCTGTGACAAGTCTACAAAGGTTAGGTATATGAGGCTGTGGCAGCCTGTGGTGCTGGGACCTGATCTGGTCAGGAACATCAGGAGAAGGCTTCCTTTAGCAAGTGATGTGTAATCTGTTGATGTGTTAACTAATCAAAGGAAAGAAGAGCATTTCAGACCAAGAAAGCAGCATGCGCAAATGTTGTTTCACATTAAAAAAAACCATAGTGAGACAATAGCTGAAGGGTGGCCCTCTAGGGGAGTAAGGTTCTCCATGAAGCTGAAGACAATAGGTAAGGGCAAGTTACACAAAGTGTAGGCCTTGTTAGGAGTTTGTGTAAGAGCCATGGGAAACCATTGAAGGGTTTTAAGCAGGGCTTGGTATGATCACATCTACATTGGCTGAAATGCAGAGAATGTTTGGAGGAAGGACACAGTTAATCAGCTCAGTCTTATCAGTAGGCCCTTGTGGTAGCCTTGGTGAGAGGTATCAGTAGTTTGGACTGGGTTGTAGTGTTTAAATGGAAAGGAGTCATATTTGAAAGGTAATAAATAACAGGAAATAAATCAACAGGATTTGGTGATACATGGGATATGAGGCTGAGATAAATGGAGTTTTCAGCGATGACAGTGGTTTGTGCATCTGGGTGGAGAATGCCGGCATTTACTGGAAGAGAGTGATTTTTTCCCCATGGATCCTGACTTTATTTTTGGTTTTTTGATTTACAGTGTTGTGTTAGTTTCAGGTGTACAACAAAGTGATTCAATTATACATATATTCATTCCTTTTCAGATTCTTTACCCATGTAGGTTATTACAGAATATTCAATAGGACCTATACAGTAGGTCCTTGTTGGTTATCTATTTTATATATAGTAGTGTGTATATGTTAATCACAAGCTCCTAATTTATCCCTCCCCCACTCATTTCCCCTTTGGTAACCATAAATTTGTTTTTGAAATCAGTGAGTCTGTTTCTGTTTTGTAAGTAAGTTATTTGTATCATTTTTTAAAATTAGATTCCACATATGAGTGATATCATATACTTGTCTTTGTCTGACTTATTTCACTTAGTATGCTAATCTCTAGGTCCATCTACATTGCTGCAAATTGCATTATTTTTTTCTTTTTTATGGCTGAGTATTGACTTGGTTTTTGTATGTAGTAGATAGCAATACTCTGAGACCATAGGGAAGCTGTCATGTAGTCAGTTGGATATAAAGTTTGAGTTCAGAGGGAGAGATGAAAGGTAACAATGTAGATTTGTTGTGAGACATCTTTGTATAAGTGGGAAGTGAGATCCTGGGTGTGGATGAGATCATGTTGGCAGAGAGTAAGTATAGTGAAGAAGATAATGTTCCAAGGCTGAGCCTTAGAACTGCCAACATGTCATGGCTGAGTAAGAAGATAAGCTTGAAAAAGCAACAGAGAAGGAGTACCCAGAGAGGTAGGGGAAAACCAGGACATCCCAGTGTCATGGAAGCATGGGGAAAAGTGCTTCAAGGAGGAAGGAAGTGGTCCACAGCGCTGAAAGGCTGAATGAGATGAAGCCTGAAAAGTCCACCTTGATTTTAGCAAAATGGATATGACTAGTGACCTTTGCAAGAGCTGTTATGGTGGAGTGGTGGGGCCTCACTCCAGTTAAAGAGGGTTAGAGAGTAAGTGAGAGGTTAGGAAATAGAGTTAGTAGGTGACCCTGGAGCAGATTGGCTGGGAAGAGGGGGTGAGAGATCCAATAAGGGACTTGTTTTATTTTTGAGTGGTAGACTTGAACATGTTTAAGAGGGATATCCAGTGGAATATGTTATGTCCATGAATTTATGATTCTAAAAAAATGCATCAGTCACCTTAGAGGATATTAGAATGAATTCATGATACTTAAAACAAAAAATCATAGTCACTTTGGAGAATGAAAATTGAAAAATAAAGGGGAAGAATCATGCAGCTACCATGCCTTTCCAAAAATATGATGAGAAGAATTTTCTCTTTATGGAAGTGTTCCAGCTAACAGAGAAGGTATTAGAATATCACCCCCTCTCTTTTTTTGCAATCTCTAATGTAGCTATAGATCTAGGTGATAATTAGAAATGGCTGCTAATGTCATGAAAAGAGAGACAACCAGACATTTGGCCAAAGTTTGTAACACAAGCTATGAAGTCTGGGCAAACAAATCAAACCTTAATATATTTGTATATCTAGATCTATCTGAAACACAGAGAGATATTGATCTTTTATACTTCAGGATTTTTTTGGGGGTGGAGGGCTGCACTGGGTCTTAGTTGCGGCACACGGGATCTTTGTTGCAGCATGCAGGATCTTTTTAGTTGAGGCATGTGGACTTCTTAGTTGTGGCATGCATGTGGGATCTAGTTCCCCAACCAGGGATCGAACCCGGGCCCCCTGCATTGGGAGCGCAGTCTTACCCACTGGACCACCAGGGAAGTCCCTATACTGCAAGATTGATCACAACTTTAAAATATTAATTAGCAAAGAATCATTTCAGTCAGTTAAAGGAATAAATAGATTATAAAGATATAAACACTGAAATATGGGACATTCTCTTATGCTTTACCATTTAAGTAGCTGTTGTTTCATGGACCTTAAGGTCATGTTTATAAAAGCAATCTGCCATGGGCCCTGAGTGTCCCTGCATGTCCCTACTGAGTACACCAAGAAAGCCCCTGATTGCTCCCTACCTGGGCATTTGTCAGGGTTGGGCTTGCAGCAGGCAATCTTGAGGGAAGAGGTAATAACATTTCCCCACAAAGAGGAAGCTTGCTTCTTTTTGTTGTACAAGTAGTGAATCCTCAAGTTCAGTTTTCTGCCTTGTAATACAACCCACTGCATGCACAGCATCCATGGTGAGCCCTTTGCCTTGCCCTTAGGGGACTTGACAGCTGATGCAAACCAATGTGGGTAAAAGTCCTTTGTTTCTGATTTAGGGTTTTCATGTCTTTTGCTAGCATCTGTGAAACCATATTGGCTTAACTTGATATAAATAGTGTAAAATCCCAGACTTTGCCCAGTTCTGGATGGGTCAGTAGGATTCTCTTATCTCTTGCTAATAATAAGTGCCCCTAAAATGTGAGTAGATAGGTTATGTGTGGGAAAGGATGGAAGTTTTAGAGCCAGAAAGCTCAGGTCTCAATACAAGTTCACCAATTTCCTGACTGTGTGCTAGTTACTTCATTCACCTAGAGCCTTGAAAGAAGTATGGTGTCATGGAATTAAAAAAAAAAAAATAATGTTATAGTTGGGTACAAATCCCACTTTTGCTACTTAACAACTATCTGACCTTTGGCAAATTACTTGACTTCTCAATGTCTCAGTTTTTTCATCTATAAAATAGAGATAATACTGCTTAATCACAGATTATTGTGGGAATTAAGTACATGAAGTGCCTGGTATGTAATAGGTACTCAATAAATTTGAGTTTTGTTCCTTCTTCTAGAGTCTGTGTCATTTGTATTTTGGATTTAAAAGTCTGTCTTCATATATATGTTAGTATAGTACTCCTTTTCTAAACTTAGCCTCAGGTCTCACATCTATGAAACAAAAAGTTTGATAATACCAGGTTTTGAGAATAATTTTTAAAGAGTGTGAAATCACTACGAATTGCTGGTCTTAGCTGTCATCCTTGAAAGAAGTTAACCAAATATTCCGCACTCTAAACCTTGCCAACACCAAATTCATTGTTTCAGTATAGTAGTATTCATTCTGAGTTAACTCCTGCAAACACATTAGTTTATTCATCTACTTGGGGATACATTTTATAGTTACCTGGTCCTGATGGGCCAATCCAGAAGTAGTATTACATGAAAGAATATTCTTATTACAATACATGAAAAAGAGCTGGTTATGAAACTTGGCATTCAGTGTGATTCCACTTTTGTATGACCAATTATATATGTAAATATATGCAGAGAAAACCATCTAGATAGAAGGCTGCATTCCAAAATATCGTAAAAGATATGGGATTATGGTGACTTTTCTTTAGTTTGGCTTATGAATATTTTCAAAATTCTGAAATAAACAGGTAACAAAAGTACTCCCCTGCCCAAAAAATGTTAAGGGTTATATCAGTCAAAATGAGATGTTTCATAGGTGTCTAATGAAATGCGTATATGGTCATTGTCTGGGAATACTTTTTTCCAGGACAGACTTCTCTTCCCAACTCAGTAGCATAGAATTTGGGGTTCTAAGCTTTAAACCTTCCCAACAGCATATCAGACCTTATTTTTCCGAAGTTTTAACCCAGCCTCTAAGTAGCCCTAGTTCTTCCTCCTTTAGGAATTGATGGCTTTCTGTCAGATCAGTATGCAAGACTGGTGTCTTTAATTTTCATAACAGAAACATTGCCCTTTGCACATTTAACATCTTTGATTTTTTTAACCCTTAATGTACATTAGATTTTTTTTAATGGAGCTTTTAAAGTATGTTGAAACCTGGACCCTGCCCTTAGAGGTTCTAAGTTGGCCTGGGGCAGGGTCTGGGAATTTGAATTTTACATATGTCCAGGTGGTTTTGAAATGTGGGCAAGGTGAGAAGCATTTCCCCAAGCCCTTGCTGGAGAGCTCAGTTATTTAATTCTAAAAGTAAGAGAAGCTTATTATGAAAACGATTTACAGTGTAGTAGGGTATTAAGTGAAATGTTTACTTCTCTACAGGTCAGCATCTATTTATGGTTTTTCATGTAACTTTCCACAAGTTTAGAGGTATACATAAGTCTTCTCTCTTAAATGATCTTATACTAAGCATTATTATTATGTAGCTTGCTTTCATTTCCTAACCTGGGGGAAACTGAATTTCCCTGTCAGTTCTTACAGATTAGTCTCACACTTTTATTGGCTGTGGTGTGTCTGCTATGCAGAGGTTCCCTGAACTCTTTAACCTCTGAGACCTCCATCTGGGATGCACTGCTCTAGTAGAAGGACCCTGTTCCCTGTCCATTCCCCCTGTCCTCGCCTTCTCTTCCTGTTACCATTGGAAAGGAGTCTATGTGGACCACATTCAGTTATATCCCTAGGATTTTAAATTTTTACTAGGATATGGTTTAATATTATAACCTCATATTTTTCATTTGTTTATTATGAAATTATTCAGACATATTACAATCCCCCATGTAGCTTCCAACCTACTAAAGAAATAAAGCATTGCCAATCCAACTGAACCCATAACACTCCCTGGTCCTGTTCCCCTCCACCCCATCCAGAGTAACCCTTTTTGACTCTGGTTTTTATCTCATGAGTTTCTCTATATTTTTACTACATAGGTATGTTTTGAAATAATATATGGAATTATTTGGTATGCTTTTAAACTTTATGTTTGGTATGCTTTTAAATGTCATTCTTCTGCAAGTGGCTTTTTCCCCCTCAATGTTATATTTATGAACTTCATCCATATGGATGCATATAATTCTAGTTCACTCATTTTTCTCTAATTATGATAGTCCATTGTATGCATGTACCATAGTTTATCCATTTTTCTTGATTAATATCTAATATGATTCAAATTTGTTTTGCAAATATCAAATTTGATATTTGCAAATATCAACAGTGCTGATACCTGTCTTACACACATCTAGTACACGTGTGAGTTTTCTGATTCTGGGCTTTATCTAGGAGTGGGACCGTAGAGTGTAAGGAATGTGCATCTTTCTTGTTCTTCAAGGAACATGGACCAGTTTAGAATCCCACCAGCAGCGTGTAAAAGTTTGTCCCTACGATTTAAATTAATTAGAACAAGAAATACCCATTTGATGATGTTTCTATATAGCCTCAAAAATTGGTCATAAGGGCATTTTCATTTCTATTAATATCTTTTACATGAAGAACCATCTGATAAATCACATTTTATTAATGCTAAGGAATTTTTTTCTCTCCATGTGCGTGCTGTGCCTGTTTATAAAGAGATTTGAAGCAATTTATTGGCCTTCCTTGACAAACTGCCAGGCCTCATGTTTTCAGCCAATGGCTGCTTCCCCTTTAATTCCTTTTTGTCTTGACTGCCAAGAGGTTAAGAGCTAAATTTAAGGCGCAAGTGTAGAAACAAATTTGGTTTAGTTTTCCCCATCTCTTCTTATATGGGAGTATTTCTCCATGAGTATTTCTCTAGCATGATTCTTAGAACAGCTGCATCAGAATCAGAGATGCTTGTTAAAAATGCTGCTTTCTAAGGCCTATCACAGACCTATTATATTGGAATCTTCAGCGTGAGACCCTAAAATTAGCATTTTAAAAGCTCATGCTAAATTTGCTGTCTCAAATTTGAGCATCTACTATATGGCTTGTAATCTTACTTTCACGTTCATTGTAACTCTTCTGTTATAAATATTTTGTTATTCTAAATCACTTCAAATCCTTTTTTGTGTTCAATGGAAAAAATATTAAAATCTAGCAGATGTGTGCATAAAATTTGGCTCCAAACTTTGTCTTTTTTTTTTTTTGGTCATGCCGCGGGGCATCCGGGATCTTAGTTCCCCGACCAGGGATCGAACCCGTGCCCCGTGCAGTGGAAGCATGGAGTCCTAACCACTGGACTGCCAGGGAATTCCCAAACTTTATCTTTAAATTGGTTATTTTTGCATTATTAATTGGACATTTACAACACTAGGTTTAAATTCATGTTTTCCGTAAATACTCATTGAGTGCCTACTATGCGGTGTGTGCTGTGCCATAAGAAGAGTAAATAAATGCGTGAAAAGCTATAAATAGGAGGCTTTGGGAGTCTTTTTCTGGATGTTGTAACCTCATGAACCTTTCTCTGAATAAGAAGGATTTTTTAAAAGTAGAATTTTGGCAAACATATACATTTGGCCCTAATTGGTGATATATGTACTCATTGGTGAAATATTATATTTCTAGGCACATATTTCCAAGGATTATTAACATCTTTGAGTGCATCACTGAATTAAGATCTGTTTCTTATTATCCTGATAAGTGCAAACTTAAACCTCATTCAACTTTTTGGACTCAGTAATTAAGTTTTGGAAAAGTGATGAATTATTAAGTCTGGTTGAAAAAAAACAACAAAACAATTGGCCTCTCTCAGCATAATTTATTCCTATTTACGTCAATTAAGTGTTGGTAGAAAAGGGTATTTACATTAAGTGGCCTCTGGTTAATAATTTTCATGCCACCCTCCCCACGTAAACTCTTTCTTATGGTCCCCAGCTTCAGGAATGCTTTGTACCCAGAATCGCACCATTGTGTTTACTTTGAGAGAGAATTGGAAGGTAATAGGTCTTCAAATGCTTAAATTAAATTATCTTAAATGTTTGCTTTTGGCTGTGTGGATGATAACTGGTTTGTTTGCCGAATTTAGTTTAATTCAGCACATATTGATTGAGTACCTACTGTGGAGTATTTGTACTCTATTAAAATATATGTATACTTCTTGGACAGAAGGAAAGTATCTTGACTGAGTACATATCTTCTTGTTGGTAGTAAATACCAGCACTAAAAACCACATTATATTTTACGAAATGACTGGGCTGTTGAGAATTTTGTTGGCAACAGAAATGTTGCCTTATGAGTGCCTCTCTGGTTTATTTAGCTCCTGTAGCTGTGTCTGCCAAACAGGAGATATCTCACTTCATCTTTTTGTTGGGAAGTGGTCGTATGAATTTAATGCTTCAAAGTCACCTGAGGGTTTGGTTTTGTTTAGTTTTAAGTGCAGATTCCAGGCATGTCCCTGGAATGTATATTCCCTGGAGATACAGTTGTTATCGGTATGATGAAGGAGACTCCTGGACTTTGTAATTAAGAACTCCTGCTTAGGTCTTCCCATTTTTGATTGGGCTGTTTGCTGTTTTTATATTTTGGAAATTAATCCTTTGTCAGTTGCATCATTTGCAAATATTTTCTCCCATTCTGTAGGTTGTCTTTTCATTTTGTTTACAGTTTCCTTTGGTGTGCAAAATCTTTTAAGTTTAATTAGGTCTCATTTGTTTATTTTTGTTTTTATTTTCATTAGGAGACAGATACAAAAAAATATTGCTGTAATATACATCAAAGAGCTTTTTGCCTATATTTTCCTCTAGGAGTTTTATAGTATCTGGTCCTACATTTAGGTCTTTAATCCATTTTGAGTTTGTATTTGTGTATGGTGTTAGAGAATGTTCTAATTTCATTCTTTTAAATGCAACTGTCCAGTTTTTGGAGCACCACTTATTGAAGAGACTGTCTTTTCTCCATTGTATATTCTTACCTCCTTTGTTGTAGATTAATTGACCATAGGTACATGGGTTTACTTCTGGGCTTTCTATCCTGTTCCACTGATTTGTGTGTCTGTTTTTGTGTTAGTACCATACTATTTTGATTACTATAGCTTTGCAGTATAGTCTGAGGTCAGGGAGCCTGATTCTTTCAGCTCCATTTTTCTTTCTCAAGATTGTTTTGGCTATTCAGGGTCTTTTGTGTTTCCATACAAATTTTTAAAATTTTGTTCTAGTTTTGTGAAAAATGCCCTTGGTAATTTGATAGGGATTGCATTGAATCTGTAGACATTTCTCCAAGGAAGACATCCAGATGGCCAACAGGCACATGAAAAAATGCTCAACATTGCTAATTATTAGAGAAATGGATATCAAAACTACAATGAGGTATCATCTCACTCCAGTCAGAAGGGCCATCATGAAAAAGTCTACAAATAATAAATGCTAGAAAGGGTGTGGAGAAAAAGGAACCCTCCTACACTGTTGGTGGGAATGTAAATTGGTACAGCTACTATGGAGAACAGTTTGGATGTTCTTTAAAAAACTAAAAATAGGGTTGCCATATGATCCAGCAGTCCCACTCCTGGGCATATATCTGGAGAAAACTATAATTCAAAAAGATATGTGCACCCCAGTGTTCATTGCAGCACTGTTTACAGTAGCCAAGACATGGAAGCAACCTAAATGTCCTTTGACAGATGACTGAATAAAGAGGATGTGGGGTGTGTGTGTGTGTATACACACACAATGGAATATTACTCAGCCATAGAAAAGAATGAAATAATGCCATTTGCAGCAACATGGATGGACCTAGAGATTATCATGCTAAGTGAAGTAAGTCAGAGAAAGAAAAATATCATATGATATCCCTTATATGTGGAATCTTAAAAAAAAAAAAGGTTCAATTGAACTTACTTACAAAGCAGAAATAGCCCCACAGACATAGAAAGCAAACTTATGGCTACCAAAGGCGAAAGGGGGGGGGATAAATTAGGAGGTTGGGATTAATATATACACACTACTGTATATAAAATAGATAACCAACAGGTACCTACCATATAGTACAGGGAACTCTATGCAATATTTTGTAATAACCTGTAAGTGAAAATAATCTGAAAAAGAATATATATACACACACACACATACATATTTATATATATATATATAACTGAATCACTGTGCTGTACACCTGAAACTAATATGACATTTTAAATCAATTATACTTCAATTGAAAAAAATATTTTAAAAAAAGAACCTCTGCAAGTGACTCAGAAACATATCCAGGTTTAGGAGCTATTATTTAGTTTCAACACTTGACATTTTACAGAGGGAAAAACAGAAACAGAAATTGTGATTTGCTCGAGCTCATAGAGTGAGTTCAGTTATAAGAATGCCTCCTCTGGTTGTGTCGCGTTCCCCTGTATTGATCTTATTAATTAATCTGGTTAGTCTTTTCCCTCATGACTGATTTATCCTTGCTTTGATGGCCTTAATTATTTGTGTTGTTTCACAGATAATAGTTAAGAAATAGTTAAGTATTTTCCTTTGAATTTCTTGGGACTATCCCACTGAATAGACAAGTAGATGTGTTGGGGAATGATTTGCCCAGTCAGCACACTGTGGGTTTCCTTTGATAGGAAAACACCTGTGTCCTTATGTGGCCTGCATGTGCTTTGTAGGTGGTTCTAGTGAACATGGTTTCATGTGAGCCAATACAAGTTTGGCATTTTCCTGGACTGCTGCTTTGATTTTCAGCTATGTTTCCATTGACACTGAAAGATTGCTGTAGTGTTTTTTTGCTTGGTTATATTTGCAGTTCACTGTAATAGCTGATATAAATTGACTTTAAATACCATAGTGTGATCTGATTGCAGCTGATAGTAGAAACAATTACCCTAGATAAAGAAACCTTTTTCATTATCTATTATAATAATTTCATTGCTGCTAATGAGGTGTTTTTGATATTGGTAGAAGAAAGCTGGTTATTTATCTTGGTAATTGCAATCATTTTGCCTTGTCTTAACACAATGATACAATAAAGTGTTTGAAATGTATCAATAGAGTATAAAGTGTTTTAAATGTACTGTGATTTTTAAAAATAACATTTGTTTTTCTAATGATACTGTAAAGCTTGTTCATTGTGCAAAATTTAAAACTATAGAAAAGCTCAAAAAGGAAAAAATTTAAATCACCTGTAATTCTACTACCTGGAAATCGTCCTTTAGGTGTATGGCCTTCCAGGCTTTTAAAAAATGCACACGCGTAGTGGTAAATTATTTGTGATTTCATTCCATTGCTGGGTTAGTGTTTATGTGTAAATGTGATACAGATCTACTACTTCACATTTTTTTATACCTTTTAAATACCATGCTGTATCTACACATCTTTCAATATTTGGTGTTCTTTTGAAGCCTTTTTTCTCTTCTTAGACTTTAACTTTTTTTTCTTCCTTACACCATCCTTCTTAAGTTAGAGTACTTTGCTATTCAGGAGATTATTTCCTTCTGTAAAATTTACATAATATGCAAAAAAAAAACCCAAGCTAAAACACCCATACTGTACAGAATTCTGCAAAGTTTTTAGCGAAGTGAAGTGAGTAGAACATCTTCAATTCCAAAAAGAAGGCAAAATTAGCTAATATAAAAGCCCTCCTATACAGAACACTTAGAGGACAAATAGAGTATGATTTCACTTATCTGAGGAACTAGAAGAAGCAGATTCATAGAGGCAGAGGCTGAGGGGAGAGAAAAACAGGGAGTTATTTTTTGATGGGTTATTTTGAGATGATGGAAAAGTTACTGCTAATGGATAGTAGTGATGACTGCACAACATTGTGAATGTGCTTAATACCACTGAATTATACACCTAAAAAGTGTTAAAATGGTAAATTTTACGTGTGTCACAACTACTGAGCCTGCGTGCCACAACTACTGAAGCCCACGTGCCTAGAGCCCGTGCTCCACAACAAGAGAAGCCACCGCAATGAGAAGCCCACGCACCGCAACGAAGAGTAACCCCAGCTCACCACAACTAGAGAAAGCACAGCAACGAAGATCCAACACAGCCAAAAATAAATAAATAAATAAAAATTTTTTTTAAATGGTAAATTTTAGTTATATGTATGTAAAACATATGTACTTATATATTATTTTAAAAGCACTTGAAGTATGTCCAAAAAAATCCTGATGCAGTACAATAATCATTTCCTCTAGTTAACAATTTTCATATTTAAGCTCCAATTACTTATCATTCAATATAAAGAATCCTTTTTTCCACCTGTTAATTTCAGAATTTCTCCCTCATGCTAGCATTTTCCTTTCATAAGGCCCAGAGATTGTGGTTTGAAGGGACAGAGCCCCACCCTATTTGCTATAATTTAGAAACATCTAGAATGTTATCTCAAAATATCAAGACCTCATAAAAACAAACCCTTGTTCAAATTTTCATGGAAGTGTTCTTGATTTTAGAAACTGATTCAAAAAAGTAGTAATTTCTTTTCTCCATTAATGCTTTATTAAGCTTTGTTGACCTATATAAGGGTTAGACGAGGAGGGAGTAGGGGATTAGAAAGATTAGTCAGCCGCCACTCCTAAAAATATCAGAGTGATTTTTTTTTTCTTAATCACATATCTGTAACCTGTCAGAGCAAACTTACTCTGAGATGAAACCTAAAGAGAATGCATTTTCCATTTTTCCCTGCATTTGAATACAAATACAGGCAGAATGATAATAATGACATATGTTCTGAATTCCTTAAATCTCTAACATATTTTAACATTTGAAAAATTTCAGAATCATTGTCCAGTAGGATGTGTTGTAAATGCTTGTTGGATTAATAGAAAATTACAGACCTTTTGTTAATGGTGTTATACCCTGCCTTATTTCCAAAACTTATTTTAGACAGTTTACTGGGATATATACAATATTGCAGGACAATAAGAAAGTAAAATGGTATTCAAAGATCAAGGACAAGTAAGGATAGAAACCTAAGATAAAGTCAGTGTTGCTATTTGTCATTATAAGGTGTATCCAGTTGTCTCCTAGTAACCAAGACCAAAAGGAAAATGGATTTATTGATAAAATTCTGTGTCCATCAGAATCATATAAAATCTTTATATTGCTGAAATTTATTGGAAAAATAAATTTAAGAAGAGGAATTCCTTAAAGGAGATTTCTTGAGACGTTAACAGAAAATATTTTTTATCAATAAACAGTTCCCACAGTTACAGACACATACTTCCCCAGTGGCCTCAGTGACTGGTTAAGGCGCCACCACTTCTTTAGCGTCTGCTGGGCAGCATTGCTACTTTATCATCAGGTGCTATGGAAAAATAGAATTGTGAAAAAACGTTTTGGCTCCTATAATGGAGTGGCTTTCAGACTGTTCTACAGGGTGTTAGGAGTCCCACAGAGCCCCCTCTAGAAGGGGAAGCGAGGCCTCATAGTGCTGGGTTCTTGACCAAATCAGCATTCCTTTGATCTCATTGGCAGAGTGAGTTTCTTTGTAAAATTTCATGTGAACAAAGGATTTAACAGGTAAAAGATATTTGAAAACTACTGGTCTAATAGTAGAGTTGGGACCATTGTTTAATAAAAATACACCCAAGATCCCCTGAAATCTGGCCTGACCTCCTTAAGGACAGAAACCCTGTAACACCATAAGACACGTTGGTACCATGGCGTTTTGCTACACACATGTTTTGATGCCATGTATATAAAGCCACCCACCCACCTGTCTAGAGATTAAATTTCATCTAGACTGCTTGGTATGTGTATGGTTTCTATTTTTACATTCAACTTTTAAATTCATACACATTGATTTTGGAATATGGTGTGAGTAGGGACACATCTTTGTTTGTTGTTGGTTTTTTTGTTTTTTTTTTCTGAAAGAACCAATTAGCTACCATCTTTTTTTATTGATTGATCATTCAGCCTTCCCTCCTGATTTGAAATCTCACCTTAGAATATCTTTCCCCAAAGCATTCTACAATTCCTGCAGTTCCCAGTGAGACCACTCTGTTACCGTAGTGTTTCTAGAAAGCACTTAAGTATACGTAAACTGTTGCATTAAAATCTTAGCCAGTGCTTGTTTTTCTAACTCTTGAATCAAAGACACCCCCCCCCATAGTTGCCTTATCAGAGCTATTTTATTATCAACGAAAGATATGTTCTTTTTGTCAGTTCACAACCTGTCAGGAATAAAATCAAACATTGTTAAGTGAGAATCAAACATTATGGTTCTGAAGAATTCAGAGTGGTTGCAGGTATAGGAAAGTTTAATCTTCTTGCTTCGTGGTAGGGAACATATTAGTAAAGTAAACATTGAAAATTGAGGTAAATAACAGGGTTTGAACTTTGAAAAAGTAACCAGAATGCTCCTGAGTTAGCAACATTTCAGAAATTATGTTTTGTAGTTATAGATTTTGAAGTAGGCAGAATCGACAGCACTATCACCTCCATCATAGATGTAGTTAATTACGGTTTCTAAATGCCACTTATTACTGGAGCATTTCTCCTAAGGTGCCACCAGTCTTTGGAAGTGAGGGGGTGGGCATTATACTCCATCGCTCCTGCCCAGTACGTGGCTCCAGTCACAGGGTAGTTAAGGCTCGGTTTTACCATGAGTTTTTCCAGAAATAAGAGACACTTTATGCTGCTGTAGGTCACATGTGAACTGCTGTAGAAAAACTAAATTGATGAAGGTATTTTGCTGAGAAAATAGTCACCAGCGTCCACAAAGCTGGCTAGTGGGTCAGAGCCTGAATTCTAGGTTTTGCGGCTAACTGCGTGACCTGGAGTGCAAATACCTAATTTTTCCCCCCAGATTTCTTTTTACATTCTCCCAAATGTGTTCTGTAAACCATTATTGTCAGAAGGTGCTCCAGGAGAAGTTTCAAGGGTCCATGGTTAAATGAGTTAGAAATGCTGTGTACTAGATCAGGTGTAAGAAATGCACAGTATGTAGTAGAATATTAAAGGCTCTAAGAGGTCTTACAGGAAAGAACCCTTACATCTTTTGAACCTGTTTCTTGACATCTCTAAGAGCTCTGTTCCATGAAGTCCGCTTTAGGAACCTGTATTAGGTGTCTGAGGTTATTTAAACCTCTATAATTCTAGTTCTAGTAAAAAAAAAAAAAAGAAGTTTTATCTTATTTCAACATGGTATTTTAATTTGTAATATCGGTGTGGAATCTTCTTCAGGAAACACTGGAAAAAGCCTTTGATTGTACAGCATCCTAGTACTCATGGATTTTACACACAGTGTTACAGGGAAGCGTTGTTTTCCCCTGTGAGTACCAAAACCTTGATTTGAAATGATTGGTCAGAAAGAGGCCGAGTCAGAGGTTTCCCTGCTTTTCAAGAGCTCTGTCCAGTACCTCAGGTTCTACCCAGAATGTTTCTATAAGGTGCCATTTGATGTTAGACACTCTTTATATCCAACATATTTTCTTTTGTTTAATACAATTTCAACTGTTATTGGCTCAAAGTACATAGACCCCTGTTTGGATCTTTTATAGTTATTGTTCAGAAAATAATGTCTGGCTTCCTAATAATGAGGTTCAGAGGAAAATCAGGATTTTGTCATCTTGTTTGTAGGATGGGGGCTGCAGATAACATATATAAAGGACAGAGTACATTTATGGAAGAACTGGCTGACACAGCAGAAATAATAAGAAAAGCAACATCACAGTCTTTGGTTATCTTGGATGAACTGGGAAGAGGGACAAGCACCCATGATGGAATCGCCATTGCTTACGCTACACTTGAGCATTTTATTAGAGATGTAAGTATCTTGCATACCTTTTTGTACAGGAATGGTGCATACTATACAAATTGTTTTCCTGACCTCAGTTTTGAAATATTCAGTATTATCCTGCAGTTGATCCTATTCCTGCAATTGATCATTCAAATGCTATACATGGAACTCAGGTAGATTGGCCCTTAGTAACGTTTGTAGTTCTTTGATGTGTCTTGCTTTCTTTTGCTGAGGCAGAATAAACCTGGTCAGTAGGAGAAAGGCCTCCTTGGCAATATTTCCACCTAGAACTGTATCTTACTCTCCTTGGCAAACTAAATCAAGAGCAGGGGCCATCCACCTGCAACCCAATCCTTGAGAAAAAACCAAATAAGAGAGAGTGCCATTTTTGCCCTGTGAAATACTTTCTTCAACAACATCCTAGAAGATCTCCTTATAAGACCTTTGATCTGATCTTTTGGTGTCTCTATCTTAGTAACACCTTCAGTGCATGTATCTTTCTTTTTTTTAGAGTTCATTTCTTTTTTTTTTTTTGGCTGCATTGGGTCTTTGTTGCTGTGCGTGTGCTTTCTCTAGTTGTGGCGAGTGGGGGCTACTCTATTGTGGTGCGTGGGCTTCTCATTGTGGTGGCTTCTCTTGTTGCAGAGCACAAGCTTTAGGCACGCAGGCTTCAGTAGTTGTGGCTCGCAGACTCTGGAGCGCTGACTCAGTAGTTGAGGTGCACGGGCTTGGTTGCTCTGTGGCACGTGGGATCTTCCCGACCAGGGATCGAACCCGTGTCCCCTGCATTGGCAGGTGGATTCTTAACCACTGCGCCACCAGGGAAGTACCAGAGTTCGTTTCTAAGCATCTGAATGTGAACTTTTGTTTGTGTCAAACTTTGCACCCCTGTCATCTCCATCAAACTGTCCCCTTTATTAACTGTCTCTATTTTTGTTCATTTTGATCTCTCCTTTTTTTCTCTCACCTTAGCACCTGCCCCTGAACCTTGTCTCTTCTTTGGTTTTTCTTTCTCTATTTTGTTCTCTACTTTTTACACTTTTCTTTGTCTCTGTGTCTTCCTTCCATTTTCATTTCTTCCTTTCTTCCTTAAATAGCCAATAAAAGCGCATTTTTTGCTCGTATTTCTTTGCAAAAATAAAATCCCCTTTTCTTTAAAGTTTTGTGGCCCTCAGTTTTTTGTTTAAACATTTAGTTAGATTACATAGTTAATGATGACATATTTTCTGTTTTAAAATTAATACTTTTTATTTTTAAAGAAATTCTGTATTTGCAAAAAGATATAGCTCAGGAACTTTTCTTTAATCATTGTAGAAACGACAGGTTCAGTATAGTTCTATATCTGCCTCCAAAACACACTTTTTAAACATTCATTTAAGAATACTACTCATGCAAGAGGGAGGAGATATGGGGATATATGTATATGTATAGCTGATTCACTTTGTTATAAAGCAGAAACTAACACACCATTGTAAAGCAATTATACTCCAATAAAGATGTTAAAAAAAAAAAAAGGATACTACTCAGCTGTAAAAAAGAATGGAATTTTGCCATTTGCAGCAACATGGATGGGCATTATGCTAAGTGAAATAGGTCAGACAGAGAAAGACAAATACTGTATGATATCACTTAACGTGGAATCAAAAAATACAACAAACTAGTGAATATAACAAAAAAGAAGCAGACTCACAGATACAGAGAGAAAACTAGTGGGGAGAAGGAAGCAGGGAGGGGCTTTTTAGGGGTAAGGGGAAAAAGGGTTATTATGGGGTTATATGAAATCATGTGTGTGAAACTTCCGAAAACTGTAAAGCACTACAGAATTTAAAGAATCTTTCATTTAATAAAAAATAGGTTAATTTAGACATTCCTTTTTTTTTGAGCCTTCAGGAACAAATTATGACAGAGCTGAATTTGTCAACTTTGAGTTTCCTTTAATTGTATCAACTCTATAGCAGTGTATCAGTTACTATTGACTGCATAACAAAATACCCTGAAACTTAGTGGCTTAAAACAATAATAATCATTTATTGTCTCTCAGAGTATCTGGAGGTGAGAAATTTGGGAGCAGCTTGGCTGGGTGGTTTTGGCCCAGGGCCTCTTCTGAGGTTGCAGTCAAGTTGTCACCCAGGGCTACAGGATCCTCTTCCAATGTGGCTCACTCGCATGGCTGGCAAGTTGGTGCTGGTGATTGGCCAGGGGCCTCAATTTCTTTCGCTATGGGCCTCTCCACGGGCTGCTTGAGTATCCTTACAGAGCGGCATCTGGCTTCCCCCAGAGGAGGCGTTCCAAGAGGCCAAGGTAGAAGCAGCAGTGCATTTTATTTTGCCGTCATGTTGTTGACTTCACAGGGCCAGCCCTGATCAGTGTGGAAGAGGCTACTCAAGAGCATGAGCATTGGGAAGCGAAGATCTCTGGGGCCATGTTGGAGGCTGGCTGCCAAAAGCAGTTTGTCACAACCTCAAAGAGTCATTTAAGAACCTTCGGGAACAAATTAGGACAGAACTGAATTTGTCACTTATGTTTTCATTGCTTCTGTAGCAGTTTTTGGATATTTTAAACGTTGATGAAGAAAGTGTTAGTTTTAGATAAAGTTTACCTTGGAGTTAAGTCATTGAAGAGGATTCTTCAGGAACAAGAGTCCCTAAGTTTTTTATAGATGAAAATCTTTATTTTTCATGTCTTTCGATTGCTGGGATGGGGAAGAGAGGAAAAGGAGGAGTCAGGGAGGCTATGTGTTGCTGCTGCAGGGTGAAAATGGCCTTGAGGGGGGCAGTGGTGTAACCCAAACCCTTAGGTCTTCCAGCTAGAAATGCCTGTCAGCTCAGGGAACGGACACCAGGGAGACAGCTGGTCCTAAGATATTTCAGGGCAGATTTTAAGAGCAACTTGTCAAAGAAATTCTGCCTTAATAGGTTTATTTGTAATTGTTTTTAGAGAGAAGGCATATGTTCTGACTTTTAATACGGCAAATGGCAGATGAATCAAAACTGGAGTTCTTCAATTTGATTACCCTCTTCTGCTAATTTTTAGACCAAGATTTGGTGTTAACTTCCCTTAAGATAGGGATTTCTAGAACACGTATAACTGTGCTTTAAAACATTGCTAATTAAGTAATCCACAAGTCTGTACTGATACTAACAACACAAAAATAAATTTTAAAATGGTGAGGGTAGGGAGGAAGAAGGGAAAGCTCTACGTTACAAAATTCCAGCTAATAGAGAATGCTTTGTTGGTTTTTTTTTAATCGACATTTATTAACTACCAGAATAATAACTGATTCAGGCAATGATGATCAACAGATAGTAAAACCTTTGGATGAAAGATTTTTGGAGAAAATGATATTCACGCAGTTTCAAAGTATCACCCCCCAAGTTATTTATTAATTACAAAGGAGAAAGGTGTCAGTACAGTGAAGGAATCTTCTGGGCACACACTTAAACCAAATAATCAGCTTTAGCATCCCCAATAATAGATCAGATTGTCATCATGTACCTCCTGATGTGATATACTGAAAAGGGTATGTCACCTACGTATATATGTAATATTGCTGGTAATAAGTTTTAATCTGAATTGAATGAGGCAAATCCAAATTGAGGGAGATTATGCAAAACAGCCCTCCTGGATACTTCAAAAATTTTAAAGACATAGAAGTCAAAAAAGAGAAGTCTGGGGAACTGTTCTAGATTAATGGGGACTAAAGAGGCATGACTAAGTGCACCACATGAGTCTTGATTTTTTTTTTTTTAATATAAAGAAATTTCTGAAGAACATTATTGGGGCAGTAAGGGGAATCCATGGACTATATATTAGTAAATAGTGATATATCATTGTTAAATTTCTTGAGTGTATTAATTTTATTCTGGTTATGTAGGAGAATGTTTTTGTTCTCAGAAGATAGAATCTTAAGTATTTAGGGACCAAGTGTCATGGTGTCTACAATTCTCAAATGGTTCAGGAAAAAAGTGTGTGTGTGTGTGTAGAGGGGGAGGGAGGAAGAAAGGGGAAATAGGGCAAAATATTAACAAATGGTTGTCTAGATAAAGAATACATGAGTGTTCATTGTACTTGTCTTGAAGCTTTTATGAAGGTTTGAAATTTTTCAAAATGAAGTTGGAGAAAAATTTAAATTAAAATTTAAAAATAAAATAATTTTCATTATGTCTCACTGCTTTAGGTGAAATCCTTAACCCTCTTTGTTACCCATTATCCACCAGTCTGTGAATTAGAAAAAAGTTACTCACAACAGGTGGGGAATTATCACATGGGATTCTTGGTCAATGAGGATGAAAGCAAACAGGACCCAGGTATGAATTGTTCTTGCAGTAAGTACAACTAGAATTCTGTCGGTTTTCATAATTTATAACTTGAAGTTCATAGAAGCATGAACTTACTGCTTATTAATCATAAAAGCTGTGAATGTTGATTATAATTGACATTTGTCCAAATTCATTTTCTCTAAGCTTAGGGTCAGATAGAATTTGCATTTATCCTCGCTAGAATTTGCATTTATCCTCGCCATGTCTCAATCCTTCTCTGGCCCTCCTTATCTCATTTTTCTACAAGAAGAAGGTGGGGTGAGGGGGTCATTTAGGTTTTATTCTTAGATCCATCTCAGGAAAGATGCCCTAACAGTCCAAGTGTATTAGTTATCTTTAAAAATACTCAATACATTTCCCAAAATATCATTTAACATTAATTACTTACTAAGAACAGTACTCTATACTGGCCATACATGTTATCTTAATTTGACAAGGAAAGTGAATCTCAGGTAAAGTGGGTTCCCCATGTCAGACACCTGGGTGGGGGCTGAACTGAGCCTAGAATCCATGTCCTCTGCCTGCAGGTTCTCTTCTGCTCTGCTAGAAATGTTCTTTTCGTGAAAAAGAACATCATTAGCCAATAGAAAAAATTCAAGTGCTGTAAGTAATATAGTAGATTTTAGCTTTTTTTTTTCCCCCTGTTCAATAATAATTTTTTTTAAGCTGTGGGCCAGTGATGGTTTATGCATTTGGTGTGCTACAATGGAAAATCCATTATCAAAGATACTCCAGAGTCCAAATTTTATTTTGGAAAAGTAATAAGTAAGGATGGACCTGAAAAAGATATCAGGCAACTGGCCCAAATAAAACAAAGCACTGGACCTAAGATAAATGTAATGTTAGGCAGTCCTGGCCTTTCACCACCATGCGGTCTTGAAAAACACATCATAAATTCTCTCATGGAAGCAGTTTTGTATCTATTCATCTGCATCCAAAGTGACAGGAGGAGCTTATAAGCTAAAATCCAATGGGATAAACAAAACAGAGTTCACTAGCAGGCAAGGGTCAGTGGTAAGTGTTTGATGTGAACTGACTGCTAACCCAGGCCCTTACATCTTAAGTGTTTTGGCATTTTATTTTATTGATTTAGATTTTTATTCGTGAACATAATTTTTAAAAACTAAATGATCCGAAGACTCATGCTAACAGGCAGTGTTCCCCTGCTTCCATCCTTTTATTACTCCACGGCCCCTCCCCATCCCAGTCCCAAGGCAACTGCTTTTGACTCTTTCATCCATTTCTTCCATAGTTCTAAATACTGTGCTTATTTTCCTATCTCTTGGTTCATCAACCTGACACAATATTTACTGACTTCTGTTAAATGAGGGTCTTCGGCCCTCCCTTCCCCTTCCTCCTGGTATAGTGGTTTCACGTTTTTTCCATTTCATTCACATTCATTGTTTTCACTATTACTGCCAGTAGGTATTGCTTACTCATGAGCCAAGTATGGAGACAAGTATGTTTTCTTTCTTTAACAATGTTTTTCTTGAAGGTAATAATTGTTTTTAGTTTTTCATTGTTTTATTTGAGTCTATTGTTGAAAATTCCTGTATCCTCCAATAGCTTTGCAAAACACCTCTCTAGACAGTTTTCCACATGATTGAACCTGTTGGTTCCAGTTTTCCCCAGTGGTGTCATTCGTCCTGGAGCCCTTTGTCCTCCTGCTCATCTGAACTGGTTGTTTCGTAGGCCTGCTGCCCAGCTGTTGATATCATCCTAGGAAGTCTCTTAACCTCTCCTCTGTGCATTTGATTGCAAGTAACAGAACACTTGGACTCACACCAGCTCAGACGATGAGGATACGTATAATCTCGTATTACAGGAACCTCAGGAAGGGTGGGCTTCAGCTCCTCTTCTTTGCAGTTCTCCAGGCTTTGTCTTCCTGCCCTGCTGGTTTCATCATCAGACTAGCAGCAAGATGGCTGCAGCTCTTTTGGGCATCTCATCCAGAATTGACAATGTCGGAAGGAAGAAAAGGGACCAGCTTTTCCTGTGACTCTTTTCTTAGGAGCAAGGGAACTTTTCTTAGATACCCACTAGCATCTCATCAGTGTCCTATCTTATTTTCAGGATTGAATCACATGATCATTCTTAAACCAATTCCTAGAAGTAAGAATGGAAGGGATAACTTTGATCAGCCTAGACTAATTGGGATCAACATTTGGAGCTGGATATGAGGACACTGCTCCCTGAGATAAATGGTCAGGGAGTTAATTCCTTTATAAATCAGGGTTTTCTTAGAGGTGGAATAGATTTTGGATAGGCTACTAATAATATCAACTAAAGAAGGTAAAGTTTTTAAGATTTTGCATGAATGAAAACGTCTCCATACCTTCACACTTGATTTATAATTTAGCTAGGGCTAGAATTTTAGGTTGAAAATAATTTTCACTCAGAAACTTGAAGCATTCTTCCATTGCCTGCTCACTTCCAATATTATCCCTGACTGTATCTATGCTTCAGCCTTTACCTCTGACCTAATTCTTCTTCTGTCTAGATTAGAGGCCATTGGTCATCGGTAAAATGCCCCAGTGGCCTTTTGGGTGACTTCCAAGATACTATGCTTATCTGTTTCCTTTGGTGTGGTAGATACAGCAAGGGACCACCAGTAAGAAACCTGCGTTTTAGTCTCTTCCAGTCCATAAGATGTTGGAAAAGTCACCTAACCTCATCCATCTCTAAATTTTTATGAATCTATCCTAAAAGTGACTTCAGAAACTATTTGATCAGCACACATCTCTTTAATATCTGCCTAGAGGAGTTTTGCTTTAAAACAGTTTTGCTAAGTTTCCCTGTAACAAACAGATACTTGAATGATTACTTTCACTGACTCTAAGCTGTGTCAGATAAGCTTTTCAGTAATACCTGTTTTAAGAAATTGGTCATAGCTTACAAGGAGGGTCCTCACTAAGAACTTTTATTTGAAGCTGTAAAGAAGTGAGTCGTTTTACCATCTGCTCTGCGACCTGGCTCTCTCCACCTCCATGTTTCCTTTGTACACGCACACACATCTCCCTCTCTCTCTCTCTCTTCTCCCTCTTCTTCCCTCTCTCTCCCATGGAAGAGTGGTGAAAGATAGTCTTGAAGTAGAACGTAACTATAAAAATAGCTCCTTCAGGTGATTATGGAAGAGTGGTTACATTATTTACCTTGATGCTGTAAGAACTACCATAATTAGTACTAAAGTAGAGACCAGCATATGATGACAAATTCAGCAGTTGTTTGTACTGAGGTATGTTAATGAGTTTTTTGGGAGCAGTATCATATTTTATATAATTTAACTATTTTATAGCTATATTTAAGAGACATTTTTTAGCTAGCTATATTATATATACTACATGTTATATGTATATAAAGCAAAAAAAAGGAAAAAGCCATCAGCAAAGCAGTGTTTAAATGAGGGGGTTTTGTGGCATTTAGTAGGCTTTCAGAAAAGGATAGATGGATGGTTGGATGGATGGATGGATGGGTGGATGGATGGACGGATAATGAATGGACAGATGGACTGACAGGTGAATTAATCTCTTTTTTAGAAAGGTCAGTGTGGAGGCTAGATTATGGAGGAGAGGCTGGAGGTGGAGAAATCAGTTAGGACTAACCCAGTTGAAGTGATAAAGGCAATACTTGTCTTTGAGATGAAAAGAATTGGCTTTCTTGATACCCCACTGCTGTTCACTTGAGTTTGGGTCTTGTGAGCATTGAAGGGTAACAAAAAACTATCCAGGTTAGCAGGTACTGGTTTCTACATGCTTCTTTCCTAGTCTTTTCCCACCCACTTTGTCACCTGTTCTTTGTGTTCCTTAAGTTTTATTTGGAGGCAAAAGGTATTCTTAGTGCTTTGTAATGTGAGTTTTAGCCTATGTATTCCTGGGAGTGTCAGCATTCTTTTCACCTCCCACCTCTAGCACCCACCCTTAGAAAGGTATTATTTGTCTGTTGCTGAATTCTTAGAGGAGGTTAAAGAAAATTCCATTATCCTTTTTCTCCATTGTGTTCAGTCTTTTGGCTTTTTAGCTTTTAGCTGATAAAAGAATAAAGCATACACGTTTATCAAATGAAATAATATATGAGAAAAGCTCCTGATAAACTTATAATAAGTATACTAGGGTCTCAGAAGTCATTGTGAATCTGGTTTATCTTGGACATTTTTGCAATACCGTGCAATTATATTGAATTTTGTAATAAGAGCTGCGTAATCCCGAGCTGCTTTAGATTTATCAAAGATTAAACTGTATGCAGCTGTTGGGGAGAAGAATTTGTTCTCTACCCTTCTTGGTTCTTTTTTTTTATTTTTATTTTTATTTTTTAAAGGAAATTTTAATGTCATTAACATATATCGAAGGTCTTTTTTTTTTTTTTTTAAGTATTTATTTATTTATTTATGGCTGTGTTGGGTCTTCGTTTCTGTGCGAGGGCTTTCTCCAGTTGCGGCGAGCGGGGCCACTCTTCATCGCAGTGCGCGGGCCTCTCACTATCACGGCCTCTCTTGTTGCGGAGCACAGGCTCCAGACGCGCAGGCTCAGTAATTGTGGCTCACGGGCCCAGCTGCTCCGCGGCACGTGGGATCTTCCCATACCAGGGCTCGAACCTGTGTCCCCTGCATTGGCAGGCAGATTCTCAACCACTGCGCCACCAGGGAAGCCCCCCTTCTTGGTTCTTTGGCTGGTCTAATAATCAAATTAACATAAGACAGATTAACAGGAGAAAACCCAATTTAATTATTTATCTACGGGGGCCTCATAAGAATATGAGGGCAAGTTGGGCAGTTGAGGCTCCTATGCCATCCTGAGCTAAGGAATGGGATAGGAGACTGGGGCATCAAAGGGGAGGAGGGTAATTCACAGGGAAATAAGAAAAACAGATATTTGGCAATTATATGTTTGTCTTGCCCTATACATAGGTCATTCAGATAAACGTTATCTGTGGTAACAGTCTGTCTCTGAGCCAGGGCCCCCCCCTACCTCCATCTAAATTCTTTTAGGCCGTCGAAGGGGGAGCTAAAAAGCCCTTCCTGAGCCTGTTGGACCTCCCCTGTCTTCAGCTCCAGACAGTCTGCATGCCAGAGTGGCACATTTTGGGGAGGCTTGTTCTGAATCCCTTCACAGCCTTGTCTTTGTATTATTGTACTTCATTATATCCCAATTCTTTAAAAGTTTTAACTTCATGTATATGTACTATGTGGTAGACTGGTTCCCCAGGAAGCAGATTCTGAGGTTTACATGCCAGGGTTTACTGGGGAGTGCTCTCACGATCAACACCCGAGCAGGACTGGGCAGTCCTGGGCTGTGTTACAGTTATAAGGCTTCAGCCAACCCTGCAGAGAGCTCTGACGAGGGTTGGTCCTTCAGAGTTACCTCAACTTCGGGTGAGAGAGCCAGGCCTTATACCTTTTATTAGTTATCTACTGTTGCATAATAAATTACCCCCCAAAACATAGCAGCTTAGCACAGCAAATAGTTATTATCTCATAATTTCTGTGGAGCAGGAATCCAGGGGCAGCTAAGCTGAACACCTTTGCCTCACAGTCTCTCACAGGCTACATCATGGTATCGGCCAGGGCAGCAGTCACTTCAAGGTTTGACTGGGGCAATCCACTTTCCAGCCCACTCACATGCTGTTGGCAGACCTCAGAATAGCCACTTCCAAGTCCACTCACGTGGCTGTTGGTAGGCTTCCAGGCCCTCACTGACTTGTTGCCCAGAGACATCAGTTTCTTTCCATGGGACCTCCATAGGGCAGCCCACAATATGACCACTGGCTTCCCTTAGAGCAAACAAGCCAGAAAGTGAGAGTGCCCAAGACAGGCCGCAGTCTTTCATAATGTAATCTCAAAAGTGACATGCCATAATTTTTGTCATATTCTATTCACTAGAAGCAAGTCCTTTGAACCAGCCCACACTCAAGGAGAGGGAGTGACACAAGGGCTTGAACACTAGGAGGCAGGGAACTTTGGTGGCCATCTTAGAGGCTGCCTACAAACCCCCATAGCAACCGGTCACTGGACGCAGGTTGCCCAAGATGGGATGTGACCTTGGGTGAAGCAGTTCTCTTCAGCTGAGGAAGTTCCCAAAGAGAGCACACAGCTGAGGGTTGCAGGCTTAACAGCCTTCCTGACAGTTGGGGCAGTAAACGCTTCAGTCCTGTGTGGGATTTGGGTGGTACCAAACAGCATCCACTTCAATATGTATAGCTCTTAGTTAACTAGGATGTTTAATAAGCCAGAATTTCTCAGTCTTGTTATTTAAACTGTGCAACATGTAATATTTCCTTATCTGTTTTTGTGGTTTTGTTTCTAACACTCTTAGAAACATCTTTTATATATGTTACTTTACAGAGTGTATTATAAGACTGGTGAATATATTCTTCCACTGGAAAACACTTTTTAAAAAAAAAATCTATTTTTAAAGGAGAAATTGTATTGTACCATGTATCAGAATCACTCTTTTATTGATACAGGTCAGCTGAAATTTTTCAGCAAACAGCATAAAACTAAATACTTCTTAGCTTACAATGAGTAATTGTTAAAAAACCATTTTAACTGAGCTAAAAGATAGATTCTAAATGCAAAAGCATTTTCAAAGCAGTATTTACCCTTTTCTAGATATGTAGTATTGATAAAAGGAGCTAACAAGGGATTAGGAACAATGGATTTCTTTTTCATATTATAGATTTTAATTGAATAAAGTTATAAGAATTTGTATGTTGTCTTTAATCCTCTAATTTCTTTCAACTTTCAAGTATGGTTTTCTTTATCTCTCTCTCTCTCTCTCTCTCTCTCTTTTTTAACTCTATTTTTTAGGTGAAGAAGACCAGGTTCCTGATTTTGTCACTTTTCTTTATCAAATAACCAGAGGAGTTGCAGCAAGGAGTTATGGACTCAATGTGGCTAAACTAGCAGATGTTCCTGGAGAAATTTTAAAGAAAGCAGCTAGCAAATCAAAAGAGCTGGAAGGATTAGTAAATATGAAAAGGTCAGAATGATTGTGCTGCATTTTTTGATTTATAATGAAATCTTCCAAGTTGTCCCAGGAAGAGGATTGTCCTGTAAATGAACATCAGGACTTCCTTCAAGTGTCTCTTGAAGTATTGTGAAACATTTAATTACAATAAAATGAAAACAGCTCTTACCAAAGCTCATGTGAATTCACTCAGCCCTCTCTAGTCAGATCTTTATTAAGTTGATAAATTGGTTTTTTAATCATTTTTCTAAAGAATTAACTCCTTAATATGTACCAACACATTCGTTGCCTAAAATATTCATTTATGCAAAAAATTACTAATGGAAACCTCAATATATAAAATGTTTAGAGTACTTCTTTTATTCATATATTGCATTCAGATATGCAGTGGTTGCATTCAGAAATAAAGAATTCTGTCAGGACATGAATGAAAATAATAGTGTCACATAACTAGGTGATTAGAGTCAGTATCCACACGTCACTTACTTTGTGGATTTGTTTGTGACAAATTTTTCATTCTAACCGACTTCTCCATCATCTAGGAGCGCTTTTGTGAATGCACTCACCTTTTACCCTGAATAGCCAGCAAGTATATAGTCAGTAATATATATTAATATACTAATATATATACTAATATATAATCTTCATATAAACCTGAGACATATATACTAATATATACTGAGACATACTTTGGAAGGAAGATACTCCTAGGAAAATACCATACTAATAAATAATAAATAATAGCCTTTTCCCCCCAAATATAAGATTATATTATAAAACAACATAAGCTCCTCACCTACCTCCTACCCCACTCCTTCTCTGCTTGGAGAGTCTGATCAGCCTGGGGCAGGACATTATTGCCCTGGTCCATAACCATATGACCAAGAGTGAACAGGCTGTTAGTCCAATAGAACATCTTGGCTGACCACTATACTGTAAGAATATTTTTTAGTTCTGGAAATCATCCCCTATTTAAATATTGAAATATTAACACCTAATATTAGTTAAACAATTGCCAACTTGTATACTGATGTACAGTTGTGCAACCAACTTCTCTTTCTCCTCTTCCTTCCTCTGTGGTTCTGCCTTGCACTCCACACTTTGCAGTGGTAAATGCTGGTGAACCAGGTCTAAAGTGCTGGAATACTATAAAAGACATGTCGTTTCCTCTGTTGACATTCTCTTCTGGATCCTTTCCTCAATGCCAAGTTAGAAACAAATGTAATCAGTGACCGCCTATTTCTAGTTATTTGTTACAAAATAGATTAACATAGAATTTTTCTAGAGAGAAAAGTAATCATCTATGAGAGTTTAAAAATAAGCTTAGCCCTTATTTCTTTGGGCTGCTTTAAATCCTCTCTTGTTGTCTTCTTATTTTTCTTTTTCCCTAAAGAAACTAGAATAAAACTTTACTACAAAAGATACATAAGCAAGATGGTGATAAAATATGAGATTTTATACATGTTGCTGCTGTATAGCCTATAAAGCAAGAGCAGTGAAATTCACAGGTTATTTATAAATATTTTAACTCTTCCAACTAGTATATGACATTTTGAAATCTAGAAAGTTATCTTAAAAAGACAGAATTATAGAAAGAGATTGCATTGGGATGGAATCTGATGATTTATCAGGATACACTGCATTTATTGTTTTTCCTTTTCACTAAAAGTGCCTGTCACATCGATTCCATTGGCGAGATCAAAGAAAGCAAACTGAATCTGGTGCATTCATGTGGGTTTGGTAATAGCTAATATTTATTGAATGCTTGCTGTGTGCACCAGCAAGTCTGGGCAGTCAGTCCTTTGCAGCCTAGACACTGTGCCAGTTACTGTTCTTATTGCTTTACATACGTTAACTCACTTAATCCTTACGACAGCCTTGTGAGATAGGTACTGCTGTCATCCCCATGTTATAGTTGGGGAAAATGAGGCCAAACGGGGGTAGGAAGCTGACCAGGAAACCAGGGTCACGCAGCTAGTTGGTGCCGGAGCAGTGATTGGAACTCAAATACTCCCTCTTCAGACCCTAAGTAGGTCTGTTATGTTGGCATTTTACTGTTTCCATAGCCTGCATTATTTTATTAAATCAATTTTACTTTTCATCCTGTGAGCACACATAGCCTCTGGCTGAGTTAGAAGAGGGAGGAAGCTGGGCTCTCCCCTCCCCGGAGGCAAGAGAGCTGATCAACAACTTTGGTCTCTTGATTATAATAGCAGCACTGAAAAACTTGTTTCTCAGGAAGGCTGATGCTTCCGGACATAGCTTCCCAACCACAGGACCTTGCCTGTGAGTCTAATGTTACAGACTTTTCATAGCTTTCCATGAGATGTGCTGGCCTCTAACAATTGCATTTATAAAAGAAATAGTATTTTATTTTCTCTCCAGGAAAAGGCTAAAGTGTTTTGCGAAGTTATGGACGATAAATGATGCAAATGATTTGCAAAAGTGGATGGATGAGTTCAAACTGGAAGAAATTACAGACTTCTCTTCCTGATGAAAATGAAGACTACGTTTTGGAACCGAAAAATAGAGAATTAAAAATACCAACTGTGTAAAACAACTCTCTAATAACAGCCCATCTTTGTGTGACCTGAGCATAAAACCTGACAGTGATATATTCCTGTTAGAAACAGGGAGGCCTTTTGTGTAGAAAGTCTGTTTCAGGTTCCTGCCATCCTTTTAAAAGTATAAACACTTTTGAATATTAAGATTTCTATCATGTCATTAGAAAATCTCGTGGAAGGTAAGATTCAAATAAAATCAAAAACTTCTAAGTAAAACCTGGAGTGGTAGAATATACAGTTCATGAACTTTTAGAGTGATATAAAAATTTAATGCATAATTTTATTTGTTTCAGTTCAGATAATTTGCAACTGGTTGAAATGTCTTGCAGGAATATACCTTTTCATTCGAACTAAAATAATTTTATAATGCTGCCAGTTTATTCACTGTAAGCATAAGGATTTTTGAAGAGAAATAGAAGGAATTATCAGGCTTTTAGAAACAAGAGCACAGAAAGAGGTCATATGAAATTTGAAAAGCTAAATATTGTCATAGTTTTAAGCAATTTGAAGATTGTTGGATTAAATTATTTGTCATTCATTCAAGTAATAAACATTTGATGAATACTTGCTATAATATATGATTTTTTTTCCTGTTGAATTCGGGGGTTCTCAACTGTTTGGGACATTTGTTACTTTTTAGGTTTAATTGTGGAACCAAGGTTGCTGCTCCTCCCAAGTACACAGAACTGAGCTTTCTCGTTTTGGACCTTTCTACTAACTGACATAGCAAATGTATGGTCTTCCCGGTATTGAATCTTATAGCTATGTTGATTCATAACAATGCTCGCTCCCTGCATGTTTAGGGTGACAGTGCTCAGCTTTGTCCCTGAGCTTTTTATAGCACTCACAGCCTGGCTTCTCATATCCATATTCTTTTTGTTTCTAAATATATGATCTTGCACAAAGGCTTTCCATCCTGTTTCCCACTCGGTTTTCATTCCTACTCAGTGAAATGCCTTCACTTGATGGCCACATTTCTAATTTCTTCTTTAGATTCTTTCTTTCTTTTTTTTTTTTTTAGCTGCACTGCGCAGCTTGCGGGATCTTAGTTCCCCGACCAGGGATGGAACCTGCACCCCTTGCAGTGGAAGTGCGGAGTCTTAACCACTGGACCGCCAGGGAAGGTCCCTTTAGGTCATTTCTTACAGTGGCCCTAACAGTGAGCCCTGGACACAGTCAATTACGTCTCCCCAAGTTGATGAAGAGCTGTTGGTTGCTACACTTTTGAGTCACTCACGCTTTAGCCCTGTGATTCCCCACCTTTATGGAGTTAGAATATGATGTAGTTTGATTCCTCCATCCTTCCAGAAATATTAACATACAGTGAAATTCTCAAACGTATCTCCAAATAGAGTTAGTTGGGATTTACTCTTTAAATTTTAAAAATAACACTTTTTAAGCAATGTTTCAATACTCCATAAGACCATAAATGTTTTATATTAACAGAGGTAGTGCTGTAACCTTACTGGCAGGCCAGCAGAAAAAGGAGATGAATCCAGGAATGTCATGCTCATGCCTGAGGGAGCTGCAGGGACCAGCAATCACAGGTCATATCCAAGTGGACAGTTGGGGCTATCTCTGGCTTGCCCAGTGTCAACATTCAAGCAGGTAAGGGTTTCAGGAGCAGTGTATCCAGGCAGTGACGGTCCTCAGTGTCTGGCAGGTGACAGTGTGGAATATTACAAGGTAGATTCTCTAAGATAAGCAGGATATCAGCCAGCCAGCCAATTTGCAGGAGGTCAGGCCTGCTCCAAGTTTGGAAGAAGATCAGCACTGCCAAACTGCAATTCTAAGTGAGGCTCCTTCCCAGCCAGGGTGCTGAGGTGTTGAAGGGAAAGTTGTGTCAGAGTCCTAGACATGAAGATTGCACATGTGCCGTGGAGATTGGCAGGGAAGATGCCATTGATTGGGTATGTACTCCACGTATCAAACTTAAGGAGTGCTGCAATTCTAACATTAGATATAATGTCTTTGAGATCCTGATTTGATTTCCTTTAGTTATAAAACTGGAAGTGGGATTGCTGGATGATATGGTAGTTCTATTTTTTATTTCTTGAGCAACCTCCATACTGTTTTTCATAATGGCTGTACCAATTTACAGTCTCACCAACAGGGTGCAAGGGTTTCCTTTTCTCCACACGTTCACCAACACTTGTTACTGCTTGTCTTTTTGATAATAACCATCCAAAGGGGTGTGAGCTGATATCTCATTGTGGTTTTATTTGCAATTCTATGATGATTGTAGTCAGTTTTATAACATTTTTATCACCCTAAAATCTGTTCTCATTAGCAGTTACTTTCCATTCCTCCCCCAAATCCCCAGTCCTAGACAGTCACTAACCTGCTTTCTGTCTCTATAGATTTGCTATTTTGGACATTTCATATGAATGGAATTATACAATATGTGGTCTTTGGTGTCTGGCTTCTTTCGTTTAGCTTACTGTTTTCAAGGTTCATCAATGTTGTAGCAGGTAACAGTACTTCATTCTTTTTTATTACTGAAAACTATTCCATTATATGTATATACCACATTTTGTTTATCCATTCATCAACTGTGATACACATTTGGTCTCTTTCCATTTTTTGGCTATTATGAATAGTTCTACTGTGAACATTTATGTACAGATTTTTATGTGGCAAGCCACAAGATTTTATTTAGAGCTCCCCCCCAATAATTCTAAAGTGCAGTCTGGTTTGTGAACCACTAGTCTCATAGATTACAAGTGACTAAACAAAATTTTTCATTGGATTGACAATCATTTGATCTCTCTCTCTCCTCTGCTTAATCTATCATTTAGACAAAGCATGGCATACTGTAGAACCCCAATAAATATTTGTTGAAATAGAAAAGAAAAACCAAACCCTTTCATATTAGAAATCCAACGAAATGACTCTTCGTTTCATAATCAAGATACTATTTCACTAGGGATTCAAGATCCATATAGAAGTATACTATATCTTAAAACAAAAAAATTAAAATTTCTTCTGCCAATTTGTCCAAGTTAGAGCCTGTTGTCTTGGTGGTAGTGGTAAGGTAGCTGGTGAAATAGTGCTCACTGCATGAATTCCAGAATAAAGACTAGATTGAATCCAATGTGGTCTACAAATTATTGTAGAGCTTTACTAAGTTTCAAGATCAGTATTAATTACTGCTGTGCCAAGTAATTATAAAAGTGTCATTTGATGTTTCACACTAAGGACATGGGTGGAGAGAAAAAGGAACTTGGATTAATACCATCTGCGGTTTCTAACTTTGTAATTACCATCAATTCCTCTTTGGAACATTGTGGTTAGTATAGATGATTATCGTTAGGTTTATTAATGTTCAAAGAGGTATTACCACTAGGGAGATATCCATTCTGGTTTGCCTGGGATCAATCTGGGACATTCTGGTCTACCACTGTTTTCCTGGTGTACTTGTTAAAAGCCTCTTTCACTCAAAAGTGTCTTGTTCTGAATAATAAATTACGTGGTTACCCTAGTTTTAGGTGCTAATTCATGGACACACTTACCGACTTTATGGATTTTGAATGTCGTCTTTAAAAATTGATTTTTTTAACCCACTGTATGAACTGATTTTTATCTGAACGACCTGCCAGTTGTTTTTTGCTTGTTTATAATAAATGCTTTACATTGTGGCATTTAGAAACTACCACTCTGGTAATTGGCATGTTAGAGCTTTACTAACTAATCTGTTTTTGAGACTAAATCCCCAGAGATAACTTTGTCATCGGCCTTGTCTCCATGAAGATGGTGAAGAGTGTGCACCTATATGATCATGAGACACATAGCAGGGCTGTCTTCTGGCAGAAGTAATTATTGATCTCAGGACGGAGAACCCTTTTCTCTAGTTGTTTTGTCCTTTGCTCAAATCATCCTTTCATTGCCTTTGACTGTATCCTTTTTCTTTTTAACATTCAGAACAGTCATTTTATTTTCTACATCAGAAGTATTGTGTGCCATTTTAACCTCCTTTTCAGCCTCATGCTCCTTTTTTTTAAAACCTTACTTCCATGAAGCTCCTTCATTGGATGTAGGGATGTCCCGCCCTCTATCAGAATCACCTAAGGAGGTTTTATTCTATTTTATCTTTTTTAATTTTATTGAAGTATAGTTGATTTACAGTGTTATGTTAATTTCTGCTGTACAACAAAATGATTCAGTTATACATATTTATATTCTTTTTCATATTCTTTTCCATTATGGTTTATCACAGGATATTGAATATAGTTCCCTGTGCTATACAGTAGGACCTTGTTGTTTATCCATCCTATATATAATAGTTTGCATCTGCTAATCCCAAACTCCCATCCTTCCCTCCCCTATCCCTCCCTCCCCCTTTACAACCTCAAGTCTGTTCTCTTTATCTGTGAGTCTATTTCTGTTTCATAGATATGTTCATTTGTGTTGTATTTTAGATTCCACATATAAGTGATATCATATGGTATTTGTCTGTCTCTTTCTGACTTAACTTCACTTGGTATGATAATCTCTAGGTCCATCCATGTTGCTGCAAATGGCATTGTTTCATTCTTTTTTAAGGCTGAGTAATATTCTGTTGTGTATATATACATATATATATATATATACACACACACAGACACATATATATACACAATTATACACACACACACACACACAGACACACACGCACACCACATCTTCATTGTCCATTCGTCGATGGACATTCAGGTTGTTTCCATGTCTTGGCTATTGTAAATAGTACTGTTGTGAACATAGGGGTGCATGTATCTTTTTAAATTATAGTTTTGTCTGGATATATGCCCAGGAGTGGGATTGCTGGATCATATGGTAACTCTATTTTTAGTTTTTTGAGGAACTTCTATACTGTTTTCCAATAGTGCCTGTACCAGTTTACATTCCCACCAACAGTGTAGGAGGGTTCCCATTTCTCCACACCTCCTCCAGCATTTATTATTTGTAGACATTTTGATGATGGCCATTCTGACCGGTGTGAGGTGGTACCTCATTGTAGTTTCAGAATCACCTAAGGAGGTTTTAAATACAGATTTCTAGGCCTCACTTTAGCTCTGCTGAATCTGAATCTTTGAGGTTGGTACCCAAGAATATCAGTCAATGTTAATTTTTGTCCTCATCTCTTCTTTCCCATTTTCTCTCCTCTTTCCTTTTCTCACCTCTCCCTACATGATTAGTGGTCTTGTCTCCAGAGAGATTTGCTAAAACTCATATTCCTCGGATCATAACACTTCTCCAGGATTCTGTCTGATTCAGTAACTCTGGTATGGAACCCAGGGAACTTTTTTTTTTTTTTGGATAGACTTTATTTTTTAGAGCAGTTTTAAGTTCACAGCAGAATTGAGAAACTACAGAGACTTCCCATGTACCCTCTGCCCACACAAGCACAGCCTCCGCTACTGTCAGCATCCCCCACTAGAGCAGTACATCTGCCACAATCGATGACCCTTCACTGGCACATCATTTTCACTCAAAGCCCATGGTATATATACTAGGGTTCATTCTTGGCATTGTACAGTCTATGGATTTGGACAAATGTTTAGCAGCATGTATCCACCATTATAGTATCATATAAAATAGTGTCACTGCCCTAAAAATCCTCCATACTCTGCTTATTCATCCCTTTTTCTTCTCTAACCCCTGGTAACCACTGCTCTTTTTACAACCTTTGTTTTACAGTTTTGTCTTTTCCATTGCCTCTGTCATTTAGTTGGGGTCATGCAGTATGTAGCCTTTTCAGATTGGCTACTTTCACTTAGTAATCTGTATTTGTTTCCTCCATGTCTTGATAGCTCATATTTTCAGCACTGAACAGTATTTCATTGTCTGTTTTTATTACAGTTTATCCATTCACCTTACGGAGGACCTTGTAATTGCTTCCAAGTTTTGGTAATTACGAATAAAGCTACTATAAATATCTGTGTGCAAGTTTTTGTGCGACACAGTTTTGGGTAAATACCAAGGAGTGTGATTGCTGGGTTGTATGGTAAGAGTATGTTTAGTTTTGTAAAAAGTTGCCAAACTCTCTTCCGAAATGACTGTGCCGTTTTGCATTCCCACCAGCAATGAATGAGAGTTCCTGTTGCTCCACATCCTTGCCAGCATTTGGTGTTCTCAGTATTTTGGATTTGGGCCATTCTAATAGGTGTGTAGGTTTATTGTGGTTTTAATTTGCAATTCCCTAATGACATACGATGCTAAGCATCTTTTCATATGCTTATTTGCCGTATGTATCAATATATCTTTGGTAAGCTGTCTGTATAGGCCTTCTGCCTGTTTTTTTAATTGCAAGGTTCATTTTCTTATTGTTACATTTTAAGAATTCTTTGTATTTTTTTAATAACAGTCCTTTATCAGATGTGTCTTTTGCAGGTATTTTCTCCCAGTCTGTGGCTTGTTTTCTCATTCTCTTGACAGTGTCTTTTGCAGAGAGAAGTTTTTTTTAATTTTGATGAAATCCAGCTTATCAACTATTTCTTTCATGGATCGTGCCTTTGGTGTTATATCTAAACAGTCATTGCCATACCCAAGGTCATCTAGATCTTCTCTGTTATCCTTTAAGAGATTTACAGTTTTGCATTTTACATGTAGGTCTGTGATCCATTCTGAGTTAATTTTTGTGATAAGTGTAAGGTCTGTATCCAGATTCATTTTTTAAAATAGACTTTATTTTTAGAGGAGTTTTTGGTTCACAGCAAAATTGAGTGGAAAGTACCAAGAGGAAAGTTTATTTTTGAAATGAGTCTCATAAGTGATCTTGATGCAGATAGTTAAAGAATTGAGTTATGAGAAGCATGGTCATAATGCCTTCAAATTCTTATTCATAAGAAGTCAGTTCTGCAAATAACGGTGGGCCTTTAATTTCTGCAAACTCCTTGCATTTCTTTGTAACAGAATATTAGGCAAAAGAAACACATAAAGTTGCATTTTTGTGTTATGAAACTTACAGGAGTGTCTATAAAGAGCATGCATGATGCCTCAAACTGTTCGTAAGCTCTCTGATATAATGGTATTTTATATTCTAAGTAATATTCCAGCCAATGTAGAGCATAATCAGGAAAGGAGATAATGAAAATCTTTCCAAGCATCAGCTCTGCTTCATGACCTTGAGCACTATAATTTTCTAGTGAACAGTAGCTTTGCTATTATTAGTACACAAGCTAAGTTCTAAAATATTCTTTCACTGTAGGCACAAGAACAAGATGACCTTAGTCAGAAAAGAGTTGTTGATGGAACCAAAAATTAACTCACTTTGTAAGCAACAGGCTTACAGGTCCCTGTGTAAATTAACGCTGGTCAGCAGTAGTTTAACAAACCTGCAGTATTAGAAGCTCCCAGAACAATCACTCCTATGTCAGATAGAAACCTTGAGTGAGGTTTGAATAAAAAAGTTATTGAGTTAGTGTTCTCTTGAAGTGAGAAAATGCAATTCCTTATTTATAGGAAGGAGCAAGTTGAAAATATAACTTTTCTACAGAGGAAAGTACCAGAGACTTCAAGACATCTTATTTAAACGTAAAAACTACATTTATTAGTAGCAGGTGAGTGTAGGTAGCCAACTGCAAGACATCTTACTATATTCAATTTAGCTACTGGCCTCAAAACAGACGAAATAAAATGTTACGTAAATGTCTAACCACAGTTAAGATATTTTTTTCGACTAAAATGATTCCTTCAGAATAGCAATTTATCATAAATTCATTGATCTGTGTTTAAGTGAATAACTGCAAACTTAGTTAATAGTGATAGATTCTATTTTAAGTTGCAAGGACAGAAAGACACTAGAGGATACATTGAAAGTAAGGAAAACAGAAAGAGCAGCCTAACTTGAGCTTATGGAAGAGGAGAAATTTGAATGATTTTCAGAATATAGCGTATACAGTTCTATTTCTGTTGTTTGGTTATTTCATCAGCAACAGGATTTGTTTTCTCCCTATGTGGCAGCTGTTCCACCATTGTAGTGAATCAGCTTTTCTCTGTTTTTGCTGCCTCTGCCATTACTGACTTTGTACTCTGTTTCTCTCTGTTTTCTGGCCTCTGCATTTCCGTCACTTATGCTTACTGCCTTCTCTCCAAGGGTCTCTGTTTCTGCCTCCACTACCAATTTCTTACATATTTCTTACTTCCTTTTTTCTTCAGATGCCCTAAGAAGGCAGACTTGATTGGTTCAGTTTATCATGGTTGTTCCTGTTGGGTAGCTTGTCTTGGGCCACCACATAAGCAGCTGGTTGGCCTGGAGAGTAGCAACCCCAAGATCAAGCATCTACTCTGCTTAGTCAGTTCTGTCCAGAATGGCAGCTTCACTTTACCCAGCTTCACTTTACTATGAGCTTGGCAGCAAATTTGGGCACCAGTACAAGTGATTGATCTGATTTCATGAAAGTGCTGGAGGTTTGTGCAATATGTGAATACACTGGAAATCAGCCTTCTAGAAACAAAAAACCTCACTGGTTCAGCCTGGTTGGAAGAGTATTCTGACATACTCATCTGAATTAGTGAAATACCTGAAGTACAGAACATTTTGCACTATCTATTTATAGATTCAGTAACATCTTAAAATTGAAAGGGAGACTATAACTAAAGGAAAGATAAAAATATCTGATTGGAAATACCATATGATATCACTTATATGTGGAATCTAAAATATAATACTAATGAGCTTATTTAAGAAACAAAAACAGACTCACAGACATAGAAAACAAACTTATGGTTACCAAAGGGGAAAGGGGGTGGGGGAGGCATAAATTAGGAGTTTGGGATTAGCAGATATAAGCTACTATATATAAAATAAACAACAAGGTCCTACTGTATAGCACAGGGAACTATATTCAATATCCTATAATAAACCATAATGGAAAAGAATATGAAAATATATATATGCATATGTACATGTGTGTTTTATGTATGTGTATATATATATATATATATATATATGTATATATATAGAACTGAATCACTTTGCTGTACATCAGAAACTAATACCACATTGCAAATCAACTATACTTCAATAAAAATAAACAAATATATATGTATAAAATAGATAATAAGAACCTGCTGTATAAAAAATAAGTCTCATATTTAATAATGATACTTGTATATTAACATTTTAAAGCTATGAATTTTCCTCTAAATACAGCTTTAGGTATAATCCCATAAATTTTGATATTTTCATTGTAGTTAATTTCCAAACATGATATAAGTGCAGTTTTTATTTCTTCTTTGGTCTAAAGTTGAGACAGTTTTAAAATCATCAAGTAGTTGGGGTTGTTTTGGCCAAGTTCTTAGTTGCGGGCAATACCTTTCCTTTGCAGTTCACAAAAGATAATTATTAGACACCAGATGTTCTACTATAACTGCTGCAGAGAAACCACATTCCAAGACAAAACCTGCCTAAGGAGGCATGTGATCTTCACTTTACAAAGGTAGTCCATACATAACTTTAGCTTCAAGGGAACGGGAGAAATCCCTTTGGTCTTTGGCCTTCCAGCTCTTTTCTAGAGGAGGAAATACTACAGATGAGTTGAAGTTATATTGATTGAGCCAACCTGCAGCATCTGCTTTTGTTATTAATTCTGAGGAGTTTTTTTTCATCGTGGTCTGAAAATATCAATTTGAACTGAGTGGGTCTATTTATATGAGGATGTTTTTCAATAAATATATTGGAAATTTTTTTGGAGATTTGTGGCAATTTGAAAAAACTTACAAATCAAGTAGCCTAGAGATATCGAAAAAGTAAGAAAAAGGGATGTCATCCATGTATAAAATATATGCAGATACTAGTCTATTTTATCATTTATTACCATAAAATATACACAAATCTACTATACAAAGTTAAAATTTACCAAAATTCACACATGCAAAGACAGGCCATATGGCACCATCTGCAGATGAGAGAAATGTAAACAAACAAAGATGCAGTATTAAGTCATAATTGCATAAAATTAACTGTAGTATATACTATACTACTATAGTAATTTTGTAGCCACCTCCTGTAGCTGTTGCAATGAGCTCAAGAGTTGTGAGTATCCACTTAAAATGCTGTGTGACGCTAATCGTCTCTGTGTGAGCAGTTTGCTTCTCCAGTAAATTGTGTGTCACAGTAAAAAGTGATCTCTTGTGGTTCTTGCATGTTTTTTACCTTGTTTAGTGCAATACCACAAACTTTGAAAAACACCATGGGACCCGTACAAAGTGCTGCTTGTGATGCTGGAAGTGCTCACAAGAAGCAGAGAAAAGTCGTGACATTACAAGAAAAAGTTGAATTGCTTGGTATGTATTATAGATTGAGGTCTGCAGCTGTGGTTGCCCGCCATTTCAAGATAAATGAGCTCAGGTTAAGACACATTGTAAAAAAAAGAAAAGGACATTCATGAAGCCGTTAGTGCAGCTACGCCAGCGGACACAAAAACCTTGCACTTTCTGCAAAATACATTTTTAGCTCGTATTGAAAATGCAGCTTTTATGTGGGTGCAGGATTGCTATAAAAAAGGCATATCTGTAGACTCTAATATGATTTGAGAAAAAGTGGAGTCATTATATGCCAACTTAAAGCAAAAGGAATGTAAAGGATCTAAAACTGGAGAATTTAATACCAGCAAAGGCTGATTTGATAGTTACAGAGGTTTGGCTTAAAAAATGTCAAGTAACAGGAGAAGCAGCTTCTGTTGACCAAGAGGCAGCAGACAAGTTCCCAGATGCCATTATGAAAGTCATTAAGGAGAGATGATATCTGCCTGAACAGGTTTTTAATGCAGATGAAAGCGCCTTATTCTGGGGGGAAAAAATTCCACCAAGAGCACTTATTAGTAAGGAAGAGGAGAGTGTGCCAGGATTTAAGGCAGGAAGAGATAGGCTAACTCTACTGTTTTGTGAAAATACAGTCAGGTTTATGACCAAGACTGCCCTTACCTATAAAGCTGCTGACCCCTGGACCTTAATGGGAAAAGATAAGCAAGAGCTGTCCGTCTTTTGGTTGTGCAACAAGAAGGCCCGGACAACCAGAACACTTTCTCTGGATTGATTCCAACAATTCTCTGTCCCTGAGGTCAGGAAATACCTTGCCAGTAACGGACTGCCTTTTAAAGTTCTTTTGATGTTGGAAAATGTCCTTGGCCACCCAGAACCCCATGAGTTCAGTACTGAAGACATCAAAGTGATCTACTTGCCCCCAAACACATCTCTAACTCAGCCTCTAGATTAGGGGGTCATAAGGACCTTTAAGGCTCATTATGCATGGTCCTCTATGGAAAGAATTGTCAATGCTATGGAAGAGAACCCGGATACAGAGAACATCATGAAAGTCTGAAGTGATTACACCATTGAAGGTGCCATCATAGTTATAGAAAAAGCTGTGAAAGCCATCAAGCCCAAAGCAATAAATTCCTGCTGGAGAGAACTGTCCAGATGTTCACATGACCTCACAGGCTTTACAACAAAGACAGTCAAGGAAATCATGAAGGAGATTGTGGATATGGCAAAAAAAAAAAAAAAATGGGGGGTGAAGTGTTTCAAGATATGAACCTTGGAAAAATTCAAGAGCTGGTGGACAGCAAACTAGAGAAATGAACAGAAGACAACCTGATGGAGATGGGTGCTTCCAAACCAGTGCCAGATGATGAGGAAGAAGATGTAGAAGAAGCAGTGCCACAAAACAAATTGACATTAGACAATCTGGCAGAAGAGTTTTTATTATACAAGACTGCTTTTGACTTCTTGTACAACACAGACCCTTCTATGATATGGACACTGAAACAAAAGCGAATGGTGGAAAAAGGATTGGTGTTGTATAGAAACATTCTTTAGATGCATGAGAAAGCAAAAAAGTCAGATTACTGTGTGTTTCCATGAAGTTATACTGAATGCGCTTGCCTCTCCTGCCTCCTTTTCCACCTCTGCCACCCCTGAGACAGCAAGACAAAGCCCTCCTCTTCTTCCCCTCCTCAGCCTACTCAATGTGAAGATGACAAGGATGAAGACCTTTATGATGACTCACCTCCACTTAATGAATAGTAAAGAATCATTGTGCCATGCAGTTAATAAACTTATCTGTTGTGTATGTTTGTGTATCTTTGTGTGGAAATCTAGTAACTATGGCAAGAATTATATGAGATGTTTTTGTGTCATCATGATCATCATCACTGCCTAAATATTCATGTTGTAGAACACTGTGTGCAAGACTTGCATTGAAGCGGATAGCCTATCTTTCCATAGGCATAAGGTGAGTGATATTTAATATAAAATAATGTGTTAGCTTTCTTACTGTTTTATAACTTTGCTGTCAAAAAAAATTACAGTACCATACAGTATTCCTCCCTTTTGTAACTGAAGAAACCGCATATCAGACTATCATCACAAGTAAGTGGTTTTTTTAAAAAATTGAAGTATAGTTGATTTACAATATTAATTTCAGGCGTATAACATAGTGGTTTGATGTTTTTGTAGATTATACTCCATTTAAAGTTGTTACAGGGACTTCCCAGGCGGTCCAGTGGTTAAGATTCTGTGCTTCCAATGCAAGGGACATTGGTTGGATCTGTGGTCAGGGAACTAGGATCCCACATGCTGCGTGGTGTGGCCAGAAAATAAATAAATAAATAAAGTTATTACAGAATAATGGCTTTATTTCCCTGTACTGTACAATATATCCCTGTTGCTTATTTATTTTTTACATAGTAGTTTGTATCACTTAATCCCCTACCCGTATCTTGTTCCTCCCCCCTTCCCTGTCTCCACTGGTAACCACTAGTTTGTTCCTATATCTGTTATCTGTGAATCTGTTTTGTTATATTCATTCGTTTTATTTTTTAGATTCCACATACAAGTGATAACATAGAGTATTTATCTTTCTGTGACTTATTTTACTAAGCATAATACCCTCTAGGTCCATGAATGTTGTTGCAAATGGCAGAATATCATTCTTTTTCTAATGGCTGAGTAGTATTCCATTTTTTATATATACCACATCTTCTTTATCCATTCATCTGTTGGTGGACACTTAGGTTGCTTCCATATCTTGGCTATTATAAATAATGCTGTTATGAACATTGGAGTGCATGTATCTTTTTGAATTAGTTTTTTCGTTTTCTTTGGATATATTTCCAGGAGTGGAATTACTGGGTCATATGGTAGTTCTATTTTTAGTTTCTTGAGGAAATGCCTTACTGTTTTCCATAGTGACTGTAACAATTTACATTCCCACCAAAAGTATACTAGGGCTCCCTTTTTTCCACTTCCTTTCCAACACTTGTTATTTGCAGACTTTGATGATAGCAATTCTGACTAGGTTTGAGGTGATATTCATTGTGGTTTTGATTTGCATTTCTCTGATGATTAGCGATGTTGAGCATTTTTTCATGTCCCTGTTGGCCATATGTATATCTTCTTTGGAAAAATGTCTATTCAGATCCTCTGCCCATTTTTTAATCTTTTTTTTTTTTATATTGAGTTGTATGAGCTGTTTATGTATTTTGGATATTAACCCCTTATTGGTTGCATCATTTGCAAATATTTTCTTCCAATCAGTAGGTTGTCTTTTCATTTTGTCGATGGTGTCCTTTGCTGTGCAAAAGTTTTTAAGTTTAATTAGGTCCCATTTGTTTATTTTTGCTTTTGTTTCTTTTGCCTTAGGAGACAGATCCAAAAAAAATATTGCTACGATTTATGTCAAAGAGTGTTCTGCCTATGTTCTCTTTTAGGACTTGTATGGTTTCAGGTCTTATGTTTAGGTCTTTAAAAAAGTAAGTGTGTGTGTGTTTTTGTTTTTGTTTTTTTAATGTAGCAGTGTTTCCAGTACTGTATTATGAATATGATTGTAAACTGTATGCCATAAAAATTTTATGATGATTCATTCATTAGTGTATAGGCTAGGCTACTGTGAAGCAATTGTATCAGTTACACTAGGCTACCATAAAATAATCATATTGCTGCTTCCTCATTATCAATGCATGATTATTATATCTGTAAATAAATGTGAATTTCTCTTTAACATTATCTTTTCATTTTTCATGTCTAGTGTTAGTAATACATATAGCATCTATAGTGTTTTGTATTATATAAGACAATATTGATGTAGGTACTGACAGATGACTCGTCTTGTAAACAGATGTAAACTTACAGTATCAATAAATACAATACAGTACTGTAAATGTATTTTCTCTTCCTTATGATTTTCTTAATAACATTCTTTGCTCTAGCTCACTTTATTGTAAGAATGCAGTATATAATACATATACCATGCAAAATATGTGTTAATTGGCTGTTTATGTTACCAGTAAGGTTTCCAGTCAACAGTAGGCTATGAGGAGTTTAGTTTTGGGGAAGTCAACAGTTATATGTGAATTTTCAACTGCCTGGGGTGACAGTGCCCGTAACCCTTGCATTGTTCAAGGGTCAATTGTATTTAGCTTTTCTTCAAAAAATTATAAAAATTATAGTCTATTTGGTATCTACACTTACCATGTATGTTTGTATTTATTTCTTTAAGTGAAAATAATGCTTATCTCCAGCTTTTTCATACCAAAACTTTCCTATGAGTTCTTTATTGTAATGCAGCAGCTTAGTTAGATTATAGTTTAACAATATTTTTTAGAAAGGTTTCATTGGTTATTGTATTTCCTGAATTATTGCATATATGGACATAGTTAATTTTGCATGTATATATGAATGGAAGCTTGGCTTTTTAGGATCTCATTGTTTCATTCAAGCACCATAGACTTTGCATCATTGCCTTTTGGTATCTAATGTTGCTGAAGAAGAATATGAGGTTAGTCCTACTTTCCTTTAGGATGACATTTTTCCTGTGCATAGATACTTGTATGATTCTTTCTTTATCCTTGAAGTTCAACAGTATAGCCAGAATTTGTTTCATTAATGACCATATTCTATTATTTTTTTAAACATCTTGATCCCTTTCATTCTGCATGTTCTAGCTTTCCTTTCACATGGAAAATTTTTCTTCTACTATATATTTGAGCATTTTTTTTTTGTTTCATGTCCTGTTATCTTCTTTAGAAAACTCAGTTACCATATGTTGACTCTTTATTGTTTTCTATATGGTTACTCATTTAATAATAACGTTCAAATCTGTATCCTCAGCTATTATTTCTTATCCTCCATTACTATCCCCTTCTCTTTACATTTGTTTTTTTCAGATCCCAAGACAGCATAGGACACATTTTCTCCTAAAAGTTTATCAAATTTTCTGGAGGAATTCTTCAGTTGTATATTCTGCTTTTATCTTTTCATGTTATAACCCTTTTCTTAATTATAAAAATGATTTTTGCGTGGGTCATATACAATTACTTTTTTTTATCTTTGAATTGAGGCAATTCTATGTAGAACTGCTCTTTGCCCAGTATAGTAAAAGTAATAATTCTCCTGCCTTTTTTTTTATGTTTTCATCTTATAATCTTTATACAATCATTCAATTATGTTCCAGGCAGGGAGCAGTGATATTAGGCAGCAAGAAATCAGCCAAGCCACTTCAGGTATGCTGTCTCCAAATATATAATCACATAGTTATTGCATCTTCCATCACTGGGGTCTGTTTAGTTTGGCATAACGGGGAGAGGATTCTAACAATCCCAGATTTCTCATGTCCATCTCGCTTCAGAGTGCAGGACAGTGTGAGGTCTTGCGGCTCACAAGCCCTTTGTTTGGAAGGTCTTATCTTATTTCTGTACAGTCATCTTTGTTCTGGTAGAGCTAGTTTCATCATCTCCTCACCTTCCTCCCTGGTTAGGAAACCAGATAGGGGGAAATAAAAATGTCATGGCTGACAGACAAAATCATACATATGAATGGCTCCATATATATCAAGTACAGAAAGAAACAAAACCAATATATGTTGTTAGAAGGGCTCCCTTGGAAAAGGACAATAGGGGCTTCTGTAGTGATGATAGTATTCTTTCTTGAGATGATGCTAGTTACATGGGTGTGTTCATTTAATTCATTTTGTGTGTGTAGTATACTTCAATAAGAAGGTTTTGTTTTTAATATGCTGAAAGGTCATTCTTCAAATGCTTCACTGTAGGCTGGTGTGAAAGTGAGTGCTTACTACCCCTGCTGTGTTTATCCACACCCTCAATCTAGCTATATCCAATGTAAGCATTGTTGAGAGGGCTCACCATATTTTCCCCTCCCTCCCTACACCTGTATCCTTCTTGAGATAAGACTAGATGTATGTCAAATTTCTGCATCCTCCTTCAGTTTTTTATCCCAATTTTACTGTATTTGACAAACATTCTTCAGAGTCTATTCAATGGGATTTTGGCTGCACTGATTTCATTATAAATATTTCCTTCTTCATGTTTGGCCCTGTTTGTTATTTCTGGGTATCATTTTATGTTCCTCTCATGTTTCCTGGAACTTTCCTCTTTTTAAAATGATGAATATTGACACAATTTTGACCCTAAACCTAAAAACATACGTCCTGCTTGGGATCAGCTCATTTTTTTAAATTGAAAAGTCAATCACTATTCCTTCTGAAGAATCCTTTAAATATATATATCTAATGCACATGGTTTCTGAGGCTATTAGGTGTGTTCTGAGAAGAACTTTGTTTAAGAATTTCTTGTTAGTTCTCTAATGCCTCTGTAACTGCATCTTGCCCTGGTGGAACAGCACATAGAACTGTTTCTTTGTGTAAAACATGCCACTAATTACTGTAGTCTTATGTATTTTAATGATCATTGTGCTTTGTATTCAAGCTCTGAGGTATACTTGTTGTGAAGGTTGAGTCAAAATGAAGTAGAGGTATAGCAGTTTCCGATGACCAAAGCAAAGAAGAAAACTCAAGGATGAGAAAATCTGTCTTTGAAGCTCATAGTCTGTTTGGGTTGTGATTGATTTTTTTTTGTGCTCTATTGATACTATTTTAACAATGTCTGATATTTATAATTAATCAATAATATTAGACACAACTTAAAATATTCATATCAACAATTGTAAGATAGATGATAAAACATCTCACTACTCTCATACTTATTTCCCCAAATATTCCATTTCCCTGATTGAGGAATAATATCAAGTCCCTTAAAAAATAAAAATGAGTGCAGACTTTAATTTCCACTTAAGGTGCAGTAAGCACACTCCTCTTTGTCTTACCTGTGATTAGCAGAATAACTGAGGCAGAAGAACATATAAGTGACCTGGAAGACAGAATAGTGGAAATAACTGCCGCAGAGCAGAATTAAAAAAAAAAAGAATGAAAAGAATTGAGGATAGCCTCAGAGACTTTTGAGACAACATTAAATGCACCAACATTCAAATTATAGCTGTTGCAGAAGAAGAAGAGAAAAAGAAAGAGTCTGAGAAAATATTTGAAGAGATTATAGTCAAAAACTTCCCTAACCTGGGAAAAGAAATAGTCAATCAAATCCAGGAAGCACAGAGAGTACCATACAGGATAAATCCAAGGAGAGACATGACAAGACACATATTAAACTATCAAAAATTAAATACAAAGAAAACATATTAAAAGCAGCAAGGGAAAAGCAACAAATAACAGACAACGGAATCCCCATAAGGTTAACAGCCGATCTTTCAGCAGAAACTCTGCAAGCCAGAAGGGAGTGGCAGGACATATTTAAAGTGATGAAAGGGAAAAACCTACAACCAATATTACTCTACCCAGCAAGGATCTCATTCAGATTTGACGGAGAAAGTAAAACCTTTACAGACAAGCAAAAGTTAAGAGAATTCAGCACCACCAAACCAGCTTTACAACAAATGATAAAGGAACTTCTCTAGGCAGGAAACACAAGAGAAGGAGAAGACCTACAAAAACAAACCGAAAACAATTTAAAAAAATAGTAATAAGAATGTACATATTGATCATTACCTTACATGTAAATGGATTAAATGCTCCAACCAAAGGATACAGACTGGCTGAATGGATACAAAAACAAGACCCATATATATGCTGTCTACAAGAGACCCATTTCAGACCTAGGGACATATACAGACTGAAAGTAAGGGGATGGAAAAAGATATTCCATGCAAATGGAAATCGAAAGCTGGAGTAGCAATACTCATATCAGACAAAATAGACGTTAAAATAAAGACTATTACAAGAGACAAAGAAGGACACTACATAATGATCAAGGGATCAATCCAAGAAGAAGACATAACAATTGTAAATATTTATGCAGCCTGCATAGGAGCACCTCAATACATAAGGCAAATGCTAACAGCCATAAAAGGGGAAATCAACAGTAACAATAATAGTAGGGGACTTTAACACCCCACTTTCACCAATGGACAGATCGTCCAAAATGAAAATAAATAAACACAAACTTTAAATGACACATTAGACCAGGTGGAATTAATTGATACTTATAAGCCATTCCATCCAACAACACCACAATGTGCTTTCTTCTCAAGTACACATGGACCATTCTGCAGGATAGATCATATATGGGATCAATTTACCAATCAAGCCTTGGTAAATTTAAGAAAATTGAAATCGTATCAAGTATCTTTTCCAACCACAACGCAATGAGACTACATATAAATCACAGGAAGAAAACTGTAAAAAGTACAAACACATGGAGGCTAAACAATACGCTTCTAAATAACCAAGAGATCACTGAAGAAATCAAAGAGGAAATCAAAAAATACCTAGAAACAAATGACAATGAAAACACAATGACCCAAGACCTATGGGATGCAGCAAAAGCAGTTCTAAGAGGGAAGTTTATAACAATACAGTCCTACCTCAAGAAACAAGAAACATCTCAAATAAACAACCTAACCTTACACCTAACGCAATAGAGAAAGAAGAACAAAACAAAACAAAACAAAAACAAAAAACAGAAAAACCAAACCATAGTTAGCAGAAGGAAAGAAATTATAAAGATCAGATCAGATATAAATGAAAAAGAAATGAAGGAAACAGTAGCAAAGATCAATAAAACTAAACGCTGGTTCTTTGAGAAGATAAACAAAATTGATAAACCATTAGCCAGACTCATCAAGAAAAAAAGGGAGACGACTCAAATCAACAGAATTAGAAATGAAAAAGAAGTAACAACTGACACTACAGAAATACAAAGGATCCTGAGAGATTACTGCAAGCAACTCTATGCCAATAAAATGGACAACCTGGAAGAAATGGACAAATTCTTAGGAAAGCACAAGCTTCCGAGACGGAACCAGAAAGAAATAGAAAATATAAATAGACCAATCACAAGCACTGAAATTAAACTGTGATTAAAAATCTTCCAACAAACAAAAGCCCAGGACCAGAGGGCTTCACAGGCGAATTCTATCATTTAGAGAAGAGCTAACACCTAACCTCAAACTCTTCCAAAATATAGCAGAGGGAGGAACACTCCCAAACTCATTCTACGAGGCCACCATCACCCTGATACCAAAACCAGACAAAGATATCACAAAAAAAGAAAACTACAGGCCAATATCACTGATGAACATAGATGCAAAAATCCTCAACAAAATAATAGCAAACAGAATCCAACAGCACATTAAAAGGATCATACACCATGATCAAGTGGGGTTTATCCCAGGAATGCAAGGATTCTTCAATATACGCAAATCAATCAATGTGATACACCATCTTAACAAACCGAAGGATAAAAACCATATGATAATCTCAATAGATGCAGAAAACGCTTTTGACAAAATTCAACACCCATTTATGATAAAACTCTCCAGAAAGTGGGCATAGAGCGAACCTACCTCAGCATAATAAAGGCCATATATGACAAACTCACAGCCAACATCATTCTCAATGGTGAAAAACTGAAACCATTTCCTCTAAGATCAGGACCAAGACAAGGGGACCCACTCTCACCACTATTATTCAACATAGTTTTGGAAGTTTTAGCCATGGCAATCAGAGAAGAAAAAGAAATAAAAGGAATCCAAATCAGAAAAGAAGAAGTAAAATTGTCACTGTTTGCAAATGACATAATACTATACATGGAGAATCCTAAAGATGCTACCAGAAAACTACTAGAGCTAATCAATGAATTCAGTAAAGTAGCAGGATACAAAATTAATGCACAGAAATCTCTTGCATTCCTATACACTAACAGCAAAAAATCTGCATGAGAAATTAAGGCAACAATCCCTTTTACCATTACAACAAAAAGTAAAAAATACCTAGGAATAAACCTACCCAATGAAACCAAAGACCTGTATGCAGAAAACTATAAAACACTAATGAAAGAAATCAAAGATGATACAAACAGATGGAGAGATACACCATGTTCCTGGATTGGAAGAGTCAACATTATGAAAATGACTATACTACCCAAAGCAATCTACAGATTCAATGGAATCCCTATCAAACTACCAACACATTTTTCACAGAACTAGAACAATAAATTTCACAATTTGTATGGAATCACAAAAGACCCTGAATAGCCAAAGCAATATTGAGAAAGAAAAACGGAGCTGGACGAACCAGGCTTCCTGACTTCAGACTACTACAAAGCTACAGTAATCAAGACAGTATGGTACTGGCACAAAAACAGAAATATAGATCAATGGAACTGGATAGAAAGCCCAGGGATAAACCCACGCACATATGGTCACCTTATCTTTGACAAAGGAGGCAAGAATATACAATGGAGAAAGGACAGCCCCTGCAATAAGTGGTGCTGGGAAAACTGGACAGCTACATGTAAAAGAATGAAATTAGAACACTCCCTAACACCATACACAAAAATAAACTCAAAATGGGTTAAAGACCTAAATGTAAGACCAGCCACTATAAAACTCTTAGAGGAAAACAGGCAGAACACTCTATGACATAAACCACAGCAAGATCCTTTTTGACACACTTCCTAGAGAAATGGAAATAAAAACAAAATTAAAAAATGGGGCCTAATGAAACTTAAAACTTTTGCACAACAAAGGAAACCATAAACAAGAAAAGACAACCCTCAGAATGGGAGAAAATATTTGCAAAGGAAGCAACTGACAAAGGATTAATCTCCAAAATATACAAGCAGCTCATGAAGCTCAATATCAAAAAAACAAACAACCAAATCCGAAAACGGGCAGAAGACTTGAATAGACATTTCTCCAAAGAAGATATACAGATTGCCAAGAAACACATGAAAGGATGCTCAACATCACTAATCATTAGAGAAATGCAACTCAAAACTACAATGAGGTATCACCTCACACCAGTCAGAATGGCCATCACCAAAAGAATCTACAAACAATAAATGCTGGAGAGGGTGTGGAGAAAATGGAACCCTCTTGCACTGTTGGTGGGAATGTAAATTGATACAGCCACTATGGAGAACAGTATGGATGTTCCTTAAAAAACTAAAAATAGAACTACCATATGACCCAGCAATCCCACTACTGGGCATATACCCTGAGAAAACCATAACTCAAAAAGAGTCATGTACCACAATGTTCACTGCAGCACTACTTACAATAACCAGGACATGGAAGCAAGCTAAGTATCCATCGACAGATGAATGGATAAGGAAGATATGGCACACATATACAATGGAATATTACTCAGCCATAAAAAGGAATGAAATTGAGTTATTTGTAGTGAGGTGGATGGACTTAGAGTCTGTCATACAGAGTGAAGTCAGAAAGAGAAAAACAATTACCGTATGCTAACACATATATATGGAATTTAAAAAAAAAAGGTTCTCATGAACCTAGGGGCAGGACAGGAATAAAGATGCAGACGTAGAGAATGGACTTGAGGACATGGTGGGTGGGAAGAGGAAGCTAGGACGAAGTGAGAGAGTAGCATTGACATATATACACTACTAAATGTAAAACAGGTAGCTAGTGGGAAGCAGCCGCATAGCACAGGGAGATCAGCTCGGTGCTTTGTGACCACCTAGATGGGTGGGATAGGGAGGTTGGGAGGGAGATGCCAGAGGGAGGGGATATGGGGATATATGTATACATATAGCTGATTAACTTTGTTATACAGCAGAAACTAACACACCATTGTAAAGCAATTTTACTCCAATAAAGATGTAAAAAAAAATGAGATCCAAAAAAATATGTATACACATTAAATAAATAAATGAATAAGTATTTTAATAATTAAAAAATTATTACAAAATCAATGTAATCCACCATATTAATAGACTAAACCATAAAAACCATATGATCATATCAATAGATGTAGAAAATGCACTTGACAATATTCAACATCCATTCTTTATTTAAAAAAACAAAAGAAAACAAACTGGGAATACAAGATCCTTAAGTTGATGAAGGGCAAAAAAAAAACTTACTGCTAACATCATTCCTCATGGTGAAGGACCAAATACTTTTCCCTAAGATTGGGGAAAAGGCAAGAACGTCTGCTCTCAGCATTTCTATTTAACATCATAAGCTCTGGCCAGTTTAATAAGACAAGAGACAGAAATAAGAAGAATGCAAGTTGGAAAGGAGAAAACAAAACTTCCTCTATTCAGAAACAATATGATTGTCTGTGTAGAAAATCCAAAGGAGTGTATAAAAAAGCTGCTAGAACTAATTAGTCAGTTTAGCTGCAGGATACACAGTTGACATATAAAAATCAAGCACATTGCTGTATACAAGCCATTAGCAATTGAAAGATGAAATTTAAAAAGAAGTACCATTTACATAGTTCCCCCCAAATAAAATACTTTTGTTTAAATCGAACAAGATATCTGCAGAATCTATATGTCGAAAATTAGAAACATTGATTAAATAAATCAAAGGAGACCTAAATAAATGAAGAGATACTATTCATGGATTTGGACAGTCAGTATAATTAAGGTGTCAATTCTCCAAAATTGATCTATAGTTTTAATGAATTCTAACCCAAATCTCAGCAGAATTTTTTTGTAGATATAGACAAGCTTGTTTTAACATTTATATGAAAAGGCAAAACAACTTTGAAAAAGAAAAAACAAGTTGAAAGACTCATCTTACTTGATTTTAAGACTCAAAAAGTACAGTAATCAAAACAGTGACATTTGCAAAAGGATAACCGCATAGATCAGTGGAATAGAACAGACTAAGTCCAGAAATAAACCCACACAAATTGGTCAATTGATTTTTGACAAAGAAGAAGGCAGTTCTCTGGAGAAAATATAATCTTAGATGTTAGAACTACTGGACATCCATGTGCAAAAAAAAATGATCCTGACCTCTACTATACTCCTTGTACAAAAATTAACTCAAAATTTACTGTAGACCTAAATGTAAAATGTAAAACTATACAATTACTAGAAGAAAACATAGGAGAGAAATCTTCATGACCTTGGATTAGGCAAAGAGTTTTTAGATATGACATCAAGTACAATACAATTTTAAAATGGACCTTCATCAAAATTTTTTAAAAAACACTTTTTTTTAACATCTTTATTTAAGTATAATTGCTTTACACTGTTGTGTTAGTTTCTGCTGTATAACAAGGTGAATCAGCTCTATGTATACATATATCCCCATATCCCCTCCCTCCCACCCTGCCTATCCCACCCCTCTAGGTGGCCATAAAATACTGAGCTCATCTCCCTGTGCTTTGCGGCTGCTCCCCACTGGATATCTGTTTTAAATTTGGTATTGTATATATGTTAATGCCACTCTCTCACTTCATCCCAGCTTACCCTTCCCCCTCCTGGGTCCTCGAGGCCACTCTCTACATCTGCGTGTTTATTCCTGTCCTGCCCTAAGTTCTTCATATCCTTTTTTTTTTTTTTTTAGATTCCATGTATATGTGTTAGCATACCGTATTTGTTTTTCTCTTTCTGACTTACTTCACTCTGTGTGACAGACTCTAGTTCCATCCACCTCACTACAAATAACTCAATTTCATTCCTTTTTATGGCTGAGTAATATTCCATTGTATATATGTGCCACATCTTCTTTATCCATTCATCTGTCGATGGACACTTAGGTTGCTTCCATGTCCTGGCTATTGCAAATAGTGCTGCAATGAACATTCTGGTACATGATTCTTTTTGAATTATGGTTTTCTCAGGGTATATGCCCAGTAGTGGGATTGCTGGGTCATATAGTAGTTCTATTTTTAGTTTTTTAAGGAACATCCATACTGTTCTCCATAGTGGCTGTATCAATTTACATTCCCACCAACAGTGCAAGAGGGTTCCCTTTTCTCCACACCCTCTCCAGCATTTACTGTTTGTAGATTTTTTGATGATGGCCATTCTGACCGGTGTGAGGTGATACCTCACTGTGGTTTTGATTTGCATTTCTCTAATTATTAGTGATGTTGAGTATCCTTTCATGTGTTTGTTGGCAATCTGTATGTCTTCTTTGGAGAAATATCTCTTTAGGTCTTCTGCCCATTTTTGGATTGGGTTGGGTTTTTTTTTGATATTGAGCTGCATGAGCTGCTTGTATATTTTGGAGATTAATCCTTTGTCAGTTGCTTCCTTTGCAAATATTTTCTCCCATTCTGAGGGTTGTCTTTTCATCTTGTTTATGGTTTCCTTTGCTGTGCAAAACTTTTAAGTTTCATTAGGTCCCATTTTTTTAGTTTTGTTTTTATTTCCATTTCTCTAGGAGGTGTGTCAAAAAGGATCTTGCTGTGATTTATGTCATAGAGTGTTCTGCCTATGTTTTCCTCTAAGAGTTTTGTAGTGTCTGGCTTTACATTTAGGTCTTTAATCCATTTAGAGTTTATTTTTGTGTATGGTGTTAAGGAGTGTTCTAATTTCATTCTTTTACATGTAGCTGTACAGTTTTCTCAGCATCACTTATTGCAGGGGCTGTCTTTTCTCCATTGTATATTCTTGCCTCCTTTGTCAAAGGTAAGGTGACCATATGTGCATGGGTTTATCTCTGGGCTTTCTATCCTGTTCCATTGATCTATATTTCTGTTTTTGTGCCAGTACCATACTGTTTGGATTACTGTAGCTTTGTAGTATAGTGTGAAGTCAGGAAACCTGATTCCTCCAGTTCTGTTTTTCTTTCTCAAGATTGCTTTAGCTATTAGTGGTCTTTTGTGTTTCCATACAAATCATGAAATTTCTTGTTCTAGTTCTGAGAAAAATGCCATTGGTAGTTTGATAGGGATTGCAATGAATCTGTAGATTGCTTTGGGTAGTATAGTCATTTTCACAATGTTGATTCTTCCAATCCAAGAATATGGTATATCTCTCCATCTGTTTTTAACATCTAATTTCTTTCATCGTGTCTTATAGTTTTCTGCATACAGGTCTTTTGTCTCCTTAGGTAGGTTTATTCCTAGGTACTTTTTGTTTTAACGGTCAGTGGGATTGTTGCCTTAATTTCTCATGCAGATTTTTCGCTGTTAGTGTATAGGAATGCAAGAGATTTCTGTGCATTAATTTTGTATCCTGCTTCTTTACCAAATTCATTGATTAGCTCTAGTAGTTTTCTGGTAGCATCTTTAGGATTCTCTATGTATAGAATCATGTCATTTGCAAACAGTGACAATTTTACTTCTTCTTTTCTGATTTGGATTCCTTTTATTTCTTTTTCTTCTCTGATTGCTGTGGCTAAAACTTCCAAAACTATGTTGAATAATAGTGGTGAGAGTGGGCCCCCTTGTCTTGGTCCTGATCTTAGAGGAAATGGTTTCAGTTTTTCACCATTGAGAATGATGTTGGCTGTGAGTTTGTTATATATGGCCTTTATTATGTTGAGGTAGGTTCGCTCTATGCCCACTTTCTGGAGAGTTTTTATCATAAATGGGTGTTGAATTTTGTCAAAAGCGTTTTCTGCATCTATTGAGATTATCATATGGTTTTTATCCTTCAGTTTGTTAAGATGGTGTATCACATTGATTGATTTGCGTATATTGAAGAATCCTTGCATTCCTGGGATAAACCCCACTTGATCATGCTGTATGATCCTTTTAATGTGCTGTTGGATTCTGTTTGCTATTATTTTGTTGAGGATTTTTGCATCTATGTTCGTCAGTGATATTGGCCTGTAGTTTTCTTTTTTTGTGACATCTTTGTCTGGTTTTGGTATCAGGGTGATGGTGGCCTCATAGAATGTGTTTGGGAGTGTTCCTCCCTCTTCTATATTTTGGAGGAGTTTGAGAAGGATAGGTGTTAGCTCTTCTCTAAATGTTTGATAGAATTCACCTGTGAAGCCATCTGGTCCTGGGCTTTTGTTTGTTGGAAGATTTTTAATCAGTTTCAATTTCATTACTTGTGATTGGTCTATTTATATTTTCTATTTCTTCCTGGTTCAGTCTCGGAAGTTTGTGCTTTCCTAAGAATTTGTCCATTTCTTCCAGGTTGTCCATTTTATTGGCATAGAGCTGCTTGTAGTAATCTCTCAGGATCCTTTGTATTTCTGTAGTGTCAGTTGTTTCTTTTCCTTTTACATTTCTAATTCTGTTGATTGGAGTCTTCTCCCTTTTTTTCTTGATGAGTCTGGCTAATGGTTTATCAATTTTGTTTATCTTCTCAAGGAACCAGCTTTTAGTTTTATTGATGTTTGCTACTGTTTCCTTCATTTCTTTTTCATTTATTTCTGATCTAATCTTTATGATTTCTTTCCTTCTGCTAATTTTGCGGGTTTTTTGTTCTTCTTTCTCTATTGCTTTAGGTGTAAGTTTAGGTTGTTTATTTGAGATTTTTCTTGTTTCTTGAGGTAGGATTGTATTGCTATAAACTTCCCTCTTAGAACTGCTTTTGCTGCATCTCATAGGTTTTGGGTCGTCTTGTTTTCATTGTCATTTGTTTCTAGGTATTTTTTGATTTCCTCTTTGATTTCTTCTAGTGATCTCTTGGTTATTTAGTAAAGTATAAAATTCAACTTTTGACCTACAAAATACACTGTTAAGAGAATGAAATGTCAGCTATATACTCGGAAAAATATTTGCAAATTACATATCAAACAAAGGACTCATAGCCATAATATGTAAAGGACTCTCAAGACACAGCAATAAGGAAACAAGTCAGTACATGAATTGCCAACAGATTTGAACAGACTGGTCACCAAAGAAGAGAACTGAATGGGAAATAAGCACATAAAATGATGTGCAACACCATTAGTTATTATAGAAATGTAAATTAAAGCCACAGTAAAATACCACTGCACACCTATTAGAATGTCTTAAAACACACACACAAAACACAAAACCAAATGCTGGTGAGAATATGGAGCAACTGGATTTCTTACACTTTGCTAGTAGGAATGCAAAATAGTACAGCCACTTTAGAAAACAGTTTTGCAGTTTCTATTAAAGTTAAATATGCATTTGCCATGTGATTTAACATTCCTACTCTTATTTACCCTAGAGAAACAAAAACTTGTATCCACACAAAAACTTAGACATGAATGTTTATAACAGCATTATTCATTACGGCCCATTACTGGGAACAATCCAAATGTCTTACAGCTGGCAGCTGGATAAACAAACTATGACAGTTCCATACAATGGAATACTTTTCAGGAAGGAAAAGGAACAAATGATTGATACAAACAACATGGGTAAATCTCTCATGTATTATTCTGACTGAAAAAAGCCAGTTCCAAAAGGTTACATACTCATGATTGTACTTATGTGACATTCTGGAAAAGGCAAACTAGAGGGAGGGAGAACAGATTAATGATTGCTTGGGATTAGCATTGGAGGAGGGTAGAATGTAACAAGAGAAATTTGGGGGAGTTCTGTATCCTTATTGTGTTTGTGATTACACAAACCTGTGCATATACTGAACCACATAGAACTGTACCTCAAGAGTACATCTAACTGTGTGTAAATTAAAAATAAAACAAAACAATATTTAAAAACAATGCAGATCATTTTAAAATACATTATCATCTATGTCAGTTTAAAAATTAGTAGTCTTAAAAATGAAGGAAATTCTGACACATGCTGCAACATGGTTGAACCTTAAGGACACTATGCTAAATGAAATAAGCTAATTATAAGATGACAAATACTGTATGATTCTACTTATATGAGGCATCTAGAGTAGTCAAATTCATAGAAACAGAAAATAGAATGGTGGTTTGGAGGATGGAGTAACGGGGAGTTACTGTTAAATGGGTACAGAGCTTCTGTTTGGGGTGATGAAAAGTTCTGGAGAAGGATGGTGGTGATATTTGCACAAAAATATGTGTACTTAATGCCACTAAATTATACACTTAAAATGGCTAAAATGGTAAATTTTATGTATATTTTAGACACACACACAAAGTTAATAGATCACATAATATCGCTTTTCTGTAGGTCTTGACTGAGAAATACTAGGGGAAAATGCCTTATGTATGCCCAATTCACGTTAATTTTGAGTTCTTTAAAGAACAAAGAAGTTAATCTATTAACTTTCCAAAAAGTCATATATGATTTCTGTATAATATGTTGCCGTAGAACTTTGTTAATCGCAAAATAAGTTAAAATAAGCTCTCAGTGCAAAAACTTGCTTTAAATGCTTCTGCAAAACCCTAGGCAACAAGAAAAGCAATGTTTCTTCCCATAATTAAGTGCAGAGAAATCACAGATAGTTACATAATTGCCCTGATTCTCATCCTGAGGATACAGGAGCGGAATGAGAAGGAAACTCTCTCTGGAAGAGAGTTGCTTTGCAAGAACTTTATCAGGCTATGTCCTGGGAGGATTAGAATAGAACTTTAGAAAGTGTGGGATTTGCCCCCAGTATAAACAAACTTCTCAACAATAAAATATGCGTTTTCCAACTAGGCCATATCTGAACTGTGAAAGATTAGGCTATTGTGGTTGTGTCAGAACTATTCCTTAAGCCAACCTAATTCTAGATTAAAAAGAGAGAGAGAGAGAGAGAGAACATGAGGTGTTAGGAGGACAGTTAAAAATCTTTTCTGCACTCAGAATGAATTAAAGCTAAGGGGAAAAGGGGAGATGGAGCTCAGGAAACGGAACTGTTTATGGATGTTTTAAATTATTTTTTATATGGTTGCATTATTCTATTGAAAAAAATTAAACAACAAATGCTGTTGTACATTTACTTGGTTCTTCAGGTGGCTTATCATAGGATATATGGCAAGGACTGTCTTTAATGGTAACAGAAAAATTCAAACTAGACTGTCGTTTTAAAAAAGCTTAATGCTGAGTCACAAATGTGCATGACCACATTGAAGTGAGTAACGGGTAAATGACACATCCACCCTTTTGGTAGATTGCATTATCATTCAAAATATTTGTTGCCCTTCCCTGGGATCACCTTCCTGCAGGAGGATAATACTCCCTGGCTGCTGAACTCAGGCATGACCAAATTACTTCCTTTAGGTAATAAATTATGAGCAGAAATGACATGTGTCACTTTGGAGCAGAAACATTAAGAACAAGCATCTTGTTCGCCATGTCTTTTATTCCTCTGCTGTAAGACCAGCAGCATTCCAGATAAGAGCTGCTCTGTGAGCCTTGGTCTATGAGTGGAGCAGACCCGTGATAGACATGTTACGTGAGGGAGAAATCAACCTCTGTTTACTTGGGGTTGTTTGTTCCTGCAGCATTACTTAGCCTATCCTGATCTTTGCATGTTTCCATCCACACCACAGCAGCAGCATAAACGTTTATGTAGTCTGTATAACATTTTGCTTAGGCTTTTTATTTACCTATTTATCCTTTCCTAAAGGACAAATTTGTATAATTTCTTCTTCCTTCTTTGATAGCAGAATCCCAACTTCATTCTAGCTGCAATGTGCCCAACTAATAGTTTGATTAGTCTAAGCCAATCATAGCAACTCTGTTCCTCCTTGAGAGTAAGTGCTCTAGGGATGAGCATCTGATCTAGTTCTGAACAATGAGATTTAAGGGGAATCTGCCAGAGAATTCAGGAGATTCTTTTCCTTTCTGATAAAAGGAGCATGCAAAGAGAAAGTTGTTTTTGTCCACTTTTCTCCACTTCTAGCTTTGAAAGCTGTAATGTAAGAATGTGATGCCTGGAACTATGACCATGAGAGCAGTGAAATCAAGGATAGAAAGAGCTGGAGTCTTCGATGACACAATTGAACCATCAAATCAACCTTAGGACTGCCTACCTAGACTTCTTAGTGAACTATTCATCCTTATAGTTTAAGCTATAAGTCTGATTTTTCTGTTCCTTGCTGCCAAAAGCATCCTAACTGATGCAACACATGTGGACAAAGCATTGTTCACTTGGTCTGTTTCACAGTTCATCTTCTTTATGACTACCCTAGATAGGCCTTAGGTTTACCAGTTCTTTTTTAAAAAGTGCAATGGAAGTTAAGGTTATTTGGGGATTTTACTTAATTTGGCCATCCTAGTGCAGCTCTAACCTTCATGAAGTCCTCTTTGGTATAGGCACTGAACGAAGCTCTCAGCTCCCTGTGGACTTTTGGTGTGCACTCCTGTATCTCTAGGTAGTCCCAGAAGCTACCTGGGCCTTGGTTATTTCCCCAATGGGGACAACAAGTTTTTCAACCACCAAACCCCAATATGAGGTTTCTCCAATGAAAGATAGTCAAGCCAGGAAAGCTGCCAATGCCATTGTCTTGATCTCTCTCTGTTATATTGTATCCTAAAGCTGCAAGTAAATGTGTGCAGAGGGACCCATGGCTTCAGCCTCAAAGAGTACTCTGTGTGTCATTCCTCTGAAGCAAGAATATTCCCCCACTGCCAGCTGCTGTCTCAAGCGACAGCAACTACCACAGGGTAGATCATGGGTTTAGGCAAGCAGGCCTGCCTTTCGATGCTCAACGTAAGTTTTGTCTTTTTATAGTTTCTTGGAACAACCTCCATTTTGGCATTCTGTTATCATGCAGTATTTCCAGATGTTTCTTGTTTTTATTCTAGTTTTCTATTTCGCAAACCATGTTTTATTTTTAATCCTTGTCTTATGTCTGTGTTTGTGGATCCTCGAAAAGGTCTCAGAAATCTGATCATTCATTAATTTTTCTAGGTATCGTTTTCTTTGTTGTCATAGCTGAGTGTGGCTTCTGGACATCATGTAGGAGCGTTACTTTAATTTCAGGTTTCTGGAAACACATAACAAATATCTCAATTGTTCTCGTGCTACTTTCCTTTTATCTCTGTTTTATACATATTTCATCTTTGCCAAAAATGTTGTTTTAATATTTGGTGTCTCTCTTTATTGCCTATGCTACCATGTACTTCTTTTCTCCTTGTAAATAAGAGAGAAATATACAAAATTTGTCTTGTACAGTTATTTAAATCAATCCTGGTAGCTATTTTGAAAAATTCCACTAAGAGCAGTTAAATTGCTATTAAACCAATAGTTTTTTTTTTTCTGAATGGTCCAAGTTCATAATCATCACAATAACTATTTCTTTTAATTTGTATTTTCCTATTTTAATTTGCTTAGTATAGATAGTAATTGACTATATTTGCAATTTTTCTCCACTTTTTATGCCCTCCAATTTATAGATAGGTTGATTGCCCTTAGGTCAATTTTGTTGCTACTTGGCACCTGTGAATTCTTAGCATTCTTTCTTAGATTTATGCCTTGAATCAGAAAAGCTTTATTAAAAAATCTGTTTCTATACATTGTCCCATAATATTTTCTTTGGATAGACTAACGCACCCAGTTCTCAAGGAGTTTAATGACTATTTCACCTTGTTGATTTATTGTGATTTTTTTGTTTGTTTTTGGAGCATTTCCATTCTTCTATCAGCTCACAGAAACCTTGAAACATCTGTGCTTGGGAGAACAGTGGTCACATAGAAATGAAAAACACATTTAGCTGCTTTGTTGCTGCATATCATGTGGCAAATAAAAGTCATAGGCCCTTGACATTCCAGACAGCCAATGGTGTACAAATGGCTTGTGTTCTAATCGTCTATATATCAGCTGGTTATTTGAAATGCATTTCCCCATGGAAACAAGGTTAAGAGGGGCACTTAAGTTTCTAGGTTAGTTCATAAAAGCCTATTTCACCCAAAATATAACTAAAATTCTATAGATTACAATAAGTAAGAGCAGAATATTGTTGTAATACTGGTAAGTCTTAAATAGCCAGAAAAACAATACAGTTGAATAAGAAAGAAGCTTTAAAAACATATGTTGAATGCTGATTGTCAAGGTAAAACAGATTTAATTAGATGGGAATATAATTGGCAGGGGTGTTAGGAGGGCAGTGGGGATATGAAATTGGCGGGAAGCCCATTTCAGCACAGCCTGGAGGGAAGGGGCTGTTTTGCAAGGTGGATGTTAGAAACTATAGGAGGTGAAGCAAAGGGAAAGGGTAGATGATTTGGCAGCAATTTCGCTCAGATAAATTCCATGATTTCAAAAAGTAAATCATAAGGGATAATTTGAGAAATGTCCAGAAGTTTCAATTCGGATCTATGTTTTCACAATAAAAAAGCTATTTTATATTTGTTATAATGTGATAATGTGTGATTATGAATTGTCTAGTATATTTGGAGGGACAGAGTTGGAGAGAGCTAGCTAAGTAACTGGGTCCCCAGGAATGAAGAATAAAGTAGCTCCCCATGCAGGGTGGGTAGGGAAACTGACACAAACTGACAACTTGCTCCCCCCTTTCTCAGCTTCCTTGAATTGCATTTATTTTTATTGAGATAGCCTTATTTTCACTTATTATCCTTATTTCAAGGTGTTCTTGACATTTGTTGTGAGCGTATTTAAAGTAATGCACATTCACCCAGTTCCTACACCCTGGAAAGGTAGCCCCAACACACATAATTCCCTGAAAGGGCCAGAGGAGCACAGGGGTTAACAGCATAGACTCTGGAGTCAGAACATCTGGATTTGAATCCTGACTGAAAGGACACAGTCATTTCCTAGCTGTGTTGTGTGACTTTGGGCAAGTTACTTAACTTCTCTGGGCCCTAATTCTTTATACGTAAAATGGCATAATAATAGCACCTAGGTCATTGGGTTACTTTAAAAATTGAATGGGTAATGTATGTGAAGCTCTTTGAAAAATGCCTGGCTCTAAGCAGTGTTAGCTTTAAAAAGCAAAACAAAACAAAATACAACTTTAAAAAATTCCTGCCCCAGTTACTTATAGTTAAAGAAAACAATAGCAAGTGTTCCTGAGGACGTATTCATTTGCCTTCAGAAACATTCTAGTAAATGCTTGGGATCATGTAAGTAGTTAGAAGTTGGCTTAGCTCCTTGGACTCAGACCACCCCCAGCACCAACCCATCTGAGGAGCTCTAAGTCTGTCACATCTGAATCTGGTTCACTTGAGGTCCTTAACCAGGCTAAACTTGTCAGTTACACTTTGGTATAGCAATGTTAGGAACTGCATACATACATGCTCTCAGTCTTCCTACTCGAAGATGGTGATGATTTTTATCTGTTTGTGGATGCAGCTAAATTTCTTTTAAGTGGGTCATGGAGAGAAAAAACTAGAATTTTCCCTTTCTTCTTTGGATGCCTTCCCTCTAGCAGAGTTTATCTGGACCAAAAATATGTCTTTCTAGCCAGATAAGGCCCCACACAAGCCAGTGATGTAACCAGAGTTCATCCGTGGGGCATTTCCTACCTGTTTTAACCCCCGGTTAGAGCCCTGTTGCCACACACGCTCCATAACCACCGTCATCCTAAACTCTGTCTTAAGAAAAATCTATATTTGAACTTACTTTAAACAGGTGAATGTTAGAGGCCAAACACACAGCTCCCTACCTCTGAAAAGCCTGCCTGTTTCTTGCTTGTGTCCCATGGAAGGCCTGCCCTACTTCCTCTCTTTCTGCATTGACATAAAATATGCCACTGATTCCAGAGAGATTTTTTGAGGGAGAGTCACCATTAATGAAGCGGATACCAAATAAAATTTTTTTTCATCATAGTTGGGGAAGGAGGAAAAGGTAGGAAAAAAAAACAAGCACAACAAAATAGTGGGGGAACCAAAGCAGAAAAGGCATGAGAGAGAGAAAGGGACTGATCGGGAATAAAGAAGAGAGTTAGCTACGTTAGTGACTGGAGTCCTGAGAAGCAAGTTGAATAGGATTTAGGAAAGAAGCATCTACTGGCCGACTTAGGAAGTCAGGTAGGGAGGGTTACTGAAAAGCCTTAGTCATCAGCACACTGAGGTGACAGCATGCTCAGTCAGACCGGGGGGGGCAGCAGAGATATTAAGTCAATAAAGAATACAACCCAAATTGTTGGGGCAGGCTCTGGCCACTTAAGCCAATTGGGCAAAGGTCAGCACCATGGATAGTCCCAAAGGATGATTAGTGCATGGACTCTGGAAAGAAGCAAAATGAACCCTAGGTATTTGGAGATAGACTGAAGTTTATTTTTTTAGCTTTGCACCTAAGACCAAAGCCTTCTTGTCTGTCTGTGTTAAAAAAACAACAGAACATTTGTTGAGTACCTACTGTTTGCCAGGCATACTTGCTAGTGCTGGAGAATGACAAAGGAATAAGATAAAGCTCTCTGCCCTCAAGAAGCTTACTATCCCCCGGATAAATTAGAAATTTTAAAAACAACAATAATGATAGGTAATTTTTATGGATCAATTACTATGTGCCAAACATAATACTAATTTCTATAGATACTTTATTTATCTAAATAATAAAAGCTAAAAAAATAAACTTCAGTCTATCTCCAAATATCTAGGGTTCATTTTGCTTCTCAGCAACCTTATGCAAGAGGCGTTATTATTATTATGTTATAGATGAGGAATCTGAGGCACAAAGAATTTAAGAAGCTTTACATCACATTGTCTATACTAAATAAAGCCAGAATTTAAACCCAGACATTCTGACTTCAGTGTCCCTACTTTTAATTACCACACTACACTGTCTACATGTCACAGTAATACCATGTAATAATGCCACCTATGGCAGAGATATACATAAAGTACAGGAGGAACGTATGGGAGATTCACTTGAACCAAAACTGGGGTTGGGGGACTTCCCTGGTGGTCCAGTGGTTAAGACTCCATGATCCCAATGCAGGGGGCCTGGGTTCGATCCCTGGTCAGGGAACTAGATCCCGTGTACTGCAACTAAGACGCTGCATGCCACAACTAAAGATCCCGCGTGTCACAACAAAGATCCCGTGTGCCACAACTAAGACCTGGTGCAGCCAAATAAACAAATAAATATTTTATTTTATTTTAAATTTTATTTATTTTACCTATTTATTTTTGTCTGTGTTGGGTCTTTGTTGCTGAGTGTGGGCTTTCTCTAGTCGCAGCAAGGGGGGCTACTCTTCATTGCGGTGCACAGGCTTCTCATTGAGGTGGCTTCTCTTGTTACGGAGCACAGGCTCTAGGCACGTGGGCTTCAGTAGTTGTGGCATGCGGGCTCAGTAGTTGTGGTGCACGGGCTTAGTTGCTCTGCAGCATGTGAGATCTTCCCGAACTAGGGATGGAACCTGTGTTCCCTGCATAGGCAGGCGGATTCTTAACCACTGTACCACCAGGGAAGTCCCTAAATAAATATTTTAAATAAAAAAAAAAAATGGGGTTGGGAACATGGAGAAATTCAGGGAAGTCATCTAGCAGACGTGGCATCCAACTGAAGAACGAGGAGAAATCAGTCATGGAGAATGGCATGAAGCGGAAGGCACAGCTTATCTCATAGTCCCAGGCCTATTAGAGGTGTGAGGAGCCCTCAACTGTCCCCTCCATTCCTCAGATTCTAAATGGTGGACAAAGGACCTAAACGAGCACCAAAGGATGAGCCTTACCTAATTCCTTCCAAAGTACAGGACTCCCTGGTGGAGGTTTGGAAAATACAGACAGAACAGAGAGAATGAGAGATAAGCCGTGCTGCTTTTGCTTTCCTGTCCCTCAGTCAAAAAAGAGTTGAGATTTCAGGTTAGTTTCTGGATACAAGATATCAATATTCAATAAGAAATACCTTTGTTACTAAAAAATCCTCAACAAAATATTGGCAAAATAAATTCAATAATATATAAGAAGGAAAATATTTCATGACCAAGATGGGTAATGAAGTAATGATGCCGAGTATATTTTCATGTGCTTATTAGCCATTTGTATAACTTCTTTGGAAAAAAGTCTGTTCAAATCCTTTGCTCACTTTTTAATTGAGTTGTCCTTTTATTGTTCAGTTTTAAGTGTTCTTTATATATTCTGGACACTAGCTCCTTATCAGATATGCAATTTTATATAATAAAGAATTGGGCTAGCCTTTGTCCCCAGTTCCTGGGAGGTAACCTCTAAACCCTTAGAATTTCCCAGCGATAGCAGTGTCTTTATTATTCAAGGTGGGCTCCTCATACCACACCAGTTATACATTCAAGTTTAGAGATATTACAAATCATATTTAAATAACAGTGGTTTGCGATCAGTAAATACTGTAGGTTCAACACAGTCCCTCAAAGTAATGTTAAATAAACGAGGAGACCATTAGACTGAGGTGGTTCTAAAACCATAGCAGCCCACATAAGCATGTAAATTCTTCAAGATTAAGAAATTGAGACCTAAGGGCAACCAATCACACATCCCCAGCTAGGCTTTCCCAAATACAAATGCTTAAGTCATCGCCAATCAAATAATCCCCTTGCTTTGCTTCCCCTTCTTCTGTGTAAAAGTCTTTCCCCTGGCTCCTGTTGATGGAGCACTGCTAACCACTTCCAGTTGGGCCCTGCCGATTAAAATAATTTTTTGCTCAAGTAAACTTTAAAATTTTTGATATGCCTCAGTTTATTTATTTTATTTTAAAATTTATTTATTTATTTATTTATTTATTTATTTATTTATTTATTTTTGGCTGCATTGGGTCTTCATTGCTGCGTGTGGGCTTTCTCTAGTTGCGGCGAGCGGGGGCTACTCTTCACTGCGGTGTGCAGGCTTCTCATTGCTGTGGCTTCTCTTGTTGCAGAGCACGGGCTCTAGGCGCACGGGCTTCAGTAGTTGTGGCTCACGGGCTCTAGGCGCATGGGCTTCAGTAGCTGTGGCGCACAGGCTTAGTTGCTCCGCAGCATGAGGGATCTTCCCGCACCAGGGGTCAAACCCGTGTCCCCTGCATTGGCAGGTGGATTCTTAACCACTGCACCACCAGGGAAGTCCTTGCCTCAGTTTATTTTTAACAGTTCCCCTTTATATCTCAAAGGCAGTTTTGGTCACCTCTTAACCTTCTCAATCCAGGCAAAATAACTCAAATTCTAAAGGCTTTCAATTTCTTTAATAATTCTGTTGTATTTTATTCCCAGTGCTCAGATGATCACATCCTGTTAAATTATAAAAATGGGCTCTAAATTCATGTTATGTAGTAATTCCTTAGTATAGTATGTTATGAGAGGTAAAATATGCCCCTTTTTCACATAAGTAATACATTGGCTGGGTTATAGATGCAGTTAGCCAGTAGCATAAGTAGAAAGCATGTATACTTGACCTTTCGTTAGCTTCTTAGATACTTAATATTTCAACAGCAATCAGCTGTCTCTATAAAAAATAAAACCTGTTTGTATGGAGAACAGGATGACTTTACTGGGTTTAGAAGGACAGCATTTTCCACCTGTACTGATATGTAAAATTGTCCTCTTTGCTCTGAAGTGTCTTGTTTCTTTCAGTCTCTTGATCAACACAATATTGTTTTGAACAGTGAGTCTTCTGGGTACAAAAGGAGAAACTGTCAGTTTAGGTGCAGTCAGACTGAAGATTACAATGGATTTGTGTGACTTTGCCAGTACTTTGACTTTAATTCTTCTTTCCTCTCAAATATAAATGAAACTAAAATAAAAATATAGCAACAAACTGGCTAAAAGAAAAGCCAGCCATTCATGATTACCATTTCTAAGGGATCACTGTAGATCTATAACAATGCAGAGGAATTTAAATTTGTTCAGGAACTCTTTATTATTAATTAGTTATTCCTAGATAAGAGAAGATTACTAGTGATTTCTATTCTGTGCATTATATTTGTGGTAATATCTATTTTTGTTTGTTTTTATAATGAATCTACCTTTTTGGTGATTTTTTATTGTGGTAAAATATACTGAACATGTACATTTATAATTATAAAAATTGAACTGTTTCCATTTTAGAATAATTGAAACCAAGATCGATGGAAGAATCTTTGCTGTGATTTGCATGAAGACAAGTTCATGTGAGTTATAATGGAGTAAACATACACATTCTACTGAAGAAATGATTTAGTTGCTATGCTTTTAAAAATATGAGTATGAAATAGTGTTTTGAGCCCTTGCTAAATGGCCATATGCTCTCTCACTCCCCACTTATGTCATCCTGGGCTAGTCACTCAACCTTGAAGGGTGTCAGCATCCTAGTCTACAAAATGGAACAATCCTTACTTTGTCATGAGGTTTACAGCTCTTGGTAGTAGTGACATATAGAAGATACTAAAAAAAATGGAGCTACTTTATTCTGACTGGGCAAGACCAAATGTTTTGTTTATTTACTTATATGATCTAACATAGGTTTCATATACTTATATGATCCCATGTAGAATTTCTTCCAACACTTTGAATTCTGGACAGTATTTCTTCCTATATTTAATGTTTCCACATGGTCACAGCCTTCAGGTTTCCTAGACATTTTTTTTCTTCAGAGGTTCTTGACCACTGTGTTGTAAAGAAAAGAAGTTAAGATGTAACTTTAATGCCACTGAGGTGTTCATTCAGCAAAGATTTACAGCGACATATCTAAGTTGTACATTGGTCCAGTTTGCATGGAGGAAATATCCAGTTCCCAAATGGTGGCTTGTCTGTCATGGGGCTGCCCAGTGCCTGGGTCTTCTGACTCCTGCCTGAGGCTGGAAGGTTTGAGCATCACCAGACCCAGAACTAGAGCAGGCATGGGCAGAGTGCTTGGGCGATTCTGCCAGAAAGTGAGGAGGCTGTTGACTTTCTTGGAAAGAGGTGATAGGCAGCAACATGTGAGAGGAAGATGAATACCAACAAAGTAAAGGGTCAACCCACACATATTAATTGTATGTAAGGTCCTGGTACTAGCTGCTTAGGGAAGTACAAAAGACAATGTCCCACCCTTCAAGGAACTTAGTCAAGATGGACATTAGGGGTCAGGTACATGAATTAAATAGAGGCCAGAGTTAATATGAACATTAAAGATCCCGGAAGGCAGCCTGTGAATACAGTTACACTGCTAGGGTGATCCAGAGGGAAGAGTACTGTGGGCTGGAGGGATGTACAAAGGCTGCACAGAAGGGATGGAATTGGAAGGATAGTAGAAATTAAACAGCCAGAGGAGAGCGATGGCATGAGAGCAGGAGGGTCAGGGGGTGTTTGCGTAGGGATGTCAGATGTTTTGTGAGAGGAAGCAGTGGGGTGTGAGTCAACAGGGATGTTAGGGGTGCATGGCTTTGTTTGTGTAAATCATGGGACCTCAGCGTCCTCACCTTCCTGAGAGGACGGAGCGTTCGCTTCTTAGACTCCGTACAGTTCCAAGCCTCTACGATCCTGAGCGCTGAGCTGAGGATAACAACTTGCTTGCAAAAAGGGGATCTATTGGCTCGAGTAACTGAGGAGGATGAGAGTGGACCTAGGGAGGCTCTGTTAGGACTTACTCTGCCTCCGGACCCTCCACCTTGGAAGGCAGGTATGATGCAGCGGCTGAGATTCTGGGCGCCTCTCAGACGGCCTGGGTTCACTCAGCTCTTCCTGTTACTAGCTGTGCCTCAGCTTTATCCTCTGACAAATGAGGATGAAAATAACAGCACCTACCTCCCAGGCTTCTTGTGTGACAGTGCTTAGGATGGTGCTGGTGCATAATGAGGACTTAATAAATGTGACCCATTAGCTTTATCTCTTTGGCTGACTCCCTCAGGTTCCAACCACATAGAGGCATCTTCTATACAGAGGGGAGAGTGGCGGCTGGTCCCATACCCCGTCTTTGTGACCCAGCCTTACAGCTGAGAGGTAGGGACGCTGTGATTGGCTGCCCTAGAATCACATGAGGGGACCCAGAGAGAAGCCTGGGGTGCGTCAGAATAGAGTTCTAGGTAGACAAACTGTGGTCTGCTACCCACACATCTGATCTCACGACCAACTTCATAGAGAAGCAAAGCACACATCCTACAGATTTGGGTGAGGACACCAAGGTACCAAAAACTTAAGAGGTTCATGGGAAAGTGATGGAGCCAAGAATCCACCCAAGCCTGTCACTCCACATCTCTTTTTACTCTATTTCACTGTTATAACCAAATCTCAAAATACTCTATTACCATAAAATAAAGGCTGCCTTCCATTTCCCCTGGAGATGTTTTCACTATGAATGGAGGTTGCTTCATAGTCAACACAACATATATTTATGGAGCGCCTACTGCATGCAGAGTGCCAAGCACTGTCGGGGAAGTCAAAGCACAAAGATGAGTGAAACATGGCTGCTGTGCATGTAGGATTTTTAAATACAGTGGAGAAGACAGCACCCCTGAAACTTGAATACAGTGTAGCTTTTGAAAAGAACAGATCAGTGGATCCAAAGTTTGTTTGTTTGTTTGTTTTTAAACTGGAGGTTGGAGGGTAGAGGACAACTTTGGTTGTCAGTTTCTTATTTTGCTAAGGATATACATTTTTTAAACGTACTGTCAACAATAACTATCATTTATATAAAAGTGATATTTTAATTCCTAAAAGAGGAAGGGCAAAATTTTCAGAATAAAAGACAGGCCTTTAAATTTTTATAAATGTAGTTGTACTACAAACTTACTACATTGTTCTTACTTTTCTCATTTCACAGAGAACAGTGAGACTTTGTAACCAATGTTTAGAGAAACATGGTCTAGGTGACTTCCTAAATGTCTTTTCTGCAAGATGACATATAGGCACACTTTGATATTTTTTGAAATGAAAGCCTGCTAAAAATATGAGGAAGTACTGTTGCTTTATTTTGTTGCCCAAGCAGTGCCCCGCCAGTTGCCTTAATGGGAATATTCCAGTGATCCTGGCCTCAGTGGGCAGTGGCTCTTTAGGATGAACTTGGAATGGTGCCACTGCTGGAACCAGATGTGGCCCAGGAGAGGCTTAGCCGCTTCCTGTGGCCTCAGTCCAAAGTTAACCAGAGAAGTGCCTTTGATAAAGGACTTTGAAAAATAGTATTTTTTCTTTTTCTTGACCATTTTGACAATTTAGAGTCAAAAATGCTCAAGGGATAATGTTACCGTGGTCATATAGCAAAGTTAGCAATAAAGTTCCCAAGGGGGTCTCAGTGACTGGAAACCAAAGAATTTCCCAACGTCTCAGCAACTGTTCATCTGTGCTAGTCCTAATCAGCAAAACTCTCTTTCCAAATGCACCGAAGTCCACCCATCTGACCCTGTACAAGTCTAGTTTTTTTCACATCTTGGTTTCAAAGCAACTTCAATATTAATTTTTGTTCTTAAAAATATACCAGGGACTTCCCTGGTGGTCCAGTGGTTAAGACTCCATGCTCCCAATGTAGGGGGCCCAGGTTCGATCTCTGGTCAGGGAACTAGATCCCACATGCCTCAACTAAAGAGCCCACACAAGGCAACAAAGATCCCGTGTGCCACTACTAAGACCCGGTGCAGCCAAATAAATAAATAAATATTAAAAAAAAAAAAAAAAATATATATATATGTATAGCAATATTCCTTGCCATTAAGACAATTGAATATATTTTAAAAGTTGCCATGATCTTTCAAGTTTATTCCTGCAGTGATCTGACAAGCTACAGTAATGGCACAGGAAATAAAACCAGGAGATCATGAGCTAAAATTCAGCTTCTTAACTCCAAAAATGTCATCGTCAAAGTCATCAGAGTTGCGGCAATTTCTCATTTTTCCTCAGATGCTATTTATTTATTTATTTAATTTTTATTGGAGTCTGGTTGCTTTACAATGTTGTGTTAGCCTCCACTGCACAACAAAATGAATCAGCCATACACATACAGATATCCCCTCCCTTTCAGACTGCCCTCCCATTTAGGTTACCACAGTGCATTAGGTAGAGTTCCCTGTGCTATACAGTATGTTCCCATCAGTTGTCTATTTTATACATAATATCAATAATGGATATGTGTCAATCCCAGTCTCCCAATTCCTCCCACCCCACCCCTTTCCCCCTTGGTATCCATACATTTGTTCTCTATGTCTGTGTCTCTATTTCTGCTTTGCAACTAGGATCATCTATACCATTTTTCTAGATTCCACATATATGCGTTATTATATGATATTTGCTTTTCTCTTTCTGACTTACTTCACTCTGTATGACAGTCTCTAGGTCCATCCACGCCTCTAAAAATGACCCAATTTCATTCCTTTTTATGGCTGAGTAATATTCCATTGTATATATGTACCATATCTTCTTTATCTATTCCTCTGTCGATGGACACTTAGGGTGCTTCCATGTTCTGGCTATTGTAAATAGTGCTTCAATGAACACTGGGGTGCATGTGTCTTTTTGAATTATGGTTTTCTCAGAGTATATGCCCAGTAGTGGGATTGCTGGGTGATATGGTAGTTCTGTTTTTAGTTTTTTAAGGAACCTCCATACTGTTCTCCATAGTGGCTGTATCAATTTACATTCCCACCAACAGTGCAAGAGGGTTCCCTTTTCTCCACACCCTCTCCAACATTTATTGTTTATAGGTTTTTTGATGATGGCCATTCTGACTGGTGTGAGGTGATACCTCACTGCATTTTTGATTTGCATTTCTCTGAGAATTAGTGATGTTGAGCATCTTTACATATGTTTGTTGGCCATCTGTATGTCTTCTTTGGAGAAATGTCTATTTAGGTCTTCCACCCATTTTTTGACTGGGTTGTTTGTTTTTTTGATATTGAGCTGTATGAGCTACTTGTATATTTTGGAGATTAATCCTTTGTCAGTTGCTTCCTTTGCAAATATTTTCTCCTATTCTGAGGGCTGTCCTTTCATCTTGTTTATGGTTTCCTTTGCTGTGCAAAAGCTTTTAAGTTTAATTAGGTCTCATTTGTTTCTTTTTGTTTTAATTTTCATTGCTCTAGAAGGCAGGTCAAAAAAGATGTTGCTGTGATTTATGTCAAAGAGTGTTCTGCCTGTTTTCCTCTAAGAGTTTTATAATGTCCGGTCTTACATTTAGGTCTTTAATCCATTTTGAGTTTTTTTTTTGTGTATGGTGTTAGGGAGTGTTCTACTTTCATTCTTTTACATGTAGCTGTCCAGTTTTCCCAGCGCCACTTATTGAAGAGGCTGTCTTTTCTCCATTGTATATTTTTGCCTCCTTTGTCATAGATTAGGTGACCATAGGTTTATCTCGTCCTCAGATGCTCTTTATTTTTTAAAAATTTATTTTATTGAAGTATAGTTGATTTACAATGTTGTATTACTTCCTACTCTACAGCAAAGTGATTCAGTAATACACACACACACACACACACACACACACACACACATACTTTTTCATAATCTTTTCCATTATGGTTTATCAGAGGATATTGAATATAGTTCCCTATGCTATAGGACTTTGTTGTCTACCCATTCTATGTATAATAGTTTGCATCAGATGCTATTTAAAAATAAGGTTTTAAGTATCCCAAGGATATTTTGTCTTCATAAAGGCAATTCATAATCCCACTTCCTTGTTCTCTTCCACAATTACAGTGGTTGCCAATTTGTATTTGAGATTAAAATAACACAAACATAGATGTACTCTGTGAGTGAAAATTTACTACGCTTACCAACAGGAGCTAATTTTGTCATAAATAATAACCACAGCAGTAGATATCAGCAACTACAATACCATAAGAGTCATAAAAATAAATAAACCCATTGACAGTTAACTTCGCACAACTCATGCAAACAAAGGCAAATAAAAGCAAATGAAAATGCACATATAACACAGTGTAAAAACTCTCAGCCTTGAATCTTCTGAAGTTTCCTCTTGCCAGCCTAGGGTATGTGGATTTCTGAGCTTTCCTTTCTAATCTCTATGGTTCGCGTTGCCTTCTTAATAGAAATATCACAGAATTTATAGACTTAGTCAAGACCTAGAGACGCTGCTACATAGAGCAGTACAATTTTAGAAGATGAATGTGCATTTCACGCCTAATTTTCACATTTGATTCTAGCACTAAAGGAGAGCAGAGCTATAATTTGTACAAAATTTGAATCCTACAAGAGAAAATGAAATGTTCTCCTGTGCTCACTGCCAGGCAATATTCCTGGCTCCAGGGTCTAGCTGGGGGCAATGCCAGATGGTCCTTCCCGGGAAATTGAGCTTGTCCCCAGCATAGGAAATCCAAATGACTCTATCCCACAGGAAATGCTTTATTGTCCATTACCATAAACTTTGTGAGAAATAAAAGAATGAGGGTGGCAATGGCTGAAGATTGATCAAAGGAAGAAAGCTGTTAAATAATTCAGGCTTCTGCTGATTTCTTGGCATTTTGGCAAAGAGTGGGGATTGTGGTCTTAAAACAATAGGGTAGAATTATTACGTGGATAAGAATAATAATAGCTAACTAATGAATACATACTATGTCCCTAGCACTGTATTAAAAATACGCATACATTAGTCTTTACAACAACCCTATGAGGTCAGTTCACTATCATCATCATCCCTACTTACAGATGTGGAAATCAGTAGACACATTTCCACTGGATTCTGAAGTACCAGCTCATAGAGTTCCCCAAAGTCTTACTTTTGATGAATAGCAGAGCCAGGATTTGAACTCTGATCTGTTCAACTTAGAGTCTGAGGTTGATATTATGCGTTATAGTATCATGACCTCCCCCAGCATTTATATAAAACAATACTGCCTCAGACGTGCTATCTTTTGAGTATTAGGAGGTTCCATCGTGCTTTGCGTTTCTCAGATAACATTGTCAGGGAGCTTCTCTATCTTGCTTCTTGCCCCCCAGATCCTTACTGTTGTGTCTCAACCAGGTCTGTCTTCCCCAGTTCAAATTACATATGCTCTGGTTTCTGCTAAAAAATCAGATTATGTCCATTGATCATTTAAAAAAATGGCTTCAGTGGTGACATTTATCTTCTGTTAAAAGAGCCTTTTAAGTTTCCTGCTGCTGTGGATCGGCCACAGCTAAGCCCAGAAAAAAGTAAAACCTAAAGTAAACCAAACCCTATAAATTCTGTTGTTATTTGGACAACTGGGGACTTCCCTCGAAGTCCAGTGGTTAAGACTCCATGCTTCCAATGTAGGGGGCGCAGCTTCAATCCCTGGTCGGTCTGCATGTTGCAAGGTGCGGCCAAAAAAAATAAAAAAGCAGCCTTTACAGGCTAGGACTATTTGGACAATTGAGTTCCTATATAAATTCTGAAAGGTGAAAGGCAGGGTCATATTTATACTATTGTTCAATATACAGCCTGGAACCCGCAGGAGAGATGTGAACATGGGCTCCTTCAAGCCATCTTTCTTCTCCCTTGAACCTTGCCCTAGCAAAACTCCTCCTCTCCGATGGCCAAAGTCAGCTGCCTCACCTTCTTTATGTTCTGAGACCTATGGCTTCAGGTGAACTTTTAAAGGTGCCCTAGAGTTAAAAACAAGAATGAAAAGATTAACTATAGCTAATATGCATAATGTACTTAGTATGCCAGGCTAAGCGATGTAAGTGATCATTAACTACCCTTTAAAGGACGTCCTATGGTCCTGAGCGGTTAATTCCCTTGGGTTATTCACTCAGCCAGCAAGTGGCAGATTTGGGATTTGAACATTGAACCTTGAACACGAGGGGTTTTTTTCCCTCAGAATCCGTGTGTCTACAAGTTACCAAACACTGTCTGCCTGGGCAGGTCCCTGTGCAATACCTTGCAGGGAAATTAGATCTATTATCAGCTATGATCGCTCTTCAAAAAGTCCACAATCTGACTAGTAAGATAAAATATAAAATGGGAGTTATTGGCCCAAAAAAAAGTAATATTTCAAGAGATGTTGCCTGCAATACATATTGGTTGTCAACTATGTCTTACCAATTCTAATTGCCCTGGGAGTTCAGAGGAGGCTAAGGGAGTAGAGGGTTGGAGTAGGGGCCTCAGGGCAGAGGTGGGGCTTAGCTGGCCTGCAGAAAAGATCAGATTTCCCAGTTTTCCCAGATGGTGGACTTTTCCAGGTGAGAACAGGGCCAACCCTAGGGGTTAGGGCAGGTGAGTACAGTGTGCTGGACACAGATTGGACTAGAAAGACTCTTGCAGGGCAGTTTAAGGAACTTAGATATTATTCTCCGGTCTACAAGGAACCCCTGAAGGTTCTGAACAGGAGATGGATGCAAACAAAATGATTCATTTGCTCTATCACTTAACAGAGAGGGTGGTAACAGGACGATTGCTGATATTTATCATGTGTGTAGCTGCCCAACATGTATTTTTAAGTAAACATTTTTGTTGAAATATAATGCACATACAGAAAAGTGCACACATCACAGCATACAGCTCTTTAAATTTTTATAACATGAAAATCTGTGTAACTGGCAACTACATCACCATTTAGAAAACTGCCGTCACCCTAGAAGGCTCTCTCACACACCCGCCCAGTTAATAATTTCCCAAAGGTCACCACTATTCTGATTTCTATCACCATACATTAGTTTTGCCTGCTCTTTAATTAATACATAAATGGGATAATATACTACATACTCTTCAGTGTTAGACTTTTTTCTCAACATAATGAGAAATTTTGTGAGAATTATCCATGCTGTTTCTTGTAGCCATACTTCATTCATTTCACTGCTGTATATTATTCCACTGTATGGATATACCTCAGTTTGTATATCTGTTCTGATAGCGAAGGGCCGTTGGGTTGTTTCCAGTGTCGGACTATCACGAACGATGCTGGCACGAACATTCGTATACCCAGCGTCTTTTTCAAACCCAGGTTATGAGTTTCGTCCCCCCAAAGTAGAAATCAGAACTCAATTATCCACTTCCCTGGCAGCACTGGCATGTGACCTCAGCTCCGCCAGTTAGACATACCTACACATGACTTCACTTAAGGAGAAAATCATGAGGAAGCAGCTGGTAAGACTGGCGGAGAGTGACCAAGAGACTCTGCCCTTCCAGGGGCAGAGTGGCAGTGGTGGTGCCCTGTGGACGACACCTGCGATGCCAGCACCAGATGTGGCATGTCTCACCTTGAGGCAGTCCTGGCAGGTCCCCAGCTATTGTTCCTGGCTCCATGCCCCAAACTTTGAAGCCTCGTTCTCTTACCAAGATTCTTTGAACCTCTTTATTAAACTATTTTGCTTAAAGAACCTAGAGTGGGTTCTATTACTCATGAAGAGAAGTACTATTAGAACAAAACTAGATAAGCCTCACTTGACTAGTATGGGAAAAGGAGATGTAATGTCCCTTTTACAAATATGGACAAGTCCATAGAGTCAGACTGCCTGAGTTCAAATTCTGTATGATTCATGAGCTCTGTGTCCTTGGGTAATGTACTCAACCTCTCTGTGCCTAAATTTCTTCATTGTAAAATAGTGGTGATAATAAAATGCAGGTCAAAATGTTGTGGTGAGGATTAAGTGAGTTAATTTATGAAAAAGACATGGACTGACACCGAGCACATAGTAAGTGTGTTTGCTGCTATTACTATTACCTGTGACACTACCATGCCCCTGGGCTTTTTCAGATGAAAACTTACTTTGCAGGAAAATGCCAGCTAGGACTAAATGACTCACCTGAGCAGGGTTATTTGCACAGCAGGAATCTCCAGTATGTTTATTTTTTATTTTTTATTTTTTTAACATCTTTATTGGGGTATATTTGCTTTACAATGGTGTGTTAGTTTCTGCTTTATAACAAAGTGAATCACCTATACATATACATATATCCACATATGTCCTCCCTCCTCCGTCTCCCTCCCACCCTCCCTATCCCACCCCTCTAGGTGGTCACAAAGCACGGAGCTGATCTCCCTGTGCCATGCGGCTGCTTCCCACTAGCTATCTATTTTACGCTTGGTAGTGTATATATGTCCATGCCACTCTCTCACTTCGTCCCAGCTTACCCTTCCCCCTCCCCGTGTCCTCAAGTCCATTCTCTACATCTGCATCTTTATTCCTGTCCTGCCCCTAGGTTCTTCAGAACCTTTTTTTTTTTTTTTTAGATTCCATATATATGTGTTATCATATGGTATTTGTTGTTCTTTTTCTGACTTACTTCACTCTGTATTACAGACTCTAGGTCCATCCACCTCACTACAAATAACTCAATTTCGTTTCTTTTTATGACTGAGTAATACTCCATTGTATATATGTGCCACATCTTCTTTATCCATTCATCTGTCAATGGACACTTAGGTTGCTTCCATGCCTTGGCTATTGTAAATAGTGCTTCAATGAACATTGTGGTACACGACTCTTTTTGAATTATGGTTTTCTCAGGGTATATTCCCAGTAGTGGGATTGCTGGGTCATATAGTAGTTCTATTTTTAGTTTTTTAAGGAACCTCCATATTGTTCTCCATAGTGGCTGTATCAATTTACATTCCCACCAACAGTGCAAGAGGGTTCCCTTTTCTCCACACCCTCTCCAGCATTTACTGTTTGTAGATTTTTTGATGATGGCCATTCTGACCGGTGTGAGGTGATACCTCATTGTGGTTTTGATTTTCATTTCTCTAATTATTAGTGATGTTGAGTATCCTTTCATGTGTTTGTTGGCAATCTGTATATCTTCTTTGGAGAAATATCTCTTTAGGTCTTCTGCCCATTTTTGGATTGGGTTGTTTGTTTTTTTGATATTGAGCTGCATGAGCTGCTTGTATATTTTGGAGATTAATCCTTTGTCAGTTGATAATCTCAATAGACGCAGAAAAAGCTTTTGACAGAATTCAACATCCATTTATGATAAAAACCCTCCAGAAAGTAGGCATAGAGGGAACTTACCTCAACATAATAAAGGCCATATATGACAAACCCACAGCCAGCATCATTCTCAATGGTGAAAAACTGAAAGCATTTCCACTAATCAGGAACAAGACAAGGTTGCCCACTCTCACCACTATTATTCAACATAGTTTTGGAAGTTTTAGCCACAGCAATCAGAGAAGAAAAAGAAATAAAAGGAATCCAAATTGGAAAAGAAGTAAAACTGTCACTGTTTGCAGATGATATGATACTATATATAGAGAATCCTAAAGATGCTACCAGAAAACTACTAGAGCTAATCAATGAATTTGGTAAAGTAGCAGGATACAAAATTAATGCACAGAAATCTCTTGCATTCCTATACACTAACGATGAAAAATCTAAAAGAGAAATTAAGGAAACACTCCCATTTGCCATTGCAACAAAAAGAATAAAATACCTAGGAATAAACCTACCTAGGGGGACAAAAGACCTGTATGCAGAAAACTATAAGACACTGATGAAAGAAATTAAAGATGACACAAACAGATGGAGAGATATACCATGTTCTTGGATTGGAAGAATCAACATTGTGAAAATGACTATACTACCCAAAGGAATCCAGTATGTTTAGTTCAAAAGAATGGAGAGAGGTAGCCGCAGTGGTCAAAGCAGCTGGGTAGAGATGCCCTTGACTGAGGCTTGCAAGTCTCACTTCCAGAGTGCTAAAGGCTCACCCTGCTCCTCATCACTCTCTTCTCTTTATTTCCACCCTCCTCAAACTCCAGTACCTGTTTTCTCTACATGAAATCAAGTGTGTGTGTGTGTGTGTGTGTGTGTGTGTGTGCACACGTGTGTCCCCACCAGGCTCTGGGTCTTACATTACCATCTAGAGTCCCTACTTTTCCATTGAAGCCTCATTGTTTTTCAGTAATTTCTAAATCTAGAGAGGAGACCTCCTTTGTGGGACGCAGAGGCTTGCTCAGTAGATTTTCACGTCTTGGGCAGGGATGCCCTCATTTTGTGGGGTAGGTGGGGTTGCAGCAAGAAAAGCCAGAGAAAGCATCAGAGACTCCTTCCTAAGAGCCAGGGCACCCCACAGCAGGGATTGCCACTGTCAGGGCAAGTCCTACCATGTGACAAATCTGAACAAGGGTCTGGGCCTGGGATGTGGGGCAGAAGTGTACACTCCCTTCTCTGAGTTCTTCCTTTGCAAGTAGTCCAACTGCCCTGACTCAGATGGGGTAGCAATTGAGCAGTGAGTATAACTCTCTTGGGGGACCAGGACTGTCCCTCCTTCACACATTCTCCCCTGTTTTCCCTACTAGGAAACTCCAGTTTCTCAGTTTGAGTGGCCTGATTTCCACTTCAAAAAATGTGTCCAGCACAGGTGGGAGTTATCAGTCTGAGAGGGCAGAAAAGAGGGAAGGTGGTCCTCCCCTGAGCCTAATCTGGGGTGTGAGCTGCACTGAATTCCATAGAATAGAAGGGGTAGCGCACATGGTTGGAGAAAGCACAGGGGTGGTTCCCACTGCCAGCGTACCAGCAGGTCTTATCCATATAAGCCCAGATGCTCCTTCAGCTGTATTAAGCCACTCAGCCTGAGACCATGGGACCAGCTGTACTGGGTCCAGGGGTGTCAAAGATGAGAACAGCTGAGGCCCTGTCCTGGGGAAATTTGCACTATGAGGAAAGAACCGGACAAGAACACAAACAACTGCAGTATGAAGAAGAAAATAGAATGAAGTACCCATAAAGGGCTGGACTAGTGATTGGAGAATCATGTAGTTTCTTCGACGCTGCCCTTTACTGTTTCCTGATTGTGTGCTTAACTCTAGAGATACTAATCTTTTCCTAGTGTATCACACCAACCTCGTTATACTGCACATGACAGAGAACCCAACTGAGAATGCAGACTTCAGTGCTGGTTTGATCCAGAGGTTCAACAATGTCATCGATCCTCCCACTCCCTGACCCCTTTTCAAACGTGTCTTTCCATTTTGTCTTCCGCAGCAGTGATTCCACCCTAAGGCTGGCTCTCCTCATGGTTGCAAGATGACGGCTGATGTTCTAGAGGCTCCTTGGCTCTCATCCACATCTAAGCAAAGAGAAAGCCTTAGTCTTTGCCCTAGAGTTTCAATTCACTCTGACTGGACTGGCTTAGATCGATCACTCTGAGTGGGAGAGGTGGAATATGCTGGTGGCTTGAGCAGATTAGAGTCCACTCCTGGAAATACTCTTACTTTTAGGGTACTGTTAGGGAAGAGAAGTGGAGAGGGATTTGGGTAGCAATTACTAATGTTGGTCATAGCTAGGTTCAGTGCAGATGAGCCTTTACAACGCCCAGGATTGGGACCTCTGTTGAGGCTCAGAAATGAGTAAGACAGGGTCCCTGGCCTCAAGGATCTTACCATCCAGTATCAGAGACAGACATGTAAACAGATAATTCCCAAACTGTGGTAAATGCTAAAAGAGAGATAATGCAACTAGAGCACATGGAAAGAAGACTAAATCCAGCTGGAGGCTCAGCGAAGCCTCCACTGGGGAAAAATAAACAAGCCATGTCTTGCAGGATAAGCAGACACTTGTCAGGTGAAGACAGAAGGCTGCTCTTACAGAAGCAAATAAAGAGCTAGAGGCATGAAACAGTCACTTATTCGACAAGCACTGTTGAACATAGTAAAAGCTGAGATCTACCAGAAATATGGAGTTACTGGAGATTAATATTTGAAGTGCCTGGAGATTAAAATTTGAATTTTAAAGTTCCTGGAGATTAATATTTGAAGTGGTAGGACATGAGACAAACCAGGAATCAAGACCAGGTCACAGAGGACCCTCTGTGCCAGGGGAAGAAACTTGGACTTTATTTAGTGAGAGATGGAATTTGAGTCAGGGAATCTGATGTGGACTTGTGCTAAAGAATTTCACCTAATCAGTTTCAGCAAGTCTCTCCTGTCCTTAGTCTTACTGTAACTCACCAGCCTGGAAAATACAAACTATGAACTATGATTTGGCTCTCTTTTTATTAATCATCTAGCTCAGTCACCTTGTTTTCTGATGGCCACAGGGAAAACTCATTTTGGCCTTTTGTCTTGTCTTGCATTATAAATAGTTGTATATTTGCTTGCCCTCTTGTTTAAAATGGGAAACTATTGGAGGTTCTAGAGTCTTACTCCTATTTGTTTCCACCATCACCACCAAAACAAGTAAGAAGTTGATAAATGTTTATTGAATTGACCTCTTGATGATCTGGGTCACAGAGGCCATTCAGCTGGTTACAGATTAAACTTATTTCTAGTTTGGGAGAATAGGGTTAGGAGTTTTGGAGAGCTGCCTTCAAGGTTGTATGTTTTGAAATCTGGGCTGGAGTACCCAATGCTGAGAGCATGCCACTGGTGTGCTCATGAAGCAGAGAGGTAGATATTTTTCGGGTGTTTGCCAGTCTTGGGCCTGCTTGCTCTCACATTCACTTCTTGCCCTCACCCTGCTCTGCATCTGTCTGCCAGGCTCAGGGTGAGTTCAGCCAACAAGAGACATTGGTGAGTTTGAAGGCAGGAAAGAGTAAACAAGTTCTTTCTCTCTCTCCCCCATCTCTGCCTTGGCTAGTGTCTGCAGCAATAGCTGAGTCTCTTCCATGGCTTCAGCTCCTGCCAGACAAGCCCACAAGATTCCAGCTTCTGCCAGGTGACTCCAGGTGCCCAGGAGTTCATCTTCTCCCTTTGTCTCTACAGCCCAGAAGTTGTACTGACTTCCTGCAGGTCTTAGTCTCTGAGTTTCCACCCTGAACCCCATTTGACTCCTTTGGTCTTCTATCCCTGAATTAAATTCTCTCTATTTAAAATATTCAAATTTTCCTTACTGGATCCTGAATGATATAAGATCTCCCCATATCCCTCCCCACAATTCTTTTAACTATATATTTTGCCTAGAATTCAACATCACACTCCACCTCTCTTCCCCTCCCTCCCTCCACTTTTTCCTCCTTTTGATCCAGGGCTTTCGGGCTGCTCTATTTCTCCTGTTAGGAAGGCATATGAGTTGATAAATCCATTCACACAAAGGTGTGTGCCCCTACTGAGAGTATATGCATTTTTTAAAAAAATTATTTATTTATTTTAATTTTATTTTTATTTATGGCTGTGTTGGGTCTTCGTTTCTGTGCGAGGGCTTTCTCTAGTTGTGGCAAGCAGGGGCCACTCTTCATCGCGGTGCGCGGGCCTCTCTTGTTGCGGAGCACAGGCTCCAGACGCGCAGGCTCAGTAATTGTGGCTCACGGGCCTAGTTGCTCCGTGGCATGTGGGATCTTCCCAGACCAGGGCTCGAACCCGTGTCCCCTGCATTAGCAGGCAGATTCTCAACCACTGTGCCACCAGGGAAGCCCTATGCATTTTTAATAAATGCACAGGGATATAGTAATAATAAACTCAAAGTGATGACTCACAGATGGTGGAATTTCTCTTTCTTAAGTGTCCTTCAGAGGCCCATGCTGTCTCTGCATACTGCCACTTCCAGGTTTTGTGTGAGCACCACTCTGCCCCTCACAGCATTGCTCGGTCCAGATGTCTATCCTTGGCCCCTAGGAATGTGGATGGAGCACCAAAGCCCACCGCTGGCACTGGAAAATCAATTCAGAGCACATGCTTTGCTAGTGGTTGGTAAGTAAATGCCCTTTTCAAATATAAAGTACACACCTGTTGTTATTCTTTGTATACATTTTTAAAATAATTTTTACCAAAGTCCGCACAAATAATAATAATCTACGTTATAAAATTATCTTCTCTACTTGAGAACTAAGACTAGCAGTTACAGAATCTCATTTTCTTTGCCTCAGGCAAACATATGCTACTCTATGTGTGTTTTTGACTCTGACACATTTACTGAACATGATAATTTTACCATTTGAAATAAACTATGGAAATTTAACTGCATAAAGATTTGATAATAAGCTCCAGGATAGTAAGTCTTAGGTCATTGGTAACTTGCCACTTCCACCCTCAAGTACTCAGATGGACTTGAACCTTCAATGGCCTTAAAAAACAAACAGCTCTTGGGAACAAAGAAGTCATGCAGTGGCTCCAGGATTAGGGAGGTCAGTCATCTCATTTTTTGGGGACTGGGGTGTTTCGCAGGATGGAGAACTTTCGATGCTAAAACGAGGAAGTCCTGGGCAACCTGCGACAAGGTGGTCACCCTGTGAAGACCAGATTTCAGGGGAGAAACAAGGCTCTGAAACTCACAGCCAGTGTGCTATGATTGACCAGGCTGCTATGTAGAAGAAAAGTAGCTCCCTGATTGGCTATGGAGGCTGACACCCAGAAGGAAAGCAGCTCTCTGATTGGCTGTTCATGGCTGGGTGAGGTTAGTCTTTTAAGGGCACAGTGCTGTGGATACAGGTGAAATAACCCAATATAAGACAGATTGAGGAAAAATAGACAAAGAAGAGTAGTGAGAGGGTGTGAGAGGAGCAGTAGTCACCTGGCAGCCTGCAGTGGATCCTGGCAGAGTAAGAAAGAAAATGAAGAGGAAGAAGACAAGCGGTTTTACTGTGCAGGCCCAGATGAGATGAATGGCTTTGTACAGGTGTATATGCCTCAAAGGCCTAGGGCAGTGGTTCTTAACCCTAGCTAGCCATTCAAATTACTTGGAAACTTTTGAAAATGCAGATGCCTGAGTTATACCCCAGACTAATTTGAATTAGAATTTCTGGGGGCGGGCAGAGTCACTGGTCTTTTTTAAAAGCTCCCATGATCTTAATATGCAGCTAAGGTTGAAAACCACCAACCCTACACATCTCTTTGCGTATGTCTAGACACCAACAGTCAGGGAGGGTAAATAGGAAACATGTCTGTTAATATCTAGACGGATTATCATGCTTTCATACCCCCATCGGTTGACTGTAGAGACTTCGCCATCTCAAAATGTTTTCTTTGCAATATGTACATATATCAAATCATGATGTTGTATACCTGCAACTAATATAATGTTATATGTCAATTATATCTCTATAATTGCTAAGAGGCCACTAGGGTGCTTCCTTATGAGGGTTCACCAAAAGATCTGCATATGGTCTCCTGCACCAGCCTCCTCATTGAGTTGCCAGCCCCAGGGACCTTTATCTAGTGTCTCCTTGAAGCTGGAATCACCTCCATGCAACTATGGGCCACTGCCCACCCTCAGGCCAGTGGGAAATGAGATTGGCAAGGGGAAGCACCACTCACCTTTACCACCCCATCTCAATGATGGAATCGTTCCTTTCTTTCATTTCCCTCAGAACAGAGAACAGAGGGTTCCGACAAAACAGAGAATGTAGATGTTAACATGGAGACTAACCTAGGAGTTCCTTGCTAGAGAAAAAGTTTCTCTCACCCTTTGACACAAACCTTTCCTCTTCAGTTCTCACTTGTCCTAGAATCAACCTCCTCTCAGGATGATTTTATGAAAGGAAGAATCACTCTCATTTGGAGAAAACACATGCCCTACCATGAGGGCTTATTTTAAGGCTCTAATGGGACTTAATAGTCTAATATGAGCCATCTGTGGTCTTTGGTTTTAAATAACACACCTCGGGTAGGGAGGACATCAATGGTCCAGACCACAGTGAGACTCTGCCGAGCTTGGTGCAGCTCCTCTTCAGTCTCTCCTACATGTGGGTTGAAGCTCCTACCTGTCTTTTACTTTGTAGATATCCTAGCAACATGAATTCTTCATCACCTATGAGCAACCGCCAAATAACTTCTCAAGAACGAAGACAGAACTTCTACCTCTTGCCTTAAACAACCACAATCTAGGACAAAATAGATGAAGGAGTGGTTTCCAGACACAGGACAATAGGCAGGAAGGGACTGCGATCCTTGAGTGAGGGAGGCAAGCGAGATGAGCCCTACAAGTGCCACCTCCTCCCCACCGCCCCGCCATCCTGGAGAGAGTTGCCAGGCTGCGGCCCTGAAAGGGAGAACCCAGAGAAGGCCTGGTGGCCTCACTGAGCTGAAGAGACAAGATTTAGAGTTCAGGGAAGCCAGTGGCCAGAATACACAGGACAGGTTGCTGGAGAGGAGACAGCTGCATAAAGAGAGAGCTCCAAATCCGCAGAAGGTTCTCCTCCAGTCTTTAGCTGAGTCCAGATCAGCTCATGTGTGTGAGAAAATGAGTAAGGCCAGAAAAAAAAAGTCCAGAGAGAAGCAAGAGGAAAAAGCTCCAGAGTTCACACCACTTCCTCGTAGTCAGAATAGAAATATCACCTAACACAAGGAATATGAAGTAGAGTCCTCAGCTGGGTGGGCCTAGATGAAAGGCTGTTCTGAACCTCCTTAAAAAAGCTTAAAAGTAAGTCTTCTGTGGATCAAACTATTTTCAAGTTACTTAACTGAGTTCCAGAACAAAGTCAAAAATATTTAAAAGAGTATATTACAATAAACAAACAAACACAATGAGAACAACAGAACTGAAAATGTAAAGTTCACAGTGTCTGGCATCTAACCAAAAATGGCAGACTCAGGAAAATGTGGCTCATAGGAAAGAGAAAATGTAATTAATAAGAGTAGACCCAGAAATGACATAAATGACAGAATTGATGGATAAGAACATTAAAACAGCTATTATAAATATACCCCATATGTTTGATAAGGTAAAAGAAAGCATGAGTGTGATGAAAAGGAAAATGGAAGATAAAAAGACCCAATCAAACTTTTAGAGAAGAAAAATCTAATGTTTGAGATGAAAAATGCACTGTACGGGATTAAAAGTAGATGATACATCATGATGAAGTAGAGCTTATCCTAGGAATGCAATGTCTATTTAACACTATTACTTAAAACTATTGCTTCACCATATTGAATGACTTAAAAAGTAAAACCATATGAACATAAGAAAAAGCATCTGCCAAAATTCAATATCCAATCATGATTTAAAAAAAAAAAAACAACTCTGCAAACCAGGAATAGCTGGGAACTTCTTCAACCTGATTAAGGGTGTCTATGAAAAACCTACAGATAACATCATACCTGGTGAATCCTTTCCTCCTGAGATAAGAAACAAGCAAGGATGTACATTCTCACCTCTTCTATTTAACATTTTTTCTAGAGGTCTTAGCCATAGCAAAAGGCAAGAAATAGAAATAAAAGACATACTGATATGAAAGGAAGAAATAAAAGCATTTTTATTAACAGATGACATGATTGTCTATGTAGCAAATCTTAAACAAGTCTATGAAGAGGTTATAAGAACTTATGAGTGAATATAGTAAGGTTTCAGGGTACAAGATCAATGTCAAACTAAATTTTATACCTATACACTGTCAGTGAGCAACCAGAAAATAAAGTAAAACAAACCATTTACTATTTGTTGTTGACTGTTTGTGTCCACCCTCACCCCCCATTCATATATTGAAATCTAATTTCCAGTGTGATGATAATAGCAATTGGGGCCTTTGGGAGGTAATTAGACCATGAGGGTAGAGCCCTCATGAATGAAATTGGTGCCCTTATAAGACAATGAAGGGACCAAAGCTCTCTCTCTTTACCCTATGAGGATACGAGAAGCCCACAGTCTGCAACCAGGAAGAGGACTCTCACTGGACCCCACCATGTTAGCACCATGATCTTGGACTTTTAGCTTCTAGGACATGAGAAATTTCTGTTGCTGACAAGCCACCCAGTTTATGGTATTTTGTTAGAGCAGCCTGAGCTAAGACACTATTGCATCAAAAAATATGATATACTTAGAATAAATTAGACAACAGTTGTGAAGACCTGTACACTGAAAACTATAAAACACTGCTGAGAGAAATTAAAGAAGACTGAAAATGGGGAGATACACCATGCTTATGGATTGGAGGGCTCAACATTGTTAAGATGTCAGTTCTCTCCAAATTGACTTATAGATTCAATCCAATCCCAATCTAAACCCCAGCAATTTTTTTTTCAGAAATTTGTGATCTGAATCTAAAATTTGTATGGAATTGCAAGACTTAAAATAGCCAAAACAATTTTAAAGAAAGAGATGCAGTTTAATGTCTTAAACTATTGATTTTTTAAGACTTTTTAAAAAGTTCATCAAGACAGTGTGAAGTTGGTATAAAGTTATATATCAATGTAAATTTGTGTGTATATATATATATATATATATATATATATATATATATATATATATATAAAGACACACATCAAAGGAACAGAATACAGTCCAGGAATAGACCCACACACGTGTAGCCAACTGATTTTTGACAAGGGTGCCAAGGTAATTCCGTAGGAGAAGAATAATCTTTTCAACAAATGGTGCTGGAACAGTTGGATAGCCATATGCAAAAATATGAACCTCAATTCATACCTCATACCTTTAGATCATGGATCTAAATATAAGAGCTAACAACAGAAAACTTCTGAAAGAAAATAAAGGAGAAAATCTTAGTGTTCTTAGGTTAATCCAAAGGACAACTCAAATGTCCATCAACAGGCAAATGGATGAACTCATACAACAGGATACTACTCAGAAATGAAAAGGAAAAAACTATTGATAAGCTCATCAAAATGGATGAATCTCAATCCACTATGCTGAGTGAAAGACACCAGACAAAAAGACTACATACTGTATGAGTCCATTTTACAAAATTCTAAAAAACGCAAACTAACAGTGACAAAGTAGACCAGTGTTTGCATGGGGGTGGAGGGGAAGGAGAGGTGGGAAGGAAAGAATTTCAAAGGGGAATGAGGAGACTATTGAGAGTGATAGAAATGTTTGTTGTTTTGATTGTGGCTATGGGTTCATGGATATACAAGTATGTCAACATTTATCAAATAGTATTCTTTAAATATGTGCAGTTATTGTAGGTCATTTATACCACAGTAAGCCTGATTTTAAAAAGTACGAAGAACAGTTTATAGTATAATGAACTTTAAATGCACAGAGAAATGTATCAGTCAGGGCAATTAACACTAGTTGTAACAACAAACCTAGTATCTCTGTGGCTTGATGAAACAAAAGTTTATGTTTTGCTTATGTCACAATGTCACATGGGTTGGGCTGCTCCTGGCAGCTCGAAGCCATGCAGTGACTCAGGGACTGTGGCTTCTTCTATCCTATGGCCCTATTGACTTCAATACGTGTCTTTACTCTTACCAAGGAGAAGAGAGAGCAGAGATGGTCCTGAAAGGACCTAGAAGGAGGTGCCCATCACATCTGCCCACATCCCTTAGGCCAAAACCCAGTTATATGGTAAGAAGGGCTGGGAAATAGAGTCCTCTCCATGCCAGGAGAGGAGAGTAGTGCTTTTATTTCTGTATCAAGCCGGTCTCTGCCAGAAGAAAAAGAAACATCTCTTCCTAGAGTAGCTATGCACACAATAACATGTATTACAAAAGAATGCTGAGCTTTTGAGCCAAAACACTCGCATTTAGATCCCTTCACAGTTTTCTCCCAGAATGATGAGAGGGCATTTGTTTCATATTTCTGAACTGAAGAGCCTATTACAGGGCTTCTTATGAAGGAATAGTTTCTACACCAAAGGGGAATCCAAGGCTCCAGATCCTAAGAGACAGAAAACTGTTTATGGTTTTCAAATCACTCCCACAGCCTTACCCACTCCTTTTCTACTTCTTATCCCCAAGGTTTCAAAACTTTCAGAGTTCAGGCTAAGCAAAAGCATACAGCCTGTGCCCTACACCATTTGCACCTGCACCTACAGCATGAGGAGAAACTGAATCCAGCAAGATGACACAGAGCCACCAAGAACATCTGCTCAGAGTCTTTAGTGGGACAGAGCAGAATAAAGAGACTCCTTGCTGAAGCAGCCAGATAGCCCCACTGTGTGACCATTTGGATAAGCAGTGACTGTGATAAGGTTGGATTCAATCTTAGCATTATCAGCTGTGTGACCGTGACAGGGTTTCACCAGGTGTCTTTCCCTGTAGCACATTCTTCCGTGGCAGTGAATCTTTTCCAAACTCAGCAGTGCTTCTCACTCAGGTGTACGTGGTCCTGGGGCACGTGATGACCTGACCTGTCAGAATGTTCCTGGCACTTACCTATAGGGGCCTACAGCTGGCTCTGCTTAGAGTGACATGATCTGAGTGTTGAGCTTCCAAGTCCATACTGGTAAGTTGATTGACAGAGTTTTTCCTAAAACAGTTTTTGATTTGCATCCTGGATTTTGAGTGTAATATATGTAACGTGTGTGAACCATTCCATTTAGTCTTTTTAGCCCTACCACTCCACTGAAACCATGGCTGTCACCATCACCAACGATCCCCTCATTGTCCAAACTCAATGGTTAGCATCTAACTTAACATCAAAGAAGCATTTGATACAGCTGATCACTCTCTCTTTTTCTAAACACTTTCTTTACTTAGCTTCTGGGATACCACACTCTCCAGGCCCTGCCTGCCTGCTGCTTCTTCACTTTCTTGCCTGCTGTCCTCCTAACCTTTGAATAGTATTTGACCACAGAGCTCTCCTGGAATGTCTTCTCGTGCCTGAATTAGGGATTTGGAAAAGCTATGGATTAGGTTCTATTCATGTAGAATGAGCTCCCCTCCTCCACCTCCCCAACCTTAATAGCTTTGGACAACTCAGATGAAAATTTCTCTTTCCTTCTTACCTTCCCTCTTTATTCCCTCCCTCTTTTCCTTCCTTCTTTCCTTCCTCCCTCCCTTCCTTCCTCCTTCCCTCTCTCCCTCCCTTCCTTTTTGGTCAAATTATCTGGAAATCATCTCTCTCTACAAGTAGTAATTAGGGTTTCCAGATATGATAGCTCATCGCTAATTTTTTTTCTCTTAACTTGCCTAGAAAAAGTCAAAGAGGACTCTCATCATCAGTGAGAAATGCACTGCTGTTCTCGAAAATCAACTTAAACTGACCCTTTTGGGAAAGGGTCCATGAAATGCAAGAAGGAAAAATAACGAATTCATAGAAGAGCTTGTTTCCACCCACTTGGAACACAGTCCCTTTTGCCAGCCTGTTTGATCAGCTGGGGGGAAAAGCATCCTCATTTACGTAACCTCCTGGCCCTTTGTTTTTCAAGATGGCACCATTCCAGGGGTGCAGTTTCCATATGGATGAAGGAAGCTAAAAGCCCACAAATGCCCATCAGGCAGTCACTGGATATAGCTTCTCTAGAACGTCCAGGAATTTTTGGTTGTTTCCGTCTCTTACAGTCTTACAGAATGATCTAATGTTTGCTAATGTGTGTGCCCTCTTTAATAATTCAGTGACCAAATATTAAATTAATTTGGGAAACATTTACGAATCGCATGGATACCTACTGCACATAAGCTCTCCTACTGGGTGGTGCAGCTGTGCCTTGGAGGAACAGTTAGGTGAGAAGTGCCTGAACATTAAATCCTATTCTCAGTAGACTGAGCACATAGGGGCAGTGGCAAAGTCTTTTCCCTGTATCCTCTACATCGCTTAAATATAGTGTTGAGGACATAAACAGGTGATCAATAAGTAGTTCTCCCAGTGAATTTCCATAATTAAAACCCATAATGGTCACCAGCCAAATTTTGGAAGAAATCAGAGTTCCTTTCTCTTGCTATCAGGGGGCATATGATGGCCACAACACCGTCCATGGTAGGAAGTGATGACAGACTGAGGCTGAGAAGAATACTTCTTGTGGTTCAAATCAAAGGATATTTGAGTAGACAGAAAGGATAAATAAGCACTGAAATTAGCCTCAACACCAGAGACATTGCTTACTGGGAAAAAAAAAAGTTTCACATCTGAAAAAACACAAGTGGTTAGGAGTTCTAAATACTCATTGCAAAATTGTTTTTGTACTGAATCCACACCCTTAATGGTTTCCACTCAAAAATGGAGCTCATCAACTGTACTGCTGTCAACTCACTTACGGGGTTTAGATCACAGAGAAGGCAATGAAAAGCCTCCTGAGGCAATTGCCATCTTTTCTGCATCTAGAATCTGGCTCAAAACCTTGTCCACATTTACTTAGTGTCTCTATACTTGTTTGTATCTCCTCTAAAGAACAATGCAAGCTCCCAGCTGAGTTAAACCCAAATCTGCAAAGCACTGTCCTTTAGCTATTTAAAAATATGTAAAGGAAAATGACCACAGTGCTCATACTGTAATTTCAAATGGCCACTTCCCTATTTTATAGTTTTTAATAGTGATTTTTTTTGAGGTAAAATGGAAACACTCAGCTGCTCAGTGAGGCAGGGTTAAAATATTCTGCAAAAACACAACTTACAGCAGAACCCCTGGACTACCAGTTAATGAACTCACAACTAGTGGTACAAGACAGGTGTATTGTGGCAGATTCATGGCCCAGAAAAGGATTTTATTATGATCATTATTATTTTGTCTTTAACAATAAACATGTTGACAAACCATTTTTATGATAAGTGACTAAGGGGACTAAAAAATGTATATAGCAGAATCAAACACTGGTACTCCCTGGAGTGTTCACTAGCTTTCTCTCACAGCTGCTGTGCACGTCATTTCTTTTCCACTTATATTGTATACTAGGGGTCTTGGTTTTCTGGCTGAGCCTGTGAGATTTATTTATCAAATGAATCCCAGTCCCAGCAAGGGTATCTAGTGAACCTATGACAGCGTGGCCTCTGAGGAATCGATTCTGTCAGGGGCCACAAGTCTCGCTGTTTGGGTACTTTTTCCTGGTTGAAAACCCTGTGCTTAAAATTTAGTCTCTTTCATCTTAATCCTGAGAAATCACGGTCATTGACAGGGAACCAACAGCATCCGATACCTTTCTGGGAACAGGAGAGTCACACTCACCTCGAGTTTTAAATACAGCAGTGCAAGTACAGGTGGGAAAGTCAAGGTTGCCCGTTATGCAAAGCCATCCTGTGACTCCACTCACTGCCATGGAAACACAGTCGTGGATGAGTGTGAGTGTGTTGTATGTGTCAGTGGGTTTGTGGAAGTGTATGAATTTGCATGAATGTGTATTTGTATGTTTGTGAGTGCTTGTGTATGAATGTTATTTGTGTGTACTTTGGAGTGAATGTGCGCATTTGTGTGTTCATGTGTGTGTGTTCATGTATGTGTTTGTATATGATCATTTGTCTGTGTGAGTGTATGACCATGAGTGTGCGAATATAAACGTGTTGTGTATGGGTGTGTATTTGTGTGCAGTTTGTATGGGTGTGTGTATGAGTGTAAAAGTGTGCATGTGTCTATATTGTGTGTGTGAGTTTGGTTGAACGTGTGGATGAGTGTATGATTTGTGTGTGTAAATGTGTGTTTGGGTGAGCGTGTCAGTGTGCATGTGTGTGGTCGCCTACGTGTGTATTTGTAAATGGGTTTGTATTTTTGTGTGTAGGAATGCACGTTGTGGGTGTTACTTGTATATATGTGAGCGCATAATTTTCTGTGTGCTTAAGTATTGCGTTGTGTGTATTTGTGCGAATATATTTGTGTGTTTTGGAGTGTGTGGTGTCTGTGACTGTGTATTTGTGTGTTCCTGTTTGTATGCGTGAGTGTGTAATTGTGCAAACGCAAGCGTTTGTGTTGGGACTGTGCGCACCCTGTGAGTGTGCATTTGCCTGTGTTTGTGAGTCTACATACTTGTGTGTATGTGTGTGTGTGTGCGCGTGCGATCGAGCGCGCGTGTGAGCGGGTGTGTGCGGTCGCCGCACGCCTCCACCTCTGCGCGAACCGCCCCTTCGCGGCCGGAGCAGAGGCAGCGGCCTGGCCGGCGGGCGAGGGAGGGACGCGCGCCGCGGTTAAGCGGGCTGCGCCGCCGTCACCGCCGCCGCGCCGACTTTGCCCTTTAAATCGGTCTCCAAGCCGATTACAGCTGATCTCCCACGTGACGTTTTACCTTCTGTCTCCCGGAGCGAGTTGCCCGAGGACAGTCCTCCACAGGCTGCGGCGCGGCGCGCCGCCCCAGCCCGCCGCGGGGGCTCGGGCTCCCGCAACTTTGGGCAAAGCAACGGCCGGCCGGCCGGCCGCCCTCGCGGGGCCACTCTCCACGCGGGCGTCGGGGGCTCCGGGGGCTTCGCTCGGCCGGGAGGGCGGCGGTGGCGGAAGACAACGTGCCCCGGCCACGGCCCGGCGCCCCTCGGACCCGCGCCGCGCCGCGCCGCGCCGCGCCGCGCCCGGGAGGCCGACGGCGTGCCCTGTGCGCGGCGCCCGGAAAGGGAGAGTCCTCCGCCGTCGGGAGCCGAGCGGGCGCGCCTTCGGACGAGCCGGCGGGAGATGGCCGCGAGGCAGGGGTGAGCCCCCAGCGCCCTCACCATGCAGAAGAGCGTGCGCTACAACGAGGGGCACGCCCTGTACCTGGCCTTCCTAGCCCGCAAAGAGGGCACCAAGCGCGGCTTCCTGAGCAAGAAGGCAACCGAGGCGAGCCGCTGGCACGAAAAGTGGTTCGCCCTCTACCAGAATGTGCTCTTCTACTTTGAGGGCGAGCAGAGCTGCCGCCCGGCGGGCATGTACCTCCTGGAGGGCTGCAGCTGCGAGCGGGCACTCGCGCCGCCCAGGGCCGGGGCCGGGCCGGGCGGCGCCCGGGACGCTCTGGATAAGCAGGTACCACGCGCCATCCCCTCCCCGTCTCCCTGCCTGCGGCCGCGGCAATGCCCACTTTTTCTAAGCCCAGAGGTCGAGGGCCCGATCCGACACTGGGACCACCCTCCGAGATTCGAGATTCCCCTGCGGCGTCTGTGGCAGGACAGCTCCCCTCCTCCGCCTCCCCATCTCCATCCCCGCCCTGTCCTCCATCTCCTTGTGATCCGTTGGAATAGGGGCTCGGCTTTATATTTTCCGAGACCCTGAAAGCTGTCGGGTCGTTGCAGCTTCCTTGCTAACCTTACATTGCTTCTCTACACCTTGTTCGGAAGGACTTAGTGTGGCGACGTGTGTTGACACCTGTTGGATTTAGATTGGCAAGACGGAACTAACTTATTTGGAAAAGTTTGGTTTCTCCGTCACCCGGCTAGTGAGTGTAGGTTTCTTTGCCTGCAGATGTTTGATCAGTGGCTGTGCAGGGAACAAGCGGGGCTCCCAGGACGGACGGGCACTTTCTGTTGGTCACTTTCAATCTGTCTTTGTGGTTTATGGCAGTTTACGTTAACATTTGGCCTGCTGTGTCTAATTATGAAGGTAAATGTGTATCCGTTTCCCTCAGGATTAATATTTGGTAGCCACATTCCTGCTATGTGTAAATATGCGGGCATTTTTAAAGAACGCTTCTGTATACTTTTAAATGAATGCTTCGAAAATGAATGTGACCTTTTTATTCTGGGTCATAATTTTATTAGTTTTGCTATGTTTTGCATTTAGGGAGGAAAAAACCCTCCAGATTTAGTAACTCCCGCCCCCCCGCCTCCCATTCCTGCAAGTGCGAAATTTGTATTTTTTTCAATCACCATTTCTTATTAAAGTTAAAGCAGACTAATTTTATGCTCCCAAATGTTCTCACTTTGCTTCTAGATCTCCACCTTGAAAAAAAGAGGCTGATGGTCTTTGTTGTTGCATAAAAATTTTTAGCAGCTTAATTTTCCATGTAAGTCAGGCCAAACAGCTTCTACTGCAAATCCCCGAGGGCGGCTGTGAGAGGCGCTAGCGATGGAAAGATGAGTAAGATGCCTACATAACCCCTGGGGGCTCATAAAACAATGTGTAAAATTAAGAGGAGCTAAAACTAGATCAACCAGAAGTTTGATTTTTTTCACTTTGGTTTCACTATAAATCATTCAGACTTAACTGATTAAACTTGGTATAACACTTCTACATCTGAAAATTTAAAAATATTCCCTTTGGTTTTTGAGGGCATGTTGAGAGTTCTTTGAAAAACTTATTTCCAATTTTGTAGATATAGATACTGGAAATATAAGTTTAAATTCAAGTCAGGCATTTTAGAAATTAAACTGAGAGCAGGAGGAGGGGTTTTGAGGAAATAGGTAGAGATTTTTTTCAGGATCTTTTTTTTTTTTTCTTTTCCATTGGTGAGTTTTTTTGTTTGTTTGTTTGTTTGTTTTTTTAAGGCATGTGTTCCAAGGCCCATGGGAGCAAAAACCAGGTTTTTAAAGTGTTATTATGTCTGTACTAAAATAGGGTACTTGAAATTATTCTGAAGATACATCATTGACTCAATTACAAATAATATTTTCTCTTTGTGTTTATAATAATATCAGGAGATAGCCACTTTTGTTATGAGCTGGGAGTGGGGAGTTGTTACCTGTTGCACCTTATCATGGTTGTCTGACCTGTTAACACATGAAAACCAAGATTTTTCTACTTGGAGAATATCCAGACTCTAATCTTCAGGACAATTTTCTTTAAACCATACTTTATAAACAAATGTGACCTCCAAATAGTTTGACTCTCCTGCCACTTTCTAATGGAAGTCCTAAAAAGGTCCCCTTATTAAGAATTTTTTTCTCTGTTTATCATCATACAAGTTATATTTCTCAATCATTTATACATCTCTTCGAGGTTAGAAATTAGAACCTTTGGTGTTTGTAGTAAAACTGAGATGTAGAGAAGCAAGCACTCCAGAATGGATTAGGAGTTGGATTGGGAAATCTGTCAGTTTGTCTTGTGTTGGACATGCTTCTGTGGGTGCTTCTGTGGGTTGGCTTAGCAGACTGATATTTTTTGTGTAACACTGTCTGTCTGGGTGTGTTTGAAGAACGAAGAAGAAACTGCAAAGATAAGAAACAAAAAAAAAGTTTACCTTAAATCTACAGTTTATGCAGTTGGTTCTCTTTCAGTTAATTTGTATTGCTAACGTGCTCACTTCATCTCAGGCACCTAGACATGGTGGACCTGTGAAACTGGCGAGGTAGAGGGTGGATGTGAGGCACTGAGCAGGGATCCTGTCAAGGTCTGCTTCTCCAAGTATGCTTCTGGAACTTTCCACATATATGTCTCCATCAACCCCATAAACATACTTGAAGGTTAGGGCTTGAAACGGGACTTAGGGAGGCAGAATGGGCTTCCTCCACCATTTCTGTGTGACTTCTTAAAGGCAAATCTCTTAACATTTCCTCTGTTTTTTCTATTAATGAAATTTGTTTTCAGATGTGTTAATAAAAATTAAGCGTTTGGCTAGGATGATTTCTGAGTTATCTTCCAATAATGACATCTCCTATTTCTAAGATTATAACAGAGAGTGTGAGCTTTTTGCTGTGCACAGGATGTGAAAGACAATTTCACAAGATTTAAAGATTATCAGTCTCGGTAATAAACACTGCATCTGAGTAGTTAAGGCCAAGCAGGTGATTGAAGTGGATGTTCTGATAAATCCAGTCAGCAGATGTGCAAAACTATAGAAACATGACTGCTTGAGACAAAGACGTTCTTATCATTCTCATTGGAGGGCGACACATTGTAATGACAGTGACAGTTGATGTAATTCTTGCTATAAAATGCCTCTAATCATTGTTGCCAGTTTAAATTCTACTTCTCCTTCAAATAATTTAAAAATTCTAATTAACTGTGATAAGTTATAAGAAGAAAACATTCATTGGTTTGCTTCTTCTAAATAATAATTCAAAGTAAGTTGGTTGACAAAAGAAAATTAAGGTTTTTTCCTTTTTTTCTTCTTTCCTTCCATCTTTCCTCCCTCCCTCCCTCTCCTCCTTCCCTGCCTCCCTCCCTCCTTCCTTCCTTCCTTTCTTTCACCATTTTATCTTAAACTGTTTCCAGTTAAGAAGAAAAAAGAAAGGTATTTTTCACTTTCCAAATGTGCATAGGTTGAAGGAATATTTGCATTGCTCCATTTTCTCAATAGTGTCCCAAGATTTCACTTTGGTAGGTCCTTGGGAGATTGCAAGGCTCACTTGTCAACCTGCTATAGCAGCTATTTCTTAGGGATAGTTATGGTGATATAATCAAAATGTGTTCAGTTATGGAAAATTTTAAGTGATGTTCATTTTCTAGAAAATGTGTGTTGGTAGTACTTCTTTCTAAAAGAGCTCCATTTATGGAAAATGAAAAACTTACCTTTTGTTCCAGGTGAAGGTGTTTAAGGAGGAAGGGAATTTGCATGTAGTAAGTACCTTCTATGTGCCAAGCTCAGTGTTATCTTCCATTATTAAATCTAACTTGAACCTCACTTCAGCTCTTGGAGACTGGTAATGTTCTTTCATTTTTACCTATGATAAGACTGAGGCTTCAAGAGTTTTAGGAGATGACCAAAGTCCAGCTCTAGGTATGAAGATTGAATAATCTTGAAGAGTGCCTTACTAAGGAGACTATTTAAATCCACTGAGCTTCAAGAAATTTCAAATTTGGATGGAATAGGGGCTGGGGTTGTAGTATGTGAATCACTGTTTTGTTTATTCTTATTTCCCCTTAAAAACCATTTACAGGACAGGTTCGATTCTTGAGAAATATAATTGCAGACCATTACATTTTCAAGGAAAAATGAGATTTATGTTTAAACAGTTTTACATGGCATTCGTTTACTTCAGTAAGGAATCTTTAAAAATATTTGCTCTGAGGGTGAAAATACACATCCCAATTAGCCTGATCTGTTTAAGTGGTTGTATCTGTCTTGCCTGCTAGCAGGAGAGACATAGGAACAAAGCCATCTTTACTCTTATTTTCCTGGGAATGTTAAGTGGTCTATTCAGCCTGATTTCAGTTGTTTCGGTGGGGGGGCGGGGAGGGGGCGTGGTGAGGGTGGAATATCTCCTTAGTTCTGGAGGTTTAAATAGTAGATACTTGTCATATTAGTGCTGAATTAAACATGTTGATTTAATTTTAAAGGGATTAAGGGTTATGTGATTTCCCCTGTCACCTCATTTCTACCCAGTCATTTTAGCCTTCCAAACTTGTCCACAAGCAGAAGATTTTAATCATTTTATCAAATTAGGCAGAGCGGCATGCAAACCCTGAAATATTTGTAGAGGGTGGGGAGCGTGGATGATGGGTTTTTGTTCCAGTTCATGTGGTTTAATTGAAGTATAATAATAACAAACTCAGCGTTTCCTTTTCAGTGTTTGCTTATTGAACACAAATAAAGGGCAAATGGAATAAAAGTAGTTGTTAAACCTTGTAAAACGTTTTAAAATGTAATTTAGGAAAGAAATGATTTATCACTTGAATTTTGTAATCATTCTTCCAATTTAGATTTAAATGAAGAAACATAATCTATGGATTAGAAAAATATAGTTCTTTTAATTTTGACTACACTAAACCTTACTATTTATATTATTGTACTTATCGTTAAGAATTCTACATAGAAAAATCTATCTTTGATGTGACAGATGTACATAAAAATGAATTTTTATTGTGACAAGTATTTTTCTGTGGGTTTTAATAAGTGAGCGCTAAATGCACTACTAAATGGTGGAAAATATTTGTAGTGTGGTAACAAATTTTTTACTTTCTTTCAGGAATTAAAAAATAGAGATGTTTTTCTTTCATTGGATGATAAGTCCTAAAGCATGTATGATAACCAAATGTTTCTGGTTTTAGCAAGCAAATAGTAGTAGTTTGTTAAAGCAGTTGTTGGTATTGCTGTTTGTTTAATGCAGATTATACTTTTTAGTTGACCTTGTCCATATTTTTCAATAAATATGCATGCTACGTCAGTACAATTTTGATTTTGTAGAATAGAAAAAGCTAGTATTTAAGATTATTTTGTAATGAAATAAGCCATATTGACAAATAATATGGATTCACTCAGGTCTGAAATCCTAATTTTCACAATTTTAAAGTAGCTTTATGTTTTTATGCCTGTTTATTTGTGCTATAAGAAAGGGATATGTGTGTATATCTGTGTGTGTATGTTGTGTGTATGTTTATTGAGTTTATCTTCCATCATTAAATATTAAACATTTGTTATACAGTTATATATATTGGAGTTTATAGGTTTTTATTTGTATCATTAAGACATGTATTTCAAGACATGAGTTGTAAATCCAATCGGTATACATTTTGGGGTGCTTTATTTTACAGGACTAATGATTTTAAGTTAATCACGGTATAAATTCCTCTCTGAAATTAGTTTATCTTAATTCAAGACCATGTATAGTAAAATCTTAGTTAATATTGAAACAAAACTAGAAATGATATTTGTTAGGTATCAATATAGCACTATGGTAAATGTTTGGTTACTGTATAATATTTGGCCATTATTCTAAAAATTAACCATTATTCCAAAATTATTCATTACATTTCAGTTGGTGTAATTTTCAAATATTAGCTGATTGTGAAGTTAGAAATACATTATTTTGGCTCCACCAAAGGGTATATTTTACCATTTTTGCCCAAGGAATTCAAATATGATTGTATGTATATTTGGGGGGAAAAAAACCAAACAGCAGCAAGTTTTCCTTTTTCTTTTACTTGAGAAAACATTGGTATCATAAAGTGGAACAAGGATGCAGAAAGCACATGTTCTCACACTTTTCCTTTTTACTAGCACTGGAAAAACTTATGATTCACGAAAAATGGAGATTCAAATCATTTTTCTTAGAACTCCTCATAGTGAATACAAAATGCTTCAAATATACTTTTAGGGAGAGGGCAGAAAAAAAAAACCAAGTTTGAGTTGATCTGTGTTTATTTAAATAATATTTCTTTTCTTTTTGAACTGTAAAGGAAGAAATGAGAAAGTTGGGGAGGGGTGTATAAGTTACAGCATCAGAGTACAGTAAGTTAATGAAAAATAGAATTCTCATAAGATCTGAGAAGATACAAATAAAACAACCTTAAGAAAAGCTATGCTTAAAAATAAAATTTATTGACCCTTTAGTGCTTCATTTTTTTAAATGTAGGCCATAATTTCTTTTATTAGCTCTTCCCATACTTACCATTGTGACATTGCTGAGACCGATGATGGTGGAAACAGCAGGGATCTGAGGGACCCTGGTTACTGGCATTTGCATTCTTCTCAGGTTCCTAAAATGTTTTGTTTTGTCATTTTCTGATTTAATGTAGACAATGCCTGATTCATTTCCCGAACTGTATTTATGAACTCATGCCATTTGTGTGACTAATGTAAACAGGAGGGTTAGTGCTGTCAAATAGAGGGACGACTGGAAAGCTAGGAGGTTTCCTGGGTTAGAAATGTGGGAATGGGGAGGTAGTACCCTGGCCTAAGGCTCACTGTGGAGCGTCATAACTCTTTACAGAAGGAGTCATAACGAGATAATGTCAGTGATGCATAGGAATAGGAGGCCACTCATATCCAGCATGAATTTGCTTTCTTTTAACGTTAAAAATATCACTTTGCAGGTCAGATGGTAGTATTGTGTATGGTTCCATTCAGGAGTTAAACCGCGGAGGTTTCAGTCTCCACTCAGCTGCTTACCAGATACATGATGAGCAATTTCTCTTTCTAAGCCTGGACCCCTGCCTGTGATGGGGATCACGATAGTACCTACATCATCCAGTTGTTGGGAGACTCATAGGCAACAGTCCATGCCAAGCTCTCAACACAGGGCCCAGCACATACATAGCACATTTGTCAGCTGGTGTTTTTATTACTCCCTTTCTAATATAATTCTTTTTTGATTTTCTTCTTGTTGCTTTCATTACTAGGGTCACTTAGGTGTTTTTTTCCTTCCTTCCTCTTTAAAAAATACTTTTAATTTAACACAGACAAAATAGAACAGTTTAGGGAACACCAATATACTCATCGTCCAGCTTCAACAATCTTCAGCTTTCTGCTTTCTTGTTATCTCTGTTTTTCTCCACACGTGCCTTTTTTGTTGTTGTTGTTCGACTGTTTTAAAGCAAATCCCAGACATCATTATTTCGCTTGTAAATAAGGAAGTTTTTGGTTTTTGGCATAGCTCTTGTTTGGCGCTGAAGATTGTACTAGGTGTAGCTCTGAAAAGAACGATCCGGGAAATAGTTTGTAATGTGTTTCTCTTTTAATGTGTGTTACTGTAATTGTCATCATCTTTTTGTTTCTTTGATATCATTTTAAAGGAGAAAGCTTGAGACAGTAGTTGTGAAGACCTAAAGGTAGTAGAATTAGCTTTTAAATAAGTTCCGGCATGTTAAATCTTAAAGAAAAATTTGAAATCAGTTTTTAACCATGATCGTGGTGTAAAGGTATTTTCATGATTTGACCACACTCTAGAAGAAATTAAATTATTGGTGGCTCTGTTACTGAGGGATCTTCTTTTCTTTACTGAAGTCCATTTACCAAACTCTTCCAGCAGCTGGAAGAGTCTTGTTTAGAGTTGAGTGAGTGCTTTCTCCTCTGATGCCATTAATGCTTCTCATCACTCAGTATTTTGCATAGTTTTGCAACAATCAGGATGTCATCCGTAAATCAGTGTTTCATCCATCTTTCAGAATCAGTTCTGAGACCCAACAGTAGGCAATGCTATTTTAAGGCAATTACTAAGGTTTCATTAATCAAGTGTGCAGTTTGCTTTCTCTAGTGTTGCTAAGCTTTTCTAGGGTGAGTTGGTCTCTGTCACATGATTATTTGCCTTAGGCTCTTTTGATTGCAAGGGAGAGATATGAACTCAAGTTGTCTTGAATAATGGGCACCTCTGTGTGTGGTGGGGGACAGTGGGAATATTGTAGGGCAGTATAAGGGCGAGTACCGCTCCACCTTTATTGTGACCTAGCTGTGCTTTGGACATTGGTACTGGCTGACATGTTTTTCAGTGTGTTTATGCCTCTTTGGTTCCTTACTGCTTCTGTTTTCTCATAATTTCTGCTTCCCCTCCTTCAGGCTGCTGTGCCCCTCGTGATACTGACTCAACATATTGTGGCCCCTTTCTCTCTGCTTTTACTGCTTCAGTTCTCACTGCAGCACCTCTTGTTCACTCAGTATATTCAAGCTCGTCTTTTCGTGAGAGAGAATCTGATTGACTCAGTTCACATTTTGGGGGCTAGACAAGACCATTGGTCTCTGACCGGTCCATAAATTGGCTGTCAAACAGCAGGGACTGTGGGTGAGGGATTTTCATGGAAAGTTTGGTGGGTGTGAGAGACATTATTATTGACATGTCCAGTGTATTCATCAAGCTAGTAAATATTATTTTCACCAACTAATATTTATGCATTTAAGCCACCTTCTTTTCCTTCAGTAGTAGCTGTACATCCTTACCTTATCAATAAGATCTTTCCAGTAAGACAGTTTCTGTCCTCTGGTCCTGATAGGCCTCCTGTGTTGCTAAGGGTTCATGTTCATAATTTCTCTTTACTTTCTTAATACTTGAATATTAAAAATTATTTGAATGTTGTTCTTTTAACAATAACTTAAGCATATTTTTCAAAGTATAGCATACATATAGAAAAGTGCACAAATCATAAGTGTGCTGCTTCCTGTATTTTCACAAAGTGAATATATTTTTGTAAGCAGCATCCAGATCAAGCCATTGACATGATCAGCCCTCCAGAAACTAACCTCACGTCTATTCCTCTTCAATGCTCCTACCCATGGGTAGCCGCCATCCTTACTTCTAACATCATGGATTGCTTTTGCCTGTTTTTGAACTTTGTCATTGACTCATGCAATAAGTACTCTTCTGTGTCAGACTTCTTTCCCTCAACATCGTATCTGTGAGATTCATCGATGTCTTTGGGTGTTGTGATTCATTCCTTTTCAGTTTCTTTGTAGTATTCCACTGGATGAGTATACAACAGTTTCTTTATCCATTCTTTATCTACTGTTGATGGAACACTTGGATTGTTTCCAGATTGAAGCTATTACAGATAATATGGCTATGGAAATTCTTGTACAGATATTTTGTGCACATACATGTATACATTTCTGTTCAGTATATACCCAGGAATGAACTTGTTGGTTCATAAGACTTACTTGTATTCAACTTCAGTAATTACTGCTAAACAGTTTTCCGAAATAGGTATATCAATTTATGTTCCCGCTAGCAGTGTATAAGAATTCCAATTGCTCTACATTCTTGCTAATACTTGGTATTATCAGTCTTTTTAGTTTTAAGCATTCTTGTGGGTGTGTAGCAGTATCTCATTTTGGTTTTCATTTTCATTTCTCTGATAATTAGGTTGAATACTTTTTCAGGTTTTTTTTTTTTTTAATTTATTTTTGGCTGTGTTGGGTCTTCATTGCTGCATGTGGGCTTTCTCCAGTTGCTGCGAGCCGGGGCTACTCTTCGTGGTGGTGTGTGGGCTTCTCATTGCGATGGCTTCTCTTGTTGCGGAGCACAGGCTCTAGGTGCGCGGGCTTCAGTAGTTGTGGCACGCGGGCTCAGTATTTGTGGCTCGTGGGCTCTAGAGCGCAAGCTCAGTAGTGGCGCACGGGCTTAGTTGCTCCGTGGCATGTGGGATCTTCCCGGACCAGGGCTCGAACCCATGTCCCCTGCATTGGAAGGCGGACTCTTAACCACTGTGCCACCAGGGAAGTCCCTCAGGTATTTCTTGACTGTTTGATTGTTCTGTTTTGAAGTGCTTGTTCAACCTTTTGCCCATTTTTTAAAAAATTGAGTTGTGTTATTGATCTGTAGTTTTAAAATATTAAGTTAAACTCTATGAATTGCCATTTTTGAATGTCAAAAATAATTGAACATCATCTTGTTCATCCTAGTATCTATGAAGACATGAGTCCTTTGTCAGTTATATGTATTGGAAATATTTTCTCCTACTCTGGTTTGCCTTTCTACTTTCTTACAGGTGTCATTTGATGAAGAGAAGTTTAAAACTTTAGCGTCGTATAAACTATCTGTCTTTTTCTTTGTGGCATTTTTCTGCCCATGAAATGAATGGGGATGGGGACAGCTCCGGAGGTGCTTTGTGTAGAAGGTGCAGGAGCCGGGGCCTTCCCTTGCTGCTCTGTGGTCAAAGCAATCAGGTGCACCACAAAAGATGCAGCAGTAAGTAAAACAGAATGCACTTGCAGCAGCTTTGGACTGCCACACCAGGATGTTTTCCCTTTGCAGGAAGGCTCCAGGGGCAATTTTTGAATTGACAAAAAATCATAATGTTCTTTTCTCCTTCATACCTTCTAGGGTCTGAGGTGTTCCCACCCCAGGTGTTGGGTTGTTGCTCTTCCTCTAGAGATGCATAGATGTATATGCACCAAAGACTTGTACAAGAATTTTCATAGCAGTGTTATTCACAAAACTGGGTGTCCCGTTTCAGAAGCTCTAACTTCACTTTGTTTCCTGTCATCCCCAACTCGCACCTACACCTTTCATCTGGAAGGGTCAGGTGCAAGAGGGACAAGGTACTTTTATAAAACTTAACCAGAGTTAAGCTTGAATCCCTGACACCCCCTTTCAGCTCTGCTGCCACCTGTAGGTTGTGTCATCTAGGCTGGCCTGGGGGTGCTGTTAGGGAAAGAAAAATGCATCATGCCCAGCGCTGGTCAAGACAGAATCCTCAGTTTTCAAAATATATCTGTATAATGCCCTATAATTCTTCCCCTTTTGTCCTGATCATTACCCAGGAAGTGGCCAAGAAGTGGCAAATACTGACCCCTTTCCTGGAATACCTGCACTCACTGATCAAACTGCCTTACTAAAGTATATGGGCCAGGAGGGGATGAGGGAGAAAGGGTTGGACAGTCAGTCCATTGTTGAGTATACAGATTAGTTTCAAGGGCCGCAATGGTGTGACTAGAAACAGCTAACCAGTAACCTAAAAAAGTATCAACAGTGGTGAGGTAGCATTGCTAGTCCTGAGAGGGCTTTGAATGTCTGGTGTAGCCAATCTACCAGGAGTGGGAAGGGGTTGCACCCCTTGTGACGTGGCCTCTCCCATTGTGAGACAAATGGGTCAACTTTTGGCAGGCGTCACAAGTCTGCCCTGCAGTGGTAGCCTTCTCCAGAGCCTGTGCTCTGGAGCCCCCGAGCCACAACTGCTGAAGCCCGCGTGCCTAGAGCCCCTGCTCGGCAACAAGATAAGCCACCGCAATGAGAAGCCCACGCACTGCAATGAGGAGTGGCCCCAGCTCTCTGCAACTAGAGAAAGCCCGCGCACAGCAAGGAAGACCCAACACAGCCAAAAATAAATAAATAAATAAAAACATTAGAAACAGAGTCAGGCTCCAGCGCAGCTTGATTCCAGTTGATTCCACAGCCCTTGATTCCACAGGCCTTCCTGTGGACATCTACGTGACTGATCCGTACAGCTCAGTCAGCAGACATGGCTCGTTCCCAGGTTCGTGTTTCCAAAGAAGAGTCTCTTTAATCTTACAGTCTAGAGTTTTCCAAGTGGCAGACCAAACAGCTCTGCCACTGGCACCAGCTCAAAAGCCTGAGCCCTACCCTCTGACTGGAGCAACTACGTCTGCTTTTTCTTCTGCATAGCTGACGCTGAGGCTGACTTGCCACAGCACCCCAATGGATACCATTGGGTTTCAGCTTAGCCAAACCATCAGTGAACCGGGCCCAGATATTTAGGGAATTTCTGTGAATCAAGGACCCTACTGAGTCAGTGGCTTTGCCTCAGGTAGCAGAGCAGATAAAGTTCCCCACAGAGAGATACTTGCTACTTTTTAAAATTTAAAGCTGAGGTGCTTCTGGGGCCAGACCAGCTACATTCTTGAATATACCTTTTCCATTGAACCAACAAGGTTTTAGCTGTTCCCACCTTGTTAGATCTTGAGTCTGAGCTGATTCATCCAAAAATGGGAATTTCAGGCTGGAGAGTTACAAGACCTCTATGGGTCAGTTTTGACAAGGACTCAGCTGTAAGCTAATGGTCACCTGCATGCCTTGTAATTTTGTTTGGATGGTGGACATTGTGTGTGAAAAATCAAAGAGGTAATTTGAGGCTTTGCCTGATGTGTTTTCCTTCAGAGAGGATTTACTTTTGCTTTCTTGCAGGCATTAATGTGGCGTAATTTACACTAATCCATTCTGAGAATGAGCTGATGAAAGTTAGGTTTCAGGTTTGTGAGAACACTATTCCAGTTTGTCCTAATTTCTGAAGTATAGCCTTTCCAAGGTCGTACCAGGAATTCTGGGTGTTTACATAAACCCTTCCTCCTTGGTCTCTTCCAAGCCCCATGGGACTGCCAAAAACTCAGTGCTGATTTCCAGCCTCTTAATTGCAGCTTTCTGCCTGGTCTCTTAGCCTCTTGGCTCTGTACTACTTAGAAATTGGCAAATTCCTTGAGTGGAACAACTTTAAAGACTGTCAGACCCACTAGTTGACTTCCCTTCTCTAAGGTGTCTTTACTCCTTAGACACCTTAGACCTTAACAAGGTCCTGGCTGCTGTGTTAGCTCACTGATGCTTTCAAATGGATTATTTTGTGTGTGTATGTGTGTGTGTTTGTGTGTGTGTGTGTGTGTGTGTTGTGTGCAGCTTTTCTAATTGTTCTTAGTGTGTGCGTGTTGGAGTGGTAGGTGAGGGTCTGTAACAAGCTACCTGGTCATTACCACTTAGAAATGAGTTTTAATAGTGAGTCTAAAAATGAGTGAAACTCCTCTCAAAGCAGTGGAAAAGTTATCTTGTTTCTTTTTTCTGGAAATTTATCTGTTAATTACTTCTAATTCAGTAATGATAAAATACTAAGAAGTCAAATCACAACTAACCCTTATTTTATCAATTTAATTCAGAACATCTTTGAATATCGTGTTTTTGAAGAAAAGGAAGCAAAAAATTCATTTTGTAGTCATAAGATTTTTTTACAGAGATAAAAAAAGTGGGATAAAGTGGGATAAAAATATTTTTATCTTTATCCCACTACGGAGTGGTGAGGTGTATATTTTGAGGGTACCGCGGTGTGTCCCATTTTATTCCTAACATAGTAGATTTAGTTTAAACTTTTAGATTGTCTTCTCATATCTGATGTCTGTCTACCATCTATCTAACTGTATGTGTATGTATACTTGTCTATCTATCTATATCTATCTATCTATCTATCTATCTATCTATCTATCTATCTATCTTAGTTGATGAGTGTTTAATTTAAAGCAGTCATCTTTCTCCAGGCATAAGTTAGCCCTTTTTTCTTGGAAAGTAAAACAAAGTAAAATTAGACTATTTCATTTAAGATACTAATTTGTTAGTATTTTATGAATATTGTTTTGTATTATACAATTGTAAGAGTTACCATTAAATGCTGATTTGGGGTTAAAGAGCCAAGCACTTTACATATATTATCTCATTTAATCTTCACAACCATCCCAAGATAACGATATCCTCTTTATTTTACAGATAAGAATACTGAGGCTTTAGTGGTTTAGTAATTCTCCCAGGGAAAAATTTAACTAAGTGGCAAACTTGGTTAATAGAGCCTAGTTTAGTGACTTAGCATTTGTTGATCTTGGTCCTCAATGAGGAGCTAGGAATATATAACCAGGAGGGAAAAGTTTTTGTCTTCAGTCTCATTCTTCTCTGCCTTGGTACATTTGCAGTTTAGGTGGAAAACTTCTAAGTCTGACCTGGCCACGTTCATAAAGCCCATAAAGTAAGTTATAGTTTCCACCCAAGGAAACTATATGTTATATATGTTATATGTCAACAAGCAAAGCTATGGGCCCATATTTATCCAAGGGAAGCATTTGAACCAGTTTATGTAGCCTCTGTAATCTCTATATGCTTGGCCCTGTGCTGATGTGGTGGAGAGTGGGGTGTTGGGGAGCAGGTCAGTCTGTTTCCAAAGCATCCCTGTCTTTCTCCCTTGCTGCTGATTTCTAGCACAGGCTTCCTTCTTGGTGTCTGCTTAGCACCTTGAGGGGCCCAGTGTTGAAGATGTAGAAGACATAGCGCTCCCTGCCATTTCTAACCTTGCCTATGCTGTGTCTCTTGACTATGATAAGATCGCTTATGTTTTGAAGTGAGTCCACATCCTCAGTGCTTTGATTTATGCTACTGCTTTTTGGCCACTAGGTCTAACTGGATTGTAGTCTCTCCTGACCCAGAGCAGGAAATACTGTTGTCTGAAACATTAGGCAACTGAGAATGGTACTTGCAACTTGTGCCATCAATGTCAATGTGAGCGAAGGAGAAGGCATTTATATGTACTCAGCCTTTGTGTTCCAGGCCAGAGTATCTTCTTGTATTTGTTTTGCTGGCAAGTTTCACCTGTTGTCTCTGGAATTGTGCAGTCAAATGGTTGAACCATAGCATCTTGTGATTCTAGTGCCTTAGCTGTAATTTCCTCTGTGAATGTTATTATCCAAGTTCATTTTCCGCATGCCAGTTTGAGCTGAGACCATCCTTCTTCCTGTTCTCCTGCCATGTCCTTGTCTTACAGCGCTGAAGATGCAATGGCATGCCATCTGGTTAAACGGTACAGAATGCCCAGTACATTGAGGTGAAGTTCCCGAGTTCAAGTTCTAGATTCACCTTTAACAATGTATGGATTCTGAGGCTTAACCGTTTCCTCATCTGGAAAATGGGCATGATAATTCCTACCTTGTAAAGAAAGTGGGAATATTAAATTAATTGAGGTAATCTATATGAAAAGTGTTTTGTAAACTAAAATGCTACAAGAATATTACTTATAAATTCTTTACAGTTATATTTTTTCATTTAAGTGAGGGCTGTTTAAACAGCAAATTAATTGAAAGTTTGCTTACTGCAGGTGTGTGTTCTGTTCATTTTATCCATTTTGAGAGCCAGATGGCTTCTCTGCCTAGTTTGTTGGCATCTTTGTGAGCCCAAGGTTCTTAAGTTCTATGGAGAATATTTAGTGGATGACAAATACCTCAAGAAATAGTTGGAAGATTACTTTTACTAAGTGCAGGAGAATATTACCTAAATAAATCAGTGAAGAAAATTTTCTTTGTCATTTAGATACTTTCTGTTGTATAGATCCCTCTGACTGTAATACATATTAAATATAGTAAAGTGAGATTAATAGGTAATTTTTTCTGAAGAAAAATGTAGCTAAATTGGTATTTGTGCTTTAAAAGTTCAAGTTTTTACAGAGAGTGTTTAAAATGTATACTGAAAGATAAATAAATCCACAGCTTACGTATTTTTCTCCCTTTTGGCATAAATTGCCATGTAAACAGAACATTTTTATTTTTATTATTATTATTTTTTGTTGATTGTCCTCCTAACTTTTGAAAAAAAATTTTATTGGTGTATAGTTGATTTACAATGTTGTGTTAATTTTAGGTGTACAGCAAAGTGAATCATATATATATATATATATATATATATATATATAAAACTGAATATATATATATTCTTTTCAGATTCTTTTTCCATATATGTTATTACAGAATATTGAGTAGAGTTCCCTGTCCTATGCAGTAGGTCCTTGTTAGTTATCTGTTTTATATATAGTAGCGTGTATATGTTAATCCCAACCTCCTAATTTAACAGAACATTTTTAAAGCAATTTTTAATTCATAAAAGTAATGTTTCTGGGGATCTAAGGTACACCATGGGGACTTCCCTGGTGCTGCAGTGGTTAAGAATCCGTCTGCCACTGCAGGGGACACGGGTTCGAGCCCTGGTCCAGGAAGATCCCACAGGCTGTGGAGCAACTAAGCCCATGTGCCACAACTACTGAGCCTGTGCTCTAGAGCCCGTGAGCCACAACTACTGAGCCCGTGCACCTAGAGCCTGTGCTCCGCAGCAAGAGAAGCCACGGCAACGAAGAGTAGCCCCAGCTCGCGGCAACTAGAGAAAGCCTGCCGGCAGCAACGAAGACCCAACACAGCCAAAAATAAATAAATAAATAAATTAATTAATTAAAAATAATAAAGTACACCATGGTGACTATACGATACAGTATTGTATACTTGAAATTAACTATGAGAGCAGATCTGAAATGTTCTCACCATGTGCATGTGCACACACACACCGCACATACACAGTGGTTACTATGTGAAGTGATGGATTTGTTAGCTAACCTTATCATGGTAATCATTTCACAACATATAATATATCAAATCATCACGTACACTTTAAACTTACACAATGTTATTTGTCAGTTATATCTCAATAAAGCTGGGGAAAGAAAAGAAATCAGTGAATGGATATAGATAGTATATATTTTCTGATTTCACGAATTATATATAGAAGTTATTGGTTATTCTTGCAACATTGTAGCCTAAGTGGATACCAGTCAAAATACCTGCATTCTTATTCCAGTTCTTTGAGAGAATAATTAAGGCACTATATAATTTCTTGAACATTTGGTCAGGGATAAAAAACAGAGCTTGTTTGTTTGTAAATAATTGAGTGTAAAGGTCTGAGGTTTATGATCTTGAAACTGTCTTGCTAGTGTCTCAGACACTAGCTCATGAACCCAGATAGACCTCTACATTAACTAATATCTAGTCTTCTATTTTTATGCAGTTGCAATAGAAATTTAAATTATTATTATTAATTAAAAATTAAATAATGATACAGGTGTGTAACTAGCTTTCAAAATACATTTACATATTTTATCCATTTGGTTTCTTAATAGCTCTATATTACTTGTGTTTCCTTTACAATTTCTAACTTTTTAGGCACGTTATTAAACTTATTAATGAATTATAAAATTCTTTCGCTCAAAAAAGGAGTAATGTTTTTGTGTAAAATTTGAAACTCAGAGAACTAAAAAATAAGAAAATTAAAATTTCCTGAAATCCCATTCCTCAGAAAAAATTATGTATTGAATTGTTGGAGGATTTCCTTGAAGAGTTTTTTTTCAGTGTATGAATATAATAAATAGACATTTTTAAAGTGGAGCATAATCAAGATCATATTTTATGTATGTAGAGTTTTGGATCTTGATATTTTTTTAATTGAACATTTTGTTTGCCAGTAAATATCTTTGAAAACATTATTTTAAATTACTGTGCAGCATTCTTTGTCATACAGATGTAAACATTCTCCTGCTATTGGATCTTTAGGTTGTTTTAATATTATAAAGCTTTGCTTTGGTATAGTAATTAATGCTGCAGTGAACATCAGGATAACATGTGTGAAAAAATTGTCAGGGCAGGTGGAGGCATATGCAAACAAATTAACAAACAAAAAAGCAGAAAGTGATAGGCAGCCTTTTAACGCTGACCATAAGGGTATTTTCCCCAACTTCTCCACCTTAATTAAAAGCTGTTTTCTCTAATAAATGCCCCACTTGCATTTCAAGGTAGTTTTTTTTTTTTTTTTTTTTAATTTTATTTATTTATTTATTTATGGCTGTGTTGGGTCTTCGTTTCCGTGCGAGGGCTTTCTCCAGTTGCGGCAAGTGGGGGCCACTCTTCATCGCGGTGCGCGGGCCTCTCACTATCGCGGCCTCTCTTGTTGCGGAGCACAGGCTCCAGACGCGCAGGCTCAGTAATTGTGGCTCACGGGCCTAGTTGCTCCGTGGCATGTGGGATCTTCCCAGACCAGGGCTCGAACCTGTGTGCCCTACATTGGCAGGCAGATTCTCAACCACTGCGCCACCAGGGAAGCCCTCAAGGTAGTTTTGTAACCGGTTAAAAACCCAACATAAAATGTAAATTTCTGGAATGGAAGTACAATCTCATCTGTGAGTAAAATACAGAAACAAATATAGCCAAATATGGTAGTCTAATTTTGGGGAATAAAGCTATAGACCTATGAATGCTTTTTGGTGGGATTTACTTTTCCTAGGGGATGTTTGTTATGATTAGTTAGAGTGCCTAGGATCACGTTAAGTGAGCTCCATTTGAATGCATAAAGTAGAAATGCCTAAAATTACCATATTCCATTGATTTTAAGCATATTTGGATTATAATGTTTTACATTTTCTGAAATTAGAATGTGTTTCCTATCAATGTGCATATTTGGTTGATGTGGGAATCCTTTTCCTATACACTTTTACTAATTTATGTTGATTTTATAATACCATTATAGACACAAAGAAAAGTGGGAGGTTTCAGACTAAGATAGTTGACATTTGTTTGTGTTTTCAGTGCTCTTTGCTCTATGTGGTTTTTTTTAAAGAAATTTTTTAAAATTAATTAATTTATTTTTGGCTGTGTCGGGTCTTAATTGTGGCACGTGGGATCTTTTGTTGCGGTGCGCCGGCTTCTCTCTAGTTGTGGCGCACGGACTCCAGAGTGCGCGGGCTCAGTAGTTGCGGTGTGGGATCTTAGTTCCCTGAGCAGGGATTGAACCGGTGTCCCCTGCATTGCAAGATAGATTCTTAACCACTGGACCACCAGGGAAGTCCCTGCTCTATGTGTATCTGCAAGAGCATAGAGATATATGGATGTCTACATTGTATCATATGCTGTGGGCCTTTGACCTTTTGATAATAATTTAATATAAGGATAGGGAATATCATGACCATGTGAGAAAGAGGAAAATTCAGTGCTTGGTTTTTGAAGTGCTTAACTCTAATCTTATCTTGGTTGTTATCTCTTCCTGCAACCCCTCTAAGCCACATGATCTTTGATTACTAAAATTCAAGATGTTGCTTCTCCATACAACTACACAATTATCAACTTTTTTGGCAGTGAGTCTTCATTTTTCATATTCTTCCATTGTGTTTAGAGAAGGGCAAATTTGACTGATAATTCTAGCCCATCCTTAAATTGGATTGTGTTAATCACCTTTTGTGATTTAAAAAGACCAAAACAAAACAATTAAACCCTCCCTGGTTAGGATACTCATTCTTTCCTACCTTTAATGGTGCTAACAGCTGCCTTGCCTCTTTGGGCTTATTCTTATCCTTTCCACAGAGAACATCTCTCATATTCCTGGTGTCCCACCAGCCCACCCCCATCATGCCTCTCCCTGTGGCTTTTGATGAGAATGAGAATAATTTTGGCCCCAAACAGAACTTCTGAAAGAATGCCATTGATCTTCTTATGTCCCTTATTTTAAAACTTGTACACTGCTGTGAATTTAAATAAATGGGCTTTCTGGTTTTGTTGTTTAGACAAAACATTAATTTATTTATTCTTATTGAGGTATAGTTAATTTACAATGTTGTGTTAGTTTCAAGTGTATAGCAAAGTGATTCAGTTATATATGTGTGTGTATGTATATATATATATATATATATATATATATATTCTTTTTCAGACTCTTTTCCACTGTAGGTTATTACAAGATATTGAGTATAGTTCCCAGTGCTATACAGTAGGTCATTGTTATTTACCTATTTTGTATATAGTAGTGTGTATATGTTAATCCTAACCTCCTAATTTATCTGCCCCCTTTCCACCCACTATCCAATTTGGTAACCATAAATTTGTCTTCTATGTATGTGAGTCTATTTCAGTTTTGTAAATAAGTTCATTTGTATCATTTTTTTAGATTCCACAAATAAGTGATATCATATGATATTTGTCTTTCTCTCTTTGACTTACTTCACTTAATATGATAATCTCTAGGTCCATCCATGTTGCTGCAATTGGCATTATTTCATTCTTTTTTTTTATGGCTGAGTAATATTCCATTGTATACATGTACCACATCTTCTTTATCCATTCATCTATTGATGGACATTTAGGTTGCTAGATGAAACATTTTATTTGAAGATTATTTTAGGGTCCTGGAAGGCAAGTTTGTTTGGAGACTCTCTGTCACATTGAATAAAGGAGGAAAATCCATTGCCTTTTCACCTGGCAGTCTTGTTGGCTAGCGAAGTGGGATGCTTCCAGAGGGTCCACTCACCACACCCCCTGCACGCCCAGTTCCCAAATTCCTCAGGATTGCTGCTCATGACATCAGAGTTAAACCCAACCAAGTGTTTCCTAGATACTTTCTAATCTCTTCTGCACATTTGTCTAAAAGTTACTTAAAGTTTTGGAGCTGTGTTTTTATATATCAGTAATGTTACTGTAGTCCCAATACACCAACACTATTTACTTACACTGGTTACAAAGTGAAAACCTTCCATTTTTTTAAAAGATTTTTTTGATGTGGACCATTTTTAAAGTCTTTATTGAATTTGTTACAATATTGCTTCTGTTTTATGATTTGGTTTTTTGGCGGCAAGGCATGTGGGATCTTAGCTCCCTGACCAGGGATCGAACCCGCATCCCCTGCACTGGGAGGCGAAGTCTTAACCACTGGACCGCCAGGGAAGTCCCTGCTATTTTAGATTTTATGAAGACTTGTTTTTGTTATTGTTCATACTGTTTGGCTTAATTGGTATCACAGCATGGGTTCCAAGTTTTCTAGGACAATCTTGATCTAAAATATTCTATCTCTATGGTCCCATGAAAGCATTTGGGTTTTCAGGTCATGAGGTCATGATTTGCTTTGGAAATTACGGTACCTGTACTTCCTGATAGCTTTGAAAAAATTTACGAAACACTGGTTAGACTCTTAAATGGCATTCTCAGCAGTACATGTGGTACAGCTGAGATGGAAAAGAGACTCTTAAAACAAGAGTTGTATTTGTTGTTACTGAAGTTTGTGAGTGCACGTGTGTGTGTGTGTGTGTGTGTGTGTGTTTTGGTGCGTTAGTAACTAACGTCCTCTTTAAGAGATATCCCAGACAGTTCCTTTCTCATTCTAAAAAGTGCTTTTTTAAAACAAAGCTTCTAGTTTCAGTGGGAAAATTACAATGTATTAAATTTGTCTTCAGAGAACAATTACTTAAAGGATAAAGTGTGTCATAAAGGGAAATAGAAGTTTGACCAGTGAATTAATTCACTCGCACTGGGGCATTACAGTGATGTGACTCATGCTGTAAAATGATAAATCAGGACAAGGGTTAGACTGGCTTTTCTGCCCATGAAGGCTTGAATGTATATGCTCACCTCAGGTGTCTTTAGGAGGCCTGAATGTGCTCACAAGGCAGATCCTCCTGCATCAGAGCCCAGGCACTTCATTCCTTCCTTTTTTCACTAAGCAGGTTTTGCGCATTTGCTGCAAAGTACTGTACTGAGGCCTATGAATGAAGTTTCCGGTCTAGTCCCTGATCCTGAAATTGCCTGTCTAGAGGGGAGGGTAGGTGGTGTATTTGAAGGAGTTCTCTGAGGATGTGTGAGGCTTACTAAAGGCCGTGTGTGTTCAGGGGGCGAGGAAGACCCTTCTGGCTTTGTGGCCAGGGAGGGTTGGAGGCACAACTGAAGTCCTTGGTCCTTGACAGAGGAACCAAGTTTCACTGGTAGGAGGAAGGAGGAGCTAAGTTCACTTTGGCTTAAGCTGGGACATTTAGGTTCAAGCTGGGAGTAACATTTGGGCAAGACCAGAAAAGCATATGGGGCAGACCACACTCATTTGCTTGTAAGTTGTGGAGAGACTTGGAGGGACACCAGTGTGGGGAGGGGAGAGGCGGGGGGAGAGTTGAAAAGGCCATCTGGCATGGTGTTCGTGCAAAATGGAACAAGGAAAGATGGGAGCCTGAGAAAGAACCTAGGAATTTGGTTCTATTATTAATAAGGTTTACTGTGAGGAATTTTTCCTGATATCAAACAGGGCTTTTCAAAATTAGATCAGAGCAGTATCTCTCAAAGAGAGCCATGTGTTATGAGAAATATCCACTTGTGTGCCTTGGTGTTTATCACTTGCTAAAATGGATTCACACCAGAAAAGTGTGGGAGAAGGCTGAGTTATCCAGAGTGAAGCAGGTTTCTTCATGACAGGATTTCTCAGAATCTTTACTATGCAAATGGCCTTGTTAATTCTCCCTTACTTGATAGTCTATTCTAGAACCAAGGTAGGCTGGCACAGTGAGCTGCAGAGACCAAGCTGAGGCACGCCCCTGGGCCTCTGTTCCCCCTCTGGCCTACTTTGGTTGCCAACACGTTGGGGTCTTCGCTGTGGCAAATGCAGGGCACCGGATGGTGGGACCTCTGTCTAGGAATCTCAGCTGCTGAGTCTCTTCTGTTCTAGCCACCTGTCCAAGTGGCAACGACCTGGGTACTCAGAAGGAGACGGGGGCTCGCTGGAATCCAGGTTACAGTGTCAGCAGTGTCCCTGTCCCCCTTTGGGCCAGTTGTTTTCAGCTTGAAAATGTTTCCAGTTGAGGGCACTTGGGTGCAAAGCTGCTCACCACCCTGGATGGGCCACCCAGGCAAAAGGTGCTATTTAAGTACCTACACAATATCCTCCATTTTGCCTCTTGGCCTGCAAAGCCTAAAATAATTACTATCTGGCCCTTTACAGAAAAAGCTTGCCTATCCATTATGGTAGCCACCAGTCCTATGTGGCTTTTAAGCACTTAGAATGTAGCTGGACTGAATTGAGATGTGCTATAAATATTTACACTTAAACATTCTGGAATTTGAAGACTTGGTACCAAAAAAAAAAAGAACATAAAATATCTCAATAATTCTTTTTTTATTAGATCAGACGGTGAAAGGATATTTTAGATACACTGGGTCAGATAAAATGTATTATTAAAATTAGTTTCACTTGTTTCTCTTTCCTTTTTTTTCCATGCGGCCACTAGCAAATTTAAAATTACATGTGTGGCTTGCATTTAAGATGCACGTTATATTTCTATTGTATAGTGCTGACTATAGCATAGCACCCAAGTTTATTGCCCACAGAGCTCTTTCTTTAAGGAGTCTCTTAAATAAACCTAGTTGGTTTCTCTTGGGGCACAAGTTTAGCAAACAGAGCCCTAAGCATATTCTAGTTTGAGGGTTTGTGTTTTGTTGACAGCTAAGCTATAGTTTAATAGATGTAAACTCTTACCGTTAAATAAAGATACATACTTTCCTTTGTGTTTTTCCAATACAGATATATTTATTATTTTATATTTTACTTTAAATCAGGTATTCACTTATTATTCTCATTATGTATGTTTTAAACAATCTATGAGGGCTTCCCTGGTGGCGCAGTGGTTGAGAATCTGCCTGCCAATGCAGGGGACACGGGTTCGAGCCCTGGTCTGGGAAGATCCCACATGCCACGGAGCGACTGGGCCCGTGAGCCACAATTGCTGAGCCTGCGCGTCTGGAGCCTGTGCCCCGCAGCGGGAGGGGCCGCGGTGGAGAGAGGCCCGCGCACCGCGATGAAGAGTGGCCCCCGCACCGCGATGAAGAGTGGCCCCCGCTTGCCGCAACTGGAGAAAGCCCTCGCACGAACCGAAGACCCAATACAGACAAAAATAATAAACAAATAAATAAATAAATAAATAAATAAAAAGAAAATCCTTTAAACAATCTATGAGCTAAATATTTCCTGTGATATAAAAATCATGACCTTATCATGTCTGCTCTGATTCAGCAACTCCACTTCTAGCCTTCTGTCCTAAGGAGACAATTGGTTGAGTGTGCAAAGATGTGTATTTAAGTACTATGCTCATTATTGCCTTTAATGAAGAAAAATTGGAAACAATTTTTTTGATGCCCCACTATAAAGATTGATTACTTAAATTATGGAATATCTACATAATTATATTGCCAATATAAATGATGGCAATGAATTATTAAAAAGTATTTAGAGACAATCAGTATTTTAAAGAGAAATATATGAATTTGTACTTTAAAAATTCTGAAAGAAAGAAAATAGGTTCTAATTGTTCATACTGATTCTCTTTGGGGAATTTTGGGTTATCTTAATTTTCCTCATGCCTATCTATAGGGTCTAATTTTCTATAATAGACTTGTATATCTCATGTAATTAATTAAAATAATTGCTTAATCACTTTGTAACTAATGCATGAAATAGCTCCTTGAAAAATTTCAGAATTCTTAGTGAGCATATTTATGTGGACAGGAATTCATAAAAATAGATTTTGTTGTCACATAATGAGGGATATGAGATAAAAAGCATTTTCCCCCAGATTCCTCACATATTGCACATAAATTGTCTTGATATTAAGGTAAGCAGTCATTGGTAGGGAGTAAAGAAGTTACTTTACCTAAAAAATAAAGTTCTTACTTGAAAACCTTCCGAGATCTACCCTGGGGTCTTCACTTCACCACAATTGTGATGGCCAGTGATGGCCAATTATTTTCCTCTAAAATAATTTCCTGAAATTTAAAAATGCTTCATGGCTCGTTATTTTTAAGTGACCCAGCATAGGAAGGATGTGGAGGGGGTGGAGTACCATGGGAACTCCTGCCAGTTAATGGAAAAATTGTTTGAAAGTGGACTAAGGTCACCAAAAGTAGCCTAAAGTGATTGCTATTACAAAGCAAAGTTGTTTTTTTTTTAAATTTTGGCAGGCAAATACGGAGTGTGTGACTGACCCCAATAGGTCTGGGTAGTTTTTGGCATTTTGTTTATTTCCATGATGAAATTCAATCCTGAGAATCAGTTGAAAATGTAAGAAAATTACTTTCACCGTAGTAGTTAATAGGTGAACCCCAGCTAGCAAGCAGAGCTCTACAAATGGGATTTACCTTTAACATTCACAATGTTAAACAAAGTTTCATAGAATCTATTACATGTGCTATTCTGGTATTATATATTTTAAACAATTTATCCATCGCTTCAGCTAAGTTAATGGGAAATAAGTCAACAGCAGTATGTATATCATTAAAAAATTGGTGATAGGTTCTTTAGATTATTAAGACATTAATGGAGTCAAATGTTACCTGCTCCATCCAGTGAGGTAGTTTGTAATTCTCTGTGCACGTACCACCTCATACACACTTCCTACAGCTTTGGGATCATTGTGGTTATTATCTATGCATCTGTCTGTGTTCTACTAAACTCTGAGCTCCTTGACCACCAGAACTGTGTCTTACTTGCTTTATGTATCCCTAGCTACCATTACAAGACATGTTGTTAGTGCCTTTTAGATGTTTATTGAAAGAAGGAAAGTAGGAGAGGAACGTTCTGGATGGTAGAATTATTAATTAATCCTTGTATTCAAAAGGCAGTAGTCTGAATTGCCTCATGCCCCATGCTTTGTGAACACAAGAAAATCCAACAGTCTTTAACTTGGGAGCTTAAGCTACATATTTTTCAGGGAGAAATCTCTCAGTATTTGTTGAAGTCCATCCTTTTATCTCGCTCATCACTACTTGAATTCAGACCCTTATCTTACCTCAGTTGCACTTCGTGACCTCCGTGCCTCCTTTCCAGTCCATCCTCCACATTACCATCACACCTCTCTCTTTAAATCAGTATGATCAGATTATTCTCCTGCTTAATGTCTGTCCTGGCTCCTTGTAACTGCTAGATAATCCTGCTTCTTTGCAGGACCCCGGAGCCCTCAGTGGTCTGGCCCAGTTACTCCCACTCTCCTCATGTCTGGACCCCAGTCATGCCACACAGAGGTGGTCATCATTCTTTAACAGGCCGTGTGCTTTACTGTGTTCACTGCTTGAAATGCTCTCCAGCTTCCTAGTTCTGCCAGATGCCCTCCTCTTCCATGGAAGACCAGCTCTCTGACCCCGCCAGGGAGTTTGCCACACCCTTCCAGTGGTCCCTGTCCAGTGCTTCTCAGCTCTCTGATTTGCCTTTTGTATTTGTCTTTTGCTTCTTGACTTCTACTTCAATTCCCATGGCTCAGCTACATTGCTCAAGAAATGGGAGCTCCCATTTACTGAGTGCTGACTGTATGCCAGGCATTTTGTTGACTTGGTTCCCACTGGATCAACAAATCCTTGGGGGCTAACCATTTACCCTGGGCTGAGCATCTAGTCGGGCAGGAGCTCTCCAAATAAAACATATTGGTTGACTGTAGACCTTTCCATCATCTTTTAAAATAAGCAGACAAGTATCCTAAGTCATTTGAATTCAACACTCATTTTATTTTGGCTTCAGGCAAAGACAATTTTTGCAAATACGTTAAGTGGTGGGTCATTGTGTAGTGACATCGCTCGTTTACTCTGCTAGTTTGTTTTTGAGCAAATCGTTGTACGCTAGTGGGAAGCAGACCATGGAGGGAACACGGGGATATGGTTTCACTTAAAACTAAGAGTGTTGCCCCGGAACACTGAGACGAAAGGAGAATAAAGCCAGAATAATGATGGTGATAAGTGTAAAATGTAGATTCTTTGTTAAAGGAAAACCACTGTGAAATAGCTCATCACAGTTTCATATGACTTGAAATACTTCGTGACATATATTCTGTTCTCCAACTGCCACCTCCATCACTCCTGTTACTTTTTGCCTCTGTTTTTGATCATGGTGTGAAGTTCCCTTCTTCCATCACTGCCAATCCAGTGGTTCCTTAGAAAGCTATGTTAGGGATCACCTTCACAGTGCTTCCTGTTATATCTGCCATCTTTCTCTTTATTTCATTTATACCACATTATCATCTCCACTTCTATGTAGCTTTGAAATAAATGCACTCTATGTATATATTTTTATTTTTTATTATTCTGCGAAGTACTTGTAGCCAAGGCCAATATCTTATTTTTCTTTTAAGTTATCTGGAGTTCTTAGTACCATTCTGTGAAGGTTGTTATTAAATGTTAGAGTCTTCCTGAATTAAATCATTGTTAAGTGTTTGAAATCTTAGTTGATGTATACATAGTCCAGGCCCTGATGGATACTGTTTGCATTTATTTGATAGCAGGTGAGAGAGACACATACTGCCTGGCTTCAGATACTGACTTTGCTACGTATTAGCAGTCTATCCTTTCTGTGCTTCAGTTTTTCATCTCTTAATGAGGCTGAAAGTCACATCCAGTTCATAGGGTTGATGCAGGGATATAACAGTGTTGAGAGCAGACATGTGCAAAATGCTTAACAATATTAACCTCTATGTATAGCTTGTACATACAAACACAGAAAAATGAAATCTAACACAATATGTGTAGTTTGTATATACATGATTTACTTTCATGATTATAAAATTGACTTGTTGCAGGCATGAAAAAAATTAAGGTGACATTAATTGTGACTCAGAAAGTTGAACATTATTACTATTATTTTTTAAAAGAAAGAACTCCGTGTGTGTCAATACTTAAAATCAGGTTAAGTCTACTGTATAAAGTCTGGCCTAAAGAAACTGAATGTTAAAAGAATTGAGTAAAAACATACTTATGGAAATGTTTTTCGTGATTTTGCTCACTTCTGGGCAGCCATTTTTAGTTTAGACATCCTACTGTAGTGAGGGTTCCTTAAAGACTCGTCTGTGTGAAATTTTGTGTTGGAGCAAACTTTATCATTGGCACAACTAATAATGTTGCTGCAGTTTGGAGCTATTACTGTAGAGTGGTGGGAAAATGTTTTCATAAAATGTCCCGTCGTGTTAGCAAATGAGAACGGGAGGATGGCAGCAGACCATGAGCAGAGCGGTTACCCTACTCCCCGCCCAGCTCCATTTTTGCAGCCTGGGCTTTATTATATTCTTGTATTCTGAGATGTATTCCATGACTGCCAACACGATACAGTGTAGTTATGCTGTAGTTAATCATGCCATCAGTCAGTTTATAAAACTCAATATAGTCATATTGTGTAAAATGCAATTATAATACGAGTCATAATGAGATGTGAGAGATGGATGAGTCCTCTGGGAACTATTCGCTGACTTCTAGAATACTGTTCTTTGTGTGGATTGTTTATTGGATTCTGGGATGCCTGTGCTTATGTAGTCTCTCCCTTCCAGCCTAACTTTAGAGGCTGCCAAGGTGGGGAGGGCAGACGGCTCTGTCTGTTGCGCACTTGTTTGTGCTGGGGGGCTGAGCAGGAGCGGTGTTTCCTGGCGAAAGGAGGGCCGTTTTCTTAGCACACAGGTGCCTTGCATTTGCTAAGCTCAGTGCTCCCATTGCCCAAAGAAAAGGCCCTACCGATTTGACTGCCGGAGGGCTTTTTCTTCTTTTTCTGTCCAGCTGGAGGGCCACTTTCTAAATTGCACAAAGGCACACTATCTCGTCTAATAGTGACTTGATTTCCAGGGTCTGTAGGAAGGAGGTGAGCTCCTTCATGCCCACAGTTTCATGGCCAACTCAGAGTCTGTTCTCGGAGTCCTGAGGATCCTCCTGATTGTTCCTGTACACTTGCTGGCTCTGGAAGGAGTGGGAAGGGAACTCTAGCCACCAGCAGTTAGGACCCCCATTGCTGGGCCAAAGAGTTCTGAGGCTGGGGCTCCGCTCTGCCGGGGGCATTGCCGTTCCCTGGCTGGTTGCACCAGCGGCTCTTCGTGGTAGTGGCCCTGTTTTAATGAGCGGGGCCGTGGGTCCAGGTGCAAGCCTGGTGGGGGCTGGGATGGGGGCTTGTCAGGGTGCTGCTCTGCTCCCCAGGCCAGCCCTGTGCAGGTCGTGTAGCCAGTCATAGGGCCCGCACCTGTCGCCCCAGCCTAAGCTCTGAGCTCCCTGACACTCTGGGCCCCTCTTCGTTGTTGGCTCTTCCTACTTCCCAGCTAGATTTTCCCTTCCCGTGGGGCGGCTGCTGGCCGGCTGGCTGGCTGGCATGCCCCTCATCCTGGTGACTTCTAACCTCTATTCTGTGGGCATTCCTTGGTGTGACTCTGGGAAAGAGGGGAGTTCAAATTGCCATCATACGTTAGAAGTGCTGACTTCTTACTACATGGAGGTTCACACGGGGTGAACTGCATAAGCTTGGGTAGGTGATGGTGCTTCTGTAGGTTGGAGAAGTTTGTAAATCAGACTAGAGCCTGTCAAGGCCTAGATTGTGCATTTCTAACAAGCTTAGGGAGACCTCATCAGGGTTCTCACACTCAATAGGACCTTTTCTGCCTTTTTCCAGTTTTACCTCCAAGTCCCACCTTACGCACCCCTTTATATTTTATTTTATTTTATTAATAGAGCTATTTCTGGTGTGTCTGTTTGCTTTGCTATCACTGAGATGTGTATTAATACACATTTGAAGAACCTTTTCAACTATCGAATGTGTTCCCAGGATACTATCTATGAAAGCAAAATAGTTGCTTTTATTTTGAAAATGTTTTTCTTTTTAAATTACGCAAGCATGTTTAAATTTTACAGAAATATTTTGAGCACCTGTAGTTTACACAGAAACTTTACCAGAGAAGGTGTCTGTTAACCCGTCTAACAACTTCGATGTGAATTCTGGAGGCAGAAGGCCTTTAGATAAGTCAAGTGCTGCCGTGGGTAAATTTAAAGGCTGGTGGACCTTGTAGACGCGGGGGTGACTCTCAGGATGGGATATCCGGGGAGGAAATCCCTATTAGGATGTTCACAATGCAGAGAGTCTTCCACACGAGTACCTGCCACATTGCTTCCCAACCTCTCCATCATAACCCCTCCCCTAAGCTGCATCCTGGACCAGAGAAGTCCCATTGCCTTTAACAGAGAGAATAGAACTCTTTGCACACGTCACAGAGGCAAGTTACTCAGTGACTGTGACTGATTGAGACTGAGAGACCAAGACCCTCAGTAAAGGCAGTACTGTCCTCGGAAGGACCCTGCTTCTTAGATCTGAATGTTCCCTTTGGTGTTGAGGCTGTAGGAGGGATGGTTTCCCCAGCCCCACCCTGGAGCACCCGTGACCTTCATGCCTGTGAGGCACATGTCGCAGGGAATTGACTTTCTTGAGGGTTTCTGCAAGTTCATCCAATGTAATCTAGTATCTGCTCCACTTTGTTTCTGGTTATTAAAGCAAAGACTAGCGTTCTAATTTGCAGAAGAGAATAAGAGGGAGGTACAGTCAAGGGCTTACTTTGAAAGAGAGAAGAAACTTCAACAAAATAGGAAGGAATTGGTTCTAGGATAAGCTTCAGAGTAAGTTATAAAGATGATCATCCCATTTCAGGCTTCTTGATGGTTTTAGGGGAGGCTTAAAATATAGACTAAGCTTCATGAGGAAAAATACATGTCACTATTTTCAGCCTTTTTTGAAAGTTTGTTCTGAATTATCTTCATCTCTGCCTCATTTCAAAAAGAATTTGATACAGCCTGTCTTAGTCTGTTTGGGCTTAAGTATCAAAAATACCATAGATTGGGTGGCTTATGAATGACAGAAATTCACTCCTCACAGTTCTGGGGGCTGGGAAGTCCAAGATCAACACACTGACAGATCTGGTGTCTGGTGAGACCCGCTTCCTGGTTCACAGATGGCCAACTTCCTGCTGTGTCCTCACATGGCAAAGGGGTGAGGGAGCAATTTGGGGTCTCTTTTATAAGACACCAATCCCATTCATGAGGCTCCACTTTCATGACCTAATCATTTCTTAAAGACCCCATCTCCAAGTACCATAACACTGGGGATTAGGTTTTGACATGGATTCTGGGGTGGGGGGACACAAGCATTCAGTTTATTGCACAGCCCACAAAGATACACCCACAGAGATTAAAAATAAAATAAATTATATAAGGAGATGGAAAGAAAAGAAGCTAGGAATAGGGTCAGCACACAAAACATTTCCTCAAAGATGCCATTCACTAATTAGAAGTGAGCTACAGATTTGGCTGAGAGCGTCCGGGCTCCCTGAGTCAGTGATAAGATGCACTGTGGCCCTAAGATTAAGGCTCAGCAGTTTTCCCTGTGCTTAGACTCGAAAGAAACACCTCATAAAGGGAACGTTGTATGTGTAGTAAACTATGCTTTTACCAGCATTCCTCAAATAAATGGTAGAGTGTTTTGTGGGACTGTTTTTCAAAAGGTCTTTCGATACAGGCTGATGGTATATACATGCATAATTTAGTGAGGGCCCCAATTTACAAGGGCCCCAAATGACGAAGTCTAAGTATACAGCTCTCTGACTGCTTCCAGGGATAAAATGATCAAGTCTGGAGAAATGGATGGACGCATATCCATTATGCAGTCTTCCACGAGCGTTATTTTGCTCAACAGAGCTATATTTTGAAATGAAATATATTTTGAATGTTAAGTTAAATTGTTTAAAAAGGGAAGAAAATTTGTGACTAAAGCTTTCTCTAGCAGAACGTCATCAACTTTAATTTCAGGGAAAGTTTATACAAAATAGATTAAATCCAGTGGCTGCTACTGATCGCTCAGTTGCCTAATTTGTATAGTGAGAGGTTTAAATATATCGTCAAGGTTCATTTTGTCTTGAAAGTCCTCTGTATTAGCCTAGGTCTTGGCAAGTAAGAGCTGATATTCTCACACTGGGTAATTGAGGGGCGGTCAGTAAAGAGACCACTTGCAAGGGTGAAGGCAGGGTTTTGGGAACCAGCAGGGCATAGTGCAGTGCCCAGGGCTAGCTGGAGCAGGGAGCCCTTGGCACTTCTAGGCCTGAAGGCATGAGGGGAGGAGAAGCGGTTATAGAAACTGGAGAGATTAGCTTTGGGGAACTACTCGACAAAAGCTGTAGAGGGATGCAACCAGTCGTGGTAGAGAGTTGAGCTCAGCTTCACTCCCCCTCCCATCTCTGGATGGTGGCCACCATGGGCCAAACCCAGTAAAAGGCTGGAGGGTTTCTGTATACCTCAGCTTCCAGGGGCACAGAGCGGGGTGAAGAAGTGTGGAGTCGGGGAGGGGAAAATAGAAGACATGCAGCACTTGCCGTAACTTCGCGTTCCTAAACAAATGCTTTGATTTTCCTCAAAGTAAAGAAATTCTGTCTTCCTGTTGTCTCCACTCAGGACCTTATCTCTGGTTTACTGCTGTAGCTCCAGGGCTTAACCCAGGACCTGGTCTCTGGCAGAGTTCAGTGAATAAAGGGCCCCTGGGCAGTGACGGGCACGTTAAGTAAGTGGCAACAATCAAATTGCAGAGCCGAGGAAATAAAGCCGACGTGAGCTGACCGCTTTGTCCGATTTCTGAGAGTCTGTGTTATCCTTGTCCTAATGAATCCTTTGAGAATAGTTTTCGGATGGCAGGACAAAGATAAAACCTTCATAAAATTTCATTTGCTGCTTTCATCTTTATAGTGTTGGAGAAAATTCCATTTCTGATCCATAAATCTCACAGATGAATGACAAGATGGCCCTGTGGCCTTGCCTCTGTGACAGGCTCTCTTGTGAAAAACCCCCCTCTTAGCTAGTATTCACTGACGTGGTAGCTTGAAGGAAGATCAGCTGTGCCACAAAAATGTTGTGATTTGAAGTCAAGCATGGGAATATACTCTCCTGAGGGAATTATAGTGGATTTTCCTCCAGCTTCTCAAACAATAGTACATTTCTCAAAAAGTTCAATTGGAGTATTGTTTATACACAATAAAATTCATCCACTTAAAGTATACATTTCCATGAGTTTGGGCACATGTATACAATTGTGTAGTCACAACCACAATCAAAATATAGAGTATTTTATCACCCCAGAAAGTTTACTTGGGCCCCTTTGTGGTAGATCCCCATCCGAAGTCCTGGCTCCAGGTAATTTCTAATGATTTTTTGTCACTGTAGCTTTGCCTATTGTAGAATTTTATATAAATGGAATCATATATGGAGTATAGCATTTAAATTTTAGAATCAGCATTTCAATTTTTTACAAAAAAGTCTCCTGGGGTTTTTATTATATATTTGTGTTTACATGTTTATACAAGTTAATATTTACCCAAGTACACACACGGTTAAAATGATCTGAGTAGTGTAAGAAGATTTAAAATGAAAAGACAAGTCTACCGCCCACTCTTTCTCATTTCTAATCCCACTTCAAGAGCCCACAGCATTTAATTCTGTCTGCCTTTCCTGCTTCTGGAGGTTTTAATTAATATACAAACCGCTGTTTCTTGACAGTATTGTTGGGGAGGAAGGAATTTCCCTCTACCCTTCTAGGTTCTTCTGGCTGGCCTAAGAATTAAATTGACATAAGACAGATTAACAGGAGAAAATCAGACAAAAGTTTAATAACATATATACATGGGAGAGACCCAGGAGAACTGAGTAACTTGCCAAACTGGCCGAAATCCTCACCTTTTATCCCATCTTCAGCTAAAGACAAAAGAGGATGTTGTGGGTAGTGCTTTGGGACTTCAGAGGGGAGGAAGGCAGTTCACATGGAGATAGAAAAGCAACTGTTTGGTAAATAAATGTTTGCCGGACTATACGGAGACAATGGGATGCAGAGTGGACTCTGGTCTCTAGGCCCTGCTGAGTTTCCCTTGCGCATATTCTTTGCAGGTATCTCTGGTAAGCTCTATTCTGGGAACAGGTCCTCTATCTAAATGCTTTTAGGCAGTGAGGGGGAAGGTCACAGTTTTTTTCCTGAGTCTTTTGGGCCTTGATTTTTCTCACCTCAAAATAATCTGCATTGCCAAATGTCTTCAAAGACATTTTGGGGTGACACGTTTTGCTCCCCTACGTTTTCTGTTGACATTGTGCAGTGAGAGATGACGATTTCGCTCATTACTTTACCTCCTCTACTCTTTCCCTGTCTCTCTCCTCCTCCCGATAGTTATTAGTCAAATCACTATTTTTATTGCCTCTGTTGCTTACCTTTGAAACTTAAGTGCTTATTCTTGATTTTATGCCTTAAATTAAACTAACACTTTAAAGAAGAAAGTAATTACAATTCTTGGACTCAGTAGACTGTCCTTTATGTAAAATAATTGCATAAATGATAAATTTCAGGGTTGGGGATCAGGCATGACCAGTTAAGTTACTTTGCCTCAGTGAGTGTGTGTGTGTGCGCGTGCACACACGCACATGTGTGAATTGATATGATTCACTTTCGTTTCAGTCATATATTACGGGGTCTCCAACCCCTGGGGCCGCGGTCTGTTAGGAACCGGGCCACACAGCAGGTGGGCAAGCAAGGGAAGCTTCATCTGCCTCTCCCCATCGCTCCCCATCGCTCGCATTACCGCCTGAGCCATCCCCCGCACCCCGTCCGTGGAAAAATTGTCTTCCACGAAACCGGTCCCTGGTGCCAAAAAAGGTTGGGGACCACTGATCATTACAAAACAGCTAAACTAGACCTTTGATGTTAAAAACGTTAATTTGTGTTAAAGAAAATTCAGAATGAAATTGCAGGAGACTTGGGAAAGGCTGTGTTTGTTTCACTTCTTTGGTGCACACGGGTTCAGTAAAGTGAACCAAGAAGGAAGTTTCCTCATTCTAGCAAGAACATGAAATTTAAAATGAGGCATATGATAAAAATTAGCTAACAAAGATTTTACAGCTAAAGACTCCCCTTATATTGGCAATTAATCGAGTTGAAACATTCTTAGCCAATGTTACAAAAAACCTTTCAGAGTAATATTTATGAACACAAGAATACTTTCTTTGTAATTCTATAAACAATCATCTTTGAGATGTTAAAAGGAGATTCTGTTTTCCTCGATTATGAGGAGCTGCAGGCGCAGATAGGGTGGTTTACTAATTTACCTTCTCAAAGTCTTCTTCGGAAGCTGTCAGATTTGCCTTCATCATCTGACATCTGGCATCCAGTTTGTGGGTCAGACTTCTCCACGGACTCTGCAAACTACAATTCTTCATCGAGCAGAGGGTCTTTTCTGCGCTTAAGGATACTATGGACTCTCACTAAAGGCAAGAATGAAGAGACTTCGGAATACAAGAGCAAACCCCTCTTACAGCAACATCAATCTCAAGAAATTTGTTTAGTTAAGTCTAACAACAACAAAACAACAACAAAGTATGATCTCAGTGAGGCCCAGACAACCATTTTTCTTTCTTGGTGTATTTATCGAGGGAAGATGGCTAAAGTGGGAATTCTGAAATGCTGAAACAGCAATAGCTTCACATATCATGGAACTCATTTGTTTTGTCACAAAATGCAAAAATTTCTGTGGTTCATACAGAAGTGAAACTCAAAGCACAGGAGAAAATTGGGCAGTATTTGCTTTTAAAGTTGTCAAAGCTTTTATCTCTCCATTGAGAACAGCTGCATCTTTAAAATAGGAAGATGACCGTGGGAACATAGCATAAGAACTGTTGCTGGAGGAGAGTTTTGAATGACTGGAACAAGAAGACATCATGTTTGCTGAGCTATTTCTTCCAGAAGCTGAAATTCCCAGGGGAAGGTGCTCACGTATTGGGCAAATAAGGCCTGAGGTAACCTTTCCACAGTGGTTACCATATTCCAATTTTATAACTTTTAATGATATTTGTAAATTTCTATTTCTTATTTCACCAACTTTTAACAGTACCTCTTGATTCTCTGTTTTCTGCCCTTCCTTCTGCTCTCCTCCCCCAATTTTTACTGTGAAAATTATTATGATTGAAACTATACATTTGAAATTTAAATAGTCGTCTGCTTTATATATAGGTTGATTTTTGAGAGACAAAAGCTGAAAGTAGGTTTTATTGCAGTATACAGAGTTATACTGTGATTAGATTTCTTTCTCTCTGGTACCAGGGCCACAACTTCTTTGTCTTCAAGAAATAAGTTTAAGGACTTCCCTGGTGGTGCAGCGGTTAAGAATCTGCCTGCCAATGCAGGGGACACGGGTTCGAGCCCTGGTCTGGGAAGATCCCACATGCTGTGGAGCAACTAAGCCTGTGCGCCACAACTACTGGCCCTGTGCTCTAGAGCCCATGAGCCACAACTACTGAGCCTGAGCTCTAGAGCCCATGAGCCACAACTACTGAGCCCACGTGCCACAACTACTGAAGCCCATGCGCCTAGAGCCCATTCTCCACAGCAACAAAGAGAAGCCACCACAATGAGAAGCCCATGCACCGCAACGAAGAGTAGTCCCCACTCGCTGCAACTAGAGAAAGCCTGCGTGCAGCAACGAAGACCCAACGCAGCCCCAACGCAGCCAAAAACAAACAAATAAATAAATTTATAAAACACAAAGAAATAAGTTTAAATAAATTCTCTTTCCAATATACTTAGCACATTTGGCCACGTTTTAATGGGTTTCATATTTGCACCATGAATTTCTTTTGCATTTTCCCTTCCCTGGATTTCTGTATTGCTTTTTGTTTTTTTCCATTGAGAGCTGCATAGAATACACGCCCACCCTTGTACACCCACTTTCCACTCTTCTTTACCCTATACTCTCTGCTTATATGCATTGAATCAATAGACTACCATGCCTGGTAACTTCTAGTTGGGTTCAGCCAGTAAGGAGCCCAACAGGAGATAGGCATGTGGATAAAGAACACTGCCTGCCATTTCAGTAAACAATGACTGTTGACCACCATCAAACCATCAGCCCCAGCAGCTGGTCCCCGACAGTGCACCCTGAGGGGGATTCAGGATGGAGAAAAACAGGATACTGACCCTAGATAGTTAAGATGTATATAAAAGGAATAATTTTTATAAGACCAGACTCTTGCATCTTCCCATACATAGAAAAGCACTAAAATCATCAATTGAGATATCTGTTTTTTGTGATTTGCAGTAATCTTTTGATGTTTGACTACATTTTTTTTTTCAGCGAAAACTCTTATATATCCTGGCCTCTCCCTTACCTCTTTGGAACAGTTCCTCAGAGCTATCTGAGAGGTTGTTTCCCAGGCTATTGTCCTCAGTAAGATTCCTGAATAAAATATAACTCTCAACTTCTAGGTTGTGCATTGGTTTTTTTTTGTGGTTTTTTTTTTTTTTTTTTTTCAGTCGACAGGCAGGAGTGGGGAGAATTAAGTCAGCATATGCATTCCGCTGGATCCCTCTCTGTGAGATTGCCTCAGTCTGGCTACGTACTTCGACTAAAGGTCACTTTTCCTTTTAAGGTAGCATCCTTGCAGACTCCCTACCTTTTTGATTCGGGTAAATACTAACTCCCCTTGTCCCTTAAGGCTTGGAGAGGGATGATATTCTCACTGTTTTTGGCACCCCAGTTACTGCACTCTTTTCCTCAGTGTTGTAAATGTACCCTAAATTATCCTAATCTGAGGGTGCCACTGGTTTCCTGTTGGTATCTTAACTGATGCAGTGAACTCTTCCTAGTAAAAGTTTAAGTGTCAAGGGCATATCTGACTTTACCCAGTGCTGGATTGTCAAAACCACGCAGACACCTCTGATGGCGTGGGCCTGGTGTTTGAACGCAGCAGATTTCAGAGGGTACATTGTCTTGGTGGTGTTCTGTGCAATCTGCATGTTATGACTGAACAAAGAAAGGCTTTGTTCAATTTGGGTTTCTTCAACGTGGTATAAAAAGCACAGATAACTACAACCAGGGATGTTGTTGGCTAGCTGAATTCAAACAGAGCTGCAGCCCTGACACTCTGTCATCTTGGCCAAGACCAAGAAGACCACAGACAAAGCCAGGACAACATGCCTAACTGGACATCAGCTGCTTGCTGCTGCACCTCGCAGCCTCTGTAACTATGGAGCTAGATGCTTCAAAAATGAGATTAACATATACACACAACTATATATAAAATAGATAACCAACAAGGACCTACTATGTAGTACAGGGAACTATACTCAAAATTTTGTAATAGCCTATAAGGGAAAAGAATCTGAAAAAGAATATATATATAGTGTTTATATATTTATTTACTTATATGTATAACTGAATCACTGTGCTGTATACCTGAAACTAACATGACATTGTAAATCAACTATACTTCAATTAAAAAAAAAAAATGAGAACCCGTGAGTGGTGAGGGAGGTGACTTGTTTGCATGGCTGAGTTATGCACCAGTGAGTGCTGTCACAGTTATTTTATATTTTTCTCATTTCCTGTTTAAATAGATTGGGCATATCTACCAGACTTAAGGATGCATGCAGCCTTAGTTAAGAAGCACTGTTCTAAAGAGATTGAGATGATATTTGTGATCCAACAGGCTGTTTTTCTTTCTCTGTTGTTATGTCTTCACCCCTGGGAAATACAATTGTTAACCCAGTCAATAGCCTTCCAGCAGCAGTCTTTTTTATTAGATTTGTGAATGAAGCTAGTCTTTGTTACATAGGTCTTCTCTAGTATAATTTTAATCAAGGATGAGATACTCTGAGCTAATGATGGGCTCGAGTGGGGAGTTATCTGCCTTTGTTGGGCTTCTCTGCTGTGTAAATTTGGATTCACTGCAGGAGCCCACAGCTTTCAGGTGTACTACTTGGTATCCCTGAAAAATGTATCCCTGCAGTCTTGGTATGTTTTATTCTTTTTACACTTGAGCATCTCAGTTTTCACTGCCATTTTAGGGCCCTCTGACTTAGTCTGCGTGGCCGCTGTAACAAAATACCACAGACTGGGTGGCTTATAAACAACAGAAATTTATTTCTCACAGCTCTGGAGGCTGGAAAATCCAAGATCAAGACCCCGGCAATTGGGTGTCTGGTGAGAGCCTGCTTCCTGGTTTATAGAAGGCCATCTTCTCACTGTCCTCACATGGTGGAAAGAGTGAAGGATCTCTCTGGGGTCTCTTTTTATGAGAGCACTAATCCCATTCATGAGGACTCCACCCTCATGCCCTAATTACCTCCCAAAGGCCCCGCCTCCTAATTTCTTCTCATTGGGCGTTAGGACTTAACATATGAATTTTGGGGGAACACAAACATCTAGTCTGTTTGTACCCTCAGACCTCATTCCTTTGGGACCACAAAGATGCTCCTTGGTACTCTGGGGGTCAAGGATTCCCTCCTTCTTGAGCACGGCTGCCACCCCTGGGCAATTGAAGGGTATGATGTGGATGTTTGATGACCAAAGGGCTTTCACAGACATACACGTGTACTGTTCTTTTTTGAAAAGCCAGAGCAACTACCTCATGACACCTAATTTTACCCTGATTTGTATTTATTTACTTGTTTTCTTGCCTCTGTTTTGCTGTGGGATTGTAAGCTCCTTGAGGGCTGAGAAAAAGAGTTTCTTATCTTGATAGACAAACAGTTCCCAGCACAGTTTTGGCTGTATGGTAGACACTTAGAAACCTGTGTTAGGTCGAAGGGAAATCTGGGCTTCTCCTCACCTGCTGGTTCGAACAGGGCCTTGTCTTCCATGTCCTCTTGAACTGTGACAGAATTGGTGGCCTCTTAGGAATGGGAGAAAAGTGTCCATTCATTTTGGTTGGAAATGGGTTCATCTGTTCAGTTTATCTACGAAGACACATCGATATGTGGAATTAGATAATTTGGTTACCACTGTAGGTTTTAGCAAATAGCTTTGCATCAGTAGTCCAGTTGGCAAACTACTATATATATTCAGTGGAAAGTATGTTTTCAGAAAGAATATCAACCAACTTTTCCTTCTAGTTTAGCTTTGTTGGAGGAAGTAAAAGTGGCATATTTAGCATTTAACAACTCTTCCTATTTATAGAGGGGGAGTAGTTATCAAATTTGTCAACTTCATTTTCAGGGCTTTATTTTTTCTCTGCAATACATCTAATTATTTATTTGCTTTTCTTTCCCACATTTACATTCTGGATACTGGATTTAGTACTATGTTTTGATCCAGGTATTTACTAAAATAGCTAGGTGGCTATTGAAATGCCATTCATTTGCTACCTGTTTTAAATGATCGATCATGGAAAAAAAAACTATAACTGAGAAAGAGTTAAGGAACATATGGACAATATCTTGTGGTGACCTATCCATTCTTAATATTTTCTGTGACTCAGAAGATGCAGTTTTGTCATTGTAAACAACTGATTATGTGATATTAAAATGAAGGGACTATAATTACTGCTGGATAAATTTGCATCTTTGGAAGAAGTAAAAAAAAAAAATCTTAGTGTACCTTTACTTAGTAACAGTCTAGATTTTAAAATATATTAGTTCCTGTGGAATATCCAGATCATGTAAATAAGAGTATTCATTGTGTAGACCTGGAAATTTTGTTATTAAGCCATTTTTTTCCAGGATTTTGCAAGATGTTATCTCACTAGATAGAGTGAGATGGAATATTTGATAATAGAATTATCATTTTCCCCAACAATAAATTATCAGCATTATGGTACATTTATTATGACAGGTTTGGCAAGCAGCGTGGCAGACCTGACTCTGACCGTTGGTCCACTTATGGACAAGAGCCGCTTTTTTGATGTCTTCAAACCAGATGGAAACTGTTAATGAGAGTCCCTTGAACTCTGTCCAGTGGGTGTGAATTGGTCAAAGTAATTGATTACCTGCCAGAGGAAAGTAGCTATCTCAGTTTTTTTAATATCACAAAGGGTTAGGTTTTTTTTTAAATAAAGGAAAAGTAAATTGGTTTGTATCTTAAGGTTTATTCATGAAAACAAACAATTTTTCAGCTTTATTGAGGTATAAATGACAAAATTGTATAAAACCAGTATGTTTTGATTTCAGGCATCAAAATAGAAATCATCAAAATAGAAATACAGGGTCAGTGACGAGGCTGAACTGTATAGATTTAGGTCTATAGTTAGAAACAGAATATCTACTTTTTCTCAATTATTTTAGGAAAAAGAGGCCTATATTTTCTTCCCCAAACGGTGGGGAGCTGAGCCTTCTACATGTTTACCATTGTCCTAGGTCTTTGAAGAGAGCCCTGGAGGTAACAGCTGGGGCTTCGCCTAGAGAGGGGCTCACGTAACTTTAGAGCAGAGGTGCTAACAGGGTGCCGGGTGTATGCATCCCCATCCTCCGGTTTAAAAATTCCTGCCTGAAAGTAGAGTGCCTACTGCAGAGCTGCTGGTGAAATGACAGCTAGGAGCTGACATGTGTGCTTGTGTTTGTGTTATTGTTGGCAGGCAGGCTGGTCAGAGCCTCAGAGCATTTAAGGTTCTCTGGGATGATTTGAGGCCTGTAGCCAGAATAAAGCTCTCATTTGCTGCTGAGCTCTAAACACAATGAGCAGTTTCCTGTCATTGAACGGGGGAGAGAAAATAATGCTCAGCTCCTGAGTTTTAGATGTTCTTAGATTTCAGGTCTCCTCCTTGATTTGAAACCAGATAGGGCTTGGCACGTTACTTCTTGCATGCCCTTTTGTTTCCGGGCAGTGATTGACCTACTGATCACGGAGTGGGATCCATTTCCCAGTAAGTTCATGGACTTTCTGTGAGTAAGAAGTGGGGCAAACAGCTAAGAGGCTGTTTTGGGTGTGGTGTGAGGCCAGGAGGCTGCACGTCCAGTCCAATAGCAACGTTCCACCAGCTGGCTTGTGAGTAAGAACCACTGGACACCTAACTACTTGGTTAAACCATTTGAAGCAGATTCATTTCTTACATCTTAATAATGTATTGTTCTTTAAAGCAGGTGGCTCTCTTGGCTGGCTTTTTCCACAGGATGGTATATGCAGCTATTTAATTTGGGTCATTTCATCAGTTGAAATGGCTCTGGAGAATTTACCATCTTAACAGATAGAGGCAGGAGTTCCAGAGCTTGGGTAGCATAACCAATCGCAGGGCAGCAAATATGGAAAAAGTATAAATGCCCTGATTGAAATCATAATCTACATAGATGATTGTTTTCTCCTCAATATGACATCATCAGTATTCTTTACTTGGAACAGAAGTGCAATGCATGCTGATAAACTTTTAGTATTTGTTTTCAGCTGCACTCATCCCCACAGTGAATTTTAAAACAATTCAATTTCCCCCAGTTTCCCATCCCCTACCCCCCAGCCCTAGGCAACTGCTAATTTACTTTCTGTCTCTATGGATTTGCCTATTCTGGACATTTTATATAAATTATGTATATGTAGTCCTTTGTGACTGGCTTCTTTCACTTAGCACAGTGGTTTCAAGGCTCATCCATGTGTGTATATAGCATGTATCAGTACTTCATTCCGTTTTATGACTGAATAATATTCCATTTCATGGATATACCACATTGTTTATCCATTCATCAGTTGATAAATATTTGAGTTGTTTCCACTTTTTGGCTGTTACGAATAGTGCTGCTGTGAACATTCATATATAACTTTTTGTGTAGACATATATTTTCCTTTCTCTTGGGTACATACCCAGGTGTGAAGAGACATGATTTTCTGCACTGCTTTTTTCTTCCTATCTGGGAAGGGGAAGGGGCACTTTCCTTGGTGAAGTAGGCTCAGTGTTGGAGAGAACATTGATTAGGAGGCAGGAACTGTGGGTCAGAGTTCTAGGTCTGCCCCTGACTGGCTATTTGTTAGGAAATTCACTGTTTCCTCAGCTGTACAATGAGGTACTTTTTTATCAGACAATCTTTAAAGTCCCTTCCAAGTTAAAAACAAATTTCCTGAGTGATAATAAAAGGTTTTCAAGATATGAAAGAAACTATTTCCAGTGAGGTCTAAATAACAAACCACACCCCCGCTGAAGTCCCTAGATGCTATATTTTGTTTCCTAGTTTGAAAAAAAAACTTGGACTTTAATATGTAATTAGTTAGTTAAATGTTTATATGTTTTTCCAATAAAAACAAATAAATGCTCCTTAAAAAACTAGATGACTATGGAACCCAAATTACTTAAATTTGTATTACCCAATGACATCTACTTGAACGTCTTGGGGTATTTCCTGTCATTTTTTTTCCACTTTAGGTTATTTTGTTGTTTACTGAGCTGTAATCACACTCGGTTCACAGTTTTCTGTTGGGATCCTCTTTTGATGGCCCTTTAGGCTTTTCTTGATTTCACTTCGATGCTTCTTACTCTGACTGAAGGACCCTTGAAAGTGGCAGTCTCTCGATTTAAATGGTTTTCTGAAACCGTCAACAGTTTTGAGAGTGGAAAGGTGTTCCCAAAAGTGTGTTCCATTCAGAGTAGTCAGTAGAAAGATATGTCCACAGTAGATGGGGATGAGGCTGCAAATGATTTAAAATCCATAGTTTCATACCCCGGAGCAGCTAATCCATTTCCTCTTCTTGTATTTTGACTGATTAGATGCCATCAAAATCACGTGCTTATGTTTTTCACAATGTAATTTGTTCAAAACGTTTCTGATTGTGGTTTCAAGTACACCAGTTCTTCCCAGAAAACATGCTCCCAAGGTTCTTTCCCTTGTTGGAAGGAAAGGTGAACTTGACTTTCCTTTCGCCTTCTTGCTGGTTTTCAAGCTCAACAACTTGAAAATTTACACTGACCTTTTCTGGTTCCTGAGAGATGGTTCTGTACAGTGAAGCAGGCCCTTCTTCCCTGGGGTGCAGAGGTCCATTCCTTGCCCTGGACCTTTCTCAAGCTGGGCCCTGAGGCTGCAGCGGCCCCTCCCCTCTGGCATCACACATCTGAGAGGGTCGGTTCTCAGCCCCTGCTGTGTACTGCGGTGGAAGTTAGCTGGGCAGACCCTCCCTCACTTTTTCTTTTTCCCTTTTATCTTTAACTTGTGCCATCAAACTCAACTTTCTCACGGTATTCTTTTGGTTATAGTAAATACTGTTTTGTATTTATTCAGTCAGCATTATGGGGCCCTTACTATATGTCAGGCACTAGGATTTAAGAGATCAGAGGCACAGTTCTTGTTTTGTTGAAATTTAGTACTGTTAATACAGACTTCTTAAACATCTGGCTAGAAAATGTGAAAAAAATCATAAGTGCTGGATTTTTTTTTAACCTTTAAGAACCTGGTTTGAATGGATACAGAGACTTTCTGCAGAAGGTTGTGTATGACTGCCGGGTTAATTCTTACGAAATACAGCTTTTGTTATCTCATGGTTCCAGCCCAAGAAAATATAATAAATCACTATTGCCTATGGAATAAAATTTATTTTCTGTAGTTTCTGTGGCTCTTTAAAATCTGATAAATTGTTGCAACCTTACAACCCTTTTGTTAGAGGGTTGTGTTCCTTTCCTCCTCTGAGGTTATCACCAGTGGACCACGTGTAGAAGAATATCCAGTCAAATGAGAGACAAAGGCCGATTTATTAATCTGGATGCACCTCACCCCCTGACCATGTAGGACAGTGTAGCCTGAGCTTGACATTGAGAGAGGAGCTTCCTATTTCCCTTGCGTACTCAGGCCCTGCAAATAAAGAGCAGGGCAAACCCAAATTTGTTAGTGAAAATAGCTTCATGAACATAAATTCTTTTTTTAAATTATTTATTTATTTATTTATTTATTTATTTATTAATGGCTGTGTTGGGTCTTCGTTTCTGTGCGAGGGCTTTCTCTAGTTGCGGCAAGCGGGGGCCACTCTTCATCGTGGTGCGCGGGCCTCTCACTGTCGCAGCCTCTCTTGTTGCGGGGCACAGGCTCCAGACGCGCAGGCTCAGTAGTTGTGGCTCACGGGCCTAGTTGCTCCGCGGCATGTGGGATCTTCCCAGACCAGGGCTCGAATCCGTGTCCCCTGCATTGGCAGGCAGATTCTCAACCACTGCGCCACCAGGGAAGCCCGAACATAAATTCTTTACGTGGAAGAATTCAGGTAATTTTCACAATAACTCTGTGAGGTAGGTGTAACAATCAGCCACATTCTTAGATGCAAAAATTGAAAGACAGAGATATTGAGCAACTTGCCTAAGGATATGTAGGTTCATAAGGGACATCAAGGGGACTTGAACCCAAGGAGTCTGGCATCAGGACCGGAAAAGTCAACCATCAGGATCACCCGCCTCTCCATGATGACTGCTAACCTTACTCCCCTAATTGCAGGTACAACTGAGAGAGAAGGGTGACTCTATGTTGTTCTTCAAAGCAGTGACCCCACCATAGAGGAGACCAACGCACTGAATGTGAAATGCTGAGCAAGCAGATCAGATGGGGCATCCTTGTTTGGGAGGGGGTGAGTAGGACATGGAGACATGACTGGAAAGAGCAACAGAAGTGTCCACATCCCTTGGCAGTGGCAGTAATGGAGAGGTTCTAAAGGCCCCGAACTTCCCCAGGAACATCCAGTAAGAGACCTCTGCCTCATTTCTGCCAGTTTCTTCACACTTACTCTTCCCATATTCTGTACCGTCCTTCTTTCTGGATGCTCTAGTCCCCTGGGACTTGGCCTTGGGGAGCGACTTAACTTGTATTTTGATGTATGTGCACTTGATCTCCTATAGCATTTATTGTCTTCATCTATAGTGAATATTTTCTAATAGGCCGAAATCAGGATGCATGGTCTGATATACAGGAACAACTGTCTCAAACCTGAAAAAATGAATGATGATGGTTGCCATTTGCATACAGCTTATTTCAGCACTTTGACACACCTTACACTGTTATTTAGTCTTACATTGTTATTCAGTTGTTTTATGAGTGCCTAATTTGGCTCTTTAGCTAAATAGCAATGTCCTTAAGACCAGAGAGTGATATGTATGTTTGTGTGTGTGTGTGTATAACATACCAGCATGATACTTTCTAAAATAAGGTGGTTGATAAATATTTAGTGGATATCTTCCTCCCTCCTTCTTTCTCTTTTTCCCTCCCTCCCTCCTTTCCTTTTTTATGGCACCTGCTGTCTCTTGGGCTGTTGATATAAAGATTAGAAATGAGGATAGAAATGGTTAGGGCAGCAGATAGGAACACTATAAAATTCAGGGGTAAAACTCTGTAGACTTGATGATTTTTGGAAATGGACATACCTACTGTCTATCCAGGTTCCAGCCCATCTATTTCTCCTTCCCATGTGGTCCATCCTTTGTGGTGAGTTGGCTCAGCAGAGCAGACCTTTGTGTCAGAGTCCAGGGTTTTAGACTCATATGACCTGGCTAGCTTTGCCATGTGTTAAGCTTTCACAGCAGAGAATAGGAAGCAGTGTGTTTGGTTGAATGTGAGTCCATTACTGTCCTGGGCCTACAGCTTAGAGCACGTGCCCTGGTGGATTGGGGATGACTGTCATGCTTCTTTAAGCCTATTTCCCTATCTGTAAAATGGGAATAAGTCATGGAGTCATGGTGAGAATTAAATGAGAAAATACAGAAGGAATCTTAGTACAATGCCTGGCGTATGTTAAGCACTGAATAGATGTTAGCTATTCTTATGCCCAGACATGAACATGCAGACATGAACATCATATGCTGCCCAGGTTAAAGAAGCTCCCCTGAGAGTGTCAGCTCCCAGAGGGTAGGAATACTCAACTGCTTATAATTTCCAGTTATAGTTTCACGAATGGGGGCACTCAGTTGCTGGAATTGTGGTGTGAGTGTTGTTTGTCGTTTGAGTAGCTGATTATCATGCCCGTCAGATGCAGCCTTGTGTCAACCTTGGCAAACATGGAGTAAAGATCCCTAAAGAAAATCTAAAAACAAGTTAAAAAAAAAACCCAAACTATTCATATCTTTTGTCCACTCTTGAGAATCTCAATCAACGGACTAACTCAATATTCAAATTAAAAATGTTATGTACCGAAATGTTATGAGGAATAATTGAAAACCTTCTAAATGTTTCAAAAATAGGCAAATAAATTTAAGTAAACTGTAGTATATCCTCTCTGTGCAATGCTATACAGGCTTTTATAAATGTTTACCACATTTTAAGTAACATGGAAACATATTTAGGTTATCATGTAACTTGAAAAAAACTGGAGTAACATTGCATATGCAGCATGAGCTCAACTATATTAAACTGGCTTTTAGAAAATAGAATGTATTGAAATACATCAAAATTTAACAATGATTGTCTTTGGATGATGTTGGGATTATGGATAAATTTCCCCCTCTAATTTTGCTTCTCTATATTTTCTGTATTTATATGATTAATGTGATTATTTTCATGTGCAAAAAATAAACTTTTTCAAAAGGGGTAAATAACTTACATAGGTGGTAGACAAACCCGTGGCACTTGGCTTGTATTTTCACAATGAAGAAAAGAATCAAATGCATAAGGCATAGGCTGAATTACTTGTTATGTCTTCCTCAAAGAGAAATTAGAGTGTGGCATAAACTAAATTAAAGACACCCTGCTTTGGAGAATTTGGGAGAGGTTTAGCTTTTTGAGGATTTTTGGAGAAGCAGCAAAAATATACAGCTGTAGCTAATGAACATGTGCATGTGTGACTTTTCTTTTCCAGGACTGAAGTTTGATATTCTTAGCCATTCTGATTGTGGAGATTTTTGAGATTGTCGTTTTCTTTTAAATGTCTGACAGCCATAAACTTTCAGCTATCAACAAATGAGGTGACAATGTATTTTTAATATTAAACGTCTTTTTTGGGGGAAGAGGCCCAGCAAAACCATCATTAATAGTTCACATTCAGAAAACATTTTGAGTTCCCTTCCTAATCCTGCTCCTTTGGTATTTAATAGCCAGGCGTGTCCACCAGATGTGCTCCAAGTCCTTTTATTTACATAAATGTTTCCAGCAATTCATTGTACATTTTTCTACTTATAAGTAAATGCATACCATATAGCCCTCTTTTTTACATTGCGATGCTTTAGCATTATTTGTTTTGTTTTAAAGCGGAAAAATGTCTAATTGACCCTGAGTATTTTTCAAATCTTTACCATTCATAGGACTATTTATATTTATGTCTTTAAAATGTATATGCTCATTATGGCTAATTTGAAAAATGCATGAAGTGTATAAATAAGAAGATAATAATTACTAAGGGGTAACTACTGTTAACATTTTCATTTTTTTCTTCCATTTTTTTCATTAATACTTTTTCATAAATGTTAATTCTGTATTTTCTAGCTTGCTTTTACTGCCTTTCCTATAAATGTTGGTACATGTAGAACTCATTCTTTTAAACTACTTACTCATGGTTTACTATAGTGTATTTAGCTATCCTTTTATTGATAAATATTTAGATTGTTGTCTTTTTTTTGGCTCTTAAAACAGTATTGCAATGAGCATCTTTGTATGTGCTCTTTGAGTGTTTCTCTAGGAAGTAGAATTACTGGATGATGGGATTTGCTTTTACGTTTTCTTCATTTAGTACGTGTTTTCAATATATTTCTTTATCCATTTACAAACACATATTATAAATAGATGTTACATATATTTATCTTTCTTTTAGAGTAAATGGCTAGTTTCATTCCATCTATCGCTCTAAATCTTGCTTTTTTGACTTCCTGACCTTTTCCCCTGTCAATGGAAATGTTATAGCGTAATTGAACTTTTACAGCAGATCCTTAGATACGTGGAGATATGACCGTGAATTTGCCTTCTAGCAACCTAACTTTTAAAAAACTTCAAATTTTGTTATTATCTCAAACTTTAGTAAAGTTGCAAGAGTAATACAAAGAACTCCTGTTATGTCCTTTACCCGGATTCACTAGGTATGAATATTTTGCCCCATTTACTTTCCCTCTCTCTCTCCCTTTCCATAGGTATGAATTCGTAATTTTTCTTTAGCTTATTCATTTGGTTATGGTGGTGTCTGCCAGAGTTCTTCACCAAAAAGTTGCTTTTTCCTGCGTAATTATTAATAGTTTATGGGGAGATTCATACATGTTTATTTGAGTATCAGCAGTTATTTATTTCTTGCTGAATAGTTTTCCATTGTACTAATGTACCACATTATTATTCACCTGTTGAAGGACATTTGAGATTTTGCTAGGCATGGAGGTGCATCAGCCAGATCCCCCTTCAAAGAAAGAGTTGCTACCCAGCTGCAGGGAGTTGGTCAGCAGACAATCTCTAGCTGTCAGCTCCTTCAGAGTCTGCCACAGCTGCAGAGAGCTGCCTTGTCCAAGATTACACCCTTCCTGAAGCAGCCCACATTCAGTGACTGAGTGAGGCAGTGGTATAAAGGTCCAGCCATTTCAGCCTGTGGTGGGACAACTCTGACACACAATTTTTACTTTTTACCTCCACGGCATCCACCACTGTTACACCAGCACCCCTTTCTCAGCTAATGCCTATGGCTGTATAGGGTATCCTGTACAACTCAATGAAGGAAAAGGGAAAAGCCCAAGCTTGGGTTGCGGATGGGCCAGCTCCAAATGGCGTTGAAAGACTGTGATGAGAAATTCTCCCAGTGGGTGGACCATCAGACTGTGCCCCTGATCATCCACTTTGCGTGGGAAGAGAAGTGGTCTGAGACTCAAACATATATAAACTTATGGGAAGTGGTGAATGTTCTGGCTGGCATCGAAGACCTGGAAGGAAAAGGATTAGAAGTTTGGGGATGGCAAGACCTGAGTAGAAGCATGTGGATGGACAAATAGGAGTGAGCCCCAAGTGTGACAATCTCTGCAGCATCCACTAGAGAGATTTAAAGACTCTGGATTCTATTCTATTCTATTTTCCTCTGAGGAGTGTTCATTTCTTATTCTAGCAGGCAGTTTACTTGGCACTAAACGACCAAATCGACAAACTGACCAGGCCACTTTATTTCAGATAATGTGTGTCACTGGTCACCACAGTGCTGATACGATGAGCATATGAACAAAATGACCATTGTGGCAGAGAAGGAGGCTACTCATGGGCCCAACAGCATAAGTTTATTCTTACTAAGACTGATCTAGCTCTTGTTGTGCTAAATGTCCAAACTGACAGCATTAGAGATCAACACTGAGCCTTCATATGGTACCATTTTTAAGGAGATCAACTGTCTTCTTTGTGGCAGGTTTGCTACATTTACCCTTTCATTGGAAACAGCAGTCTCTAATCTGCAATTATGTTTATCCATTTAATTTTTTCATTTCAGTTGTTATGCTTTTCATTTCTAAAATTTCCATTTGCTCCTTTTTTTAGAATTCCATTTCTCTGCTGAGATTCCCCATCTGTGTTCTCATTATAACTCTCTTTTCCTTTGTCTTTGTATACATTTTAAATAACTGCTTTGAAGTTCTGTCTGCTAATTTCAACATCTGTGTCATATTTTCTCAGGATTATGACCCTAGTTTTCCTGTTGTTTTTTTCCTACTAACCTTTTAGCATATACTGGACATATTGGATAATACATTTTAAAGACTCTGGGTTATGTTGTTTTCCTTTGAAGAATGTTCATTTTTATTCTAGCATGCAGCTTACTTGGCCGACTCAGTTTCTAAACTCTGTCTTCCTGTGACGGGTAGTAGCTGAAATCTTTGATCAGTCTTTTCAGTCTTGTAGCTGTTACTTTTCACAGGGTTCCTTGGAATTTTTCCTGTTATGCATAGTTCAGGGGCTAGCCTGAAAATATTCTTACAGAGTGTGATTATTAATTTAATTGCTCAGAGTGTTCCCATTTAAATATCCCATAATTTAATTTGTCCCCTATTGTTGGACACTTTTATTATTGTTAATGATGCTATAAACATTCTTAGACATAAGTCTTTGAATGTATTTTTAATGATTTCATTAGTATCAGAGAATAGCTTAAAGTCTGTGATACAAATTGCCAACCATCTCCACAGAGTTTGTAACTGTTTTTATTTCAATCAGCACATTACACTTCCTAACTCTGGATTTTATTATTTAAAAAATTGCAATTTGAAAAGATAGTCTTAATGCACTAATATGCATTTCTTTTTCATATTTTCACCTATTTGTGTCAACTTTTGTTTTGTTTGTGGGCAAATGAATATTCTGTTTCTTCTCCCACATTTCTATTAGGATATTTGGCTTTTCCTTATTGATTTAGAAAATTTCTTTATTTATTAAATAAATAAATAAATAAAATTAATTAATTAAATTAATCTTTTTATATTATCCAGTTTTTGGTTCATGAGCTATGCATTTGATCATTATTATTTGATTATCATTATTATTAGGGCTTCCATCTTTGAGGTTTGCTCAATGAATTAAAGTGCTAATAATTATTGCTGAGTAGTTAGCACTTAAAATGTAACAAATGAAATAAGATTTCAAAGGACTCTTTCTGTCAGTTTTGTATTGTTACGAACCCAATGCTTCTGATTAAAAACCATCAGTGCAGCAGTGGTTCTTAGTTGATCTGATAAGTGTAACTGATGATTATCAATATAAACCAGGCACAATGTCATAAAAGACTTTACCTCTTAAAAGGCACTAATTATTTCTTTATTTAGACATGTATTTCCTTTTACTCCCATTTTGGTAAATTGCCATGCAATAAAAACTGAGATATTGAACAGCAGAATCAGAACGGTGGTCTAACCGTTGTTTATATGCTTCCTCTATTGCATACCTTAATGGTGAAATTCTAGAGTATGTTACAGCTACTAAAGGATTTTGATACTGTGGGGTATTAGAGGCCATCCGGTTCTGTTTTCCAATGGCAGGAATCCCTTTCTAAACACCACTGAGATATGGTCAGCTGGCAGCAGCCTCCCATCCCATTTTTAGAAAAGTCTTCCAAATCTCTCACTTTAACCTTTTATTGCTGTTTGTGCCTTCTGGAGCTACACAGGATAAATCTGAAGATGGTCTCATTAGACATATTTCCCCCGCCCACTTTTCGGCATAACCATTGTCCCTCTTTGACAGAGCACCTCAAAACATTTCCTTGCAGCAGCAAGGGAGCTCTAGCACTTACTCAAGTCTCTTTGTTGAATTATTCTCTTCACTGCTAAGTGGGACTAACTAACCTAGGTGTTAACAGCATACATTTTCACTGTGCGTACTTTTACACAAATGAGAATATGGTTGGCCAATGGGAAATAAGTAAAACCAATGGTTGAAATGAGAAAGTGATGAAGATGGCATGAAGTAAAAAGGTTTTGGAGGTTTCGTGTGAAGTTAGAAGTTCCAGACTAGTTCAGGAGAGGCCAGGGTAGAGTGGACACTGGAATGGTGCTACAGTTTAGTTGCCTTGCTGTAAGAGAAGGCTGTGACATTGGTGACTGAATTCACATGTGTGCTCAGTCAGTGGCTCTAGGCAGACATGAGTTAGATGTCTCTCTTTAAAGATAGTAAGTAAACAGGAGGACTGGGGATGGGGTGAAGCCAGTCACAAAGATCAAATGTTATCGTCAATAACATCTGTCCCTGTCTGGAGTGGTGATACAAGAGAAAGGCACTTATGTGAGAATGTAACGAAACATGAAGAGGAATCACTGCCTTTTCCTGTGAGTCAGGGATGATGACTTAAGCCACCATGTATCATGCTTCCCTTTTCATAAATTTCAATATAACTGGTGATTTATGGGAGCTCAGATCCCTTGCTTGCTAAAAGTTTCTCTGTTGCAATTTTTATATGATAATCTTTCAAAGATTTGAAGTGCCTCCAAATATATCAAGTTCTATTAGCCATTCTTAAAATGACAGGCTTTCTGACTCCTTGGCACAGTTTAATTTGACTCACTTCTCTCTGAAATTTGGAAGCCAGACACAATGTATTTTTCCTGTTGTGGTAGAAAACCACAGTAGGAGGCAGTCAAACTCGTACTCCTTGAGCTGGATTCTAAGTTCAATTCCTGTCCATTTAAATATGTTTAATAGAAGAATACATTCTGAGGCAGTTCTTAAATGCTGATATTGTAGCATAGTGTGGATTTTATGCATGTTAATACTCTGCTTTATTCATAGTTTCAAGTTTACAGTCTGTGTTTTGGTTTCTGTTGGGACAAATCATTTAGCAAATTCTTGCATGTCATTGAAAATTCAAAATACAGCTCTTCTCTAAGCCTTTGGAAAAATCAGAAATCTTTTCATCATGACTGTCAGACAACCACAAAAAAAAAACATCCACAAGAACAAAACAACCAACAACCACCATAATAAAAACAGTATGACCTCTTCTTAATTACCAAGTACCCAGTGTGCTGGTTTATAATTTTAATACATCCTTTTTTTCCCCCCATGCACTGTTATCTGAGGAAAGCAGTGGGGAGAAAGCAGGAGGAACACTTGAATTACCCAGTTTTGCAGAGCTGGAACAAGTGCGGTGTCCGAGGCGCACTCGAGGTGACCGCTTTCCCGGTGAGATCTGGCAGTTCTACCACCACAGGAATGACAAGACACACTTCATGCTTTTCGAGACACCTTTGATGTGTGTTATTGCATTTTATCTCCACCTTGGGGTTGGTAGGAGAGGTGGCCTTGTCTTCACTTCGCCCAAGAGCAAACAGCACGAGAGGAGTTTGCCAGCATCCACACCCAGAACCCTGATGTCCCTCCTCCTAGCCTCGGGCACGTTCTGTGGAAGCACACTGCTGGCTCAGGTGCGACACGAATCTGCGAAGTCGGCTTGTCCTGAAGTGAATATGCCCGTGGCAAGACCTCTGAATCTCAGAGTTGAAAAGGAAGTGAACCAGTGGGGAGGGGGAAAGCCTTCAGCACCTTAGGTCTTTGTTCGTAAGAAGGAACAAACGAAGGAAGTAGGAGATTTGAAGTAGTAGGAGGAAGTAGTTGGGAGATTTAACATATGTTCTAACAATAAAGAATGAGCTTCAGGGACTTCCTTGGTGGCGCAAGTGGTTGGGAATCTGCCTGCCAGTGCAGGGGACACGGGTTCGAGCCCTGGTCCGGGAGGATCCCACGTGCCGTGGAGCAACTCAGCCCGTGAGCCACAACTACTGAAGCCCACACACCTAGAGTCTGTGCTCCACAACGGGAGAGGCCACCACAGTGAGAAGCCCGCGCACCACCACAACTAGAGAAAGCCTGCACACAGCAACGAGGACCAAATAAATAAATAGATAAACCAATGAATTCAAAAAAAAAAAGAATGAGCTTCAGCGTGTAACCATGATATGAAAAGATGGAGTCTATGAAGTAGTTGGAAAATACGGTCTCCTTTAATTTACACAGAGTCTTCTTTGGAGCTAAAAGTACCCATGAGATAGAGTTGTGGTCAAGAAATGATCCCACTATATAAAAACAGTCCCTGAGGCAGGAGAGTGAAATGATTTCTCTTCCAGAGACCAGTGGTGCTGGGTCCAGGATATAATGCTTTAAGCTTTTCTTCTTCAGCGTGTGCCCCATCAGCTGGCACAATGGTGACCAGGTGCAGTGGGCAGAGAAGTCCCTTGCAAGTAACATTGCACTGGCAGGAAATGCAAAAGAGTAGGAATGCCAGGAGGAGGAGGGGAGGGGATGGTATCAAAAAACATGACGTATTTCCCCTTTTTTTATGCCCACCTGGATGTTATTTTCAGTCTGTCTTCTCTTATCTCTCTCTCACATACTGCCAGGTCAGTGGCAGCAAATCAGATTTAGAGTGATCTGTCTTTGCCTCTAGGGCTCAGGGATGGGATACTTTTCTCTTACAGAGGGCCAGTCACATACTAGGAACATTAATTGAAGTTCCTGTGAATGGTAAAGATAGTTATCAGTTTGGGTGAAGTTAAACCCCTAGGAGTGAAAATTAGTATAAGGGCCCATAAAGCTCAGTTTCGTCAAGTGTATCAAATGTTTAAGATGTATTTCATTTCCACTCCACAAGCAGTTACAGAAAGAAGAAGAAAGGGGAGAAGGGAGGAAGAGCAGGAGGTAATGAATCATAGCAAGATTAACATGAGCACAGAGTTTGTTATTGCTTGGGAGATGCACCTAGACTGGAGAATTGCTGTCCATGGTTTTCATCCATCTCCACATCCAGAGACACTTGGAGTGTCCCTTCTGACTGACGTGGATGGTCATAGCAGCGCACGGGGCTGCTGCAGGAGGAATAAGCTCCGGGCTGCAGAGGGCCACTCAGTAGCGTTATTCACATTCCTGGGGACTAGGAAGGCCAGACCCCAAGGCCCGGGTGGGGTTTGAGAGCTCCTCCTGGCTTTAGAGCCATGCTGTGGTCCCAGAGGCACTGCCACTCCAGGCTGCTCTGTTCTCATGACCATTAGCCCCAGGTGTGTAAGTCACCAAGCTGGGAACATTTGGAAGGCATCCATCTTTTTTTAAAAAATCCCATCCAGTGTCTGACTCGCAGGGTCAGAAATGTGGCCTCTGGAGAGGAGACCCTAGCAAGTTCCTGTAGGGCCTCCCATCCCTCCCAGACAGGAGCCAAGTGTGGGAAGAGGATTCGAGGAGGATTTTCCGCCTCAAAGGCTGCAGAGAGCGTTGGTTTTAGTTCTCTTAATCTGAAACTGAAAAAATGTCAACAACATATGTAATAATTTAAAACCCTGAAGTACCATCAAAATAATAATACATGTGGCGCAGCAGTTTTTTTTAAAGGAGATTATTTTTCTGCCAAATACTTTAAGAAAACCCACAGTGGTTTTTAATCTTCTTTTGAACATCATTGATTTGACCAACATCATGTACTTTTTCTGGGTATATAAGTAGTATTATAAAAACCTAGACATAGTTTTGAAAATGGATACTATCTTTATCGTTGATTATATAGCTGTATGTGTTTATTATAAATGACTCAAACAATTTGAAAATGGAATGAGCATATTTTTGTTGGCTACATAGCTTGATGTCTTTATTGTCAATGATTCAAACAATACAGAAATGGAGAATGTGGAAGTGGTCCTATGATACCATCCTCCAACAATTGCCACTGTTTTAGCTATAAACTTGTTAACTTGCAGAAGCCTAAGGCCCAGCGTTTTAAGTGAGCTTGTGTTCTCATATTGGGTTACATTTGTTCTTTCTGCAAAAACACATAGCATAAACAGCAGCAAACCCACTATAATAAAAGCCAGACAACTGAAAAATGAAAATGCATATAAAGCTTCAATAGATACCAATAAGACCCTGAACATTTAAATTTCATAGATCTGTTCATTATGTTGTCTTTCTGGCATTTTATGGTTATTGTAGGTAAGAGGTAAGACCCTTTGGTGAATCTGCCAACCTACAGTATCTGTTCTTATTGCTTGTCTAGGGGGTTGTAAAGAACATCATAATGTTCTGTTTTCTGTCTTATAAAAATATGTATTTGGTAGCTTTAGGGGTCTTTCTGAATCTTTTCTCTGGACGTCTACCTGGATGTGATTATATAGTCATGAAGTTGTCATGTGTGGCTGTTTGAAGCAAATTTTTTAGGTTAACTATACCTCATGTTTCTTTACTGATGATCATTTATTCACCAAACATTATTGAGGGATTTGTGTGTGCCCAGCACAGTGCTAGGATCAAAGGTACAAAGGGGCAAGTCCTGCAGGGAAGGGAGACACATGCATGGGCAACTCTAAGGCGATGTGAGAACAATGTGCACGGGGTTATTGCCAGAGGAGAGGGGGACTCCTTTTTGCCAGAAGGTGCCTGGGAAAGATTCTTAGCAGAATTGACGGTTCGTGACATGAGTCATGAAAGTTCAATAAGAGTGTGTAGGTGGAGAAGGGACTGGAGATGAAGAAAGTCAAGACAGAGATGCACTGAGAGGGAAGGGAATTAACATTTGTTAAGTGCCTCCTGGGTGCAGGCACTGCATGTCAGCTAATCAATCCTGTAAGGTCTCTTTCCTCTCTATCCTCTCATTGACCAGGGGAAACTCAGTCTCAGAAAGGTTGCATGACCTGCCCAAGGTCTCAGAGTTACCACTTGGAGGAGTCAGGATTCACACCCAGGTTTGGTGACTCTGGAGACCATACTCTGTCAGTAGCATGAGGCTGAGGAAACAGCTTGTCTGTCTTCTTGCGGGAGTGATGGGTTGATTGGCTGGAGTGTGGTGTACTTTGTAGGAAAGAGGCAGAAATGAGGTTAAAAATGGAGAATGGGGCCAGTCGGTGTGGGTGTTTGAGAATACCAGCGAGGGTTTGTAAGCGGATACGAAAGCTCAGATTTATCTTTTAGGAGGAGAACGCTGGCCACCTTGTTTGGGCTGGAGGGAGCTGGGTAAGACTGCGGACAGGGTTGTAGATTTACCCTCACTGCACTTAGATGTTCAAAAACATTTTTTTCCCTAAAGTTGACCAGACTTTCTCCTTAAGACCCCTTCCCCACTTAGTAAGTGGAGAAAAAAGAACCGGCATTTAGCTGAGAGTAGTAAATTCAGTCTGCTCCAATCATGTAAAAAGTAATGCATTCTCTCTTCTGTGCCTCACGAAGATGGTGTCTCAGTAAGTGGGGGGGTCCCATGCCCTTGAGGTTGTATGTGTGTCTTTATCAGAGGTTGGGGGGCGGTCCTTGCTGGTGCTGACTGGGGTCTGGTGTTGTCCTGGCTCTGCCTTGGTCATCTGTTGCTAAAGTGTATGGCTGCTATAACTTGTGGTCCATGCTCTCTCAGGTCAGTCAGGGTCCAGGTGTCCGTTTTGCTTACACGGCCACACCTTGGCTCTTGCTGGGGCTGCATAGCCCAACCCCCCCCCTCCCCCCCGCATGAGGTCTGATAGCCCCCTCCCCTCTACAGTCCTCCATGGTACCCTCAGGGACATCACACCACTTGAATACTAGGGGGGCTCTGGATAGCTAAACTCAAAACTTAGGCCCTGTCTTTACCTAACCGCTGTGACACAATTTTACTGATTTACATGATACGGTCATTACCCATGGGGTCACCACCCCACGTTGTCATGAGGGTGGGTGTGGGGCAAGAGAACATTGCGTGAGATGACATCCTCTGTTGCTCCAAAAGGAAAGTGGTACAGAAGTTCCTCGGCTTTTGGCTTGGTCATCAACCCTTCTAGGTCCTCAACCTTCTCTGGGATTTTAGGCTCAAGTGGGGAGAAGCTGTACCATACGTGTCTCTGCTGCCGTCTGCCTTCTTACCCACATCCACCACTACTTCTCTTCCACATTTCTTCTTGTGTTCACAACTCACTGGGACTTCCCCTAGGTCATCCAGTCCTCCTTCCAGAGAGGCCATTAACCTCCCATTTTGGGCTGTAATAGCAGCTGAGATGTAACGAAGGAGAGAGACCAGCTATAAGACAAAGCAGTCTCAGTTGGAAAGTATTTCAAAGTTGTCATGTCTGTCATTTTCATCTGTGATAAAGATGTTACAGTAATCTAGGTGAGGGATAATAAAAGCCAGAAGAGAGTCTTAGGAGGGAGCATTGGTGAAACCCAATGTGGGGCTGATAAGAGGGAGAAATTGAGGGTGGCTTTGGGGTTCCTAGTTGGGACAACTGTTGGATAAAGACGTACTTGACAGAGAAGACACAAGTGGAGAAGGAATAGTTGTGAGGGCAGTGGGTACAAGGAGGAGCATTAGCGGGTGGGAGGGAGGGAGGGAAGGTAACGAGTGAGTTCAGTTTTCGACTTGATTGAAATGCTGGCTAATGGCAGAAATATGGGGCTGGCAGTGGGAGAGCATCTGCCTGGAGAAGTATATTTGGGAATAGGTGAACCTATCCAAGGAGAAAAAGAAGGGAAGCTCACTGCCATTGTAGATGTTGAATTTAAAGACATAAACAAGGTCATCACTGTTTTAATTCTTCCTTGCACTTCACGATGACCCAGTACTTTGGAACTTCCCCTCCTAGTTTCCTGCAGTGGGGCAGGTCAGAGGTCACAGAGTACCATCAAGGGTGTCTGCTAATGCTTTTGATCCCCAAGGGGACCTCTAAAGCCTCAGGTCCGACACATAGATCCATGGTATCCTGAGTTCATATCAGAATGAGGCCAGAATACACAAAGAAAACTTTTTGATGAATGGCTTAAGTTGAATAATTTGCAGGTACATGTAGAGGCAGTGTTTGAGTATTTGTGGTTAAGCTGAATTTGAACTCCTGGAAACGTAACCTGTACTTCTCAAAACTTTTTCCATCATTGTCATGCCTGAGACATAGTCTAACCTTTGGATGTACTCTGCTGATATAATTACCTTGCTGTCTTTTAAAGGTGGCTTTTAACTGGGTTCCCGAGCAGCAGCTGCTGTTGAGGTGCTGGTTGCAGCCTTTCGATATCAGGTTCATTAAATGTTTCCTCTTCCTGGACGGGGCATCTGGCCTTGGCTGGTAGCCAGCTGTTGCTGAAATGCCATCACTTATAGGATTGCCCTTTAAGCCACTGATTTGTTATTTTGTTGAGTTTCAACTCCTTTCCTCTCAAATTTAAATGGAGCTTTATTGAATACAGTGCTAAACTCAATTCTTCCCATTCTCAGTGGCCTTTTCATCAGATTATTTCCCGCTAGTTCATAGCATTTAGTTCTCTGGCTGGGCAAGAGGTTTAAGAATTAAAGACAGCTTGTCATTTACGGGGCTAAGGACTGTCCTTGGGGAAGTGTGGTGGATTATCTCACAGACATGTCCTTAGTTGGCTGATGATTTATGCACAAGTAACACGAGGTCTCTTAGCCAGTTTTTTTCCTTTTTTGTAAAAATGTGCCAAAAATTCTAGGATCTTTAAGAATTTATCTCTAGGATGATTGTCCTGAAGGTTTTTTTAATTGAAGTTACAGTTGATTTACAATATTATGTTAGTTTTGGTGTATATCATAGTGATTTAATGTTTTTTTATAGACTAAAAGCTTTTGTCCTGAAGGTTTTTAATTCATTTGAAGAAAATGAGTATGTAACAGTCACATTGAATAAAGAGAAATTTGGGGGTGGGGTGGGAAGGTGGGACAACAGAAAAAACTCAGGTTTTGTCTTTGGTTTTCTGTCTCAGAGCAGCTGTGCGGGGCTGGTCCTTTCTGTGCCCCAGGATGAAGTCTTGAGCAGGCCCAGTGTATTTGCTGATAGTTCTCCTATAATCAAAAGTTCTCCAGTCATATTTCCTTCCCAGACAGTCTCAGTTTGGTAATTAATATGTCTAGCCTCAAATAGACTGGTTTAAAGTTACAGCTTCTCCTGTCCCTAGCTTAGATTCTAGATTCACTTTGTCAAATTCCACCCAAAGAAAACCTATTGGTAATTTTATTAGAATACATTGAAATTATAGATTAATTTACTCTTTAGAGGTGATAAACTTATTTTCTTAGGTTCGTCATTTATATTTCTTTGCTATTGCAAATGCTGTGTTTTCAAAATTGTTTCCTATTTGTTGATATTGTATCAAAGTGCAATAAATTTTTTGTGTATTGATTTTATATTCAACAATTTTGAGGGATGTTCTTATTTAATAGTTTTTCAGTGAATTTTTAATGTGGACACATCATCTGTGCAAAATGATTTTTTCCCCCTTGTTTTCCATTTCTTTTTTCCTTTATTTTTCTATGTCACCCTCCAGACAGAATTGGTAAATACAAGTGGTGATAATTGCCATTTTTTCTTATTTTTGATTTTAGAAGTGTTGCTTGTAACAGTTCACCATTAGCTAAAATGTTTGTAGTAAGTTTTTGGTTGATATCCTTTATCAGGTTCAGAAATTTCACTTTGGAGTTTGCAAAGAATTCTGATCGTGTGTTTGTGTAGAATTTTATCAAATCCCTTTTCTGTATCTGAGCTATTGTGAGTTGAATCTTATTGAGGGGTGTTAAGGTGCAGCCTGTGGTATCTTCTAGGTAGAAAGTCATTGCCAAGTGGACTGGGAGTGCCATGACATTTTGAAATATGATTTACGTAATGCTGATGCATGTTGTAAACATATAGCCTTTGTAGGAAAATATCATGTCGTTACGCTGTTATGCCTGAAAAATAAAACATAACTTGGTTTGTTTTTCTTTCCAGTATTACTTTACTGTTCTTTTTGGCCACGAAGGTCAGAAACCACTAGAGCTGCGCTGTGAGGAGGAGCAGGACGGTAAAGAGTGGATGGAGGCCATTCACCAAGCCAGGTATGGGCGCAAATCCTCTGTGTGACGCTGGATTGTCTGAGTCTTGCATGGGGGTTTCACCATCAGCGGTAGTTTTGGATGAACTTGCAATTCCAAGATGGGTTTCCCCTTGGTTCCTCCTCCTTAGTCGTGTGTGAGATGATTCTTTGCACTTCCTGTGGATATGTTCTGGCTAAAGATTAAAGGTAAAAGACAAAACAATAATAATGATAATTACTGAACATAGGACTTGTGCCTCTGTGCCAGGCACTGTTCTAAGTTTTTCTGAATTAAGGAATTTGTTAAATGTTTTGATTCACTTACACTCTCAACAGTCTGTGAGAGACGTATCAGAATTACCCTCTCTTTCACAGATAAGGAAACTGAGGCCTGGGAGCTTAGCTTGCTTGCCTGAGACCACACAGCTAGTGAGTGGCAGAGCTGGGGTACGGACCCAGCCGAGCCTGCATTTGTGAACCTTGCCCTGTGTAGCCTGGTTATCGAGAAAGGGGATGCCAAGCGCTATCTAGGCAAAGGGAAGGGTGTGCTTTGGCTTCCTCCTGAGAAATACCAGGAAGGTGGAAATAAGCACTCTTGGCCTCAAACGGGAATGAAGAATCCAAAAGAGATGCAGGCAGACCCCTCTTGTTTATTTTTCATATTCAGTTCCGAAGTCCTGTCCATTTTTGCTTTGAATGGCTCCCAAACTTGCTGCTTTTTGCCTGTCCCTGCCCTAACCCAGGCTCTCCTCACTCCATGCCTCCCTGCTCGAATCCTCAGTGTTTCAGTGGCAAAACTCAGGCTTTTTCTTTGCCAGATATGCCTCCCCCACCTTCTCCTGTAAGTCTATTCACGTCTGTCTCTAACACCCACTCCCGGACACTTTCCCCTGCAAGCCAGTGCTCACTGGCCCCCCGCTCCAAGTGGCCGCAACGCTTGCTTTGCTACATGTGGAATATTTAACAACTTAGTACAACGTAGGTTATGTTTTACATATTTCACGTGTGTGATTTCTCTTTCCTGGGCCGGATTGTATGCACCATGAGAGGAGGAGGATGAGGACACATTCATTTCTGAATGAAGCACAGTGCTCATTATGTAGTCATTAGGAAATGTTCTCAGGTTGATTATAAAGCATATAAGGTGTTTGTCCTGAGTTCAGGCTGTTCTTTGAGCCCTGGAGACTTTTTTCCTCTCCCCTCTTCTTTCTTCAGCTACTGTATATTGACCACCTTGCTCTGTGGCAAGCAGCACGCTAAATGCTTTACATACTTATCTTTCTTTTTTTATTCCTCACAACTACCCAGTAGGGTATTATTAATTCCATTTTACAGATGAGAAAACGAAGATTCATGATGATTACGCAGAGTGGCCAAGTCTAACACGAAGTTGTTAAATGGCAGGACTGGTGTCAAACTGAGGTCTCTCTGACTCCAGAACCTTTAACCAATGTTCTATATTGTAACGTTCTTCATTATTATCTCTTTTTCTCTTCCATCTTTCCCTCTTCTATTTCTTTTTCTCTTCCTCTAATTCAGAGATGAAAATGGATTAATGTCAGGTCAGGGTTGAGAGTAGGTGTTATTTGCAAAAGATTTCAGTTCCTTTTCTTTCCTCCCCTGCAAAATATTTCTCTGAGATGCACAGGGTTGGCGACCAAATGCTGCTCTCCAAGGGGGGCCCCGGTGCAGCTTGCCAACATCATGATCCAGGCATACCGTTCAGCTGTCTTCACTCGCAGTGTCTCTGTCTGAGAGTTTTGCTCAGACTTAGGACTAGTGCAGACTGACTCACTGTAGAAAGAAAAGTCAGGTCTTCAAAGGTGAAAGAAGTATCAAGTTGGCCACGTAGAGCCCTTGGGTCATTTCCAGACACAATCGTTGTGACCACTTCTATTCCTTTTTACCTGGGAGTTAAAATGAAGTAAATAATTTAAAACACGTGTATTTGCCCATTTTTTTTCTTTGAAGAAGAGCCAAGTACCATTAGTAGCCTAAGTGCCTTTGTAGTTGCCAAGCAAATATTGTGGTGAACCAAATAGAGTATGAATTGCTTTAAAATGGTAAAATTTCAAGTAAGGGTTTTTTTTGGTATACCAAGAAAACTTTTTCATATATGTGGAAGTAGGTCAGTAGCTATTTGGTGTTGACTGACATATGATCAATCCAGGGCTCACATGATCTTGTCAGGAAACAAAGGTTTTAGAAACCACTTTAGTGGTTTAGGTAATTGAATGGTAAAAATTCTCTTCTCTTTTAGATTTGAAGATGTGGTTAATAATTGATCTTTTTTCTTGATGTCCTGACTTTTGGTCCATTAGATTTGCTTTTCCTTTGACTTGAGGTCCAGGACTGGGTTCTTTGATGACTTCCTTTTAATTTGACTGCTTTATACCTGAGTTCTTATATTTGACTTATTACATTGAGATGCTTCTTCAATTTTTGTTTTCTAAATCGCAGAAGATAATAACTTTTTCATTTATGTTTCATTGAGTCAAGTTTTTGGTGTAAATTTGGGTCTGTGAAATTCATCCTGAATTTGTTCATATATTAGCAGAGCCAGAAAGTTAATGGAGCTCATTCAGAGAAAGGATTTGTCAACCGTTTTTGCTTGGCATTGTGCTAATTAAACAACTGGTTGGTTGACTAAACATTTTACCTTTAGAGGACAGTCTGATGGCATTACTTTGGTATTACTGCCTTTTGAATAGAAAATGCTCAGTAATTATGGGTTTACTGATCCCTCCTTTTAAGTCTGAGCTTTTGATGACTGATGACTGTTTTAGCCTGAGGCTAATTCTTTTCTGAGCTGCAGATCCTACGTAGAAACGGGGACTGCTCAGAATCCTTCTCTTGGTCACTGCTCCTTTCCTGAGGTGTCTCTCAGTACTGGACTGGATGCTCTATCTTTGGTGCCATGAAAATCACATTCTTTTTTTTTTTTTTTCAAACATCTTTATTGAAGTGTAATTGCCCCACAATAGTATGTTAGCTTCCGCTCTACAACAAAGTGAATCAGCTACACATATACAATACGTTCCCATCTCTCTTCCGTCTTGCATCTCCCCCCCTCCCCCCCTCCCCATCCCACCCCCCTAGGCGGCCACAAAGCACCGAGCTGATCTCCCTGTGCTATGCGGCTGCTTCCCACTAGTTATCTATTTTACATTTGGTAGTGTATATATGTCCATGACACTCTCTTACCCTGTCACATCTCACCCCACCCCCTCCCCATATCCTCAAGTCCCGTCTCTAGTAGGTCTGTGTCTTTATTCCCGTCTTGCCACTAGGTTCTTCATGGCCTTTTTTTTTTTTTTTTTTTGAAAATCACATTCTTGAGGCTGGCTTTTGTACCCCAGAGCCGAATTAACTTGCCCCCCTTTGCCTTCAGAGGACCTTTAAGTCATTTCCTGGCATGTCAGATTGCATGTTTTCTTCCTTAGATCTGGCCCAGGAAAACATCTTTTAGGAAATTAACATTCTCATTTTGAAGATTTGACCTGGTCTAGGAAGCTTTTTCTCCAGTTTTGCTCAAAGTTGGTTGATATTATATTTCTAGAAACTGGCACATTTAAAATATCATTTCATCATGTATTACTGGCACCGACTGGTTCATGGGAAGCTGCTAGCAAGGCTCAGTCTTGTTTCTGTCGGGATCAGGTGAGGCCAGAGTATTTTAATAGTAATGAAATCTGTGCTTGTTCTGTAAGTGGTTTGCTGGTTGGGTATGGAACTTTAGACATTTCCAGTAACCTGATATTTCTTTGTTCTCTTGGCCATATCTGTCCACCATGGTTGATTTAGTTGTAGACATTAGGACAATCAAAAACACTGACCCAGTTGATTGTGGGTCTTTAGGGCTTATTGGCCGACAAGCCAGTGTCCACAGCTCTTTTACCCACGTTTTGTCTTCTGGAGCCTTGATCAAACGAAGCCTTGGAAGTTAGAAGGTAGACACGGCCTGGAAGAGGATCCAGATGTACAAGAGGTACCAAGGGTCTTCCCATTCTGGCCTAAGCATAAGACCTGAAGGACCTGGTCTGTGACAGTTGGGAAGAGAGGTGGGTGGAAAGTATTCCAGAGTTGTAGGGGGTAGACTTCAAAGGACCTTGTGACCACCTGGATGTGGGCCGTCTTAGACCAGGGTGGTGTCTAACATGTCTCTCAGGTCCCTAGCTTGGATGGTGTCACTCCCTGGGAGGACATATGATGAATGAGAGCAGGTCTGTGGGGCAGGACGACGAGCACTGGCCAGGAAGGGCTTCTGCAGGGAATTGGAGGGTATGACTGCCTGGAAGGGGCAGTGGGGAACTGTGCAATACTGATGGGTCTCCTTGCCCCTTGGTATGTCAGGTATGGGAGAATGAGTAACAGGGGCTGCTAGAGAAGTCAGGTGTGTCCTGAGGGGAGAGCTGGCTTGGTTTCTACCAAGCCAGGGGAGGGCTGAGGTCAGGGGAGGGCTTGTGAAACATTGGAGTCATGGGGAATGTGGTGCCTGGTGTTGCACACATGGGGTGTATGTGGCTTTGCTCACCTGCAGAGCTATGACTCATGCTCTCAGTGTTTGAGATGGTCCTACTATCTTTTGCCTGCTTTCCAACGTCTCCAACTGAAACTCAGTGCCCTCCCTCAATGCTCTCTCCTCCCTTTGGTGTGTGCCTGTGGTGGGTGGCTCTTAGGGTTTCCTTCATGGGGAGCATATTTGCAAGAGAAAAAGGATTCGGGCATATGCCTGCATTCCATAAAGCTCATGTTGCCTTTAGTTTGGCTAGGGCTTGATGTAGCCCTTTCCTTCACCCTGTCAGTTCTGAACTTGATGAGCAGAGAGACTTAATCCTCCAGTTAAGATTTTTAATTAAGCCTTGTCCTCTTGTCCACTAAAGAAAGCTCTAATCCAGCCTCTTGGGTCTGTTTTTATCTATAGTCCTTTTGATTACACGTGCCTCAGGTGGCCTGTTGTCCATATTCCCCCTTCTTTCTCTCTCAATCTCTTCACCCCTCCCTCCAACACACACACACACACACACACACACACACACACACACAGACACACACACACCATGGTAATTGTCCCAAACACCTAATGCTTGTAACCTCATTCTTTTTACTTGGATAGAGGCTTAATTTAGAGCAAAGTGTATAATACAAAATCTGTCCAACACTGAAGGATACACCGTGTGTATCCTATCATCCCCATAAAATCAGCGCTTTGTAGAATGTGCATGGAAAAATCCCTCACAAATCAGAAGAGTGATTACATAGAAAAGCTGAAAACGCTTTATGTTTCATAGCAAAACCACAGGACTAGAAAATCAAAAATGGGTGGTGATGTTATAGCTCAGAGCAATCCCAAGGCCATATTTTGTATTCTTCTGGTAACAGTAAAACTATCACTATTAAAAAAGCTGAAAATGTGGACTTTGTTTTTTTGAGATATTGGATTTCTTTACTATGAACTTCTGTCAGATCTTTGCCTCCAGATTTGCCTGATGAAAGAGACTTTGACATTTTTTCCCTTAGAGTTTGAACAGTACAACACAAAAGAAAAGGAGTAGTGTTTGTGGGTGAAAGATTTACTTGATTGGATGGTAGAACTTGTTTTCTATAGAGAAAAGTTGGGCTTGGATTGTCTTATTTGCAGCCCTTTGTTAATACTTCTCCCTGTCAGTTATCTTTCCTGTTCCTTACGGTATTTTTGCTTCAGATGCTCATCTTGTCTCCTTCCTTAACCATCAGCTTACACTGCAGTGCGAGCTTGTGTCTCCACTCACAAAGCAGGCATTCCGTCCCCATGTGCACCTGGGCTCACCCACTGCAGGGGTCCGCCCCAGGGGAACATCTCTGGTTCAATGGAGAGCTCCTCCGTTAGCCTCTTTCCTCTGATTTTCTTGCTCTGTTAATTATTCCATTTCTCCCGTATAGTTCCAGTCTATTTACCTGAGCCTCCTGTCTCCCCCTATCCCGCTCACTTTGACATTTTCCTTGTGTTCTTTGATTTTCCTTAAATCTCTCCCACCTTAAAACAAACCAAAAAACCCCTCCCTTGGCCCTGAATCCTCCTCTAGCTGCTGACCTCTCTCGAAAGCACAGCCCGGCTTCTTGGAGAAACGGTTTTGTTGTTCTTCCTCTGTATGCAGCGCCGGCTCTTTTCAGCCCTTGGCAATGGGTTTCTGTCCCTACCCCACTGAAGCTGTGTCACCTGGGTCAACAATGACTTTCCAAAGCTTTTCTTTCCTTATATAACTTTGTAGAAAGAGAAGAGATTCGTGGGAGTGAATTAGTGTTAGAACCTCTAACACTGATGTGAAACATGAAAAATATTGATTAGCCAGTGGAGTGGACGGACCTATTGATGTAAGAGAATTTGAGAGCCAGAAAAATGGAGGGTAGCAATGCTAAAGCAGCCGTGAATGATGCCTGGAGGCCTGGTATTGCTTAGATAAGGGCGCTGCTGTTCATGCTCAAACATTGCTTAAGTAGGAACTGCACTGCTGTCATCCTGGACTGGATTTCCCCAACTCCCAAAGACACCACGATGCCCCTGATATGAGGAATGCCGATTCCAAAGTTTTCTCAATAACATTGAGCATAATCCGGGAGCTGGTGGGAGTGTTTCTTCAGTACCCGTTGTATGACTTTTCAGCCTGGGTTTTAACTATGGTTCTCTCTCTCTGATATTCTGGATATATATGCTAATTATAATTATCTAACATATTAGACATGTATCTCTCATTAGCAAATATGTCTTCAATCAAAATAACTAGGATAAGGTTCTGGCCCAAGTAACAATTCCTTGCTAAGCTGATACAGTTTTTTCCCTTCTACAAAAATAATTAAGGGCTATGATTTTATACGGTGCCTCTTCTCTGGACTTTTCAGGATTCTACTGGAATATTTCCTTCTCTCCTGTATGTAGTAGTGGTGGTTTGGTTTTGGTTATAAATATTATACAAGAATATTTTGCTCCCATATATGTGCCATCTGTTGATACTCAACAGATTAGTTTGGCTTCCATCATGTTGAGTTATATGGCTTAATTTTATTATTCCCCTTTGCAGTGAGAAACCATTTTTTCTTGAGGGAAGTTAAACTGAATAACAAAAATGAATAAAGAAAGAAAAAATAAATAAATAAAACGAAACAGAAGTAATGAATAGATTAGGCAAAAACAAACTTGATAAATGTTTACCTTATGTCTTTTAAATTAAAAAAAAAACCTCTTAAACTTGAGCATTGTCTAGTAACTGGAAAATTTAATCAGACAAAACACATATTGGAAATATAGTAGAATAGAAATAGCAATGCTTTGAAAATTCTTACACTGAAGGGAAGCCATGCATGCGTTTTCAGTTGATTTGACACAGTCTGGAGTAGACTTTTATTTACTAGTGGGATACATAAAGAAAGCTTTAACAACCCAATCAAAAAATGGGCAGAAGACCTAAATAGACATTCCTCCAAAGAAAACATACAGATGGCCAAGAGGCATGTGAAAAGATGTTCAACATCGCTAAATATTAGAGAAATGCAAATCAAAACTACAATGAGATATCACCGCACACCAGTTAAAATGGCTATCATCAAAAAATCCACAAACAGCAAATGCTGGAGAGGGTGTGGAGAGAAGGGAACCCTCCTGCACTGTTGGTGGGGATGTAAATTGGTACAGCCACTGTGGAGAACAGTATGGAGGTTCCTTAAAAAACTAAAAATAGAACTACTGTATGATCCTTCAATCCCACTCCTGGGCATATATCCGAAGAAAAACATGGTCCAAAAGGATACATGCACCCCAATGTTCATTGCAGCACTGTTTACAATAGCCAAGACATGGAAGCAGCCGAAATGTCCATCGACAGAGGAATGGATAAAGAAGATGTGGTACATATATACAATGGAATATCACTCAGCCATTAAAAAGAATGAAATAGGGCTTCCCTGGTGGCGCAGTGGTTAAGAATCCACCTCCCAATGCAGGGGACACAGGTTCAAGCGCTGGTCTGGGAAGATCCCACATGCTGCAGAGCAACCAGCCCATGTGCCACAACTACTGAGCCTGCGCTCTAGAGCCCGCGAGCCACAAGTACTGAGCCCGTGTGCCGCAAGTACTGAAGCCCGTGCGCCTAGAGCCTGTGCTCCACAAGAGAAGCCACCGCAATGAGAAGCCCGCGCACCACAACGAAGAGTAGCCCCCGCTCGCTGCAACTAGAGAAAGCCCGCACGCAGCAGTGAAGACCCAACACAACCAAAAATTTAAAAAAAAATTTTAATTTAAAATTTTTTTAAAATTTAGGGCTTCCCTGGTGGCGCAGTGGTTGGGAGTCTGCCTGCTAGTGCGGGGGACACGGGTTCGAGCCCTGGTCTGGGAGGATCCCACATGCCGCGGGGCAACTGGGCCCGTGAGCCACAATTACTGAGCCTGCGCATCTGGAGCCTGTGCTCCGCAACAAGAGAGGCCGCGATAGTGAGAGGCCCGCGCGCCGTGATGAAGAGTGGCCCCCGCTTGCCGCAACTGGAGAAAGCCCTCGCACAGAAACGAAGACCCAACACAGTCAAAAATAAATAAAATAAATAAATTAAAAAAAAAATTTAAAAAAAAGGAATGAAATAATGCCATTTGCAGCAACATGGTTGGACCTAGAGATTGTCATACCGAGTGAAGTCAGACAAAGAGAAATATCGTATATTGCTTGTATGAGAAATCTAAAAAGAAATGATTCAAATGAACTTATTTACAAAACAGAAACAGACTCACAGACTTAGAGAACTTAATTCCCCAGGGGGGAAGGGTGGAGGGAAGGGATAGTTAGGGAGTTTGGGACTGACATGTACACACTGCTATATTTAAAATGCATAACCAACAAGGACCTACTGTATAACACAGGGAACTCTGCTCAATATTATGTAACAACCTAAATGGGAAAAGAATTTGAAAAAAAAAAATAGGTACATGTATATGTATAACCAAATCACTTTACTGTACACCTGAAATTATCAAAACATTGTTAATCAACTACAATATAAAATAAAAAGCTAAAAAAAAGAGAAAGCTTTATGATTTTAAGGTGGGAGGATATCCCAGTAAGAGCAGTAAGCTATGGAGACCAAATGAAATACTTTGAATGACTTGAAAATTGTGAGAAATGAAAGGTATTTTGTGAAGAAGAATAAACCATGCAAAATAAATCACATTAGATGACTTTTTTTTTCATTTGAAAGTGACTTCATTTGAATGACTATTTTGTGGCAGGCCCCATGCTAGATGCTGGACTAATCTCTAACATTTTTTCCTGGATTATTGTGGAACTTCCAGCTGGTCTCCCTTTCTCCCCTTGTACTCCACCCCTCACCTCTGTCCTTTCCCACCACAGCAGCCAGTGTGATCCTGTTAAAAAGTTGAATTTGCCACACCTCTGATTAAAGCTCGGCATCTCATGCAGGGTAAAAACCTGACACTCTATATTGGTCTACATGCATTAGAATCCTGTTCCCTCTTCTGCCTCTCACGTACTCCCCCCAGTAAACCGGCCACTTTGCCATTCCCCACACAGGCCAGACCCACTCCCACCACAGGGCTTTTGCACTTGCTCTTGCCTCTACTTGGAAGTCTCTTCCCCCAGCTGGACACAAGGCTCACTCCTCAGGTCGTTACTCCAGTGCTGGCTTCTCAGTGAGACCCTGGTTGAAGGTCTCTTGGTTAAAGAGACCCTCTCTTACACCCTGGTTAAAATTGTAACCCCATCTCCCCCACTTTCTTTCCTACTCCTCCATTTTTTCCTTTAAGGTAACCATCACCAGGTAACATACATATTTTTCTTATTTATTTTATTGTCTTTTGCTCCGCAGTACAGTATATACTCTACCAGGGCACAGATTTTTTTTCCTACTTTGTTTATTCCTGTATCCAGTGCTTTGAACAGTTTCTGGGTACATAACAATCAATAAATATTGAATGAAAGAATGAATTTGGAGTCATAGAAACTTATAAAGAAGGAAATAAACATCACATAATCCCACCTCACAGAGTAAATAACTGCCATTAGGACTTGTGCGTGTGTGTGTGGGGTTCCACTTAATATTATAGAGATGTTGGAAAAATACAGAAAAGCACAAAAGAAGTGATTAATAATGACCCATAATTGCTCCAACCAGAGAAAACTCCTTTTTGTGTTTGGAGTATCTATCTTTCCCTCTTTCTCTCCCCTACTTCCCAACCCCTTGTAGCTGTGATATACATAATTTTCTCTCTCTGCAAGTGAACATGTGTGCATGTGCATGCACAAATCATATTTATTTTAATCTCCTGGGGTTTTTGTTATTGTTGTTCATTTATTAGTAAGTCTTAGGTATGTTACATTATGTTCACTATTCTTTAAAATATGATTTTAAATGTCTTGTATCATTCCATTGTGTAGATGTACTATTGCTTTTTTAATCACTTCCATATTATAGACACATATATTTAGATTGTTTCCATTTTCTTATATTTATTTTAATGAATGAACATCTTGTTTCTTTGTACATTTTTTGCAAGTCTTTATTTTTCTTGGGTTAGATTATTAGAAATGAAATTACTGTGACCAAGGATATGTATGACCTTTTTAACCTATCCTGATACATATTGTGACATTGTCTTCTGGAATGGCTCACTCCAGTAGAGAGTACCCATTTTACCATATCTTTACTGGTACCGAGTAGCACTGTTTTTTAAAACTCTTGATACATTTGATAAACAATTTTTACTTCTTTGATTAAGTAGCACCTTTTTCCTGTATTTATTAGTCATTCATATATTATATTCTATAAAGTCCTTTTGTCTATTTCTTGACTCAGTAATTTTAGGCAGTATTATTGGCACCCTGCTGTAAAGATGAAGAATTTAACACTCTTTCAATATCTCTTACCTCTCCTCCCTCTGTCCCCTCTGTTTTTGTTACTTACTTACTTTTGGCTCTTACAATGGTTGACTTTTTATCTTAAAATAATATCATTAAACATCTATTAATTTATCAACTTTGGGCAGTATGTATTGACTCTCTGCTATGAGGTACATAAATTAAGACATTTAATGTGTTTTTATTGTTCTTTTCTCTCTTCTAACCCTGAGGTTTTATTACTTTCACTATTATTTATTCTCTGTTTATAAACTTTTAAACATTTACCTTCTGTTCTCTAAATTTAATTAAGCCTCTGTTGATTCTGAAAATTAAAAAACAGTGAGGGGTATTTACATCATGGTTTTACAAATATTACGTACCAACTATCACGGCTGATGTTTGGTTCCACAGAGAATGAAATATAATCATATGCAATTGTATATTTGCTCCTTGAAGGAGAATCTTGCATGCATTTACTTCTGATTTCTTTCTAGTGTCCTTTACTTCATCAAAGGTTTGTATTCTTGCATTCCATGTCATCTTTTGTCTTTGTTTTCTGTTTTGTTTGGTTGGAAAACCTCCTCATAATTTTTCTCCTGTAGTAAGCGTGGTCATTACTAAACTCTTTCTATCTTGAACTGGCACTTGATTGATTGACTGGTTGCCTGGCTGTAGGAATTTAGGTTCGAAATAATTTTCCTTCAATTCTCTATTGTGATCTAGCATCCGAGGTTACTGATGAGAAGTGTATCATCTTGATACTCGCTGCTTTCTTTAGCTAACCTGTGGTTTCTCTTTGGAAGCTTTTATACATTTTCTCTATCCTTAGAGATCTGATATTTTACCAGGGTGTGTCAGGGTGTTAAATTTTTTTCATTTATTCTCTCTGGCATTTGGATTAGCCTTTCTTTTTTTTTTTTTTTAACATCTTTATTGGAGTATAATTGCTTTACAATGGTGTGTCAGTTTCTGCTTTATAACAAAGTGAATCAGTTATACATATACATATGTCCCCATATCTCTTCCCTCTTGCGTCTCGCTCCCTCCCACCCTCCCTATCCCACCCCTCTAGGTGGTCACAAAGCACCGAGCTGGTCTAGGATTAGCCTTTCTATTTAAACTGTACCATATACAGTTTGAAGAAGTCTTCTTTGATTTCTTGATTATTTCTTCCCCATCACAATCTCTGTTTTTGTTTTTGTTTTTTTCTTTCTGGAACTTCCATAAGATAGTTTTTAGACCTCTTGGATCTGTACTCCATGCTGCTCAGTTTTCTTTCTTATTTCTTATCTCTTTGTAGTTTTGTTCAGTGTTCTTTTTCTCTGCAACCACTCAGCTTAGTTTTCAGCCATTGGTTAACACATTCATTGACCTGTAAAATTTTAATAATTGTTTTTGTTTCCAAGAACTCTTCCTGTTATCTGATTACTTCTTTTCCATGGCAGCCCCTTTTTGCCTTATGGCTCTACTATCCTTCTGTATCTCTCTGAAGATAATAAACCTCTGTTACCTGAATTAGCCTTGTTTCTCTAGTATCTTTTCTGTTTGTTCATTTGAGACTATATTTATTAACTCTTGCTGCTTGACAATTTACTCCACAATTCCTAAAACAATAAACAATTTATTGTCCCCCACAGTGTCTGTGGGTTGGGAATCCAGGCACAAGTTAGCTGGGTGCCTCTGCCCTAAGGTCGCAAGCCAACAGTCAAGGGGTTGGCCAGGTCTGCAGTCTCATCTGAAGGCTCAGAAGGGGAAGGATCCACTTCCAAGTTTGCTCACGTGATTGTTGGCTAGATTCAGTTCCTTACCAGTTGTTGCACTGAAACCTCAGTTTCTCATCACCTGTTAGCTGGGGGCCTCTCTCAGTTTCCATCTATGTGGGCCTCTCCGTGCAGCAGCTCACAACATGGCACTGGCTTCCAGCACAAACCGGCAAGACAGCAAGAGAAGGCCAGTAAGATGGAATCCAGAGTCTCCTTGTAAACTGATCTTGAAGTGCCATCCCATCACTTTTGCCATATTCTGTTCCTTAGAAGTAAGTCATTTAGGTCCAGCTCACACTCAAGAGGAAGGGGTTCTATAAGAACATGAATACCAGAAGGCAGGGACCACTAAGGGTCATCTTACATGCTGCCTACTACTTTCTCTTTGGGATTGGTTTTCTCAAGTGTCTAGTGATCTTTGTTTATAAATGAAGGATCTTGAGGGTTATTATAGGTAGCTGGCCTGGGTTTACATTGTGACTGTGAATGTAGGGTCTCTGCCACTTGTGTAGGCTTCCTTTTCAGGTATGTGGGCAGACAGCAGGAAGGTTGGCTGGGACTCCCCTTTGTATGATTCTATTCCCTGTAGTGTGCATGGGTGGAACCTGTGACTTGCTATCAGCTACTAGAATATAGCAAACACGACGGGATAGTCACTCCCTTGATTAGGTTACATTCTGTGGCAAAGGAAAAGGGGTTTTGTAGATGTAATTATGGTTCTGAATCAGTTGATTTTTTTAGTTAATTAAAAAGGAGATTTTCCTGGGTGGGCCTGACTTAATCAAATGTAAGAGGGATGGAGGCCCTCCCTGAGGTCAGAGATGCTCTCCTGCTGGCCTTGAAGAAGCAAACTGCATGAGTTCTATAGCTGCAAGAAAATGACTTTTTCCAACAGCCTGAATGAACATGGGTGTGGGTTCTTTCCCATTCAAACTTCCAGAACAGAATGCACCTGGGCTGACACCTTGATTGTAGCCTTATGAGACTCTGAGCAGAGGATTCAGCTAAACTGACCCATGAAACTGTGAGATAATACATATGTGTTGTTTAAACCACTGAGTTTGTGGTAATTTGTTACACAATAGAAAATTCATACAGTGTATTTCACTCCTAGTCCCTTTCAGTGCTTTTCCTTTTTTGGTTCTCTCTTCTGTCTACAGTGGATGTGTGGTGTAAAGCCAAGCTGTGTTCTCTCTGAGTCTAGCCTCCCCATGAGGAGCCTTCTTCAGGAAGATGGCCTCCTTTCTACAGAGAGCAGGTCTTGGGCTGTGACTTGAGGACATGTCATTCCTGCCAGTTGTGCTTTTTATTTCTTTATCTTGGAGAATGGGAAGAGGAGGAACCTAACTTCCAGATGTTCTGAAGTCACTTTTTAATGAAAGACCCTGATGATCGTTCCCTTGCCCACTCCCTTCCTTTGTATTTGTTGATTCTGGCTTGGAGCATCTCTGGCCGTTCTTGGTGGGAACCATGCTTTTGCAAGTGGTCTGCATGTGTGGTTTCCTTGCTCTACTTTTCCCACCACTCTGATTCTACTTGGTTTTTCTCTTTATGGAATTTCACAAAACTTCTGGTCTGTTGACAGCATATTTTCCTGTTTTATAATGCTGTTATGGTTTCATTCTTTAAACAGAAAACAATTTTCCTAGCACTTCAGTGGGATCTTGGAAGTGAAGGGAGGCAGATATCGGTGATGAGTCTGCATGAATTCAGCTGCACATCCTGGTCTGGACTTTTTCTTTTTATAGGAGAAAATAAAATACTCGTTTGCTACCTAACACTGATCTAACATATTTGTAAGAAATTTGGCATGTTTCTAATAAAATTGATGAGAAAGGGCAGAATTTTCATTATATTAACTAATTTTCTCATGCTCTGTTATTACTTTCTCCTTTTAAAGTACCCCAAAGCATATTTCTGTGAAGACTGTGCTCTTTTTTTCTTCTTTCCCCCTCTTCCCACTTACACTTACACAGCCTTTCTTTCTACTCTCTTAGGGTAATTTCTTAGAACAAGTGACTTAAAAATATTGCTGACACTATGTATTTTTTTTCTAACACTAATGGCACACGTGATGTAAGTGCTGAGAATGTGAGATAATGGAACTAAAATTGTGATTTTAGAATTGTCTTAAGACTCTTTTAGTTCCAAGTAACACAAAGATATTTCAAACTAGTTTAGGTTAAAAAGAGAAGTTATTAGGTGGAAACTGCAACAGTATCTCACCAAACCCAAGGGGAAAATTATATTCAGATACCATGAGGGTCTGGAACCAGAAACTAGAAGCCAACAGGAACCCAGGAAGTCATTACCTTTCTGTCTCTCTTGTCTCTGTTTTTCTGAACATCTGCATATTCTTTTCTCTCTCAGCAGACTTACTTTGCTTTGGCATGGGTTTGGCCACATATAGCTAACCAACAGTAGTAACCTCAGCTTCCAAGTTCATATCATCTCAGTTCAAGCAAATAAGTCAGAGGCACAATCCGAGATTCCAAGGAGAAAGAAAACAGTTTGTTTAGCTTGGGCCAGTTATCTTTTTTTAGACCAGTGAAGTGTGGTCATGAGGGCAGATTTTGTGTTATAAACATGGCTGCCACAGCCCAAGTTCTCAAAGAAGAGGTAAGTGGGTAGAAGATATCTCAAGTGGGCAGATATCCCAAAACATGTCTGTTGTAATATTCTTCTTTCTATCCAGTGTGCTGTTTCTCATTAGAGAGACAGTTTAGCTTGTGGTTAAGAACATGGGCTTAGGGTCAGACAGACCTCGTTTTGAATCCCAGCCCTGCCACCTACTAGCTGTGTGACCTCTGTGAGGGTCAGATTCTTCCTCTGTACAATTGGGGTGATAAAGCCTATCTCTTGGAGTTGCTGGGAGAATGAGAATATATGTGGTACATCCTATGCACTCAATAAATAGTTATTATTATTTATTACTATTATCATAGCATTTGGGAAAGATTATGTGAATGGAGGAACATACATTTTACTACCCTGAATAGTGCAAGAAGATCTGGAAGCAAAAATCTAGGTGCCACAGAGATCAATAAAAAACTCTAAGTGAGAACTTAGCCTTTTTCACACTTGGCCAACGAAGTATACACAAGTTAGGCTGATGATTTTAGGGCCCAGTAATCTACACTTGTTTTTAGAATGAAATTTTTGCCTCTGTTGGTTTTGGAAAGAGAGAAGTCAATGGTCTCATAATTCTAGAGAGAGCCAGGCTGGGCTGGTGGTCACTGGTACAGTCATCATCGTTCTTTCCAGCCAGTGCCTGTTCTGATGGTCCCTGCATTCATTCTGCTCGGTAGCAGGTCTGTTCTGATTGGCTAGTGCCTTACCCAGTAAAAGAGTTTGAATATGTGCCATCAATTCAAAGACTTCAGTTTTTGTTAAAGGAGATCCACTATTTTCTTTATAAAACAACAGATTTTCTTTGCATCTTTCTCATTTATATGACAAAGTTGTGGGTCGCAGCCATCGTTAAATGAACTCTTCTAAAGGTTATATAAGATGATGATGATTCAAATTCTGTATAGCTAAAGGATACCAAATGTAAGCCAAACATTAATGTTTACATAAAGTAGAGTTAGCTAACAAACTATGTTTATGGCTTCTTTTTAAATAAATGTAGTATATGCTGTTCTGTATGAAACTGTGGTAGAACAATATCTCAGTGACTAACTGTAATTTTCTCTTAAGTTATGCAGACATTTTGATTGAGAGGGAAGTGTTAATGCAGAAGTACATTCATCTAGTTCAGATCGTAGAGACAGAAAAAATTGCAGCTAACCAACTCCGACATCAACTTGAAGATCAAGATACAGAAATCGAAAGGCTTAAATCAGAGGTATTTCCCAGTTGATAGATTCCTTCTCATTGTTTCATGTCTATTGTCATCTCCTCATGATTACTTAAGGCCTATCAGGGCAAAATTTTGATCCCAAATTTAGTTCCTCTGCCATCAACACATACATGAGAAGTGAATGTATTGTCTATGTTAGGATTAGGTAAATACGCTACAGTAAAATATCAGGATAATATGCTATTTTTAAATTATTTGTGCTCCTGATGTCCTTCATTTGCTTGACTATTCAAGAGTTGACTGTAATATTTAACTGTTTTTCAGATTGACTCATGGTAATGATAATTGTGAGTCTGTCATGGGTTCATGTAAAGTCCGAATGACAACTAAGGCAAGTCCAAACATGAATTCAGAAAGTCTTGTCTTTTTCTCAAGCTCAGGAGTCCAACCTTCTCCCTTCTAGAATTTTGAAAAACTCATTAAAGTATAAGACATATGCTAGGGTGCATTTTTTCCTGAAGTTGGAATTCACTTCCAGCCCTGCTCCAAGTTTAAAAACTCCTCAGGCTCTGCACCCCCAGGTAGTGAGATTGACTCCAGTGACAGCAGAAGGTGGTCGTGGAGCCGACAGCCATGGTGGTGTGTCTGGGTCCTCCCTTGTCTCCGAGGTGCCTCCGTCTGTATACAGAAACCTGAGTATACCTTCCCTTGCTGTCCTGTCATTCCTTGTGGGAAGTGATCAATATCTGAAGAATTGAAGAGGAATGTAGCAAATGAGGTTTTTCTACTCTTTTTGACCAGTGGTGCAGTAGTGTCTTCTTAGCTCCAAAGAAAAGACTAGGACAGAATGAAACCTACTACTACTAACTGTATCCTTGTTGACAGAAACAATGCAGCTCCTCAGCCTTGGTAACTTCTTGTCGTTTTTCTGTCATTCAACATTTTCTTCTCCATTTCCTCACGTCTTCTTCTAAGACATACTGTGCAAATCCTGGGAGGGTTTTCACCTCCTGCCGCCTGTGTACATCATCTCCAGCAGATAGCTCATGGGTATAAGCTGATTCCTATTGGGATATGATTGCCTCTCTGATGATGATAAGTTGCAGACTGTTCACCATATCATTAGTGCTGTTAACTTCCCGATCCAACCCTGAAATCTGAGATAGTGAAAACAACAACAGAAAACTTAACAAACCTGCATCTTAAAAGACTATACCAGGCACTGTAATTTAAAACAAAATTATTGTGTTCTGTCTTTGCCACAGTTAGCTGGAGCAGATGCTTGTCTGCTAAGTGAAAGAGGTTGGCATTTACTCCATGAGAGGAACTCAGCACCAAGCGATGTTCCCCAATATTTATTTGTGTGTGCTTCTCTGTCTTCACTCTGTTCTATTTTAGTCTGAGTATATATTGCAGCTAGAAACTGTCAGTAGCAGGTATGTCTTGTGTGGTCGCTTGACAGGAACCATAACTTATTTCCTACTCCTTTTATTTTCCCACTTCCCTGCCAGAAAAATGGCAGAAGAGAGTATTTGGTAATGGGGCAAAATGTAAAGACAGGGTAGAGGGGGGCAATTATAACCCCAGTGTTTTAAGTGTTTGCTTGTTAGTAAATCTGAGTAGGTCCTTAAGTTTGCAAGAGCCTGCAATTGAGTGATAGTCCAGGGAATTTCATTACTAAGTGTAGTTCAGAGGCTACCTGGTTTTGAGTCACCCTTCATAGGTCACAGAACTGAGCTGGGTCCTTAAAGAGATCCCAAGTTGTTTCAGTTCTTTTTGCCTTTTTGTCTTTTCTTGGCTGGCTTGGACCAACCCCTAGGCTCTGAAGTTCCTTTTGCAGTTATCATTTTCCCCAGGAGATCTGTGAGTGCTATACCGTGTGTACTTGGAAGGCCACAGGCTGATTATAGGAAGCAAGAGCTTTGAGCTGAGTGTCACTGCATTTGGAGATCACAGGGCATTACAGGAAGCTGCCTTTGGTGAGATGATTGACATGTCACTGAGATGCTGAGAAGACCTTGGTCTGGTCATCACTCAGGGCCCGGTTTTGGACTAACATTTCTCTAAACCAGATCCCAGTTCACACTTTCCACAGTCACTTCTTATAAGCACTTTTGTTAGTAGCATAGCAAAACAAGCACGAGGTGAAGGTCAGGCTTCCCCTGCCTCAGCGCCGAAGGAAGATAAGGTGCATAAAACGTGAACATTTCCTGAGGATAAGCTACCTTGTAGGCATAACTTCCTATGATTTATGGCTATAGTCTAGTATTTCCCAAATCATGAAATGGACCAATTTTGTGTTATAGATTATCGCTCTTAATAAAACCAAGGAACGAATGCGACCTTACCAAAGCAATCAAGAAGATGAGGATCCAGACATCAAGAAGATTAAAAAGGTAGGATGCTGGGGGTTTCCAGCTTTGGGAGAGCATGGTGACCAGTGGTCTTTCTGTAGTGATGTCTTTGCCACCCTGACTCTGAGCTGAGAACAATCTTGGTATTTCTCTTCCGATGGCTCCCAGACTTGCCCTTCAGAGTGATAACACATGGTTGCTTCTCTGGAAAAGTTTCAGCTTGAGATTTCTTTCCAGTTCTGGGAATCCACTTGTAGATTCTGTGAGAAGGATGCCAAAGCCAGATATGAAGCCAGACAGTAGTGTTCTCCAGTTGGGTTATTTAAGTGCTGCTGAATCTTCTGATTTTGTGTGTATTTGGGGGGAGTAGTTTTTAAATTGCATTTCAAAAACATTTCTTTTAGCTTTAGTCTTCAGTGCTTATTTAGAGAATTTTTTTGTTTGTTTTGTTTTGAACGTGTGAGAAGATTGAGTGAGTCAATACATCTGCTCAGGTTTCTGGTTTATTGTTGTTTCTTTCTTGTTTAACATCCACATAATCAGCAGCTCTTTTCACCTTATTGTCATTTACAACTGTAGAAATTTTGCAATTAACCAGACCCTGGCACTCACTCTAGTCTACTGTGTTTGATTTATGTCATCTTGATTTTGAGTTCCATAATTTTAATTGTCCTGCATAAAAGCACTTACTCAGCTTTAACATTATGTGAAAAGCTTCACAGTTAAAGAACTTTATTTCTTCTAAATTTTTTTTATTCCTATTTTCTCATGCTAAGTAATTATTCCCCTTCAGTTGCAATAAAACTTTAAATATTGCTCAGAATTTGAAATAGAAATGCTCCTTAGGACTAAGTTGCACTGTTTTCAGTTTTCAAGAAATAACAAAGTAAAATAACAACATTCCTCTCTTAGAATTTAAAATTTTTTAAATTGAATTTGCTTTATTTTATTGTTACAAGATGAATGCTTATGCAGCTGCATATAAACAAAGGTATCAGTAAAATAACAATTGTAATAAAATCCTGTTGTAGAAACTGATAGTAGGTAAGCCAGCTTTTGCTCAGCAGGTAATACCTGCCAAAGTAAATAGAAAGATTTTATTTAACACAAAACTCAGTTAAGTTGATTTTTGAAAGTACTTCTGTTAAATGGAGGAATAGTGATAAAATACACAATTTTTACAGTTTCTATCTTCCTATTTCTTAATAGAAATAATTTTTTTAAAACCTCATTTTTGAACTTGTTAAATACGTTTTGAATTTAACTCTATGGTCCATTGTGTCCCCAGTCAAACTAATGTCTGTGTGGAAAGGGATGTTTACAAATGAATTAGTTTCTCTATTCTGATCTTGACAAATATCAACATAATTTTTTAACTTCAAGAGACCAAAAATTGAAATTGGTCCACAGAAATTTCCCATTAGATTTCTCCAAATAATATGCATATAATTTCTTCCACATAATTCTACTAAGATGTGTTTAATTTTTATTGTTTGAGGTATGGCAACTGTATGAATGCCTGTTATAAAAATTGATAGTATGCTGACATCAGTTGGTAAATGAGAGAATTTTAAATATTGCAAAAGAAGAGTAGTTGTGTAAGTGCATGATAATTTAGACCATATGGGTGAAATAGTGTAAAAAAATAAAAAGTATAAGAATGTGTTGAAAAGAAAACAATGATACTAAAAAAATATTTGGTAGTAATTTAATGCTTTTAATTATATATGAATTTGCAACCTGCTTTGTTGCTGAATCTGCCATTTAGATATAACAAATCCTAATAAATTATCATATAATTTTTTTTAATATTTAGAAAGGACTTCAGATATTTTGGTCAGTTATTTTATAGATAAGGAAATGGAGCCCAGAGTTCAAGTTCACCCAGTAGATTAGTAGCAGAGCCTTTGGGTTAAGGATTATGACATATACCTATCTGCTTAGCACCCAGCATTTACTTGGGCATTTAAAAGATGCTCTGTAAATGTTTGTTGGCTGAAACACAAAGGCCAGTGCACTTTGTCCAGTTTGCCTGTTATTTTTCAAATCATATCTAGGGAATTCAGATCAATTTTAGAGCCTTTCATGTTCCTACAAAATTGATGTTAAGTTTTATTTCGTGTTTTTGTTGTTGTTGTTGTTTTGTTTTTGTTTTTCCACAAAATAACACCATTGTAAATTGTTAACATGTGTTTTGCCCATGTGGCTGGAAAAGAGAGTCCTTATAGTTAACAAAAAGCAGGTAAAAGAAGGCCAAGTCGTTCCTGTGTGACTAACCACACAGGAAAGCTGCAACTAGACTTGGCCTTCAAGTTTATTCATCTATAAAAAGAAGGGGTCTTATGAACTGATCTCTAACACTTATTTTGTAAGCTTAATTTTAAAAAAAACTCAGCCATAACAAAAAAATCAAACCCGATTTAAGAATAAGCAAAGGATTTGAATAGACATTTCTCTAAAGATGATAGACATTTCTCTCAAAGGTGATTCTTGAGAGAAATCACTAACACATGAAAAGATAACCAACATCACTAAGCATCAGAGAAATACAAATCAAAACTACAGTGCAATATCACCTCACACCCACTTGGATGGCTACTATCAAAAAAATCTCCCAAAATAACAAGTACTGATGAAGATACAGAGAAATTGGAATCCTTTTGCACTGTCGGTGAGATTGTAAAGTGGTTCAGCTGCTATGGAAAACAGTATGGTGGTTTCTCAAAAAATTAAAAATAAAACTGCCATGTGATCCAGCAATCCCATTTCTGGGTATATATCCAAAAGAATCGAAAGCAGGATCTTGAAGAGATATTTGCACTCCTGTGTTCATTGCAGCGCTATTCACAATAGCCAAGAAGTGGAAGCAACCCAAATGTTCATCAACAGATAAATGGATAAACGAAGTGTTGTACATATGTACTGTGGAATATTATTCAGCCTTAAAAAGGAAGGAAATCCTGATGCATGCTACAACGTGGATGAACCTTAAGGACATTATGCTAAGTGAAATAAGCCAGTCACAAAAAGACAGATACTGTATGATTCCACTTATATGAGTACCTAAAGTAATTAAATTCATAAAAACAGAAAGTAGAATGGTGGTTGCCAGGGGCTGAGGGAAAGCAGAAATGGAGAGTTGTTGTTTAATTAGTTATAGAGCTTGAGTTTTGCAAGATGAAAATGTTCCAGAGATCTGTTTCTACAACAATGTGAATATACGTACCACTACTGACCTATACATTTAAAAATTATTAAGATAGTAAATTTTATGTGTGTTTTTTACCACAATTAAAAAAAATTTTAATATCTGGTTTTATGTTGTTAAAGAATAAACCTGTAGTTTATTCCTTTCTTGAAATGTTAACAACTAAATATGTGATATTATTAATTTCTGATGTCCTTATAGGCAGGCTTAAACAGCTTAAACAGTGGAAGAAACTTGTGAAGCTGAGAAAAATATTATTTTAAAGTCATCTTTTTTCTGCTATCTGGTGCAAAGCCTGACATTATTTATTCTGGTGGTGGGCTCACCAGTGCAGCAATGAAAGAGCAGGGTGTGTATGACACAGAATGGACACCCCACCGACTGGCTTAAGAAAGCCGTCTCACACTGCCCTGAGATTCCTGTTTTGTTTTTTGTTTTGTTGTTGTTGTTCTGTAGGTTCAGAGCTTCATGCGAGGATGGTTATGTAGAAGGAAATGGAAGACCATTGTGCAGGATTACATTTGTTCCCCTCATGCTGAAAGTATGAGGAAGAGGAACCAGATTGTGTTCACCATGGTTGAGGCCGAGTCGGAGTACGTTCACCAGCTCTACATCCTGGTCAACGGCTTCCTGCGGCCCCTGCGCATGGCGGCCAGCTCCAAGAAGCCCCCCATCAGCCACGATGATGTCAGCAGTATTTTTCTCAACAGGTTTGTCTTGACATAAATTAAAGAGCCGTGTGAAAAACCTACTTGTATTTCTTAAAAGAATTTTTGCTTTACTTACTTAAAAGAAGAGTTATAAATTCACCTTTATGAGCTTATGATATTGAAAATAAGAAAGCTATCATTGGCGTTTCATTGTTACTCCCAATTTTCATATCTTTATCTTGAATCTTGGCACCTAGTTTTCTCTTTTTCTTCTCTATTTGACGTATGTTTTCTTGTTATTGAGTGTGTGCTGGGGAAGATTATCTCCTTCATAAACTGAGGGAAATGGAGTGATTAATGGGTCTTTACATGTAATCTATACAGAAGTACTTTAGGAGGAACAAAAACTGACAGAGGGCCTGAGAATCTCTAGTAAATTTATTTGCTCAGTAAATATTTACAGTGCCTTTACTGCTGAGGATTCATCAGTGAACAAAGCAGAAAGTCCCTGCCTTCATGGAACTTAAATTTTGATGTGGGAATATAGACAATGAATAGTGAATAAGTGAAAGATGCAGTATTTTATATGGTGATGAGTGCTGTGGAAGAAATAAAGAAGGAAAGGGGAGAAGGGAGGAAAGGGACTGCTTGGATATTTTACTTAAAATTTTAGTTATTTATTTGTTTTTGAGTAGATAATACATTTACAAGGTTCAAAAAATTATTTAACAACATGAAAACATCAAAACAGCAGTTAGAAGTCTCACTCTTAACTCTGTCTCTGCCCACCCCATTTTCCTCACTTGCTATCTGTAACTGTTTTCATTAGTTTTGTTTATATCCTTTCAGTGTTTCTTGATGTAGATCAATCAAACATGAATATACAGTCTTATTTCCCCCATTCTTACACAAAAGGCAAGGACTTTAATATATACCTGCTTTTTTCACTTAATATATCCTGGACATCTTTCCATACTGCTATCTAAAGGGCATGCTATTTTTTAAAAAATTGCTACATGCTATTACATTATGTGAATGTCCCATAGTTTCTCTAGCCAATCTTTAGGAAGGCCTCAAAGGTAAGTTGACATTTGAGCAGAGATTGCAGTTGGTGCTAGCCATGTGGCTACCTGGGGGAAGAGTGATGCAAACAGAGGAGACCACCTGTGCAGAGGGCCTGAGGCTGGAGCACGCCAGCCTTGCTTGTTTGAGGAACTGCCAAGGTCAGTGTGGGTGAAGGGGCATGTCAGAGAGATAACAGTAGGACATTGTAAAGATGTTTGCTTTTACTTTAAATGAGATGGGGAGAGATTGGTGGGGTTTTGAGGAGAAAAGTAGCATGATATGACTTATGTTTTAAAAGTTCACTCTGGGTTCTCTGTTGAGAGTAGACTGTAGGGAGATCAGTTTCATGGCTATTTCAATAAGCCAGGTGAGAGATGACTGGTGACTATTGCAATAGTCTAAGCAAGAGATGAGTGTAATGGAAGTAGTGATAAGTGATTGAATTCTGGGTATATTTTTAATGTAGAGCCAATAAGATTTGTTGGTGAGTTTGATGTGGATTTTGCAGAAAAGTCCAAGGATTCTGACCTGAACAACTAGAAGGATGGAGTTGCTGTTTATTAACTGGGGAAGATTGACATAAGAGCAGGTTTAGCGGAAAAGATGAAGAGTTTTTATCCTGACCTGTCAAGTCTGAGATGCTGTTAGCCATTCCAAATGTAGAAATCAAGTGAGCAGGATTGGCTATTAGTCTGGATTTCAGGGCTGGAGGTATAAATTTGGGCGTCTACTAGCATATGGATAGTATTGAAAGCTGTTAGTCTGAATGAGATTACCAAGGAAGTAAGCACAAATGAACGAGAGAAGAGGACCAAGGACTGAGCCCTGGGACATGCCAACATTTAGAGGTTAGGAACATGAAGAGCCATCAAACGAGAATGAAGAGGATCAGCTAGGGTTGTAGGATGCAAACCAGGAGATGGGCTGTCCTGGAAACCAAGGCAAGGGGGGATGAGCAACTGTGTCAAAAAGGTCAAATAAAATTAGAGCTGAGAACTGACTGTGGGGTTAACAACTTGGAGCATATTGGTAACTTTAATGGGGGACCAAACCTGATTAGGTGATAATAGGGGAATTGGAATTGGAGAGAATTGGTAGAGAGAACTCTTTCAAGGAGGGTTGCTGTAAAGAGGATCAGAGAAACAGGGTGGTACCTGGAAGTAAATGTAAAAATATAAAGAATGTGTGTGTGTGTGTTTAGATGGGATAAAAATGACACCAATAATGAGGGGGGGAATGATGTAGGAAAGAGAGGGCAGAATTGCTGGAGCAGTAAACTTGCATAGGCAGAAGTGGATAGAATGTGGTGAATAAGTCAAGAGATTGGCATTAGGTAGACAGGGAAGGAACAGTACTGGACACATATGCAGGTAAGAAGCAAGGACATCGGGTAACAGTGCTGATGGGAGGGAAGTGTTAGAGTCAGGGAAGAGAGGAAAAAGTGTGAAATAGTGATCAAGGAGCAAAAAACTGAATGGATGGGATGGGGGAAGTATAATATAACTGCTAGGTAGCGCTAAAAGCCCATATTAGGCTCGTGGTTATGACTTTACGGTGGGTAGCTGTATATTCTTTAGCCACTTTCAGCTGCATGGGTGCAGGTGCAGAGTGGGTTAAGGGTTGGGTTTAACTGGTACTGGTATTGTGCGAGATTACTATGATGAAGTGAGAAAAGAAGAAGGGAGTTGAAGGTGTATGCAAGGAAGGGATTATAACACTGAGCCATGGAATCTAAACTGTTCCGAGAAGGAAATGATGTTGTGAAGGGTTTTTGGTCAGCGATAAGGTGGTAGGATCGATGGATTCAGGTCCTGGTGGTGGGAAGGGATTTTGGGAGTCAGGTTTCCAAAGGCAATGAACTCAAAGATAAGGAGATGGTCATAGAATAGTGTGCCTAAAACTGAGATAGGGAAGGGGACGCAGTTATTGACTATGACAAGGTCTGGAGTACGATTAAGGTAGTGTTGACGGAGGTCAATGGAAGACAAGATCCTTAGAGGAAGAAGTTCAAAGACCCAAGAGAGGCTACGTCATTGCAATGTTGTTTGTGTGTGTATCACAGTCACCAAAAATTATGACAAGAGTAGTGTTGGGGGAAGGACTGACAGTGATCTGGGAGCTAAGAGCTCAAGGCATTACAAGAGTGGCTGGGGGTCTGTAGAAGGCTGGAAAATGGAAGGATGATGGGCGGTAGTCTGATAGCATAAGATTAAAAGCTAAGCTTTTCTGTTGCGAGGTTTCCCCACCTTGGGCGGCAGTGGCTCCACTCAAGTGTGTGAGATGCCCTAAGGGAATGAGGGGTAGCTCTTGATCCTCAGGCTATACAGGTAGCATTTTGGTGATACTTCAGTCTCCTAAGTATGCAGTTTCAACAGTTCTAATGGCAATGGACAGAATTGTGAATGTACTCTGATAGTGATGCCATCAAAGCCTGTACCACATTGGTCTTAGGCTGCCTCTGGGGATGTTTCCACTGGATTTCCTGATCTGCAATGTGGAAGGCCCGGTCTGTCATATTGTTTAAATTCTGAATCAAGATACTGTGCCTCGGGGCTTCCCTGGTGGCGCAGTGGTTGAGAATCTGCCTGCTAATGCAGGGGACACGGGTTCGAGCCCTGGTCTGGGAAGATCCCACATGCCACAGAGCAGCCAGGCCCGTGAGCCACAACTGCTGAGCCTGCGCGTCTGGAGCCTGTGCTCCGCAACAAGAGAGGCCACGATAGTGAGAAGCCCGCGCACCGCGATGAAGAGTGGTCCCCACTTGCCACAACTAGAGAAAGCCCTCACACGGAAACGAAGACTCAACACAGTCATAAATAAATAAAAGAACGTGAATTTCTTTTAAAAAAAAAAAAATCTGTAAAAAAAAAAAAAAAAAAAGATACTGTGCCTCTTTTTGAAAAGCTATATGTTCTTCATACAGGTTAGCAATTATTTACTATACTTGGTCCCAGATGGAGATTTGAAGAGTTATGTTTTTAGAGGTGAGGCTTATTGGATGTTTGTTGTCATTTCTGTTGTTTAACTACATTCTCTTTCCTTGCCTCTGAAATCGAAGCCCTAGGCAGATCAATTATTTTGAATTTCAACAGAGAGTTTATACTTAAAAAATATAATGCCTTCCATGTCCTACCGAGTGCATCTATGGGTGGAACTGAATTTACATCTAGAACCCTATCTGCAAGGGAGCCTGGGAAATGTAGTTTCACCTCTCTATCCTCTCCACCTAGAAGGGGGATGGAATGGAGATTGAAAGACTAATCTACAGTATCTACCAAACTAGATTTTTTTTTTTTTTATTAAATCAAGTGGTCTGCGGATTATCCAGTTCATTTGGATAATACCCGCCATAGGTATGGATCTCTTTCTAATTAATGTTGTCTGGAGAGAAACATGAAAACAGCTTTTTACAATTTAAATGTCATTACCAAACTAGATTTTGTTGAAATCATTAAACAACAAACACTGCTTAGTTAAAATTTCTATCCAAGAAAAACAAATCACAGTCTTCAAGCAGTGTCTATTGTGTTTCATGGACCATTTGGAAATAGTAGGGAATTCCCATGGATGTTTCTTGTAGTGGAATTGGACTTACAACAAACCAAAGTATTTCACTGACATGAATAATCCTGTATTTGATTTTGCTCATGTGGTAGTTCAGAAAAGCCTTCAAAGGCTCATTCCAGTAGAAATGAGGAGAAAGCAAATGTTACTTTGGTAACTACCCTTCTTGAACCTTTTAGAAATTTGGATCTCTAATTTATGTGTATGTATCTCTTCAGTTTAGTATATCTGTATAGGCTCCATCCTTTTTAGAAGATTCCTCTACATTTCTGTCATGGGTGTCTTAGGAGAGGTAGTGGTAGAGGTCTGTCAAGTCTTTTCCCCTCTCTCCTGTCAAAACTCATTTTAGTGAAAGAGAGCTTTCCCTGAGTTAGCATCTAGAATTAAATCTGAAGAGAGAAGGATCAAAACTAATTTTCTGATTATCTGTTGAAGAAGGGCTACATCCTAACAGTAGAAAGCTGTTTTTATTATAAATCGATAAAGAGGGTTATATGACAGTGATGTGGTGCTTACCATCTTCCAAAATTTGAGGCTTAGCTCAGAATTTTCTTTGAGGTTTTCAGGTTGTCTGAAAGATAAATTGCTTTGTGGGAGCTGGTGTAATCCATGTCATTATTGGGTGTACAGTTTGGAGGCCCTCAGAGACATGAATATCATGTATTTATTAAGGATTTAAGGACTCAGTGGACTTCTTTAACAAAATAGACTCTTTGCAGTGACTAAATTATATTTTCATTTTTTATAGCGAAACAATCATGTTTCTTCATGAAATATTTCATCAAGGACTGAAGGCAAGGATAGCCAATTGGCCTACGTTAATTTTAGGTAAGTCCATGCTTTAGAGGGAGAAGATTTTCTCTTAATATGGCTACAGTTAGAGTAAAATAGCTTCAATGTTATTCGACCTAAGCTGTCTGAATTTCCGTAATGATCTGTGAGCTTCCTCAGGCACCGGGACTCTGTCTCATTGCCCTTTTGATCCTTTCCCCTGGTCCGTCATGGTTCTTTGGGGTTTAGAGTTGGGCTCTACTGTGGGGTGTGTTCTACCGGGTCAGTCATTCAGGCAGCTGGACTGGGGCCGTGTAGTGTGACACCTGGTGCCAGGAGCTGCTCTCTGCCATTCCTGCAGAGTGAACAGTTTCTCCCTGTACCTTGGATAATTTACAGAGCATCAAGAGAAACTGCCATGTTTACTTCTTCTTTCCAGCTGATCTGTTTGATATTTTGCTCCCCATGCTGAACATTTATCAAGAATTTGTGCGTAATCACCAGTACAGCCTCCAAGTGCTCGCCAATTGTAAGCAAAACAGAGATTTTGACAAACTCTTAAAACAGTACGAAGCTAACCCTGCCTGTGAGGGGAGGATGCTGGAGACGTTCTTGACCTATCCAATGTTTCAGGTAAGTCACCTGGGATGCATTTTGTAAGTCATTGGTTCCAGCTCGATATGACTGATACCCAGTGTGACCAGTGCGATATGTGCAAGTATTCCCTGTGGGGGGTTACAGCACATATCCATCATCTGTCATCTTGAGCCTGACCCTGAGATAAACAAATTTATGCCACACATACTCTCTCTAGTCTGTCTAGTGTACGTAAGAAAATCAGGAATTTTTGAGACAAATAAGGAATGATTTTTGTGAAAAGCGGCACAAATTTCTCTTTATAGAAAGATTCCTCACAGACCTCTTCCATGGAGTCTCCTCCTCCAGCGTGTTTAAAAATATTATTAGGTTTACAGAAATAAGATGCTGTGCAAATGTTCCAGTGCGTGCTGGTTGCATAAAAGGTTCCGGGGGAGTGGAAGGACTTCTGGGAAGGTGCTTGTTTTCCTGCCCTGTTGTGATTGCTGCTGAGGCTTCCTTGGCTGGAGCTCTGCAGAGCAAAAGGAGGACCTTCCCTGTCACAGAGGCTGTGGAGAGAAAGGAGCCAGAGGCACTGCCCAGGCCTGGGGACTCTTGGCCCCTAGTCAGGTTGCTGCAGTGAGGCTGGGGCTTCACTTTTTGGGGTTAGAGCAACCCAAAGGATCAAGTACACTTGCATTCTTTCCTATATCTAAGACTTTACTGCTCTTTAGTGAGAACTGCAGAGGCCAAAATGTGAATTGAATCTCCTGTCCTTTTAAAAACTGTTGATTCTGTTCTTTCGGAAAAGCATTGAGTGTTCCCATTGCGGAATTTGTGGGGCTTCTGGCCAGGCTTCCAAACTGTCATGTGGCAAAATGATTCTCCTAATCATGTGTGTTATGGTTTCTGTGGAGAGCTTTGTCCCCTGGAACCAGCCTCTCTGACCCCAGCTGATCATTTTGTAGCCTCAGAGAGAAATGATATTCTGGTTCATAATTGTTTGTCTTAAAGTTTGTCACTCCTGACTGAAATCCTGGAAGTCACGATAGAAGTTTAGTGACATTTTTTCAAAACCAAAAGGATGCATTTGTAACAACCTAAGTAGAGTGAAACTTTATACAGTTATTGTGTGTTTTTTTTTTCTCCTGTGGAACTGAATTGTTTAACTCTTTGCCTCTCTGAACAAATATTTCACCAGAAAAACTATAAAGAAAAAAAATGCTTTTTAAAAACCTTATACAAAGTTATAATTTAAGATTTTATTTACAGTGAAACAAATTTTATATAGTTCAATGTTCTAAGAGTCTATTTGAATCTTTGGCAGTTACCTCTAGGTTATGATTAAATACCCTAAGTTGTATCTGCCTAGCAACCCCCAGCTTAGATGAACATACAAAGGTAGGATTGTGGAAGAGGTTCACATTCAGAGAGGTTCCCACCTCCCTTTCTGATGGCCCAGTAATGTCTTTTCAAGTACTGTTTATTCCCCTTGGTGTGACTCTCTCAATGGTTTAAAATGGCAGAACTGTACTTGCATTTTAGGTGAGGTATCCAAACACAGTTTAATGTAGGACCTTGCAAAGGCCTTTGGATTTCTTAAAAATGCTGAGATATTCTTCTAGCAACCTTCCTTCCTCCCCCTGGAGTTTAAGCCCAATAAAAACAACTTGGCATTTTGATTGACGCCAGGGAATTCCCATAATGTCAGAAAAGGACCATTGGACTGAGAATGTTTAGGAGACCTGCATGTCTTGCTCACCCTTCATTCGTAGCATTGGGAAACATAATTGAACCAATCTGAATCTCTGTGTCTTAATTTCGAGATCGTGGCAGCTGAGCTCTAATTCTCTCCCAGAGCTCTAGCTCTCTGGGGGACTGGACAGGTTCTGGAAGTTTGGGCTGGGCAACTTGTGGTGTTGCCAGGAGCTTTCTAATAGTCTAGGATCCCTCCCTCCAAGACTGCGGTGGCCCCAAATCCTAGAATTTAGCTGAAGGGTCAGATATTGAGGTTCTCTGGTTTCTTTAAGACCAGGGTAACCAAAAGATGCTGGGCGAAGCCTCAGACTTAAAGAATTTAGCCAGAATTGGTCCAACTGCAAGAAATGTGCAAATTGAAAGAGTGCTGAGTTGTGCTCTTATTTATTTACTTCCCCATAACTATTTCACTTCTCTGTAGCTATTTTGAACAGACCAAGAGGGGAAAAGATTGGAGTTGCTGCCTGAGGGCCTTATTCTCCTTGGTGTCTCTCCCTCCTGCCTTCTCCCTAGGAGTGACCACATGGAACACTTGGGGGAAAACTGCCCTTTCTAGAAACTTGAAGGTTGTTTTTACTAGGTTCATTCTATCCTTCTTGTTCCCCTTTGGTCCTTTCACTAAGGAGTCCTGAAGGTGTTTGCTCCCTCAGATGGTCCAGCTATATCTACTTCCCTCGGCATACATCATATTAGCGGTGGTACTTCTGCACATCTGCCTTGCTCCAGTGTAGGCTGGATACCTTGGGATGAGGCTGGGATGTGACGCTTTTTTCCTGTAGAACAAGAATGGAAGAGATGACCTTAGCTCATACTGCCAGGGGGCCACTGCCCAGAATTTTTCTTAAGTCTGCATATGGAGGCAAAGTTTGGTATGGGGGCAGAGGGAGAAAGAGAGGTACAGTAACTGGAAACTTTTAGCCTGTGTATATTTATTTATTTACTTTAACATCTTTATTGGAGTATAATTGCTTTATAATGGTGTGTTAGTTTCTGCTTTATAAAAAAGTGAATCAGCTATACGTATACATATATCCCCATATCTCTTCCCTCTTGCTTCTCCCTCCCTCCCACCCTCCCTATCCCACCCCTCTAGGTGGTCACAAAGCACCGAGCTGATCTCCCTGTGCTATGCGGCTGCTTCTCTCTAGCTATCTATTTTACATTTGGTAGTGTATATATGTCCATGCCACTCTCTCACTACGTCCCAGCTTACCCTGCCCCCTCCCCGTGTCCTCAAGTCCATTGTCTAGTAGGTCTGCGTCTTTATTCCTGTCCTGCCCCTAGGTTCTTCATGACCTTTTTTTTTTTTTTTTTAGATTCCATATATATGTGTTAGCATATGGTATTTGTTTCTCTCTTTCTGACTTACTTCACTCTGTATGACAGACTCTAGGTCCATCCACCTCACTACAAATAATGCAATTTCGTTTCTTTTTATGGCTGAGTAATATTCCATTGTATATATGTGCCGCATCTTCTTTATCCATTCATCTGTCGATGGACACTTAGGTTGCTTCCATGTCCTGGCTATTGTAACTAGAGCTGCAATGAACATTGTGGTACATGACTCTTTTTGAATTATGGTTTTCTCAGGGTATATGCCCAGTAGTGGGATTGCTGGGTCGTATGGTAGCCTGTGTATATTTAGAAAAGTGTTATATTCTCCCTCTTCCTGGGCCCTTTGTTGAGTAAGTCAGTTGTTGCTGTCAATGAATTATGCTGAACTATGGAAACATGGAGGAATTATAGTGAATTTATCCTTAATTGATGATGCAGTGAATGTATCCTCATTTGAACTATCAGACAAGTAAGTTCATGTTACCAATAAATTCGTTGTAGACAATAATGTAGTCATTAACATAATTTTTATTTAGCAAAAACAGTGGCTTGGCTGGTACTGTTTAAATTGGCTTCAGCTGCTCATACATCCATAGGTCAGCAGATGATGAAATCTGCTTTTGACAAAGATAGCGCTGTTAGAGGTCTTCCAGAAAGTAACCACTTCCTGCTCTAGTCACCTGTTTACTGTAACTGGACAGCAAGCTAATTAGTGTCTATAAAGTGACAAGTATTATTTCATAATTGAAAGAAGAATTATGATTCACCTAGACAATGCTATGATCCTTGGTTTCAGGGGGACAGATTTATAATCAGTTCTTGAATATACAGATGAACTCTTTGGTGAGCTGTCCATTTCTCTCTGCAGAAGTCCTTTGCCTACTCTTTGGTAATTTCAGGTTTGTTTGTTTCTCCACCAGAAAATGAGGTGGGCCAGTTACTTTCAAATCCATCCACTTGAAGCTTAGCCAAGGAGCTCTCTAAAATAGATTTAATTAATGGGGGAGGATCATGAAGCTATTGACTAAACTTAGTTTTGTAGGTTTTCAGTGCATTATAAGTAGTCAGGCTCTCCCACTCCTGCCCTCTTTGTTATGGAAAACTGAGTACATTAGCTATTGATTGCCTTGATTTTCTTGTAGAACTAACTTAGAGGCAAACTTCTATCAATCATGGCACTGTGCAAAAGGAATATTTGAAAGCATACTTATCCCAGGAGCCTTCACCAAATGGAATGTACCAACCAGCTGTTTTAGTGAGAAGTTTATGGGGTAGAGAGCCAGAAAGCCTCCTCCCATGTGCTTCCGAGGGAGGGGTCTCCTGTGCCCCATCCTCCTATAACTGAGGAGTCTGCACTTCCAAAACCTGGTTGACATTCCCTAGGACGTGATCCCAGAATATGAGCTGCAGATCAAGGTCTGTGCTTATGGCGCTGCCCTCTGTGCCAGTGCATAAATCTGGGCACTCAGGAAATATTAGCAAATAACCCAACGAAGACCACCACCTGCAAGAGAGCAGGGCCTTGGGAAGCTGTTTTACTTTCTTCATTCTTAGACGTCCTGTTAAGTGCTGAGTAAGAACCCAGTCGCTGCAGAAGAGACCCACTGGGCTAGTGCACTGGTGAGAGCCAGGCTCGTGGCTGGCCCTGCCATTTACTATGAGGCCACGTTGGGCAAGTTATGGAAACTCTTAATGCCTTGTTTCCTTATCCGTAAAATGGGGGAATAATCCTGATGTTTTGCTGAATGATTGTGTGCACATGCAACCTCAAGCTCCCAATCTGACCCACTGTGGGCAACATTATGGTAGCTGCTGTTCATGCAGGTTTTTATTAAAATTAACACACTGCCCCTGTTTTCTAAAAAAATTTAGCTTATAAGCCAGTAAAAAATATGTTGAGTTAAATTAACATATATAACTCGAGTTAACTCTCCACTGTGGTCTGTTAAACCCTTCACAGGGTTGGTGGTGTTTCTGCCTTTAAGAGAATTCAGATAGTCTGTTCATAAACAAAAGTACAAACAAATAATCTAATTAAACAATACTTTTTACTGCTACAGGGATGAGTTAAGGTGAAACAGGATCAGAATGTAATAAGAGTGAACATATCTTTTCCCAAGTTTTAATTCTTAAAGAGAACATTGCAGTAGGATTGTCAATTTAAAAAAAAATCGTAAACAGCCAAATAAATCTAAAGTACAGAATCAAGTGACTTGCTGATAACTATATCTGTTTCTCTATGAACCAATTTTCAAAAATTATGATTAAGAAATGTATGATTAGTTAGATAGCCTAATCCACCAGGGGGCAGACAGCAGAAGCAAGAAGAACTATAATTCTGCAGCCTGTGGAATGGAAACCACATTCACAGAGAGAAAGACAAAATTAAAAGGCAGAGGACTATGTACCAGATGAAGAAACAAGATGAAACCCCAGAAAAACAAATAAATGAAGTGGAGATAGGCAACCATCCAGAAAAATAATCCAGAATAATGATAGTGAAGATGATCCAGGACGTCGGAAAAAGAATGGAGGCAAAGATCGAGAAGATGCAAGAAATGTTTAACAAAGACCTAGAAGAATTAAAGAACAAACACCTAGAAGAATTAAAGAACAAACAAACAGAGATGAACAACACAATAACTGAAATAAAAAATACACTAGAAGGAATCAATAGCAGAATAACTGAGGCAGAAGAATGGATAAGTGACCTGGAAGACAGAAAGTTGGAATGCACTGCCACGGAACAGCATAAAGAATAAAAGAATGAAAAGAAACGAAGACAGCCTAAGAGATCTCTGGGACAACATTAAACGCACCAACATTCACATTATAGGGGTCCCAGAAGGAGAAGAGAGAGAGAAAGTATCCGAGAAAATATTTGAAGATATTATAGTCAAAAACTTCCCTAACATGGGAAAGGAAATAGCCACCCAAGTCCAGGAAGCGCAGAGAGTCCCAGGCAGGATAAACCCAAGAAGAAACACACCAAGACACATAGCAATCAAATTGACAAAAATTAAAGACAAAGAAAAATTATTAAAAGCAACAAGGGAAAAACAACAAATAACATAACAAGGGAACTCTCATAAGGTTAACAGCTTTCTCAGCAGAAACTCTACAAGCCAGAAGAGAGTGGCATGATATATTTAAAGTGATAAAAGGGAAGAACCTACAACCAAGATTACTCTACCCTGCAACAATCTCATTCAAATTTGACAGAGAAATCAAAAGCTTTACAGACAAGCAAAAGCTAAGAGAATTCAGCACCACCAAACCAGCTCAAAAACAAATGCTAAAGGAACTTCTCTAAGTGGGAAACATAAGAGAAAAAAAGGACCTACAAAAACAAACCCAAAACAATTAAGAAAATGGTAATAGGAACATACATATCAATAATCACCTTAAATGTGAATGGATTAAATGCTCCAGCCAAAAGACACAGACTTGCTGAATGGATACAAAAACAAACCCATATATATGCTGTCTACAAGAGACCCATTTCACACCTAGGGACACATACAGACTGAAAGTGAGGGGATAGAAAAAGATATTCCATGCAAATGGAAATCAAAAGAAGGCTGGAGTAGCAATACTCATATCAGATAAAATAGACTTAAAATAAAGAAGTTACAAGAGACAAGGAAGGACACCACATAATGATCAAGGGATCAATCCAAGAAGAAGATATAACAATTATAAATATATATAGGTGCACCCAGCACATATGTATTGAGGTGCTCCTATGTTGGGTGCACCCAACATAGGAGCACCTCAATACGTAAGGCAAATGCTAACAGCTATAAAAGTGGAAATCAACAGTAACACAATAATAGTGGGGGACTTTAACACCTCAGTTACACCAATGGACAGATCATCCAAAATGAAAATAAATAAGGAAACACAAGCTCTAAATGACACAATAGACCAGATAGATTAAATTGATATTTATAGGACATTCCATCCGAAAACAGCAGATTACACTTTCTTCTCAAGTGCACATGGAACATTCTCCATGATAGATCACATCTTGGGTCACAAATCAAGCCTTGGTAAATTTAAGAAAATTGAAATCATATCAAGCATCTTTTCTGACAACAACGCTATGAGATTAGAAATAAATTACATAAAAGATACAAACACATGGAGGCTAAACAATACATTACTAAATAACCAAGAGATCACTGAAGAAATCAAAGAGGAAATCAGAAAATACCTAGAGACAAATGACAATGAAAGCATGACGATCCAAAACCTATGGGATGCAGCAAAAGCAGTTCTAAGAGGGAAGTTTATAGCAATACAATCCTACCTCAAGAAACAAGAAAAATCTCAAATAAACAATCTAACCTTACACCTAAAGGAACTAGAGAAAGAAAAACAAACAAAACCCAAAGTTAGTAGAAGGAAAAAAATCATAAAGATCAGAGCAGAAATAAATGAAATGGAAACAAAGAAAACAATAGCAAAAGATCAATAAAACTAAAAGATGGTTCTTTGAGAAGATAAACAAAATTGATAAACCTTTAGCCAGACTCATCAAGAAAAAGAGGGAGAGAACTCAAATCAATAAAATTAGAAATGAAAAAGGAGAAGTTACAATGGACACTGCAGAAATACAAAGCATCCTAAGAGACTACTACAAGCAACTCTATGCCAATAAAATGGACAACCTGGAAGAAATGGACAAATTCTTAGAAAGGTATAACCCTCCAAGACTGAACCAGGAAGAAATAGAAAATAAGAACAGACCAGTCACAAGTAATGAAATTGAAACTATGATTAAAGATCTTCCAGCAGGGGACTTTCCTGGTGGCGCAGTGGTTAAGAATCCACCTGCCAGTGGAGGGGACATGGGTTCGAGCCCTGGTCCAGGAAGATCCCACATGCTGCGGAACAATTAAGCCTGCGCACCACAACTACTGAGCCTGCACTCTAGAGCCTGCATGCCACAACTACTGAAGCCTGCATGCCTAGAGCCCATGCTCTGCAATAAGAGAAGCCACCACAATGAGAAAACCACACACCGCAATGAAGAGTAACCCCCACTTGCCGCAACTAGAGAAAGACCGCGCACAACAACGAAGACCCAACACAGGCAAAAATAAATAAATAAAATAATAAATAAATTTATAATAAAAAAAAAAAGACACATGTACCCCAATGTTCATTGCGGCACTACTTACAATAGCCAGGTCATGGAAGCAACCTAATTGCCCATCGACAGATGAATGGATAAAGAGGATGTGGTACATATATACGATGGAATATTACTCAGCCATAAAAAGAACGAAATTGGGTCATTTGTAGAGACATGGATGGACCTAGAGACTGTCATACAGAGTGAAGTAAGTCAGAAAGAGCAAAACAAATATTGTATATTAACGCCTATATGTGGAATCTAGAAACAGCAGATGAACCAGTTTCCAAGGCAGAAATAGAGACACAAATGTAGAAAACAAACGTATGGACACCAAGGGGGGAAGTGGGGGGGTGGGGTGGAGTGGGGGGTTGGTGGGATGAACTGGGAGATTAGGATTGACATGTATACTCTAATATGTATAAAATAGATAACTAATAAGAACCTGCTGTATAAAAAATAAAATTAAATTAAAAAAAGAAATGTATGATTATATTAAAAATCTGAGAAAATAATCGTTTCTTTATAATATAAAACTTTATTATCTTCATGTGTTCTTGGTGACGTTTCTGTGTGTGTTTGATGTTTGAAGCATAGTTCATTTTAAATGTATTTCTTAAAAAAATATACTTGTGAAACAGTCAAAACTGTAAGAGTAGAGATGAGCTCTTCAGAAGTGATGATGGCAAGTAGAGAAGATCTAGTGTTACTCATCCTGACCTTTGCTCATGCTGGTCTTTGTTTGCTTTTAGATCCCCAGGTATATCATCACACTTCATGAACTCCTAGCTCATACTCCCCATGAACATGTGGAGAGGAAAAGTCTGGAGTTTGCTAAATCCAAACTAGAAGAACTGTCCAGGTATGTGGAGAATTTATAATAAAGGTTTGATCTGGCAAAGTAGCACATTAGTCTTTTGTGGAAACTGAATATATATGTCCAGGGAACAAGAAGCAAGACACAATCCAGCTTCTCAGATTCTGCTGAACATTAAATGCTAGCTCCTGAGATGGTGCTGAGTCAGCATGCACATTAATTTTAACCAAGAAAAAAAATATCTTTGAAAATGGTCTTATGGCATGTAAATTTATATAATTGAGATTAGGCATATTTTGGTTTAAGTTTGAAAATGTTCACATTTCTTTCATCGTTATAGAAGAATGGTTGTTAGTTGCATTTTTGCATCCATATTTGGTAAGAAGGCGGAGAAAGTATATTTTGGATTTATCAGTGACGTGTTTTGCCATCTGTGTTCCTTTAGCTTATATGGGATAAATGGTATAAAGTTCTCTAATTTACTCCACCTCTAAGAAATGGCATCCTAATTTCAATGAATGGAGCTGTTCGTAAAATAATATATTGCTTTCCTGTTGCCTTTACAAGGAGCATTCTCAGGATACTCACTTATCCTTAAGAATCATGATGTACATTTGCTTTGCTTTGAGTCATGACTTGATGAAGGCTAGAAGTCCAGCATGACTTACCCTACAGCCCCAGTTAGACTGATACAAGTTCAAACCCTAGCTTCCGAGATGGAGCTCCTTTGCTTATCTGCTGGGGCAATAGAAAATCTCTCACCGTGATCCTGTATTGTGTCTGACAGGGTCATGCACGATGAAGTGAGTGACACTGAAAACATAAGGAAGAACCTCGCCATAGAAAGAATGATCGTAGAGGGCTGTGATATTTTGCTGGACACTAGCCAAACTTTCATCCGCCAAGGTAAGTCCTTGTTCAGCAGACCCACCATCTAAGTGGTCTCTGCACCTGTCACATTATCACTGGCAGATCCAGGAAAGCATTTTGGAGCAGGCTTGATTTAGCTGTTTGATTGATGCTGTTCATGCAGGATGTCCCCACGGCCTTGACCGAGGCTGTGGTTGAGGCCCACCTTTGTGCTGTTTCTTTTCAGGGGCCATGAAAAACAGCAACACAATAATAGTAAAGCACGAGTGGGACAGTAAATTACATTCTGACTGGACTCTCCTCCTCAGTGGACCGGACATTCTCTACAGCTCCAGGGAGGACAGATTGCTCTGGCCGATTGGAGTGGCAGTGCCAGGTGGTGACGACATCCAGGCAAAGGCCCAAGAGAAACTTGCATTACTCAGAGCCCTTTCACATAGCAGTGGGGACAATGTCCGAAGTGAAAACAGCTGTCTCTTGTTCCCATTTTTCATCAGCACTTCCGGATCGGCCCCACATGATATGATTTGATTCAATTGGTAACTCCAGTTGCCAGATGAAATGTCTCACTATCAACTTGCCCTGCCATATTCCGGTGATGGCGAAGGTATCATGTTTGAGGGGTGTGCTTTGGGGGCATCACCCAGTAAATTGAGCTTTTGAAGAGTTGAAGATATTTGTACTGGAAACTGTAGAGAAGCAACAACCTAACAGTCCATATTCCTCCGTGGCTTTCATTACAGAGTGCAGGATGTAAACCACACTCCAAGTTCTTTTTAAGTGCTCAGGTGTTCTGGGGGCAGGGGAGCATGCCCCACAAAATCAATTAGTGGCAATATATTGCACACAATCATAATTTTGAACTTGGTGAGGAGTGGCATATAAATTTGGAACTAGAATTAACATTTAATGTGGTTTCTCTTTATAACATGCCAATATTATTTGAAGATATTTGCATTTCTAGTGCCTACCAAAATGTGTTGCTTAAAATCTTTTTTTACCTCATCAAACAAGACATTATTTGTGCTACACACGTTAATTTTTGCACAGAACACTTAAAAAATTTACCACATGCTGTTCTATTTTCCATATTTATTTACAAGGAGAGAAATCACACATACGTTAAAGTTTGGAAGTATATTTCGGGATATGATACCTTTCTCATTTTTGGCTTTAAGTATTCATTTTTCTTTAAGTAATAGTGGACTCTAATGCTGACAACATCAGGCCTTCCTAACTCCCCCTCTATTCCTCCGTACAGACCGTGTCCCCATATTGGCTTCCTGCCTTCCTGGCACTTGTCTGCTTCTGTGCCTTTACATGTGCTGGCCCTAGCCTGGGCACCAGGAATGCCCTTATCCACCTTTCTTGTGCCTATGGAAGGTCTGCTTGTCCTACTGGGCTCAGGTCAGACACCTCTAAAGAGCCTTTTAAATTTCCTTCTCATCTTCCCCTCCTCTTTCCTCCAGTTAGAATGAATTTACCGTCCTCCTCATTCCCAAACCCCTTTGCTCCTGGTGCATGTATTTCATCCGCTTGCTTGCATGCCTGTCTCTCCCAGTAATTGTAACTCTGAAGGGCAGTTTTTATGAATTCTCTCTTGCCTAGTACAATGCTTTCCATTATAGATACCCGGAAAATGAACAATGGATTAAACTGAATTGCTTGTTGAACTACAGTTTTGAATGTCAGCTGTCTTGTTTTGTATTTTTCTTGTAATTGGAGTTCACTGAAAAATACTCACTAAAGGACTTGAGCTGTATACTATGTGAAAATGGTAACAAAAGTTTTTGTAACTAGTATTCAATTTCTGAAAGGACTTCGGACTGAAAAGTATTATTACACATAAACATTTAATATATTTCTACAAACTTAGTTGAAAAATGCTAGAAGGTCGAATCCAATGAAAAAATCATATTTTTTTTCATTGCACCTGGAGGAAAAACAGTCATGAGCCGCCTCTCCCTTTGATTCATGTCCAGATGTTATTTATAGCTTGTTCTGTACTACATGTTTGAGGTGTTTCTGCCAGCTATTAATATATCTGTTGTTATTGCTGTATTGATGTTGATATAATGATTTGCCTTTCAGCAGTATTTTTCTGTGTTGTTTGGTTTGGTTAGTCTGTTTGGGAATTCTTCAATAAAGGTGGTTTTAAAAAATCGAACCTTAATCTGAAAGTAGAAAGTAATCCAATTACGGACAATTTGGAAAGTTTGCATTATTTTGCTTTGGTCGCTCCTATTATTACTTTTACTAAATACTTTTAATAGGCTTTAAAACTCGTTGAAGTGGGTTTTTAAAAAAGTTTTTTAAACTTTGATTCTATTTTCTATGAAATGGACTATAGTTTATCTCTAATTGTATACTAATATTTGCATTGTTTACTTTTAGGGGTGATATACAGTCTGTTTTTCAATGCGTGAGTGCGTGGTCAAACGCTTATGTACAAATATGTGTGTGGTTTCAATCTCAAATGAATTTTTATTCTGAGGACTAGAAAAAATAAGGTCATCTGAAAGGCCTCCTCCGAATAGGTGTGATAGCCAATCTTGAATGTCAATCCGTAGGAATTTCGTGATTGAAAAAACAGGTTTTATTGTAAATTGATTCCAATTACTAGATGGTTGATGAGTACGATGCAGAGGACTATATCATAGCAGTGGTCTGACACTGTCATTTATTTTCCAAAATCTTTTCAAAGTTTCTTGAGCAAAAGTGTCTGCGGCAATAATAGGTAGACATATAACCACGTCATGGAGGTCAAATCCTGTCCCCTCCACTTCCTTGCTGTGTGATATTGGGCAATTTACTTAACCTCTCTTTGCCTCAGTTTCCTCCCTTTAAGTTGGGGAATAGTAGTAGCTGTCTTTTAGGGTTGTTGTGAAGATTAAATGTTCATAAAGGCGTCTAGGCTAGTGTCTGTGAGATTATGACATAAACCTTAAAAACGAAGATCTAAATTTTGGAATGGGTGTCTATTTTCAGTAACATGAAATATATATGAATATTTATTAGAAGATAAAGGCACTTTAAGTTGACATTTTGTGCAAAATCCATTATACTGAGTCATTGTTGTCTGGTGGAAATGTGAATCAGGAAAATTAAATAAAGGTGACCGAATTTAGAGCTAAATGCATTGAGAATGAGACATGAACCTCTGTGGTACTTTAATCATTCCCAGACTCAAAATCATGTACTTTCAGTGTACCAGTGTCCTTTGAAATTGTAACGTGGGGTCTAGAAATAGTTATACCTTCTCAAACGCCTAATCCAATAACCTGGAAATTGCTCTTCATTCTTTTACACTACTGAGTGGAATTAAGAATAAGGGCGTTAGCCAGTCTTGAATGCCATGCTATGGGAATCTAGTGATTGAAAAACAGAAGTGTTTTGGTAAGTTGACCCCAATTATTAGGTAGACTGATGATGATGGTGATGCAAAATATCGTATCACAGCAATGGTCTGATACTGAGGAATTACTGATTCAAGACTATGAGTTCTCTAATTTGTATTAACTAGAAAGGAATCCTCGAGTCTCATAGTTGTGTTGAAACATCATGTCAAACATAAGATGAAATGTGAAAAAAATATCCACTTAACTTATTTTTCAACAAGCTTATTTTATAAGCCAGTGTTGAAATTGCTCACTTTTAATTCAGATGTATACACTTCTGTACATACCTAATGCACACAGTCTCCTATGTGGATATGAGATGAACAGTTATAGATTAAGCATATTAGTGTATAGTTGCCAAGGAAACATTGGTTTTTTTTTTTTACCTCAAAGTTAAAATTCACGGTAATGATTAATATATGAGTTAACAGTGTACTCTATAATTTCTGATTTACAAAATCATTAAATGCTAGAAGCATTTACCAGTGAACACATTATTATCCAGTTTTCATAGCCTTGGTTATATCCCTTCTGAAAATGACTCTCAAACCCGCTTGCCCACCTGTCTATGCTGCAGTCTTCCGCTCTGCCCTAACCTATCTGTCTGGATGACTCACGACCGCCCACGGCAAAGCTAGAACTTACTGTCTTTTCCCATCCATTCCCTTTCTGACTTTCAGTTGTTATGCTGCTGAATCCACTGCCATCTCCTGGCGGGGATGACCCAGGTCCTCTGGAAGATCTCCTGTGGCTTCGGTTTCATCCACGGGTCTCATGAATACAATCCTGCTGCTGCTGTTACTTGCCCATCTACTCCTCTAAGCATTCTGCCTTCTGCTTTTTTCATTGCTCCGTTATTCTTCATATTTAATTACATGCTACCTGTGCTCTCTGCCACTTTGCTCCCACCTACCTCTCCTCCTTCTTGCCCATTCCTTTCACTGGAACCAAGCCTTCTCCCGCCCTCATTCCCCAGTCCCACACCCTCCCCCAGGACTGCCTCAGCAATTCTGCCTTTGTCAAGCAGCCCCACCTAAACACTCACCTGAATAGATGGAATTCAGGGAATCCATAGAAACTTGGGTTCTTTACCCCCAGCACATCTTTAGATCTCTGTAAAAGTAGATGCTGTTTGGAATATTCAGATGTTAGTGTAAACATTTTGTGACCCACAATCATAGTTTTACTATTCTAAAACAAACAACAACAACAACAAAAAAATTGGGAAACCCAGGAAATGTATGAAGAGGAAAATAAAGTTGCCTGCAATCTCATCTCTTAGTGATGACCACTGTTAATATTTAAGTGATAAATAGTCATTTAATAGTTCTTATGAGGCTGATAGGAGCCTTTGTAAGGCTGCATTTGGAGTAGGTGGTGGATTAAACAAATAGTAGAAATATTACTGGCTCAGGGCATTTCACAAGTCAGAGGCAAGGTATTTGCGAGCATCTTTTGTAGTACTTTTTGGTTTGATATTTAACTTAGATTAGAATTTTCTTTTGCAGGGAGCAGGTGGTCATTATTAGGGTGAACCTATATAAAGTCTATGCATAGCTTCTCACATTGAATGGAAGACAGTTTTGCTCACAGGAATGTTCTGGGTATAGAATTTGTGTGGTTTCTTTTCCATTTAGATTCCACAAAAAATTTTTATCACATATAATTTAAATGTAACCTGAAATGACTGCCCTTTAAAAATAGTCCTTAACTAAATTGCATTGAATTGTATAATTTGTGTATTTTTATAATGTACATGTATTGTACATTCTATTTTTAAAATACAAAGTAAACTATATTAATGCTATTTATCTACCTTCAGGGCTCCAGGAAAATTAAATTTGATTTGCTTTTTATTAGGTTATTTTATTACTCTATCTAATTATATAATATGTACCTTATTCTTATGTAAATAAATTGATTGAGATCAGATTATGAAGGACAGATGGCAGAAGTGCCTCGTTCTTTGAATTCAATTTGGCTTTCTTTTAAACTTATTTTCCAGCTTGTAGATAATCAAGTCTAAAGTGTTTTACAAAAATAGTAGGAATTAGTGTGCAACCCTTAAAACGTAATGCATTGTTTCTTCTGCTCCGAGTGCAGGGGATTTACTTGTTCCAATGGTGCATCAAATAAATCCTTCGTATCTTGGGAAACAGGCCCTGGTGTTTTTACATCAGGAACAGCTCTCACTTGACAGAATTGTAATTACTGTGTGTTCTTCACTTTTGTGATCACCAGGTTCTCTTATTCAAGTACCTTCCGTTGAGAGGGGGAAACTTAGTAAAGTTCGCCTGGGTTCATTGTCTTTGAAAAAGGAAGGAGAAAGACAATGCTTCTTGTTTACAAAACACTTTTTAATTTGTACAAGAAGTTCAGGAGGAAAGCTGCATCTGCTCAAGGTACTGGTTTTATATGACTATTCCATTTATGTTCCATGCACTTAAGAGGCATTGAGGTTAACTTAATTATGACTTTCCTATGCCTGCTATCATAAAATAGATTGTCAGATTTCATGGTGAGGTAATATACAGTTACCAATCCTGACATTTACTTTGTTGTCAATTGGATCCAAAGTAATAGAAATTTAAGTGTGCATTGCCATAAAGAAGAGCAATTAAAATCATAACCTGGACAAAATTACTAGTTGGTGACTACTGAGCTACAAAAATCTTGTCAAATTACTGCAGTGTACTGATTATATAATATTTACTAAATGCTCTTTTATCTTGCTCAGTACCAGGAGTGAGCAAACTATGGCCCGCAGCTTGTTGCCTGTTTTTGATAATAAAGTTTTATTGGAACACAGCCATACTCATTTCCTTACATATTGTCCCTGGCTGTTTTCATGCTTTTTTAGAACAGCAGATTTGAGCAGTTGCGCTAGAGATCACATGGCTTGCAAAGCCTAAAAGGTTTACTAGCTGGCCCTTAACAGAAGAAGTCTGCCTATCTGTACCTTCTGTTATTAGTGCCTGAAAATATTATCCCACATCACAACAAAGGCTTCCTACTGCTTAAATCACTTCCTGGTTGGAGAGTTCTGCCCTTTGCTGAGCTGCATTCACTCTACAGGGCCCCTAAGGTGACATATAGTCTCCCATAGACTGACTTGCTAAATTTTATAAACATCGGGAGTGAGAGTCGGATGTGGGGAAGAACCATGAAGTTCAATGAATTCAATTACTTTTACACATCTAAGTTTAATTTTGGACTCTATGAAAAATTATTTATGAAGCAGAATTGCTATTTTCTTCTGTGGCAGTTTGAATGTAAGGTTTGCAAATCACAGGTTCCCAACCTGTGAAAGACTCTTAGCCTCTCAATGAAAAATTGATCTGTTTCCAGACAGGTGGAGTTCTCTCTCTAATAGAATGTACATTGGTTGAGGAGCCCGATACAAGCGATGATGACTGTAAGTCACATACTATCACTTAGAATTATATTAGAATTAAATAGTCCTATGGTTTTTATTCATTCATAGCTAAGAAGAGCTGCTTAAGGAAGCAGGAAAGATGTTAAGAATAAACTCCCTGAATTCATTTATATATGAAAAATTCTGTTGAGCCATTTAACCTGTGACCTTGTTAAACTGTCTTTGGGAATTCACATTTTACTGAATTTGTCTCTTGATAATGACTTTGCAGTGGCAGAAAAGAAAGGGATTGAATTAGTGTGTTGGAATTCCGTAAATTATGGAAATTAAAAAAAACAAACCATGAAATGAGAAGGAAAGCAGGATCCTAGTCCTGAGTAACCTACTGATCTCAGTTTCTTCATCTGCTTATGAGCTTAACAAAGCTTTCCCCATGCCCAAGAAGCACCATATTGCTGAAATGAGATCCTGGACTTAAATGCACATTGATTGTATTACTAGAACCATGTGAAAGCAACTATCACTCATATTTTTGTGTTCACATCTAATTGTTTGGTTTACATGTGTTGAAGCCAAAGGTTCTGGGCAAGTGTTTGGACACCTGGATTTTAAAATAGTGGTGGAGCCTCCTGACGCTGCCCCTTTCACTGTGGTCTTGTTAGCACCTTCACGCCAGGAGAAAGCTGCCTGGACGAGTGACATCAGTCAGGTAAGCAAGTGGCTTTGGCCCTAAGTTGGGTTTTGTTTTTTGTTTTAAATTTTACAACATAAACTTTTGGGAAGGAGTTTTAGAGTCAATTTATTTTTATTAGAAAATTATATCTGGTTGCTGTGGTCACTACCAGTACCACTATATGTCTTCATGTATTAAATCATTTGTGGTTGTTGTTTGTTTAAAATTTACTTGAAATGTAGTTATTGCATTTTGTGTCCTGGGCACTTTTGTACAAGCTGATAATGTAATCACTTGTGTTGGACAGTGTTAAAATTGCCCTGTGAGTAATAAATTCTCCAGTGACCTCACTAGATTTTTTTTTTTTTTTTTTTTTGCTTGTTACTGAGGTAGGAAAATGGTGAGAGATTCAAAAACAGCTAACAGGGACTATGGAATCAAATCAAAGAAGAGATACTGTCTGTAGTATGAAGCCTGAAAATGAGCTCCTGTATTTTATATAGAAAAAATTAGGGAACAGATTTGCTTACCTTTCCTTGATCAGCAATGCCCAGTTAGGGAATTGCTTCATTTATTCAGCATTTGAAAGAATGTCAAAACTAGTGATGGTTGGACTTGGGCATTCTTCAATCCAAGCTCCACATTAATTTTGGTTCCATTAACCAATCTAAGTGAAAAGGGAAGCTGTGTAAGGAAAATATTAAAAGAAAGCTTGATTATTATCTTCAAAGTTGTTAACTCAAGGAAGATTGGGGCAAACAGGAAAGGCATATGCTATAGATCCCATTGTCTTCCTTTTCCGAAGAGCTCATAGTACTTATATACAGTAAGTCCCCTACATACAAAGTAGTTCTGTTCCGAGAGCGCATTCATAAGTCCAATTTGTTCATAAGTCCAACAAAGTTAGCCTAGGTACCCAACTGACACAATTGACTATATAGTACTGTACTGTAATAGGTTTATAATACTTTTACACACAAATAGTCCATAAAAAAACAAACAAAAATTAAAGAAAACATTTTTAATCTTACAATACATTACCTTGAAAAGTAGTTAGTACAACAGCTAGCTCTTCTTAGCATACCAGCTACATCACTGCTACTTTTGCACTTGCTTCCGGACATCCTGGGCTTGAAATAAGATACTGTACTACTGTACTCTATATAGTACTGTACAGTAAAGTACACAAAAGCACAACCACTTGTACAGGATGCACGCACGTGACAATGTAGGCCAGACACGTGAACTAACTTACGTGATTGGACATGTGAACGCACGTTAGCATCTTTGGAAGTTCGAAACTTGAAGGCTCATATGTAGGGAACTTACTGTATAAGACTTAGGTATAAATAGAAACTATATCATAGTTCTTCAGATACTTAATTTTTTTCGGAGTGACTGAAAACTGAGGGGAAATAGAAAGAAAATGAATGGGCAAAATAATTATTTTTGTATGTCAAAGAAATTTTACAGTCTCATTTGACCCTTACAGTAGTATACTGAAGGCTAACAGAAATAGTAGTCCCATTTCACAGGTGAGAAACCTGAGGTTTGGAAGGTTAATAAGCATTTGTCCAAATACACAACTGTGTTGAGTCAGGACTCAAACCTAATCTAGGTCTTTTATTAGCACTCTAAATATCCTCTACTGGAATTCTGGATTTTTACTTCTTTTCTCCCGGGACTGTTTTGATGATGAATAAATAGCTGAAGTGAAGGTGCTGCTTTTCTGGTTAACAAAGGAATGAAAATATGGGATCTTGTGTATTTGCATAATTACATCCTTGTGGTGATTTATTAATACTTTCATTAGCTCTATGCTGTATGAATTAATACTTTAATTAAGTCTCTGTAGTACATCTTTTACCTGATGAGACTCTGAATCAGTCATTGATTCTATGCACGTTAATTGAGCAATCACCATGTGCTGCCAGGTACTGTGTAGGTACCAGGGATATGGCAACGGTCCCTGCTCTCAAGGAGATAGGCAGGCTAGTAGGGAAGAAAGGGAAGTAGACAACTTAATGCAACAAAATTTTGTATGTGTTGTGAAGCCAAGATAAGTAGGAAAAATAGGGAGAATTGGAGTGTAGGCAAAGATGTTTTTCCAGCTGCTTATAGCTTCTACCTTATGATGTAACTGGGGCTCCTAAGATACAGAGTTGATAAAAGCGTTAAGTGATCTTCCTTAGGGGGCCTGGTGAGGCATTGCTAAGAGAGAAAGACCCATGGGGTGCATGAATGATTCTATGCCTGGTCCTTTAAAGAAAGGATCCAATACTTTGCTTCCCAGAAGCATCCAAGTGATTCTCTCTACTTAGTCTACATCTTGGGTTGAGTATACAACTTCTTCCTGTTTCTCCAAGTTTCTTTGACTAATATATTAAGCTGATTATATGTACAATTGAATTGGAGAAGGAAACAACAGAAAATTGTATCTTTCTGAGGGACGATGATATCATTATATGAAATTACTGTGTTCCATAGAGCCTTGATATCGTGTGTCTTTGACACTTATGATTTCAGCCATTCAATAAATATATTTATGCAGTGATACTGTATGCCAGGCACTGTTTAGGCACTTGTGATATATCATGGACAGGAGGCAACAGCAACAAAAAATTCCCTGACCTTGTGTAGCTTACATTCTAGTGTGGGGAAAACTGAAAATAGCAGTATACATAGTAAGTAAGGATATAATATTTTATGTCAGAGGGTGATAGGCCAGGGTAAGAAGGATTGGGCTACTGGAGGTAGATGGGGGTTGGTACAATTTTTAAGAGGTGATCATTTTATTTTGAAGAAGACATCTAAACAAAGACTGCAGCAGGTGATGGAAATACCGTGTTGATATGTAATGAAGGGAAGGTCATTCCCTTGGCAGTGCAGAGGGAACAGCCACTGCAAAGACTCTAGAGTAGGAGGACACTGCATATTTTGAGTAATAGCATGAAGGCTAGTGTGGCTGAAGGGGAATGTGCAAGAGGGAAAATAGAAAAAGAGGAAATAATTTAAGTGGAGTTGTTAAGTAAGCAGTGGGATATAGATGTTAAGCGCTTGGAGGGAGGTCCAGGTGGGAGACTCTATACCATTTAGATGGTATTTAAGGCCTGTTGAGATCACCCAGGGAGTAAATGTAGATAGACTGAGAAGAGGCCATGGACTGGGTGAGGAGTCCTGGAGAACAACAAAGAAGAGAAGGAATCAGCAGAGCAATTGGAGGATAGCCAAGAGGACATGGTGTCCTGTAAGTCAAGTGAAGAAAATGTATCAGGGAGTGGGGAGTGATGATGTCAGCTGCTACTGAAAGCTGAGTCTGGTAGTGAGTGTTCTGAGACGCTTAGTGATTTTCCTGACTCAGGGTTTGAATGGTGAGTGGTAGACACAGAGTGCTCCACTGTTGATTGAGCCTAGCCTACTGCCCAGCAGCCTGCATCTCAACCGGGCTTTGTTCTCTGCTTAAAGCATTTTCATCTTAATGGGGAAAATTATGTGCTGTACACACGTTGATGGAATTTGTCAGTATTCCAAGTATGCCTCTGGACATATTCATTATTAAGATGAGTCTACAGAATGCTTGAAAATGTACTTTTTAATATTTTATCATGTATATGTAAAAATATGGACACAAAAAGGAAACCAGAAAGACTCCCAGCACCCAGATCACTAAATAAATGTTTATCAAAGTGTTTTCCACAGATAATTACCGGAAGGTTGTTTTCTTTTTTTTTGCATTTTTGAATTTTATTTATTTTTTTATACAGCAGGTCCAAAGGTTTTTTTTTTTAATACAGATTCCTGAACCCACATTCCACACACCCCCCAGGTTTAACAAGCTCCACAGATCATTTTTGCGCAATTAAATTTGAGAAACCCTGTTTTGAAAATCAAATGTTTCCACCTCTAAAACCCTCACAATCCTGCCATACAGAAATAATTTAACAGTTTGGCTCTAGGTGTATATATGCATCATTTTTTGCTTTTTACATCTTTTTATATTCCTGTGAATTCTTCATATTGGTGTCTTCTAATAGCAATATATGTATATTCTATCATGTTAACTTACCACTTTTCTAGCTCTTTCTGAATAATTAGGCATTCAGGCAGTTTCCAAGTTTCAGCATTAATATATGATGTGGTGCTAACCATCTTTGCACAGGGAGTTTCTCCCCTTTTAAAGGTCCCTTGGTGGTGTATCTTACCCACAGCCAGTAAGGCTGGTACAGGGGGCCTGATCACTTTCATGGTTTCATGATACATGACTCGACAGACTGCCCAAATGCTCCAAGGAATATGTAACTCATCATTTCACAACATCATCAGCAAGGTATCTATGCAACTTTCTTCTAAGTCCTGCCAGTGTTGAGTTTTGTCACATTTGTCACATTTTCCTATTTAATGGAAAAGTGATATTGCTTTCTAGTGGTTTTACTTTACATTTCTGTAATTATCAGTGAGACTAACATTTTCCACTGTTTCTGTTTCTTGTCTGTTTATACCAGATGGACATTTATCCATTGGAGCTATCCTTACAGACTAGGGAAATGAGCATTTTCTTTCAGTCCAAATTATGAATATGTTCTCCATTATTTTGTCTATTTATTTTTGTCACTCTTTGTTTTGCAAAATTTTAATTTTTCCTGGCTTGATTTGATACCACCTTGCTAAACTATTGTACCGTGTTATACTAATCACGTGTAGTTCTTATTTGAGATAATAAAGTGGTGCCTGACTATTGATACAATCCCAGTTTCACATAGAGAACTCTATACAAAAATTAAGATGTTTAGCTTTGTCAGGCCTCTCTCTCTGAAGCTGTAATCTTTAGAAGTAACAATGGCTTGAACGATTAATTATACTTTTAGTTCCACCAGCAAGGTCATAATTAACCGTTGGTGCCTCCAACAAAATGTGCAAGTGGTTAATGGTCTTGACCAATAATTCTTCCCTTTTTCATCTATTTATAGGGAAAAATTTGAGGCTGAAGATTTGACCATTCATTTCAATATAGTGCATTCATTTGTGCATGTCTCACTGTCATACATAATGGTGTATTAAACAGATTTTTCTATAATTATGGGTATCAGCTAAAATGCAGAATTAAAATTCACCTCTGAGCTTCTTGGTTTGGGCAGATGTGTCAAAATACAGGCAAATTTGTAGCACACTGACATGCTTCCTCCCTTAAAATAACTTCTCTGGAATCAATAGGGAATATTTTACTTTAATATAAAAAGGTGAAATTAAAAGAGAGAAATTGAATTTACTGTTCTTCCTACTACTTAGAAGTATTAGGAAGGTAAAAAAAAAACATGGTGACACAGTAGACCACTGACTTTGACCAGATATTTCCTTAAGCAAGACCCTCAAAAAACCTTGCTGGAGGGAATTCCCTTGTGGTCCAGTGGTTAGGACTCTGCACTTCCACTGCAAGGGACACAGGTTCAATCCCTAGTCGGGGAACTAAGATCCCACAAGCTGTGCAGTGCGGCCAAAAAAAACCCCAAGAAACAAAAAATAAATCAAAAAGATTACCTGGGCCTTTTGTGAGTATACATATTCCCAGGCTCCACCCTGGTCATAGTCATCACAAACTGAACTAGAATAGCCGTGACCTAGGAATCTGCTTTTGTTAATATCCTATTAATTTCAAGGTTTATAGTAATTCACATAAATTCAATATATCCTTAAAGATTTGTGACGTCCTGATTATTTTCATGTCTTTCTTCTTAACTGAGTGAACTGCATTCATTTTCCCAGGACTCAGTCTCTTCTCCCCAACACAACCAAGATATGTGCTTATATGATCATGAATATAGACCATGGCTTCCAATATAAATATGTTCATACACACATTCGTAAACATAAATTCTGTTGTAGTTTAACTTTTTTCTGGAAGAGAACTCTTTCTTCAGTGTAGCAGTACTGAAAATGCCAAATGGAAGTGAGATAAAAGCAAAATTCTCTGGTTGATGTAGAATTGGTGGACCCAGAGCCCCCAGGAGTCCTGTTTGTTCACACCCTTGCTGTCACTGAAGCCTGTCTGTGGAGCCTCTGAGAAACGAGTCCATTTCAAAACCACTCCTCTAGTTACAAAGCAGAAAATAACACACCACTGTAAAGCAATTATACTCCATTAAAGATGTTAAAAAAAACCAAAAGACACTCCTCTATTATAAATATACCGTAATATGTTTTATATATACATGTATGTATATAGATAGATATATATATATTCATCCATCACACAGATAGGTGTGGCAGTTATCAAAGACCTTTTTGTACATTTAAATATGACTTCTTATTACATGGTCTTTTGAGCTGTAGTTCAGATTGCATGTACATTTTCTTCTCCTGAAACTTGAGTGTAAGTGAAAATTTCTTTTTCTTCCTGTTGAAAGTAATTTTAATACTTAACACAATGAATCAGAAAGATTTATGAATGAGATCTGACATTGGATAATAAGATGTTCAAAAGTGGTCACATAAATCTTCTCTTTTGGATCTAAAACACTTATCCCAAGTTTCAATTCTGGCAGTGTGGAGGACTGCACTGATTTAGATCCCTTCTAGCTACAAACAAGAAATGTTTAATACATAAAATCAGTATAATAAAAAAATTTAATACATTGGTGGTATTCACAGATATAAAGGGAAATCTCTAGTTGCCGGAAATAACAAGGGAACTTAAAGTCAGGGTAGACAGCATGTAAACTGAAGACACAGAGACTTGGGAATGATTTTAGTTTGGATATTGGTCCCACGCCTGAAGGGTATTAACAAAAGGAGCGAGGGTTAGCCTTGGGCCCCTAAAAGGAATTGAGATCCTTGTTTGAAGCCCTTGTTTGAAGCCTGGGCATTGAAAGGCTGCCCCCTCCATGAAATAAGAACTCAAAAAACCCATTAGGCCAGGGAAGACATAAGGAAGTTTGTCTTTGTCTTGGGTTCTGAATTTTCTTTTAATTAATTAATTAATTAATTAATTGATTAATTTTTGGCTGCCTTGGGTCTTCGTTGCTGCACACGGGCTTTCTCTAGTTGTGGCGAGCGGGGGCTACTCCTCTTTGTTGCGGTGTGCGGGCTTCTCATTGCGGTGGCTTGTTTTGTTGCGGAGCACAGGCTCTAGGCGTGTGGGCTTCAGTAGTTGTGGCACACGGGCTCAGTAGTTGTGGCGCACGGGCTTTGTTGCTGCTCGGCGTGTGGGATCTTCCCGGACCAGGGCTCTATCCTGTGTCCCCTGCATTGGCAGGCGGATTCTTAACCACTGCACCCCCAGGGAAGCCCCTTGGGTTCTGAATTTTTAAAAAGCTCCTTTGAGAAAAACAAATGTGTTTCTGGCCTATGGATTTGAAATTCAGAGTTACAATAGTCACATGGTGTGAAAATTCCAAACTGAGAAATGAATGCAAAAACAATATTTGGACTGTTGCTAACCCAAAATGCTTGGTAGAAGCAAACACAAAGTCACTGCATTAGCAACACCTCAACAGTTCAGGGCTCATGACAAGGTGCTCAAAATCAAAAATTACAAATCTTGTGAGTAAACGATCTATCAAGAGCAAGAGTCAGAAGACATAGTGAGCAGTAGAATTGGCACTGCTGGAACTTTAGATAATAGAGTGATAACTTAGAAAAGACTGTGAAAAAGAATGTTTAAAATATAATAAAGCTATGAAAGGAAGGAAGGGAGGAAGGGAGGAAAGGAAGAAGGGAGGAAAGAAAAGAATAGATCACCGTGTAAAAAGGACCAGGCTGATCAGTCAAAGAACCAAATGGAAAATCGAAACATGAAAACTATAGCCCTAAGTCATCCTAAGGCTGTTGTCTGTGTAACTGTATTATTGCTTAGACTGTTAAAGGAAACTGAAGGAACACTATTTACTTGCCACAATTCTTACCAAGCACCATCTCTGCCCTCCCACTCCCTGTGTTGGTTGCCCAAGTGGCATCCCCATTCTGCTCAGAAACAGTGAGAGTGAAAAGTCTAAGGAATAGCTAGAAACGTCCCTGGGGTGAAGGATCACTTAACCCCTCCTTCCTTTCCCTGTCTGCGTGCAGTATCTGTCCCCATACAATCTTTTCCCCCATTCCTCCAAACCCCACACTCATAGTTTCATAAGAACAGGGATAATGTTAATCCATTTTCCCACTGGAATTAGGAAAGTGAATTTAAAGTAGTTTACCTTATTCATCTTTTTAAAAAGTATTTATTTATTTTGTGGTGCCGGGTCTTAGTTGCAGCAGGCGGGCTCCTTAGTTGTGGCATGAGAACTCCTAGTTGCAGCATGCACGTGGGATTTAGTTCCCTGACCAGGGATCAAACCCGGCCCCCCTCTCTCTTACTGTCTTCTCCATTATAAACGCACACACAAGCCAGCCTCATCTCTTCGTTTCCCCCTGTTTGTTCATGCTTAGAAATGGAGTCACTGGCGTCTCTTTTCATCTAGCCCTGACTGAGAGCTCTCCCTTTGAGGTCCTGTGCCTGTTTTGAGGTCTAAGAGGATACCCCACCTACTGGTAGCTTGGCTCACTGGTGGAAACATTGACTGCATACAACTGGATACTCACTTAGGATGTTGCAGTTTCAGGACTTATGGAAGAATACCATGTCCAACTTCCTGCTGCTCAAAACTGATAGGAGGAGCAGCATTTATTTAGCCTAAAGAAGAGCAGCCTATGCGTACCCTTTTCTGAAGAGTGTGAAATCTGTGCTTGGAACCAGACGAGCAAAGGCAGGCCCCCATTCTTTGGGGCCCGCCACAGAGTGGTTAGTTTGGAACTGTACTCTTCATCCAGTGTTGAGGGAGTTTATAAGAAATGGTTTGGTCAAAACTGTGATTACTTTAAGGATGTCGTTGAGGATAATGTTCACGACATTATTCAGTGTTTTCCTTATGAGAACCCATGAGATAATTCTCCTCTGGACTCAGACTAGGGTGAATTGAGCTTCTGTTAAACCATGAATTTTGTAGCTCATCATGTGGCCCCCTTTGAGTTGGCTGCTGCATAGCTCAGCTAATTTTGGGGACCATGTATAACAAGTGTTTGGGACTTCTCAACATAAAGTACATGTGGTGGATTGATCCCAGCCTTCATCTTATTATTTTCCACCCTTTATCCAAATCCTCTCTAATTTTCTTACTAATTTTGACTTTGTCGTACTATATGTATTTTTGTAATCCACCTATGGGAATAAGATATAGTATAAACTCACATGTAAGCACATGTAACCTAATTTGTAGTTAGATAACCATAATTATTCATATAAAAAGATAACTCCACATTCCAGGTGCTTCGAGAAATGAATTGAGGGGAACTTTAAAATATTCTACTTTATTCCCGGAAGTTGAGATCCTCTATACCTGGTCATTGAAATAATGGCATAAGACATGAGGAAACAAATTTTTAAGGAAAAACAAGCATGAAAACGGCTGATATGCTAAGTAGGGGATCAATAGTTAGGGGATGCCAGTGACCCAAAGTTTCTTATATGCATATTCATTCTTTTATTAGACATTGGGGTTTAGGATAAACCCTGAGGTCAAGAGCTCTGTGAAATCGCTTGGCAATCAGCTTCTTCACACCATTTAATTACAGTCATAAAGTACTACATGGTATCCTAGTAACTAAAAGTAATTTCTGATTTTAAAGATTGTTTAAATCTTTTTTTCATTTTCTGTTTTGTTTAAAGAGAATACGTATAATTCAGAATAAATCCTTCTCTAACCCAAAGTAATTGCAAAGGGAAATTTTGAATTGATAAGGCATAGATATAAATAAAGAAGGTAGAGAAAATTAGCAAAATTTCCTGAAAGAAAAGAGAAAGGAGATGAACAGGGCTTTATGTGTGCCAGAAGCAGGAGAAATTATACAATACATCCTCACCAAACTAACACGGTGCCAGTAGAAACTTCTAGAGAAGCTAGTAAAATGTGGGAATTTATTGGCAAAAAGCACCGAGAAGCAGGCACAGAGCTTACTAGTGAGAGAGAAGATGAATTCCATCCAAGCAAGCCACCATTTCTACTCTGCCTGCCCCATACCACCCCCTAGGGCAGAGAATGAATATAGCAGAGGCAGTTTATACCTCACTAGAGGTGTAAACTTCTCAAGCAGTGCTGGGACTGCCAGAGAATTGTGCCAATGTGACATTGTGCTCAGAATCCTTGGGAAACACATTCTAGGAAAATGTAGCCCTTATATCCATCCTCAGGCATTTGCCAGGTGCACAGTTTTGGTATTTGGATATAGAATCTGTTCATCAATGTGTAATGTTTCCCTGCCTCTGTGTGTGTGTGTGTGCGTGTGTGTACATATGTGCACAAATGAGAAACTAAATTGTTTTGTGATTATAAATAATTCTGGGAATATATGCTCTGCCTAGGTTTACATGTGGGTTTTAACTGTCTATTTTTTAATTTCACAGTGTGTGGACAACATACGGTGTAATGGTTTAATGACTATAGTGTTTGAAGAAAATTCCAAAGTTTCTGTGCCACATATGATTAAGTAAGTGTGATAATCCTTTCTCTTACATTTTAATCAGGATCAACTTGGTAGAGAATGTAAAACTGTGAATAAAATATTGTTTCAGTAGGATTCTGCTTCCTACTCTGAATATGTTTGACAGTAATGTGATTGATCATTCATGATATGCCATTATAAATAATAAGACTATCACAATGGTTTTTCAGATTCATAGTTTATTGACTCAGCATAGAAAAATAGTTTTTCATACTGTTCAGATGCCTTCCTCAGTACAAAAAGCCTATCAAAATTTTCAGGTTCAATGGATGGACCTAGATAGAGATTGTCATGCTGAGTGAAGTAAGTTAGACAGAGAAAGAGAAATATCTTATGGTATGGTATCGCTTACATGCGGAACCTAAAAAGAAATGATACAAATGAACTTATTTACAAAATAGAAACAGACTCATAGACTTAGAGAACGAACTTATGGTTACCAGGGGGGAAGGGTGGGGGGAAGGGAGAGATTGGAAGTTTGGGATAGACATGTACACACTGCTGTGTTTAGAGTGGATGGCCAACAAGGACCATATATAGCACAGGGTACGCTGCTTTGTATTATGTAACAACCTAGGTAGGAGGGGAGTTTGAAGGAGAATGGATACATGTATATATGTAGCTGGGTCACTTTGCTGTGCACCTGAAACTATCACAGCATTGTTAATCAACTATACTCCAATATAAAATAAAAAGTATTTTTAAAAATTTCAAGTTCAATAGGTAAAGTGATAGCCAGATGTGTCAGAGGGTGGACAAAAGTTTGGCAGATTCTTTTGCTGTCTTCTCAGTGGGTGTGAATCATATTAGTCAGATTTGGTTGTAGAGATACATTTAGATTTTGAAGACACTCAACATGAATTAACTGGCTTTTCCATGGTACCATTTACCCACAGCCTGTATATGGATTTGTCCCAGAGGCTATTGCCCAGGCCTGCCATCCTGCTCTCTGTATGTTTTGTTAACAAAGCAAATCCTAGAGAATGGACTTGAGGACACAGGGAGGGGGAAGGGGAAGCTGGCACGAAGTGAGAGAGTAGCATTGACATATATACACTACCAAATGTAAAATAGATAGCTAGTGGGAAGCAGCTGCATAGCACAGGGAGATCAGCTCGGTGCTTGGTGACCACCTAGAGGGGTGGGATAGGGAGGATGGGAGGGAGACGCAAGAGTGAGGGGATATGGGGATATATGTATACATATAGCTGATTCACTTTTGTTATACAGCAGAAACTAACACAACACTGTAAAACAATTATACTCCAATGAAGATGTTAAAAAAAAAAAGAAAGTGATCAACACTGGAAAAAACAAAACAAAAACATACAAACAAAAAAAAGCAAATCCTATAATTTAATATGATCACTAAGGAAACTATAGTTTTAAAATGAGAAGTTATATCAATAACTGTATGCCATAACTCTCTATATTAATGCTTTTGTCTCTACATACTTTTTTGTTTCCAAATTCAAAAGTTGTTTTGGGAGGATTTTCAAGCTAACCAAATCATTCCCTACTCTCATTTTCTTGGTTATTTGCAGTCCAAATTCTAAGAATAAAATGTATTTTTAAAAGCAGTCCTGTTATATCTTTCCAAAAAAGTTACATGAAACTAAGAAAATGTTTGTCTTCCATGCCTTTTTATGTGGACTTTTTTTAGGTCTGAGCTGTTTAAGACAAAGAAACAACATCAACTTTTCTCTTCTGATAGGTATTAATTATAATTAGCATCATTCCAATGGTATAAACTTTAAAACTTATTAATTATTGTATCAGATGAAGGCAGAGTACATTATACTAGTGCCATAATTACTACAGAAAAAATATAAAAGGATGATACTGTTTTAAATTGCTAGTCAAATTTTAAAACATTTTGCGTAGGGTCATTTTAAAACTCTCGGGCAAAGATTCCTTTAGCATTCAGTTTTCTAGGTTTTTAATTTAGTATAGTTTGAAAAAAACAGGTCAGTTAAGAATGTACGATACTAAAATTAAAACCGAGTATGGAATATTAAGTCAAAAGTTTCAAATTATGACTTAATTTTTAAGTTCACATCACCAGGTTAGTTTTCTTCCATAGTATTCTTATTTTAATATTTCACAAAATAATATATATTATCTTAATTCCTTATTAAGAGTACTTTCGTGAAGCTTAGACAGCCATGAAAGTCCAGTCTGCTTTAGAATGAGAATAAGTTGGACTTGGTGGCCAAGTTATAAGCTCCTAAACCTTCGGGCAGCTGCACACCACTATGTATACATTTTGTTCACTTTAAAAATTAGTACAGAGAAAAACTGTAGTTTTGTGCCTGACCAAGTTACGGCTGGCGCCTGAATGCATCTTCTTTGCTCTGTGATGGCAGTCTGACTAATGCCCATGTCCAGTCTCATTTGTATTGATATAATTGCCTCCTGTACAGACCAAGACTTTCCTGCGTCTGGGTGCACAGCGAGGGTCACTGCACTGAGTTGGAACCGCTCTCCTGGGAGAACAGAAGCCTGTATCGCGGGCTGTAGGGATTTCCTATTGGAGCCGCACATGTTTGGATGCCCATCTGTAGTCTACTACTAGATATATTCCCAGGGCAGAGTTTCATGTATTTCATATCTTTCTTCTTTCTATTTTTCCCTGCTTCATTGAGCCTGGTTCTCCTCAGTCAGAGAAAAGAGGATGATTTTGCAATCTCTGTTCCTTCTGATAGTCTCCTCCATGGCACTGTTCTACCCTAAATTCTGTATTCTTGCCTCCTTGCACATCTCTCTGGCTACATGGAACGAGAAAAAAAAAAAAAAAAAGACGTTTTACAGAGTTAAAGAAAAAAAATTATCCTACCCTAATGGCATTACTTTGCAGGCACTCAGTTCCTTTGAAAACTTACTAATTACAATAGGTGATTTGGGTTTGATGTCTCAAAATTACTTTTTTAAGTGTTTACCAAAAAGGAGTTGTTATTATCATAGGAGGCTTAAGTAATGCATTGTATCTTCTTGAGGGCCCCTTAGGAAATTAAGATTTCGTTCAATGTAATAAAAGAAAATTAAATAATTTCATAATATTTAATTTCTTTTCTTTACTTAAAATGAAAATGTAGTCATAATTTTGAAGGACAGTGGTGCAATTAGTCAGTTTCAATTTCATGTTGGCTACAATATATTTTTTCCTCCTAGTGTTTGGTTAAAGTAATTATTATAGTCAAAAGATGCAAAGCTCAAAACTATGAATAGAATGCAAAATCATGACATTTATTAGGTGATTATATCCCTTTAAGTGATGTTTTATGCTTTATGTATATAGGCTAACGCTTGCTTTCTTTTAATAATAGTTGCCCTCAGTTTTCTTAGAAAATAGAGATTTTAGGTGGGAAAATGGTGGGAGAAAAAGTGATTACCTCGATTAGCCGTTCTCTAGACAGACTGGTTGATTCATAAAAGTTTCTAAGATCTCTTAACAAATGAGAAAGATTAAGAACCAGAAAAGTAAAGTTGGTTGAGGGTCACATACTAAGTGCAAAAAAGAGCCATGCTATTTTCAAGAATCTCAAAAGATGCACTTATGTATTTTCAAGATCAGTGATGTGACTAAAACTAACAGGCCACCCTTAGTTCCTCACCAGAAGTAAGCTACTCATTTAAAATGCTCTTTCAAGCCTGCAAATGAAGCCCTTCCATCTGCACTGAGCTTACTTTGGGGTGGAACGTTTCCAAGAACAAGCCAAGGAAGCTATTGATTTCTTTTTATCCCAAAGAAAATAAATATATAACTTAAAATCCCTTGAAGTGCTGAAAGGGCTAATGAAGGGCACTCACAACAAGCCAGCTGATTCTTAGCAAGCAGCTGCCTCACGGAACATCACTGGCCCTGTAGTGTATCCTTTAATCAAGTGGTGAAATCCAGGACTTCATTGACTGTCTGTTCTGAGGTGCTGCCATGAAGGGGGGGACATGGGGTCTCAGATGGGAATGTGAAGGCTACGGGCAGTCCTAGCGAAGGTATGCATTTCTTTGAGCCCCACTTGGATTCAGCCTTAGCTTCCAAGCTATTCATCTTATGAACTTGGCCATGCCGGCTTCTTTTGCCCTTTCTGACAAAGGTGCACCATGGGCTGAGGGCTCTGAGCACAGCCAAGGATCTTGAGGGCTGCTGTGTGAATCTTCCCTCCGGTTTGCTGTCCACCTGGAGAGGCTGCCGCAGGCTTCCAGTGCAAGGGCCTCGGGGTGATGGGTTGAGGTGCAGCCGGGTGGGAGGTTTTAGAGAATGAGAAAAGCCCAGCATTGCAGGTGGGCAGGTGGGTACTGTTCAGGGGGAATCTTTAGAAGAGTTGACTGCCTGTATTACAGCCATTACTTTTTTTATGAAGACATTTTTAACACTGCAGAATATTGAAAATGTAAGGAAAACACAACATTTCACACAATTTATGGATTAAATTGTATTCAGAAAATGGTTGGCCTTAAATGCATTTATCAGCCAGAAAGAATGAAATGGATTAAGCATTCTTTTTCTAACATTCAAGAAGTTAGAAAAAGAATGACAAAATCAACTGTAGGAAAGTGTGGGAAGGAAATAACTAAGATAAGAATGGAAATTAATAAATTAAAATATAGAAAAACAGTAGAATTGATCAATCAAAGAGCTGGTTCCAGAGGGAAAATACCTAATAATATAATCTATTAGTTTAATCAAGAAAAAAGGGGGAAAGCACAGATGTACAAAATTAGAAGTGAGAAAAAGAAATAACCACAGATAACAGCAGTGATATTTGGGTCTCCTCTTCCTCCCCACCCGTCTATGGGGAGAACGTCACCTGCTACTTTTTAATCACACTTCTGATATTCCGATTTGAGGGCATAAGCGATGCCCCTCCTAAATAGGGCTTCGGCTTTAATTTCCTAATAAAACATGATTGAACCAGAGGAAGAAGTGAAGGGTAGCAGAATATGCCACCCTATAATATGCCACTGTGGCATATTGATTATGTTGAGCTATAGGCACTTGAAAAACAGCAAATGCAGAGAGAGGATTTTTCTGAATTCTTATCTGCCTAAAGACAGATTCTCCAAAAGGAACTCAGTTGCTGTAAATCCCCTTCCCAGGAGTTTCACCAACCATGGAAGATTGACAGTTGTCACAGGAGAGACTAGATGTCGACATCACACCCAGGCAAACTGTCACAAACTATCATACCTTCCATCTATTCTAAGGGTTCATTCATCTTTCCTAAAAATCATTTACTCTCCCCTGAGAGGCCTACATACCCCCCACCTCCCTTTCTCTATAAGATGGTATTTAAGTCTGAGTTCTAAGCCACCTCTGTGAGTTTCTCATTTTCCCCTGGTTATCTCCCATGTATACGTGAGGTATACATGTTAATAAACTTGTTTATTTTTCTCTTGTTAATCTGTCTTTTATCACAGGGTCTCAGCCAACAACTCAGGAGGGTAGAGGGAGAATTATTTTTCCTCCCCTGCAGAAGGAATTCACAGAGTGAAATGAATTATTAACGTCTCCACAATTAATTCTGAACTTCCTAAATTATAATGGCACGTTTGATGTTTTTACAGCCCTGCTTTGTTGTATGTAATATGTATCACATCTTTCATCAAATGTAAGGGGAAGCCCCGACACGAGTGTATATTTACAAATATTGAGATACTCAGGGGCTGAGAGGCAGCCGTGCCCTGGTTTTGTCCTCATGTTCCTGCCTTGTGCGTAGGTCTGATGCCCGTCTTCACAAGGATGACACTGACATTTGCTTCAGTAAAACACTCAACTCCTGCAAAGTGCCCCAGATCCGTTATGCCAGCGTGGAGCGCCTCTTGGAGCGACTGACAGACCTGCGGTTTCTTAGTATCGATTTCCTCAATACCTTTCTGCACACCTATCGGATTTTCACGACGGCAGCCGTGGTGCTGGGGAAGCTTTCTGACATATACAAGAGGCCTTTCACCTCTATCCCCGTCAGGTAGGCCGGCACTAGCCTGTGATGAAAGTGTGGCCCACCTGGTCCCTGGATCTCCGTGCAGGTGGGCAGCCCTGCCCTGCAGGGCACTGGCTTGCCTTTGAACTTGCCAGGCCCCGCCAGTAGAAGGGCGGGGGGCGGGGGAGTCGAGGTCACAGATAGTTCCCGAGGGAAGCAGCTGAAGTTTCCAAGTGGCCTTTGCTTGCTCTGTGAATATTTGGAAGATAACTCTATTGTTTGGGGCTTTTCTTTCTCCTTTTTTGTTAAATTGCAGGCCCTGATTCAGTAGGTCTGGAGTGGAGCCCGTTACCAGTGTGACTTGTCTTTGGACCACAGTTTAGTAGCAGGGGATTAGACTAAGCCTAAATAGTGTCTGTGTTCCTTTGGCAAGTGTGTGGTATACATGCAGCATTTAAATGAAGGTGAATCCAGCAACAGAAGTGTGATGATATTGTGGCCTTTTAATGTAGGGAGCATGTTCCTGAATGACATCAGGGGACTCATTTTCACTTGGCTACAATCTGTTAATAGCGTTTGCTCTTATTTTTAGGTCGTTGGAATTGTTTTTCGCTACCAGCCAGAATAGCAGAGGTGAACACTTGGTGGATGGCAAATCCCCGCGCCTGTGTCGCAAATTCTCTTCCCCGCCACCACTGGCTGTGTCCAGAACGTCCTCCCCCGTGAGGGCCAGAAAGTTGTCCTTGACTTCTCCCTTGAACTCAAGGATAGGAGCGTTGGACCTGACCGCCTCCTCGGCGTCCAGCAGCCCCACCACCACTCACAGCCCTGCTGCATCCCCACCACCACACACTGGTAAAGTACCGCTGGATCTTAGCCGAGGCCTTTCTTCTCCAGAACAAAGCCCAGGATCTGTAGAAGAGCATGTAGATAACCCCCGCGTGGATCTGTGTAACAAGCTAAAACGAAGTATTCAAAGAGGTATTATCCAGCTGCCATACCCCGCATTTGCTGGCCCCCTGTTTCCCCACCATTCCTTCTGGAGCCCTAGTTTCCTTTCTTTACAACTTTCCTACTTCTTCATAGAAAGTAGAATGAATACAATGGCTAGTTAGAAGCGAAAATTCCTGTAGTTCCCTCTAGCCTTTGTGGAAGGAGAGCAAGGTTAGCCGCCTTCTATGATAAAAGGCTAATTGCAGTCAGTTGTCTATGGAAGAATGGTGTCATCTAAAGGGTTATCACTGGAAGGTTCTTGGTGGAATTAAGGCTGGTTGGCTAAAGAGCATAGCATGATATTTGGCATAGAGATAGGTTGCGGGCACCCTCGTCCATGACCTTGAGCCTCAGAGCCTTCCCCTCCTCCAGTGTCTACCTTAAGCACCTGTACTGCTTCCATCCTTTCCCTGCTAATGTGACGACCTAGCCTGGAAGCTAGGTCATTAAGATGACTTCTTCAGTTTAGTTTCCAAGGCAACGCTCCCTATTACAACAGGGATATAGGGAGAAAAGTTAAGTCTGAGACAGTGTTCATTGTCCATGACACAGCCAAAGTGGTTTTTAAAAATGTGAATTAGATCATCTGGTTTCCTGACTAGATTCTCTAATGACTTCCTATCACACTTAGAATAAAGCACATTTGTCTTCCCAAGGCCTTCAGATCCTATGAGACTTGGATGCTGTCTCTCTCTTTAACCCCTGCTCCTGCCACGCTCCCTCATCTGCTAGGCTACAGTCACATTGATTTCCTTTTTTTGTGTCTCAGGAAACACCTGGGTCATTTCTGCCTCAGGGCCTTTGCACTTGTTTATCCCTCTGCCTGGACACTCTTCCCATATAAGCTCATGAGATCAGCAACCTTGTCTGTCTTGTTCACCTCTGTACTGTCAGTGCCTTGGCCAGTGCCTGGCAGGTAGTAAATTTTTGTTAAATGAATAAATCAAGCAGAACACTCAGGGGACTAATCAAGGACTCCTGTGGTACATCTCCCTACCCTCCTCAGCTTGGTACAGCATAGGGGTTGGAGGAGGTGATCCTTGTTCTTTTATAATCCAGTGTTTCTGTGATGAAAATAAAAAAGATTTCACGGCCAAGTTAGCAAACAGCTTTTTTTTTTACTATATAGTAACTGATTTCTTTACTGATAACATAATAAAAAATTGGGCAATAAGTCAGACAGAGTGTCCAGATTTTAAGGAGGATCACCCAGATGGAAGCATAGACCCCTGCTTTTCTACCTGCTTCAAGAGTCTATGCAGTTTCTAGCTCACATCACTTAAATAAGCTTTCTGAGTGAAGTACTTAATGGAATTTTAACTGGAGTGGTGGTCATCGTCAAAAGGAGCACCCTTTTAAACAAGAAATTCTTGAAATTGACACGTTAGCAACTAAGGAGGATGAAAGGGGGAAAGATAATTAAAAAGCCATTAGAACAACAAGCTTTAGTAGAATCAGGATGGATTTTTCTTGGGAATAATGAGGTGATGCACAAGGTGACAGGTGCATCTGGGGTTTGATCCAGGCCAGTGCTTGGGAATCTCCATGGTGGGAATGATTTTGGGAGGCTTATCTCAAACCTCTCCTCTGGGCCAGAGCGCCCTGGGAAGCACAGGAACTTCCCAGAATATGGAAAGTTCTTTCCCCCTCCTTTACTGGATTGTATTAAATAGGAGAGGGGAAATCTGGAGGTAAGTCTGGTTTCTCATGTTATTTTGAGTTAGGAGAGCTTTAGGAATAAGCATTTTAGTGCCAGACATTTGTGACTCTGAGGCTTTGGTTTGATTGCCCCTGAGGCTGGGATGAGAACACGGTAAGGTCTGTTCAGGAGTCATTGTGTGACCACCTTCTCTGTGCAGGTTGCTGTGCTACAGGGTCCATAATGGTAAATAAGATGGTTCCCAGGCCCCTTATATATAGTTCCCTGGAGAAGGTGGACAAAACATAAGTATAAGGGCAGATGGTACAAGAGGTATAGATGGAGTGCTCCAGAAGGTGAAAAGCGGGGAAGATAATGTTTGAGCAGAATCAGGAAGTGTCATTGACATGAGCCAAGAAGAATGGATAAATGGGTTGTGTTGTGGGGAAAAAATGGGGCACCAGAGGATGGTCATGTCCCAGGTCTCGAGTGAGTCCCTGGGACAGGCCACCAAGTGAGGGTCCTTGCCTACACGCAGAAAAGAATTCAAGAGTGAGCCATAGTAAAGTGAAGGCAGGTTTATTTAGAGAGATACACACTTCATAGACAGAAGGCGAGAGAGGTGGCCCCTGGTGTTGGGGCTGTTAGTTTTTATGGGCTGGGTAATTTCATAGGCTAACGAGTGGGAGGATTATTCCAGCTACTTTGGGGAAGGAGCAGAGATTTCCAGGAATTGGGCCACCGCCCACTTTTTGGCCTTTTATGGTCAGCCTCGGAACTGTCATGGCACTGGTGGGTGTGTCATTTAGTATGTTAATGCATTACAATGAGTGTATATTGAGGCTCAAGGTCTCCTGGGAGTCGAATCTTCCACCATCTTGGGCTTAGTAGGTTCGGTTTTTTGTGGTATCCTGTTCTTCTTCATGGTTGTGTCATTCTTTTAAGGGTTGTGCTTTGCCCTTTTCCTTCCTGTCTCAGTTGGACGGAGGAAACAGGCAAACTTATGGGCAAAGAGAACCTATGAGCAAAGGGCTGATGGTAACCCGCAGTGGTGAAACCCATTTCTGAGAGCAGGAGTGACCAATGCTTCTGAAGGGGCAGCGTTTGTCCAGTTTTGACGCCATGTGCAGCTCTGTAGAGGAAACCCTGCTACTAGTCTTCCTGGGGCTTTCTAGCATCTAGTAAACTTTTTTAAACTCTCCTGAAGAATCCTCCTCTTCCTCCTCCTTCTTTTTGGCCATCTTAGCCATTAAGTGTACAGTTCAGTGGTGTTAAGTATATTCACATTGCTGTGCAATACATACTTAGAACTTTTTCATCTTGCAAAACTGAAACTCTATACCCATTGAACAACTCCGCATTTCTCCCTGCCCCCAGCCCTTGGCAACCACCATCTTCTTTCTGTTTCTATGAGTTTGACTACTTTTAAAAAAAATTTTATTTATTTATTTTTGGCTGCGTTGGGTCTTCATTGCTGCATGTGGGCTTTCTCTAGTTGCGGTGAGCAGGGGCTACTCTTCGTTGCGGTGTGTGGGCTTCTCATTGTGATGGCTTGTCTTGTTGCTGAGCATGGGCCCTAGGCGCGCAGACTTCAGTAGTTGTGGCACTCAAACTTCAGTAGTTGTGGCATGCGGTCTCAGTAGTTGTGGCTCGCGGGCTCTAGAGCGTGGGCTCTAGAGCGCAGTCTCATTCGTTGTGGCACATGGGCTTAGTTGCTCCGCGGCATGTGGGATCTTCCCGGACCAGGGCTCGAACCCACGTCCCCTGCATTGGCAGGTGGATTCTTAACCACTGCGCCACCAGGCAAGTCCCAAGTTTGACTATTTTGTATGCCTCATGTAAGTGACATCACACAGTATTTGCCTTTTTGTGACTGGCTTATTTCACGTAGCATAATGTCCTCAAGGTTCATCCATGCTGTAACATGTGCCAGGATTTTCTTCTTTCTTAAGGCTGAGCAATATTCCATTGTATATATACTCCATATTTTCTTTATCCATTCCTCTATTGATGGACATTTGGGGTTGCTTTCATCTCTTGGCTACTGTGAATAATACTGCAGTGTACATGTGTATGCAGTTATCTCTTTAAGATCTTGCTTTCAATTCTTTTGCATATATACCCAAAAGTGAGATTGCTAGATCATATGGTAATTCTATTTTTAATTTTTTGAGGAAAGTTTTGTTTTTGATAGTGCTTACACCATTTACATTCCCATCAACAATGTACAGGGTTCCAATTTCTCTGCATCCTTGCCAACACTTAATATTTTCTTTCTTTTGATAGTGGCCTCCTAACAGGAGTATGGTGAGAATCTTTCTCCTTTTTAGAAATTTCCCAGAGGTTGCATTTTAATTTGGCTAATGCTTAGTAGTATAGGTATTAACTTTTTTCTTGAATAGAGGAGCAAACGAAAAATCTATTCCTTTCTGCATTATAGACTAAGTACGTGTCGTAGTTCTAAAGGTCCTCAGTCAAGCTTCCCATTACCCATCTTAATTAATTCTTACACTTTGTAACTTACACATGGATTGTTCCACAGTGGTCACCAAGTTCCCTAGTTCTGGTCTTTGAAGTCCAAGCCCAAAGTGCATAGCGATGGTCCAATGCCATATCGTAACATCTGTTTGGCCTGCTGTCTCAGATAGAGGTGTGATCACTGATAGGAATCAGTAGTTTTTCCCCAGGAATGATAAGCTGGAAAAAGGTTAGACTTGGGGAGACCAAGATAAATGAAAAAGAACCAGATCAAGCTCCCAGGGAAGGACACTGACAAAGGCTGCAAAGACTTGTCAGTGTAGGTGTTGGGCAGAGGTGGGATCAGGGATCGTTGTGGACACAGCTAGCATCAACTAGAGAGCTTGTTACGTAGCAGCTCGGATCATTTCTGACCAGGGCCCAGCAGATGGAGAGGGTCCATGAATAATGATGTGGCAGGAATAGTAGGTTCTTTCTCACATTAGAGAAATAGCCAGTTGAGAGCTTAATGCCTCTGTGTTTCTCCGCTGGATTTTCCCCAGACAGATGATTTGCAGTTAGAATTTCAAGGGTCAGTTTATCCACATGGTTCGCGGGGTAGAAATATGATTTTGCAGTTCCTGGGTCAAGGTTAAATACAGAGCTCCTCTCACTGTGGGGGGTTGGGGACATTCCAGGGTTGTGTCCATGTGTGACCCATGGCACTTGTTGAAGCCCATTAGAGCCAACTTCATCTCCATGCCCGCTCCTCTGCCCCGTGTGTCTTAGTCACGTCTACCCACTAATACGTCCCCCTTTATCTCTCATTTTTACCATGATTTCCGCCCCCCTCCAGCAATCCTTCTATTTAAACACTTTGGTTTTGGCCACCTCTTTGCATCTTGATTTTTTTTCTCTTTCTGTAGCTGTCTTCTGATTATTTTTAATGTATTTACTTCCCATCTTGTTCTTGAAAGTATTTAAGATGGTAGTTCAAAGAGGCACATGGTACACTGGATTAAAACGAAAATAGATAAGGAAATCAGGCAATGGAGGAAAATTGTATGAGGCCGTGGGTATGGTTAGTGAACAGATGAGTACTGTGTGGTCCTCTGCAGTTCCTAAAGTCACTCTGATTTTGGTTCTGAATGTTATCAGTTATGTGATTCATATTGAAAGCTAAGAATAGATTGGTGTGCAGGCACATCTTTTCTTGCTCCTGAGACTTGAGAATAATTTATCCTGTGGATCCTCATAAAGGAGACACTCAATAGAAAGCTTAGAATTATACTGGGGTCTAGGGAGCTCTTTGGCATTTTTCTGAAAAGGTGAAACAAAGGAATTATAGATCTAGTTTTTCCTTTTATTTTGCATTGGTATATAGGCAATACTGATCATGAATAGTTCTAGAAAAGTCATGGATGAAACACTTTACTTCAGTGTCAGCCTGACAAGTTGTGTGTGTGTGTGTGCGCGCGCGTGCGCATGCACATAATGTCTACAGAAGCCAAGAGTGCTGCCGTATTAACTCTGCTATCTAGTCTTGAAAATTCCAGTTGGCAAAGTAAAGGGAGACAATGATCTGTCTTTAATTTGAAAGATGTTTGCGTGTGCTTTGCATAATGGTAACACTTAAGACAGCTGGCAGACTTGAATAAGAAACCCTGTGCCAAGAGTTTGTACAGTTTCTGCTTTTCACCTCAGGATGCAACTCCACAAACCTCATTGCACAAGATCAGCTTCACCATTAGCTCCATACTGAGGTCATGGGTCTCTCTTACTGCTGTCCAGCTAGACAGTTTCAGGGTACCCTCTTTGAAAAATGCTAGTAACCTTTGTCCAGTTTTATTGTCATTGCAGTTATAATGCCAGCCTTGCAATATTTCCTGGCAAGAGAACTTCAAATGACATGAAGGGAAAGGAGAGAAATAGGAAATATCCCTCAAAATGAGCGAGACTGTGAACTTCAGAGGGAAAAATAATGCAGTTGGTTTCACCCCCACCCGGTCCCCAGATCTGTTCCAGGCTCACCCAACATTTATTAGTGCCCCTCTTTCTTCCTACCACGAAGTCCCCACCTTCTGCTATCCTGGGTCCTTCTAAAAAGCACAAAAATCAGCCCAGCTCACATCCAGATTCCACCCAATGGTGAGATCTCAACAAAAAACATAACCGACAGCAGGCAAGAAAGGAGAGCCATGGGGCAGCTCACTCACTGTGTTTGGGTCTCTTACCCCATCAGCGTTCTCTTGGGCCATGGCTGTGCAAGCAGTCTAAGCATCGCTGCACGACCCACATCACTAGTGTCTGTTTCTATATTCTTAGTTTGAAAATTGCCTGCCTGTGGGCTGAAAGTGCTCCCAATTTTAGCATTTGTTTTGAGCCCACATCTGCCCACTCGTTCTGCAGGCAAAGCTGCTTTGCATGGAACTTGACTGAAAGTGAACCTGCCAGAAGGAAACGCTTCTTTGCCCCCCCCCAATGCTGGCATGGTTTCTCCTCTCTGTAGGTGCCCGTTTGCTTACAGTGTTATTCTGTGCTTTCCTGTTCTTTCAGTGGACTTTCGGGGCCTGTCCAGCTCTCTCGCTGGGAAGTTTTTTGGGTTCGGTGTAATTGCTGACTAAATGATTTGCTCATTTGCCTAAGAGGAATGAATGGTTGAATCAGACCAAGGACATACATTTGATATTCTGCTTGCTCTTGCAAAGCAGATGCCTTCTATTACTGCATTTTGAGAGAGTTATTTAGAAAATAATAAAACTAACAGCTAAGCACTGATTTTTATGTCTCCATCCTGCATCATTGCCAGCTTGACTGTAATTATGTCATTTGAGGAAAGATTCTAACCATTTCCCTTCCCTGGCCCCTTTGTTTTTCAAAAGAGCTGACTTGGGGCCATATTTCTAAGGGAGTAAATCACATGCAAGTGTAAAAATGGCTTTATGTGAAGTCATTAGGGATTTTGTCAAGTTTGTTGAGTGAAATCTTGAATGGAATGGTAAAGGGAGTTGAGTTGAGAGTAGTTCTGCTGACAGGGGTAAATGGAAAACTAGTGGAGGTGACACAGCTTTTATCGGTTGATGCAAAGCCCAAGGAAAAAGAAATGGAAGAGTTGTTGGAAATTTATGAAATTTTTGTAGTGCTTTTCCTGAAAAGAACACACACAAAGTTGTAATTTTACCTCGTTAATAAGCTAGTGCGAGGAGTGTGGTAATAGCTTAAATGTGACTCTGGATTGTTTCTTTTACTCATGGGATGTTAGCTGCAGTGAAGAGGCGCAAATTATCTTAAAAATCTCTCAACTGTTCATTGTAAAAATTTCCACTTGCTTCCTGCTGATCTGTAGCTCTAGGACAGGGCTACCCAATAGAACTTTCTGGGAGGATGGAAATGCTGTTCAGTACTGTAGCCACTAACCACACATGGCTACTGAGCACTTGAAGTGTGGCCAGTGCAAGTGAGGAAGTGAAATATTCACTTAAATTTAGTTTTCATTTCAATTTACGTAGCCACTTTTGGCTCGTGTTACCATTTTGGACAGTAGAGCTGTAGATCCTTAGGCAGGGGGGCTCCTTATGGTAAAGATTCAAACTTTAATTGTCTTAAGGGAGCAACCCAGGCAAAGTACTAATGAAGTCCCAATTTTCATTTACCATCTGGAAAAAGTCCCTCTTTTCCCACTCCAAGAAGGCAGAAACATTCTGGAGGGCGGGAAAGCCACTGCATATCCTCTTCTTTTTATCAGTAACATCTGTTGTGTTGGACAAAAGGGGCTTGGGAGGGTCAACCAGGCTCAGCTGGGTCAGCAAGACCGGTGTGGAGATGAGCCACAGTTAGACTTTGTGTCTTTTACATTCCGCCAGGAAGAGTGACTCGATTTCATGATAAAGTCCTTTAGAAATGTAGACTAACGTGAAATGCTTATTATTCATAATGAACTTTTGTGTTTCCGTGCATGATACTGACAAGAAGCTCTTGAATTCATGGCCTGGTTGTTAAAATTCATGATGTTTTAAAGCAGCAGTGCTAGAGTCTGCGCCGGTGGACCGAGCAGGAGTGGAAAGCTCCCCCGCGGCAGATGCCACCGAACTTTCACCTTGCAGGTCACCCTCAACTCCTCGGCACCTCCGCTACCGCCAGCCCGGAGGTGAGCGCTTGGAAAGGGACTCAGAAACACACAAGCGAGGGATGATTCTAGCTCCTGAATCTTTTGTTTGCCTTACTGTTTCACTCGCCGAATATTTTTAGTCTCGGTTATGAAACGTAATGGGAAGCAAATGTTACTGTAGGACCAAGTAGTGGAAAATAAATGATTAGAGCGTATGTCATTAGTATAACCAATATTTATTTGGCCCCATCATTGCCTGGCACTTTGTGTGGAGTAACCTGAATTGAATAGCCTGTTCTTAGTTGCTAGTTGATTGAATTTCAGTGCTGGTTTTACCAAAATGTTCCCAGACTCTGATACCTTACCATGAATCCCAGGATAGTCTGTATTCAATAGGTTCATCTGGGACACAAAATTGTCGGGGTGGGGGGGGACCTTATTAAGAACACTGTTTCAACTGAAATAAAGTCCAGTTGCATGGGACTCCAACCTTCATTATTGCTAGTGGCAGAATCTGGTATCTTTTCTATAGTTATGAAAATTATAAAACATTATCCCATAATTTGTTTTAGAATATACCAAATGTTTTCTAATTGGAGGGAAGACTGTCAGAGCAAAAGACAGAAATCTTTTATCTCCTCCTTGCTCAAATAAATGTATCCAAATTACAGTTGTTTTAGAAATGTTTTCTTCTTTTCTTCTCAAGCCAATTATTTCAAGTTGGAAGGGAAAATTATTCAATTATGAAACCAGATTCACCCTAAGTAACCCATGTAAAATGTAGACGTTTTCTGACTCTCATACTCCTGCTTTAAGTAAGGCAGTTTAGCAAAAGATAGAGTGCGTGGATCCAAATGGTCATTTCATTTGCAGCCTTAGCCTCGTGGTGGAAGCTCTTTTCATTGCCATCACCTCCAAGAGAAGCTAGTCTGGGTCAGGCTGTTGTCAGATTTGCCTTGATGGATATTAGCCCTTTGGGGCTCCTGGTCAGTCATGGGTCACCCTGACATTTGGGTAGTTCTGAAAAACCAAGGTAACAAGCTAGATTCCCTGGCTTGTTATAGGACTACTATGGAATTAGCCAAATCTCTTTACTCTTCTTAGAGCCTTGGTCAGTCCAAGCCTTGGCAACTTCTTTGACCATTGCCACGTGCACAGACTCCCTTGAGTTCATTAAACCTGTAAGAGTTTGGGGCCAAAGCCTATGAAAGCAAAACTTTACCAAGCCAAGAGTTAAATGCTGTCCACTTGCTTACTATTATTAGAGCTCTGTTTTAGTATAGTCTCTTTCGTATGTTTATATTCATTTAAAATTTTTTAAAATTTGTATAAACATCGTTTGGAAATCCTCATCCTGTTTGTGGATTAACTAAGTCCTTTGTTTCTTCCCTGATCTGACTAAATCCCAGTGATACAGGAAGAAAACCAAAATCTGTGATAATATGGTGGGTCCAAATGGGGACAATATCACACATTTTCTCACTGTGTAGCTGTATTTTGCCTGTTCATCTGTCTACTTGCCACCTTGTTTCACAAATGTTTTCAGGCTACTGCTGAAGGAGAGGGTACAGCTGTTCTGTGCTTTCATGCTTGGGCACATTAAGCAGCTCTTTGCTTCCCCTCTTATTTATTTTAAGCATGACTATATAACTTTAGGGGCAAACTAATAAAAAATCACAGAATCACAGCGAACTATCTTCACTAAAAGCCTGAGTGAGAAAAACAGTGAGGTTGTCAGCAATATTATCAAATGTTGTGTGTAAGTATCTGAGTGAGAGGGGCTACAAAAAGGTGCTGAGTGCATCCTTCGATTTAAGGACCCATCTATGCTTCTAAAGGTATTTTGAGAAGAAAATTCCGTCAGTAAAATGTAGAATATTTTTTAAAAATATTTTTTGTATTGAGAGAAAATTCACATACCATAAGATTCACCCTTTTAAAATATACAGTTCAGTGGTTTTTATATATTCACAAGGCTGGGCAGCCATAACTACGTCTGATTCCAGAACATTTTCATCACCTCCCCCACCAAGGGACCATGTACTCATTAGTAGTCACTGCCCATTCCCATCTCCCTCCCTGCCCCTGGAAACCACTAATTTACTCTCTGTCTCTATGGATTTACCTAATCTGGACATTTAATGTAAATGGGATCATACAATATGTGACTCTTTATGACTGACTTTCACTTAGCATGATGTTTTCAAGGTACATTCATGTTGTAGTATGTATTAGTACTTCATTCCTTTTTGTGGCTAAATGATATTCCCTTGTATGAGAATTTTTGATTTGGTTTATCATTTCACCAGTTGGTGGACATTTGGTGGTTTTTACTTTTTTGGCTGTTATGAATAATGCTGCTATGGATGTTCACATATAAGTTTTTGTGCAGACGTATGCTTTCATTTCTCTTGGGGCTACACCTAGAATGGACTTGCGAACATAGAATCTTGTTATTTGCCTATTAATAAGGACAACGCAGGGTATTTGCATTCATCCAGTGCTGGAATGAAAATGAGAATTTTTGTTACGTAATATTATCCAACTGCCTCACCATGCCATTTCCATTCTTTTGAAATAACCAGGACAGACCGCCGACAACTCCCACTGCTCTGTTTCGCCTGCTTCTGCTTTTGCAATTGCCACAGCTGCAGCAGGACATGGGAGCCCACCCGGTGAGTAGGGGCCAGCAGCTGAGTGCAGACACATGGCAATTTATGGTAAATCAGTGGTCCTTGCCCGCCAGCGTCTTGAGGATACACTGGGCAGCTTCTTAAGAATGCGGATTCCCAGCTCCCTAAGTCAGTGCGTCTTGGTGTGATACCGTCTTTTAAATAAGCACCCTCAGGTGAGTCTCACACAGGTGGCCTGTGGGTAACACTTTTGAGAACTTCTGTATCAGAGAAGGATGTGTTATTTCTTTCATGTTGTTTTATGGAGTTCTTTAGCCTTTTTAGCCAAATTGTCGAGAACACGTGGTTCCCTTTTAATTGAGTCCAGTGCTGAAAGCATATGCAAGGTGGGAGGGAAGGTTTGTGGAGGGGGTGGGGAGGAGGGAGGGATCTGTTGCTTCAGAGGACTCAAAATTCATTTCCAGTAGCTCCATGATGCTTTCTGAGTTGCTGTCAGTTAATCTTCAGGGTAAAGAAGTACTTAAAATAAAAGCACGGTATTTTAAATAGATGAAAAATGTTATCCATGATCTCTGTCCTCTTCTCTCGTGCGCAAGGAGGACATTATGTTAAAATAAATCCGTATGTGGTTTAAACAGCCTTGTTGCTGTGAGTATCTGCACCTAAACTAATTATCTGTGTTCCGGGAGTGTATTTTTGGTGTATTTTGTTAATTAGCCATTGCTCACCTACCACAAAGAAGTCCATTTCCAAAGCCTATGAACTTATATTCAACAATAGTAACTGGTAGGTACTGTCTGTGTGAAATCTTTCTAAATTGAAGTAAGAACAAAGAGATATACTATAAGGAATATGAATTACCATAGTAATTCATAGTTATATATATATATATATATATATATATATATATATATATATATATATCCCATCTGAATGGAAAATCTTTGCACTTTGACTGCATTCCACATCTTAAATATTTTACCACACACACTTCACTGGATGTGGTCAGGCAAATTGGGGATGTTCTTTGCCCCAAATATTCCCAGAACCTTCCCCTCAATTCCCATGAGTATAACGCAATACAGCCTGTAATGGTAATAGTATTGATGTCTTCTCAATCCAGTCGGCTTCTGTTGTTGACTACATGTTATAATAATGAACATTTCTTTGATGAGATAACAAAGGAGTCTTCCCTACACTTCCGGCAGAGTTGGTTATCAACTGTGATTTGCTAAGACCTTCTTCTGTCTTTTGTTCAAGCTAGTCTGTCTTTGGAAAAAGTGAAATACAGAGCTTCCTCACAGGTCTCTTAATTTAAATATGGTTTGTAAGGGAAAGTAGTTTTTAGGTCAGTTCAGGATGAGACCATTTCCCCATTTGCTGGAGGCTGGGTCGGGGAAGGTACCTTTTTTTCACCTGAGATTGAAGCAGAGTTCTCACGGAGACTGGCTTCCAGACTTGGGCTTGTCCATGCCTGATGGGCCAGAGGATAAAGTAACCGCAGTAGCCAAGTCTTCCTCACTATCTGAACACTGCTGCCGCTCTGCGGCCTGTTCCTGCTTCTCCCCTGCAGCCGAAAGAACCTTAGCAAGAAGGCTGTCCCCGGTGAGCCGGCTGAGGGGGGGCAGACTGCTGACTGACGACAGCCAGCACTGCCAGATGCAGGGTGGCCGGGTCCACCTCTCTTATCACGCCGCTGCTGACGTTGCCTGCAATGGGGTCTGGAGACACATGATTCAAGTTTAGACATAAATGACATAAAGGATGGCTTTGGCAGTATCTGTGGCCCTGCTGTCAAGGCAGCAAGTTGCACAGGGGTCAGTTTCGGTGGCTAATGGTGGTACGAAAGAGGGTCTGTTTTGGAGTAGGGATCAGTACGCCCCTGGGGCTCGGCTGCTCCGTGGACCTAGCCCCACAGGAGAGTCCACCTGCCTACGAGAGCTTGGCAGAAGGGCTCGGGTTCATAGGCCGCCAGGGCAGGTGGACACGGCGCAGAAAGAGAGGAAGTGCTGGGAGGATGATCTGGACTTCTTGGCTGGTCAGGGAGAGGAGAGCCTGCTACTGCCCAGAGGAGCCCTAGACCCGGACAGACAGGTGTCCGAAGGAAGCTAGTGCTACCTAATGTTTAAGTCTCAAACCAGGCTTTGTATCCACTCTCTGAATCAGGAATTACTGACCCGAATGCACACTAGAACGTGGAGAGCCTGCAGAGGTGAGCAGGAGGGAAGGCAGTGTAGATAAGTGAACATCTCATGCTCGCATCCATTTTTCCAGGCTTCCCGTCCGCTTGTCTGGCCGCAATATGGGACCACCTGGTGGTGCCGCTCTGCTGTGTGTGGCTGATAGCCTGGAACAAGGTGCCGCCCGGCCAAGCCATGCGGTCTGCAGAGTGGGCTTTCATGTTTCAGGCTCCTCTTCGGGTTCCCTCTTGCTTTAATCCTCTCCCACCTCCCTGCCCTCAACCTCTGCCTCCATCAAAATACACAGGAATCTGGCAACTCTGGGTTAGAACTGTCAGTTAGTGATTATGCTTTCAGATATTCACTGCAGGCATTTGCATGTAAGCCATTTCTCTTTAATGATTGCTTAGAAGGTAACTTTACTGCGTTAAAAGGAATTTAAATTTAGCAAAAGGATGGACAGAAAATTTTCTATGCAAAGAGGCCAGATAAGATGTGCATGCTGTAAAGGCAGAGAAAGTTGATTTATCTGTGGAAGGTGGCCTGGTATGGACTCAGGATTGCCAGTCCTGCCCCTCAGGTCTGAGTCTGCCTGATTTCCACACACACTGGAAAAGACTGGAATTTCCCCTCTGGTTTCTTTAAGGACTTAGAGCCTGTCCTTTCCAAAGATGGGTGTCTCTTCCTTCCACGTCATGCTCCGTTTCCTTGTAGACTAACAGGAGTACCTCTGCTGGAGAGGAAGGAAAGCCTGATCTGTGGGCACGATTGTGACACAATTAATTCTTGTTAACTTCACATTATGAAGATTTCACAGTTTATTTAGTGCTTGCCTTCCGATTGGCAGCCAAGTTACATTAGGCCCACTGTGGATGGATGCGGGATTTGTGGGGTCTTACACTTACACAGTCTGCCTCAAGGAAAAGAATATAAAATCACAAACCTTTAGAGCACCTCCCAGGGCTTTGGAAGAGGCCCATACACATTGAGAGGCCCCGAGGCTTAAGCTTCATTGGCTTCCCGGTAAATCTGTTTATGAGTCCAGCCCTGATCATTCTTGGAATCAGAGCAGGTTTAGGAAATTTTGATCACGGGGTGGCGGGTGGAGGTGGGAGTGGGACCAGTGATCATCAATCAGTCAAATAAGTGCTAACTCTATAAGTTTTAGCTCTATGCAAGATTGAGACAAAAAAACAATGAGTCTTATGAGCCGCCACACTGGTTGAAATGTACTTTCAAACATCTGCTCAAATTTAGGAGCTCTGCATTAAAGTAGAATTAAAATCTGTGCCTTTCAGATGGCTGCTGATACAGGGAATCTGCAGGTGCAGTTTGGATATAGTTATGATATGAATAGAAATGCAAATCCAATAAATACACATATCAGGGCATATCATGGTGCTTACTATATACCTAAAGCTCTGGGATTAATGATAGGGTTTATGAAATGATCTAAAATGAAATATGAAAGTGTGAGGTGGGTTATTTTTATGAGAGTAGAAATAATGGCAGTGGAGGTACTACAAGCAACTCTTGATTATCTGTGAAAAGATTATAGGTTTTACCATTCTATGCGAGTCAGAGTAAATTAACAAAGTAGAGGAATGACTGAATGCATTTATAGGAAAATTAATGGCACAGTTACAATTGCTTAGAGAAATAGTGAGTTCTTTATTGGTGGTGACTTCGTACTTGTAAAATAGATAATTCATAATCTGTTTTTTCCTCTGTCAAACCACTCAGGCTTGTGTAGCCAATAGTAGATCTGAGCTTTGTGTGAATTAGGCTTGGACTCACTTTTTGAAATACGAATAACTGGTCCCACCCCCAGAGATTATGACTTGATTGGTCTGGGTCCCTCTGGGGCATCAGGATTTTTAAAGTTCCCTATGTGATACTTCTGTGGAGCCAAGATGGAGAATCACTAAACTAGATGGAGAAGGTGTATTTGTTCCTTCTCTGGTTGTAGCATTCCTACAACCAGTTTGAGACATATTTTTTATTGTTTTTTTTTCCAAAACATATAAAAACCATTTTACAATAAAAATGTCTTAAGATAGCTAGTTGAAGTTTGGGAGACAGGATGTATCTCATTTACATTTTTTAATGAAAACATTATTATCACTATTATTAATGAAAAACACAGAGCTTTGGCAAACCAAATGTAAGTTAACAGTGATTCCAAGTCTTACTTTAAATTCTTTATTTATTTTTAAGTTTCATGTGTACAACATTGTATTTCAACTTCTGTATTCACTACTGTGTGCTCACCATGGAAAGTTTAATTTCCATCCATCACTATGCAGTTGACCCCCTTTACCCATTTTACCTTCCCCCATGTCCCTTTCCCCTTGGTGACCATTACTCTTTTCTCTGTATCTGTGTTCATTTTTGTTTGGTTTGGTTGTTTATTTTATTTTATTTTTTTGGTTGTTTATCTTATTTTATTTTTTTATATTCCTCATATGAGTGTTTATTTTATTTTATTTTTGGTTGTTTATTTTATTTTATTTTTTTATATTCCTCATATGAGTGAAAACATACAGCATTTGTCTTTTTCCATCTGACTTATTCCACTTAGCATAATACCCTCAAGGTCCATCCATATTGTTGCAAATGGCAAGATTTCATCTTTCTGTTATGGCTGAGTAGTATTGCATTGTGTATATATACTACATCTTTATCCATTCATCCATTGATGAGCACTTAGGTTGTTTCCATATCTTGGCTATTGTAAATAATGCTACACTGAGTATAGGGGTGCATATGTCTTTTTGAATTAGTATCTTCATTTTCTTTGGATAAATACTCAGAAATGGAATAGCTGGATTATATGGTAATTCTGTTCTTAATTTTTTGAGGAATCTCTATATTGTCTTCCATAGTGGCTGCACCAATTTACATTCCCACCACCAGTGTATGAGTGTTCCCTTTTCTCATCATCCTCACCAACACTTGTTGTTTCCTGTCTTTTTGAGAACAGCCGTTCTAACTGGCATGAGGTGATACATCATTGTGGTTTTGATTTGCATTTCCCTAATAATTAGTGATATTGAACATCATTTTATGTGCCTACTGGCCATCTGTATGTCTTTGGAAAAATGTCTACTCAGATCCTCTGCCCTTTTTTTAATCAGGGTGTTTGTTTTGTTGTTGTTGAGTTGTATGAGTTCTTTATATATTTTGGATATTAAACTCCTATCGGATATATGATTTTCAAATATCTTCTCCCATTCAGTAGGTTGTCTTTTTGTTTTGCTAATGGTTTCCTTTGCTGTGCAGAAGTTTTTTAGTTTAATGTAGTCTCATTTGTTTATCTTTGCTTTTGTTTCCCTTGTCTCAGGAGACATATCAAGAAAGATACTGCTAAGACCAGTGTTAAAAAGTGTACTGCATATGTTTTTTTCTAGGAATTCTATGATTTTAGGTCTTACATTCAAGTCTTTAATCCATTTTGAGTTGATTTTTGTATATGGAGTAAAATAGTGGCCTAGTTTCATTCTTTTGCATATGACCGTCCAGTTTCCCAATACCATTTATTGAAGAGACTATCCTTTCTCCCATTGTATGTTCTTTGCTCCTTTGTCATAAATTATAATTGTCCATCTATATGTGGGTTTATTCTGGGCTCTCAACTCTGTTTCATTAATCTGTGTCTTTTTTATGCCAATATCATGCTGTTTTGATTACCATAGCTTTGTACAGTTATACCTCATTTTATTGCACTTTGCTTTATTGTGTTTCACAAATACTGTATTTTTTACAAATTGAAGGTTTTTGGCAGCCGTGTGTCGAGCAAGTCTATCAGCACCATTTTTCCAACAGCATTTGTTCACTTCATGTCTCTCTGTCACATTTTGGAAATTCTGTCAATATTTAAAACTTTTTCATTATTATTATACTTGTTATGGTGACCTGTGTTCAGTAACCTTTGATGTTACTATTTAATTTGGGGGTGGTCCATGAACCACACCCATATAAAGATGGTGAATTTAAGAGATAAATGCTGAGTGTGTTCTGACTGCTCTACCGACCTGCCAGTCCTGCCTCTCTCCCTCTTCTCGGGCCTCCCTGTTGCCCTGAGACACAACAATATTGAAATTAGGCCAATTAATAACCCTACTGTGGCCTCTAAGTGTTCAAGTGAAAGGAAGAGTTGCATGTCTCTCACTTTAAATCAAAAGCTAGAAATGATGAAGCTTATTAAGGAAGGCATGTCGAAAGAGTAGATGGGCTGAAAGCTAGGCCTCTTGCACCAAACAGTTAACCAAGTTGCGAATGCAAAGGAAAAGTTCTTGAAGGAAATTAAAAGTGCTACTCCAGTGAACACATGAATGATAAAAAAGCGAAACAGCCTTATTGCTCTTATGGAGAAAGTTTTAGTGGTCTGGATAGAAGATCAAACCAGCTACAACATTCCCTTGAACCAAAGCCTAATCTAGAGCAAGGCCCTTATACTCTTAAATCCTATGAAGGTGGAGAGAGATGAGGAAGCTGCAGAAGAAAAATCTGAAGTGAGCACAGGTTGGCTCATGAGCTTGAAAGAAAGAAGTTGTCTCCATAACATAAAAGTGCAGGGTGAAGCAGCAAGTGCTGATGTAGAAGCTGCAGCAAGTTATCCAGAAGATCTAACCAGCTAAGATCATTAATGAAGGTGGGTACACTAGACAACAGATTTTCAGTGCCGATGAAACAGCCTTCTATTAGAAGATGATGCCATCTAGGATTTGCATAGCTAGAGAGAAGTCAGTGCCTGGCTTCAAAGCTTCAAAGGACAGGCTGACTCTCTTGTTAGGGGCCAGTGCAGTTGGTGACTTGAAGTGGAAGCCAATGCTCATTTACCATTCTGAAAATCCTAGGGCCCTTAAGAATTATGCTAAATTATGCTAAATCTGCCTGTGCTCTATAAATGGAACAACGAAGCCTGGATGACAGCACATCTATTTACACCATGGTTTACTGAATATTTTAAGCCCACTATTGAGACCTATTGCTTAGAAAAGAAGATTCCTTTCAAAATAGTGCTGCTCATTGACAGTGCACCTGGTCACTCAAGAGGTCTGGTGGAGATGTACAACGAGATTGTTATTTTCATGACTGCGAAATACAACATCCATTCTGCAGCCCATAGAGCAAGGAGTAATTTTAACTTTCAAGTCCTGTTATGTAAGAATTATATTTCATAAGACTATAGTTGCCATAGATAGTGATTCCTCTGATGGATCTGAGAAGGGTAAGTTGAAAACTTTCTGGAAAGGATTCACCATTCTAGATGTCATTAAGAACATTTGTGATTCATGGAAAAAGCTCAAAATATCAACATTAACAGGAGTTTGGAAGAAGTTTATTCCAACCACCATGGATGACTTTGAGGGGTTCAAGACTTCAGTGGAGGAAGTCATTGCAGATGTGGTGGAAATAGTGAGAGAACTAGAATTAGAAGTAGAGGCTGAAGATGTGACTGACTTACTGCGATCTCATGATAAAACTTCAACAGGTGAGGAGCTGCTTCTTACGGATGAGCAAAGAAAGTGGTTTCTTGCGATGGGATCTACACCTTTTGAAGATGCCGTGAAGATTGTTGAAATGACAACAAACGATTTAGAATATTACAAAAATTTAGTTGATGAAGCAGCAGCAGGGTTTGAGAGGATTGACTCCAGTTTTGAAAGAAGTTTTCTGCTGTGGGTAAAATGCTCTCAAACAGCATTGTATGCTACAGAGAAATTGTTGGCGAAAGGAAGAGTCAATCGATGTGGCAAACTTCTTGGTTGTCGTATTTTTTTAAATGGCCACAGCCATCCCAGCCTTCAGCAGCCACCAGCCTGGTCCGTCAACAGCCATCAACACTGAGGCAAGACCCTCCACCAGCAAAAAGATTACGACTTGCTGAAGGCTCGGGTGACGGTTAGCACTTTTTAACAATAAAGTGTTTTTAATTAAGGTATATACATTATTTTTTCAGACCTAATGCTATTGCACACTTAAAAGACTGCAGTATAATGTAAGCATAACTTTTATATGCACTGAGAAACCAAAAAAATTGTGTGACTTATTTTATTGCAATATCTGCTATTTTGCCATTGTCTGGAACAAAAGCCGCAATATCTCCAAGGCATGTCTGTTGTATAATTTGAAATCAGGGAGTGTGATACCTTCAGCTTTGTTTTTTTTCTCAGGATTGCTTTGGTTGTTTGGGGTCTTTTGTAGTTCTGTATAAATTTTAGGATTTTTTTGTCCTATTTTGTGAAAAATATTGTTGGGATTTTGATAGGGATCGCATTGAATCTGTAGATTGCTTTAGGTAATATGGACATTTTAACAATGTTAAACCATAAGACATTGTTGAAAGAAATTGAAGGCACAAAGAAATGGAAAGATATTCTATGCTAATGGATTCCAGTCTAATTTTTAGACACACACACACACACACACACGGACTGGAATTAAAATTTTGGAACTGAGAAGTTATATCGTTTTTATAAAGTTTTTATTTTTATTGAAGTATAGTTGATTACAATGTTGCGTTAGTTTCTGGTGTACAGCAAAGTGAATATATATATTCAATATATATATTCTTTTTTCATACTCTTTTTCATTATAGGTTATTACAAGATATTGAATATAGTTCTCTGTGCTATACAGTAGGACCTTGTTGTTTATCTATTTTATATACAGTGGTTTGTGTCTGCTAATCCCAAACTCCTAATGTATCCCTCTTAACTAGTATGAGCCTGCAAAGCAGCTAGGGATGCTCATGTCAGGGGGTCATTGCACTCTCTTCCTGGGAGGATGCCCGCAGCAAGCCAGATCACATGGAGCACTTCCTCTGCCCATCATGTGTTTTTGATAAGCCTTTCAAGCAAACCCAAATCCTCATTCCAGCTGGCCTGAGCACCCTCTTTCCTGACCATGTTGCATTGCCAAGTTCTCCTTCTTTGTGCTGCCCTTTCCTGAGCTCCACGCAGACCATTCTCCTCTATTACTGTATCTCCTCAGCAAAGGTACAATGCAGTTGATTGTGCCTTTTCACTTTTTTGATTCGCTCACATTGCTTAATTGCTACTTGACTGCAGTACAGTTTCATCCATTTCAGGGTCAGGCAGGTAACTGAAAGGGAGACTGGAGGGCTGATACCATGTGAAAAAGGGGCAGCCATTGCTCAGCTCCCCCTGGTTTTTGCCATGACAGAATACAGACTAGGGCCGTCAGATCTGTTTTCTTTCTTTCTTTTCTTTTTTAAAGAAAAACCAGAAATCTGGATATTTATGTGAAATCTCCTATTTTTAAATGTTGGAAGTGAATTCATACTCTTTAAAAAATACTGTCCAGCCAAGCAGAATACTTCTGTGGACCACAATTGGCTGTGAGCCACCAGTATGTGACCTCAGATTTACTGTAATCATTTACAGCTGGAGTTGTAGGTTGATCCAGATAAGAGTTTCTGAGACATACCTCAGTGCTAGCAATAGACTCCTGAATCTCCTCAGTCTTCCCTCCCCAAAACTATTTCCTATTCCTTTGGCCGGGCTATTTTATAGGAAGTCCATCTCTTGTCCACTGTGGCTTGACTACTTTTGCTTTCACAGGGTAATCTTATCTCAAAGATCTGGAGGATGCCTCATTGTCACTCCTTCACCATGGAAGGGATTTAAGGGACTGTCTTTCTTATTTTACAGATTTTGAAACAAGTGTGAGACCCAGAGTGCTGGAGGGCCTGGCCCAGGTTCTCACAGTGCCTGAGAATGAGGCTCAGATCTGTCCACTACCAAACTGCTTCTTTCTTTGCCCTGATATTGCCTCTAATCCCTCATTTATTTCAAAAAGAACAAGATCTTGGGAAACTTGAGTTACATAATTTTGTTACTGACTCTTGATCCTGTCTTCATCTGCAGCATACCCATTTCTTTCCATCTTCTTTCCACCTCTGTGTCCACCTGGCATTCACCTGACAGGTACAGCAGCACGGTAACTCCAGAGAGATGAACCCGAGTGAAAGTAGTCATCTGTGGGTAGATTCTTACTTAACTAGCAGCCTTGAGGGGTCTGTGATTTCTTTCACAGGATCGCAGAAACTAGGGTCTTAGTACAATGATATAACCTGGTCAGAGGAAGCATTTATCTCTGTATTGAGAATTGGATTAAATTTGCAGTAATATATGGAGTACCATGAATTACGTTAATGTCACATATGGACCCCGCTGTCTGTTTTTTTCTGGATTTGTGAGAGCACTCAGCTCTGTTTAAATAGTTTAGATATTTAGTGAGTAAACTTGTAAGAAAGGCACAGAATATGGGCTTTTTTCCAGTGTTGTTTATCTAACTGGCATTTGTAGCCTGTGGCTTCACAAGTGCTAGGAAGACCTGAAGGCACAACTTAATAACATGTAATTAGCCTGTTTTATCTGGTGAATACATCATAATTGTGGGTAGTTTTTGCAGAGGGCCTCTCAGAGTTGCGCCCACATCTTGCAGACCCCTGTCCTATGCTTCCCTGTTGGGCATTTGTGTATGCAATTATCAACTTATTATCAACACGACAAAAGCAACAACAATAAAGTTACATAATTCTATAGGGTGTACTATATGCCAAGCACTGTTCTAAACTTTACATATGTTAACTAATATGTGAAGTAGTTACTATTATTTGTATAATGAGTATAATGTACTCATTATACTAATAATAGTATTATTATATATTTAATATATAATAATACTATTATATATAATTAATAGTATTATTCATATAATGAGTATATTAGTAAATGAGTATAATAATATTACTATTATTATACTTATTTTCCAGTTGAGGAAATTAAGATACAGAGAGTTAAGTAAGTCACCTAAGGTCACGTAGGTAGTAGGTGGCAGATTTGAATCATATCATCTGGCTAATGAAAAGAGAACTGACAGGATCTATTACCAGTCCCAACCTCTGCCTTACATAGATAAGGCAGAGCTGGAACTTCATTCTCTGGGTTTCTACAGTGCTGCCATTTCGTTTGGAAAAGGACATGAACGTTTCTGGTGGGTGGTCTGGTGGTTTTAAAAATGTGTCCACAAATTCTTTCATACTCCATCCTTCAAGAGGCGAAGGTTAATTTCTCATTATTTTTGTGTGGGCAGAACTTAGTAACTTGTTTCTAACAAATAAAATTAAGCAGAAGTGATCATGTGTGACTTTGGAGCCTAGGTCATCAGAAGGCATAGTGGCCTCTGTCTTGGTCAGTCTCTCTCTTGGATCACTTGTTCTGGGGGAAACAAGCTTCCATATCATGAGGAGAGGCCCATGAGACCAGCTAGAAACTAGAAAGTAGGCCTCCTGCCAAGAGCCTCATGCATGAGTTTAGAAGTGAACCCTCCAGCCCCACTTGAGCCTTTGGATGACTGCAGCCCTGGTGGACATCTGGCTTGCAACCTTGTGAGACACCCTGAGCCAGAGCCACCCAGCTGAGCCACTTCCAAAATCTCATCCTAAAGAAACTGTGCAATAATAAATGTTTGTTATTTTCAGCCCATAAATTTCAGGGTGATCTGTTGTGCAGCGATAGATAGCTACTACAGGTGGTATCATGGTTGCCAGTAAACCTTGGCGAAATTATTCAAGATCAAATTGTGCTTAGGGAGCATATTTTCATATTGGAAAGAGAAACATGTCTGGGCTGTTCCTATAGGACAGAACACCCTGTGCTTATTCTCCCCAAAAATTTTGAAATGGAGAGAATATATCTAAAATTAACATGTAGCTTTAATCTACCTTATTCTTCTCCCTTTACCTGTAGTGCTCTGAATTGAATAGCCTTATTTTTCTACTGTTTGAGAGCTGAGAGCAGTTTTATTTGAACACAACTGTTGCTTAGCAATAGGAAGGAACTTAATGGCTCTACTCTGTTCTGCAAACTGAGAGGAGCCTCCCTGTGTAGCTATTGTCTGTCTGTAATGCTGAATTTAAAATTGTAATTATCATTTTAAGATGAAATTGAAGCTGGCCTATGTGACACATTACAATCACCCTAGCATCTTAGCTACCCAGCGGGTTGGAGTGTCCCAGTTTGAGGCCCCTTTGCAGAGAAGCTAGTCTCCTGGAACTATGGGGCATTTAGAAAACTAAGACAAAGCTCTAAAGAGGCTAGTGAATTCCTCATTGGTAGGTGGTTTGTATTCTCTAAACACTGACTTTGTGATTCTGGGACTGAAACTTGGCTCTTGAGATGCTGTGACTAGAAACTGGGCCAGTGATATTAGGGAAGGGCTTCGGTGGCATGGGGATTCCAAAGAAATTTTGGGGAGTAGGAGGGGTTTGGAAGTCTAGCTGCCACTGACCTTACTACCCAGCTCTGTTGGAAAGGCTCCTAGAAACGTCAGCTGCTTTGGATTTTTTAAACAAAAGGTCTAAATCTGATTGTTCATCAGAGAGGTTGGTATCGAGATTCAGAAATCTCTGCCTGGATTAAAAGCATTATTCTTTCCCACTCTTTGGATTAAATGATGAACAAGTTTATTTGACTTTGCTTAATCTTCAATTAGTTATATAAGTTTTTCCGTGTACACACTATGCCATACCAGGTATCGTGGAAAGATAAAAATAAAATACGAGGCATTGCCTCTACCCTCTAAGAACTGACAATCCCATTGAGGAGATTAGATGAACAGGCATAAAGTAAATTTCAAATGATCAAGATGTAAACTCTAGGATACTGATAATAATCAGTATAATTATTGGTTATTAAATTCTGGACTTGAAAACCCAGAGAAAATGTCACATTAGCAAAATAATAAGCCTTCAGTACATGACCCTGAAAGAAAAAGTTAATATAGTTTCAAAGTATTTCATGCATTCACTCTTCCAATTAGTCAGTTTTCTGAACATAGGTTTTTGAAGCTTTTTTGTTTTTGACTTTGGGACAGCGTTTTCCTCTGGATCTGCACATTATTCCTATGGTCGCACACTTCGTGGTGTGTGTTATAGTCTTAGCAGTTTGGCTGGTTTTACATTAAGTGGAGGCAGTGTCTGTCGTACTGGAGTAAATTAACATTACCAAGATTTCGACACGTGCATCAGAAGGAGAAGTGATGAAAGTCTTAGACAAAGTATATTTCAGTGTCTTACAAAATCAGAAGCTATAAACCTACAGAAAACCAGAAATAGACTTGTTGAAATAGAGATAAATAATAGTATCCTGATAAGTTTTTGTGTGCATGTCTGTTTGTTTGTTTGTTTTTAATAAATGTAACAAATAGCCATGGAGGGGCAAACAGCTCCTTTTTTAGATATTACAGGAAGTCCCCTACATAGGAACCTTCAAGTTGCGAACTTTCAAAGATGCAAACGTGCATTTGCATGTCCAGTCACATAAGTTAGTTCACGTGTCTGGTGTACATTGTCATGTGCGTGCATCCTCCGTAAGTGGTTGTGCTTTTGTGTACTTTACTGTACAATACTGTATAGAGTACAGTAGTACAGTGTCTTTATTTCAAGCCCAGGATGTCCGGAAGCAAGCGTAAAAGCAGCGGTGATGTAGCTGGTACTACTAAGAAGCGCCAGGAATTGGAGGCCCAGAGAAAGGACAAAGAGAGACAAGACGAAGTAGTAACTGGAGAACCGAAGAGATTCATGATATAGGAAATGGCAAGGGGATTTTCTTTATTTGAGAAGGTACTGTTAGTTTTTGAGGCACCGGACCTGAATGTAGAATGTATATGAACCTGCAGCAGCCATTCAGAATGCAATCCAGTGCTACCATGTCATCTGTAATGAGAAAAAAAGAACTACTACCCAGACATCACTAGATCGTTTTTTCAAGAGGGTAGATAGAATTGAATCCAGCACGGGACCAGAACCTGTGCCATCAACCTCAGGTGTGAGTGAAATTGCAGCTTGCCCTCCGTCTCCTATTGCTGACGATCCTTCGGGTCTACCATCTCCCACCTCCTCTCCCTCCTCCAGTCAGTAACTCTTCTTGCCTGTTCACTCGATGCCAGACCTATATGCCAGCTGTTGTACTGTACTACTGTACTTTTCAAGGTACTGTACTGTAAGATTAAAAATGTCTTTATTTTTTGTTTGTTTTTTATGTATTATTTGTGTGAAAAGCATTATAAACCTATTACAGTACAGTACTATGTAGCCGATTGTGTTAGTTGGGTACCTAGGCTAACTTTGTTGGACTTACAAACAAATTGGACTTATGAATGCACTCTCGGAATGGAATTCGTTCGTATGTAGGGGACTTACTGTATTGGATCACCAGCTGTAAAGACTCTGAGGCTCGATGTTTAGTCGTGTGTCGCATTCGAATGGCAACAGTGCAGATGTTACCTGCCTCTAGTCCTCCTCCACTTTCTAGACTTTTCTTTGGGCTTGTTTCTAATTTTCAAGATCCTGTACACCATTCAGAATTAATTCAAAACAGAGCATCTTAGTCAGGATAAAATTTCATCTGGCAAATACGCTACCAGAGTGAGTTCTCTCGATCCTTGTGGGATGTGTGGAAAACAAGCCACAGTCCCCTTTAGCGGCAGGCACGGAAGCTAACAGTTGTAGCAAAGGCTAGAGTTTCCTGCCTCCACCTGGCTTACCTTGCTCACTGCAGTGTTAAAGATTTGTAAGTGATGTTCTCATTCCTTTTTTTCTATCCTAGCGGTATGGGTTTATGAAGACCTAATCCTACACCTCACGTTTGTATACTGCCTTATAATTTCAGAGCCCTTTTATAAGTAATAGCATGTGTGTCCATCACAACCAGGCTGGGAAATGGAGAGGTAGGTATTATCTTCCTCTTCTAATATATAAAGAAACGGGCTCAGCGAGGGGAAGTGACTTACGGTCGGTTATAAATTGCAGGCATAGGCCCTGAGTCCAAGTCTCTGGACTCCTGGTCCAGTGCTCATTCTATTAAACCAGGTTACTTTTGTAAAGTGGTATTTCAGAGCCATACCTCTGAAATGTCAAGGGACAGTTGAACAATTAGTTGGTATCCAATTAATTAATTCTTTAATGATCTTAATTATTAACCATCTTCAAATATGAATCTCAGTTTCCTTCCCTCTCAGATTCAGTCACTTCCTATACATAAGGAAGTTTTAAAGATTGCCTTTTATTCCTGGTTTCCTTTGTGTGTTTCATAGTTTGTATTTAATTCCCCAGCAGGGCTCAGGGACTACCACCAAAGCATCCTTGAGGTTGGTTCTTGGATACTGATTGACACACAGAAAGACATTTTTTAGGGATTTGAACATATTTGTTTGTTCTCCTAAACATTTCTTCAGATAAATATCATGACAAATAGAAGAAAACCCTGAACTCACCAACCAGATTTTACTTATTTACTTTATCATTTTAAAATCCACCCACCATGCCCATGCATTTCCTTGAAATACATTCTGCCATTCAGCTACCTTCGATGGTGCTTAGAGGTGGAAGCCTTTTATTTTCAAGGATTGGCTGCCCTGTCATTTTCAAATTTTTAAACAGCCTTACTGAGATATATTTTATATACCATACAGCTCACCCATTTAAAGCATACGGTTTGATGGCTTTTAGTATTGCCCTGCCATCTTTAGTGGAATTCCAATCTGGGTTTTGAGAATACTCAGGCTGTTTCCTGTGGAAAACAATTCAGTTGGGATCCGTGGTGCACTCAGAGTGTCTGGTCCACTTGGAGCTGTCAGGTGCGTGGAGGATACAGTTAAGAAGCCCTCTTGCCCTCTTGGTGGGAGTTAACAGGCCTGAGGATTCGAGCTTCTGTTTTTATCACATTGAGGGTGGGAAGAAAGACTGAGTGTCCCCTCCCGAGAACAGTGCTTACTGGAGAAGTGGCCTCTGATTTCTGGTGTCTGATGATCTGGCTGCGGGAAAAGAAGTTATTCAGGGAACAGGGGCCATGCGGGCCTTAGAGAGAATGGGGTATCGGTGAGAGCAGTTATGACTGATTCTCCAAGGAGTCAGGATTGAAAGTGGTTAAGAGAGTGGATTTTGGTGTCAAATAAACCTGTATCTGAGTTCTGCCACTTGTCTAAGCTGTGTGATCTAGGGCAGACTCTCTAAGTCTGATTTTTCTCATCTTTGAGAAAAGTGAGAGTAATGATTGTACCTCCCTCATAGAGTTGTCATGAGGATTAGAGGAGATGATCTATGTGCAGTTCTTAGCATTTGGAACCAGCTAAGCACTCAATGAATATTTCCCGCTGTTATTATTGACTGTTTCCTCCACATGATTCATAAGCTTTTTGAGAACAGGGACTGTTGTGTTTACCATTAGATCTCCAGCCCCTGTCATCATAACAAGGCGGAGCTGAATTCAAATGAATGCATTCTCCTGTCATCCATTTATTCTCTTTGTCTCTTCCGGTCTCACTTATGTGCACGCATGTGTGAGCATGCACACATACATGTATACCATGCCCCCTACTGACTACTTTTATAGGGACAAGAATTAGTAAAATAACTGCAAAAGAGTATTAATTGTGTGTCATCCCATAGTCATCTGATGAAAGGAGTGTAGTTTCTGGGCACAATCAAGAGACTTAGAAATAACTTTGTTACATGAATCTGTGCTATATAATGGTATCCACTACAGCTGACTCTTATGTATTATGACAGGTAACTGGGGAGAGACGAGGCGAGCAGCTCACCAGTATGTTTTTATAGTAGTAATAGTAGGAGATGCTTTAGGATTTGCACTGGACTGTTCCAGAAGGGGGAGCGTCTGAGAAATGTCAGTGTACACATTTTTGATGGACTATTTATAGTACCTGGTGAAAAAGAGAAGCCATACAGACTGTTCAATTGCACGTCCGAGGCCTGAAAGACTGAGTTAACAGTATAATGATCTCAGTTCACAATTAGCTAAGTGTTAGGTGTCAGTAAGAAATCTAAGTGGGGAGAACCAAAGAGAAGGGACTAATGCACTTCCCAGATGAGCTTGTCCAGCCCCTCTCACCCCTAGAGAGATGTCCCCTGAGCTTATTTATTTATGCCTCATGTCATTTAGGAAAGGGCTTGAGGCAAATCACTGGCTGCACTGCGGGTCAGAAGGCATTTGCCTGGGCTGCATTCTGGGTAGGGTCCAAGGGAAATTGAGTTTCGGTCCATAGGGAACTGGTATCTTAATAATGAAAATTACACTTGCAACCTTCTAGCCTGAAAGTGTCACACATCCCAGCAAACAAATCTTGCGCAAAATGTTGCCATTATCAAAGGCGAGGTCATCTGACATGGTGTTTGCTTTCATGCACTGGCTGTACTTTTCAGTGGCTTGAGGGGCGGGTGCCCTGATTGCCTGTTGTGTTACCCGCAAGTTCCGGGTTAAGTCACTTACTAGCTCTTTTGGGCATCAGTTTCCTCATCACTAAAAAAGGAATGATCGTGTCTAATTTGCTGGAACTTTGAGAATTAACTTACTTTTTTCCAGCACAGTGATAATCAGAAGGAAAGGGGCTACATGAAGACAAATTTGTCGTGTAGGTTGCAGGATGGCAAATGAATTAACCCCCACTTCCTGGTGCTTCATGCTTATTGACACAATCATACCGTTTGGTTGTCCTGTGCCAGAAAGAGATGGTTCTGTCGGATAGAGAGAATTCTGAGATTGGAAAGGCAGGAAGTCTGGGATCAAGGAGAATATCTCCAATATGACTGAATAGCGTTATTTCACCTACTGTGGTAAGTTCTGGTATTTTCTTAGGTAAGGGTTCCTCGAGACTTCCCCTGATACTGCCGCAGCCATGCTAGTCTATCACAGGTCCAGCTGCTGGAACTGACATTCCTGTGGATGATTTTCATAGGTACTGTCTTGGACCATATCTGGGGTTGGACTCAGCCATACTGGTGCTATGATCATGTATATGCTCCAGAATAGTTTCCATTGTTGTTCAGTTCGGTTTGTGATTTTTTTCAATCCTGATTAATTTTTTTTTAATTTTTAATTAATTAATTTAGTTATTTATGGCTGTGTTGGGTCTTCGTTTCTGTGCGAGGGCTTTCTCTAGTTGTGGCAAGCGGGGGCCACTCTTCATCGCGGTGCGTGGGCCTCTCATTATCGCGGCCTCTCTTGTTGCGGAGCACAGGCTCCAGATGCACAGGCTCAGTAACTGTGGCTCACGGGCCTAGTTGCTCCACGGCATGTGGGATCTTCCCGGACTAGGGCTCGAACCCGTGTCCCCTGCATTGGCAGGCAGATTCTCAACCACTGCCCCACCAGGGAAGCCCCTGATTAATTTTTATGCATAATGATTATAATACTTTATTCATTTATGTTGAAGTACTGGAAACACTGGATTTTTCTGTAGTTAGAAGGATCTTGAGACGCAATACTAAATCTATGGAACAAAGAGGTATTTTTGTTCAAATTCAAATAAAGATTATAAGTACTAAACTCAGCCTTTGGACAGTTATTGCTAATAATTTGAAGCTGTCGCTAAAATCCTCAATACTCTTTTTGTCAATGTATGAAATGGTTTAACATATCTAGAAAAGAAAAGGGTATCCAAATTCAGGTTATCCATTTTCTGTTCAGGTATAGGTGGGTAGGTTTTTTGGTAGTATATGACTCCCTTCCCAGTACAAAGCTATCAGATTCAGAAATAGGGTGACTTTATACTACAGATGAAGAAATTGAATTATTAACTCAAAATCTTCCCCAAAAGAAAATCCCAGACCTAGATGGGTTCACAGGTGATTTCTACCAAACATTTAAAGAGTAAATAATGTCAGTGCTTCACAAAATCTTCCAGGAAATGGAGGAGGAAACACTTTCCAACTCATTTTATGAGGCCAGTATTACCATGACACCAAAACCAGACAAAGACATAAGAAGAAAAGAAAACTACAGGGAAATAGTGTTTATGAACATAAAATACAAAAATTCTCAATAAAATATTAGCAAACCAAATCTAGCAACTTATGAAAAGTATTAAACACCATGAACAAATATATTTTATCTCAGGAATGTGAAATTGGTTTAACATCAGAAAATCAATTAATATAATACATCATATAAATATAATAAAGGATAAAAATCATATGATTATCTTTACAGGAACAGAGAAAACATTTCATATGATCCAACCAAGAAAGTAGGACTAGAAGGGCAATTCCTTAGTCTGATTAAAGGCATCTATGGAAAATGGACAGCTTACATCTTACTTAATAGTGAAAGACTGAATGCTTTCCTCCTAATATCAAGAACAATATGAAGGATATCTGGCCACTTCTATTCAACATTGTACTGGAGTATTTTTCCAGAGGGAAAAAAAAAATAATATAAAGGCATCCTGACTGAAAGGAAGGAGGTAAAACTGTCATTATTCACAGATGACATGATCCTATATGTTGAAAACCATAAGGGATCCTCAAAGAAAACCTACCAGAACTGATAAACAAGTTCAGTAAGGTTGCAGAATATAAGATCAATATATAAAAGTCAATTGTATGTTATATACTAACAATGAACTGAAATGGAATTAAGAAAACAATTCTATTCACAAAGCATCAAAAAGAATTTAAACACTTAGGAATAAATTTAACAAAAGAAGTGAAAGGCTTGTATCCTATAACGTACAGAACATTGCTGAGAGAAATTAATGGAGAGATGTACCAAGCCCATTGATTAGAAGATTCAGTTTTCCCAAAACTAATCTGTATATTCAACACAGTTCCTATCAAAATACCAATGGGTTTGTTTCCAGGAAGTGACAAGCTGGTCCTAAAAAAACACGTAGCTTTAAATGTATATTTATTTTTGCTTTCTTTTTTTTTTTGTTCTGGTAGAGTACTAACATTTTTATGGAAATGCAAAGGACTCAGAATAGCTAAGACAAATTTTGAAAAATAAGAACTACGTTGGAGGACTTCTACTTCCTGATTGCAAAACTTAACAGAAGACTACAGTTTGCAAGATAATAGGGTACTGGCATAAGGATAGTCATAAATTTCAGTGAAACAGAAGTAGGAGTCTGGAAATAAATCCTTAAATTTATGGTCCATTGATTTTTTTTATGAAGGTACCAAAGCAATTCAAGAGGGGAAAGGATAGTCTTTTTCAACAAATGGTGCTGGAGCAATGGCTGGCTGCAAGCAAAAAGATTAACTTAATCCTAAATGTCAGGGCTAAAATGATGAACTTCAGTAAGAAACATAGGAGAAAGTCTTAGTGCATGGGTTGGGCAAAGAATTTTTAGATACAACATCAAAATCAAGATCCATAAATGAAAAAAAATTGATAAATTGGACTTCATCAAAATTGAAAACTTTTGGGCTTCAGAGGACACCAAGAAGAAAGCGAAAAAGATAACCTGTAGACGAGTGGGAGGAAATATTTGCAAATCATATATTTGACAAAGGACTTCTATCCAGAATATATAAAGAACTCAATAATAAGAAGACAAACTACTGAAGTAAAAGTGGCTAGAATTTTTGAATAGATATCTCACCAAAGAAAATAAAGCAATGGCTAAAAAGCACATGAAAAGATGCTCATTAGTCATCAGGGAAAATACAAATTAAAATCACGATGAGATACTACGTCATACCCATTAGAACAGCTATAATAAAATTGACCAAAAAAATAACAAGTGGCTGTGAGAATGTGGAGAAACAGGAACCCTCCTACATTGCTCGTGGGAAAGTAGAAAAGAACAGCTACTTTGGAAAACAGTTTGGTAGTTTCTTAAAATGTTTAACATAAGCTTGCCATAGGATCCAGCAGTTTCACTCCTGGGTACTAGGCATCTACGCAAGAGAAATTAAGCCATTATGTTCACACAAAGACTTGAACGTGAATGTGTACAGCAGCATTATTCATAATAGCCCCAAATTAGAAACAGACCAAATGCCATCAACAAGTGAATGGATAAACAAATGTGATATATGCATACAATAGAATGTTATTCCACAAGAAAAAGTAATGACTGACTGATACATGTTACAACATGGATGGACCTCGAAAATACCATGTTAAGTCAGGGTCAGCAATGGTTTTTTTTAAAGGTCAGGTAGTGAATATTTTAGGCTTGGAGACCATATAGTCTCTGTGGCAACTTCCCAACTCTGCTCTCTAAGCAGCAACAGACAATATGTAAATGATTGGGTGTTATTGTGTGCCAATAAAACTTTATTTACAAAAATAGGCAGTAGGTACTTTGCTGACTCCTGTGCTAAGTGAAAGAAGCCAGATGCAAAAGACCACACACAGTATGATTCCATTTATGTGAATGATCAAAAAGTAAATCTATGATGACAGAAAGCAGATTCTTGCTTGCCTGGCATGGGGGTGGGAACAGGGAATGAGTGCAGGTAAGCACTAGGGATATTTTGGGGGTGATGGAAATGTTCTGTAATTGGATTGTGATCATGGTTGCACAACCCTATAAATTTACTACCTATCAGCGAATTATACACTTAAAAGGGGTGAATTTCATGGCTTGTAAATTATCTCAGTAAACCTGTTAAAAATTATATGTGCTTTCATTTGTTCATTTCTTTTGTTTACTGGCTTAGCTATTTTATCTTCATATTATTACTTTTATCTCCAGTGAAAATTTTATTTTATTAGTGACTCTGCTATTCCAGCTAAGAGCAGTGCTTAGAGAGTTTTATAAGTGCCTTGTAACTTTGAACTCTTCCCTCTAGAGCAAAAGTTGATATGAATTAGGTGAGTTCTTTCTGAACTCTCTCCCAGGGATCTTATTATAAGGAAAACCCTAGTAAGAACTCTGAAGGAAGCTTTATAGCATCATCAATGCTGGAGTATCTGAAACCAAATGTCAGGGAATGTGGTTTTGGAGGTGGGTAAGAAAGGAGCTTTTAATTGTATGTATTTCTTTCCTGCCTTCTTTAAAAGTTCTTATAATATCTAACCTAGACTAGAGTAGGTTAATTCATCTGATGCTTAAGGAACTGTCCATGCCTTTTGAAGAATTTTTAAGCTAAGAAGAGGGCATTTGTGTGTGCCAGTTGTCTGCTGTGATCATTGCATTTCCATCATGAGATCTGAGGCTGAGATGGGTCAAGGACTCAATTCAAATTCATCTTGGGATCATTGCACAATTGCCCACAGCATCTTACCAAGAGAGTAAGTTAGTAAAGTGTAGAACCACTGGCATTCCTGATACATAGGCAGGCTTTCATGGAACTAAAAATTATCTTGCTGGTGACAGAATTGGTCATACTGAGAGAAAGAGGGCCACATGATGGCTGGTGCAGTGATCTACTGATTTGGTTTAATTTCCCTCATCAGAGAGCATTTCCGAGGTGTGATCTTGAAAGAAAACAGCCTTTTCTCTGGGCTGATGATGGGGAATAAGTACTAATGAATGACCTCATTGTATGATTGAGATGCTATTAAATCCTCGCCCTTGGAGCTGAGTATAAGAGCTGGCTCTTAGAGTCTTCAGGAGCCAGAGGTGGAAAGTATGCCATCGGGAGGATGTGCTATTTACCAGTCATAGGCTTTCCTAATTTGCTGAACTTACTGAACACTGGAGAGGACCTCTTAGACAAAATATAAATATTGTTTTGTCTCTACTGTAGCCTCTTTCCATCTTGTATACAAAGATTCCTGTATATAAATTGTGTGCAAATGATTTGATACCTTATTTAAATCCTTGTAATGAAGATTACTAATTACTATGAGCATTATTGGCACCGGTGAGCTCATTGCCTGTGTGTTAGTCAGATATGCATTATCATCTTCTATTTATTTATTTATTTATTTATTTTAACATCTTTATTGGAGTATATTTGCTTAACAATGGTGTGTTAGTTTCTGCTTTATAACAAAGTGAATCAGCTATACATATACATATATCCCCATATCTCCTCCTCTTGTGTCTCCCTCCCACCCTCCCTATCCCACCCCTCTAGGTGGTCACAAAGCACCAAGCTGATCTCCCTGTGCTATGCGGCTGCTTCCCACTAGCTATCTATTTTACGTTTGGTAGTGTTCATATGTCCATGCCACTCTCTCACTTGGTCACAGCTTACCCTTTCCCCTCCCTGTGTCCTCAAGTCCATTCTCTACATCTGAGTCTTTATCCCTGTCCTGCCCCTAGGTTCTTCATAACCATTTTTTTTTTTTTTTTTAGATTCCATATATGTGCGTTAGCATACAGTATTTGTTTCTCTCTTTCTGACTTACTTCACTCTGTATGACAGACTCTAGGTCCATCCACTTCACTACAGATAACTCAATCATCTTCTATTTAAATTCATTTCTTTTGTCAGTCAGGCTTTTTCTCTGAAACATAGACAGAGACGGGTTTTTAAAAATTCTCACAGGCTATCTTCTAAAGATGGGCTCAAGAGTGCCTAATTCACCCAGAACTGTCCTCAGGGTGAGAGAGAAGCTTCTGTGTGAAGTCTCCTTACCTCTACTGAGACTTCTCTCTCTCTCTCTCTCTCTCTACTCCCCTCCCCCCCCTTTCTTTCCTTCTTTCCTTCTGGCATATATAGAAAGCAATTTTGATCAGTGAGTTTTTACCTAGAAATCATGGAGGTCTATTAGAAGGCAGGCTTCAGCATAACAAAACTGAAGAGCCTCCAGGTACCCCTGAATGTGGGATGTGCTGTTTTAATTGAACGTCAAGACTTATTCAGACACTGACCTCCTCGTCTGCCTCATTTCTGATTACAAATATTGAGCATCATAGGCTAATTCCTGGACCTTTGACATTGGACGCTTGCTAACTGTTATCTATGGAAGTTTGGTTGTAGGGAACAAATTAGCTATTTCCCTTGGGAAGAGATTTATTACAGGGAATTGGGTACAGAGGAAGGAATAGGCTTAAGGCTGGGCTTCAGGGAATCACTTATGGGGGACCATGTAGAACTCGCCCACCTGGGGCTGCTTCTTCTGCTGTCCTTGGATGGTGGACACACAGGAGATCTCGGGAAACTGCTGACCCAAGAAGACATTGACTTCATTCCATCAGTGATCAGGAAACTGCGGCCTGCCTCTGCGGAGGCTGCCCCTGTGGGCTGGGGCACTGCTGGCCTCCGTGGCCATGCCTGCCAGCAGAAATGGCTGTTGCAGTGGGTAATGGCCTCTGTCTCATTTCCGCCTTCCAGGCCCTGAGCAGATGCTCTAATTTGCATTCAGAACCTGAGTTGCAGGAGAGCCTGGGAAATGCAATTTTTAGCCAAATACTTTTGAGCCTTCCAGCCCCAGAGGACATGAAGGAACTCCTCTCCATCTTCGGCATTTACATGTACAGTAATTCCCCTACATATGAACAAGTTCTGTTCCCAGACCGTGTTCGTAAGTCCAATTTGTTTGTAAGTCCAACAAAGTTAGCCTAGGTACCCAACTAACACAGTTGGCTATATAGTACTGTACTATAATAGGTTTATAATACTTTTCACACAAATAATACATAAAAAACAAACACAAAAAATAAAACATTTTAAATTGTACAGTACTTTCAAAAGTACAGTAGTACAGTACAACAGCTGGCATACAGGGGCTGGCATCGAGTGAACAGGCAAGAAGAGTTACTGACTGGAGGAGGGAGAGGAGGTGGGAGATGGTAGAGCCGAAGGATCATCAGCAATAGGAGACGGAGGGCATGCTACAATTTCACTCATGCCTGACGTTGGTGGAATGCATGATCGCATCTTTGAAAGTTCTCAACTTGAAGGTTCGTATGTAGGGGACTTACTGTAGTTAGTTATGCTTACAAAAAAATGTTCATTTTAAACCATCTTAATTCAAATACAGACATGAACAACCGTATTGGAAGAATAGGCAAAAATGAGGTAGTCCATAGGCACATAACGTGCTCTCACAAATTTAAATGCACCTCTCTTGACCACCAAACTCAGTAATTTGAAATATCTTCAAGCAAAGCAATGTTTGCGCAACATGTGGTCTAGCTACAAAAGAAACATGCAATTAGAGTGTCCATGTGGGACCCCAGTTATATGTATATGAGTGCACATCAAGTCCTGTGCTGAGAATAAACAGCACTTCTTTTCTGACCTGGGAAGTACAGATGCAACGTGTGTCCCAGCATGAGATGCTGTGTAATCAGAGAGCTGGGCTTGGCTGATGGCACCCGGATGTGTTTGCTCATTGGGGAACTTTTGTAAGCTGGGGAAATTAGAACCTAGGACTGCTGCAGTCACATCTGTAGTTGATGTGACTGGTACCTGATGACACTGTATGGGCAAAAACTCCGCTACCTCATGAGGTTATTGTGCGGGTTAAATAAGTGTAAAGTGCTAGAACAGTGCCTGGCATATAATGAACACCATATAAATAATTGCTATTATTACTATTATTATTTTTATTTAATCATTATTATTTTCTGTAAAGCGAGGGTAACTGACTTCTAGGATTGTTGGAAAGCTTACATGAGTTTAGTCCCCGGCATAAGTGAGCACTGAATGAATGCTAGCTATAAAATAACAATAACCATAATGTTTTAACTCTTAGAATGATGCTTGCATTGTAACATATTTCCCTAGACCTTTTAATCCAGAGGCCTTCTACCTCTGATGAGAAAGACAGAGTCGCTGTCTTGAATTTGAGAGACGAGCACAAGGGCCATCTTTTCTTCTTCTGGGCAAGGTGACTTCTCAGCCACGCTCGCACTTAGTCCACGGCTTTAGTATACTTTACAGCCTTCCAATAGAACCTCAAGTCCAAGAAGTTAGTTTACCTTTGGAAAATTATTTTTCTAACCAAAACGACTTTACACCACACTATTCACTGTGTGAATTAAGGTCTCTGGCCTTAAAATTGGGCCAAGTTAGATGACAAAATAGGTCCAACCTTCATGAAGTTTAGGAATCAATATGGTTTGTTAATTTGTATTTATATTAACCAAATACTTTGACTTGATTTGGTAGAAAATATTTTTGCAGAAGTATCTGGTAGACCGTTGAATCATTTTTAGACTGTTGAATCATTTCTTGGGAAGTTAAAAAGTACATACTTTCAGAATTTGTGGTTTTAAAAAAGGATTTTCTCTAGCCTGACGAATAGTGACAGTAACACAGAATAGGGAATGGAATTCTTGGGGAGCTTCTGGTACCTTCTGACAGTTGCACACCAGTTAGCAAGTGTTGATCTGATCAGCAAAGTATGGATTCTGGAGGGAAGAAGTTCCCTGTGAAATTCCTATATGGGAGTTAAAGTCCTATGTAGATGAGATAAAGGTGTCTGGGTAGGGCAAAGAGGAATTCTGAAGCTTTCAAACACGTTTTTTTTGTTTGTTTGTTTGTTTGTTTGTTTATTTATTTAGTTATTTATTTATGGCTGCGTTGGGTCTTCATTGCTGCACGCGGGCTTTCTCTAGTTGCGGTTGAGCGGGGGCTGCTCTTCGTTGCGGTACGTGGGCTTCTCATTGCAGTGGCTTCTCTTGTTGCAGAGCACAGGCTCTAGGTGCGCGGCCTTCAGTAGTTGTAGCTCACAGGCTTCAGTAGTTGTGGCGCACGGGCTTAGTTGCTCCGCAGCATGTGGTATCTTCCCGGACCAGGCCTTGAACCTGTGTCCCCTGCATTGGCAGGCGGATTCTTAACCACTGCGCCACCAGGGAAGTCCTCAAACACGTTTTAAGAATTGTTAGTAATCTGTTGGAAAGTTTTCAACACTGAGCATGGAGCAGCCATCTTCCATTGAAATGATACAAATAGATTTTGTCTGAAACACTCTGCGGAGACCTGGCTCCCCAGCCGCCAGGACAGGGCCCAGTGCAACCCCGCCTTCACGCAGATGGCGTTTCCTGGGGCTGAAGGTTTCACAGCTGTGTACAAGCCTTTCTTCCGAGTCCTCAGTTACCAAACTGAAAGTACTTTACGGCACCTCAAGTCTTGTGGTTACAGACTCTGGGGAGGCTGGGATGGGAAGCAAAGTGTGGTAAATTCCAAGGCAGGGACGTTCAGGAATCTCCTGACTCAGGACATTCCAAGGTCTTCCAATAAGTGGAACCAGTCTATGTTGGTATGTTTATCCACAGTGATAAAGTGAATGAAAAAATCTTGGAATAAAAAAATAATAACAATTAAACAGGTTGACTCAGTTCCCACTGTGTGTTAAGACCCTTTACATGAAGAGACGTGTAAACGTAACACAATGTCCCAGGCTTTCAGCCTGGAACCTCAAAGTGAGGCCTGATTTCTTCTTATACCTGAATTAAATCAATTTAAGAACTGCCTCTTCCACCTTGCATCCAATATGGATTTTCATTGGAACGTCCGTCTTTCACATACTTCCTTGGGAATATTTCGAAGAATTGCAGGTGGTGTGTTTCCCTGTCCTCACTTGCCTGGTGCTTCTCTAGATCGAATGTCAAGTTCTAAGTACATCAAGACCCCACTCGCTGGTCTTAGGTGCCTCTGCTGCTGATGTGGAATCTTTGGCCAGTTCACAGAGATGCTCCTGTGAACCCTTCTCTATGGCCACCCCTGGGGCCTGTGCAGATCTCTGCTGATTTGCCCAGACCACGTGGTTTACACCTTCCCTAAGCTCTGGGACTTATTCTGGGTATCAGTTCAGACTTCTCCTTCCTTCTGGTGACTTGACTCTTAGGAGCCCCAGCATCCTTTCCTACAGTCTGACCTGGTTCTGTCTGTGCCACATGGGGCCACCTGGTGTATCTCAGTGTCACTGAACCTCAAAGAAGAGAGATGGGGCTGTGGTCATAAGGGGGCCTTATGTAAAATCACAGATGCAATCAGGTGTATGGAATTGGTGTTGCCCTACTTGACCAAGAAGCGCTCAGGACCAAAGGTGGATTACTGGGGCAAAGTGACACTTTATTTCTCCTGCCAAAAGCCCTTGCCTACTTATAATTCTAGGGATACCTAGGATAAGCAAGAAAGACACAGCATCCATTGTCACATTTGAAGGAGTGGCAGCATTGAGGACAGGCCTTTGTAAGCAGAGGGGAGGGATCTGTGGAGACTAAGGTGCTAGAGGAAAGATGGGGGAAGGGGCGGGGGCAGGTAATTGTTGATGCCAGGGAAGCGAGGGTGTCAGACACGTGGTGGGGAGACCTGAGCTTTATCCAAGGAGGCCCTGAGGAAGGGACTTTAGGGGCATCTAGATAAGCTCCGCATGATACCAAAGAGGAAACTGAGACCCTGAGAGACAAAGGTACTTTTCCAAGGCCACTCAGTAAGATAAGGTAAAAATCCCCAGTCTGTTATTTCTTCTATCACATTTGCTGCTCTCTCCTGGGAGGAAAGAAGAGAGTGGGGATGGAGTGGCAGAGAGATTTTGAAGAGGGGAGCTCGGTGTCTCCTGATGTCCCTGCAGTCTTCAAGTCACAGGTGGCGAGGCGTACTGAGGGTGAAGGAATGGGACCATCCCGGCAGCGTGTGCTTAGAGTCTTGCCATACTGCGCCGTTATCAGCATTGTGAGTTGTTTGACGTTGCCCTCGGCAGCTAAGGTGATGGATCTGAAGTTGTTGGCCTAAGGGACCAGGGTTGAATCATCCGTCCGTCAGCACTGTTAAACTAATTCACTGGAGTAGAATTATACAGCAAGCTGCTCAGAGTCTGTCTGAAATCCTGGGAGAGGTCTGTAAACTGCACACTTCAGTACACAATTGGATGGCAGTGATACTCTCCCCGCTGCGCTTTCTGTAAGTTTCAAAGCACGCACAGAATTTTAAATGAAAGGCCACAGAGCGGCTGCAGGCTTGAAAGCCTGCATTCTGCCCCTCCGCCTCTCTGCCGCCGCCTCTGGGAGAAGCCCGCCTGGCAAGTTCTGATGGTGTGATCAAAGGCATGGAGCCTGGAGCAACCAGGACCTTAAATGAACATTGACAGAATCAGATGGACTTGGTATTCACATAGAGTGGAGCTGCTCTTTTGAGAGGCCTGCAGAATTGTGCTGCCTGGACTCACCTTTTATCTTCAGATCTCAATTGGGTGTTCTGTGCTGCCAGGCAATCCTAGTAAAGTCGCTTTCCTACATGCCAGGATTTCTAGTCCTCTCCTGTCTTCACATCTCCACCTTCCTCTCCATATTCGCTGAGGAGCTTCTCTCCTACTGTTTGCACAGTGAAAACAGAAAGGATGACCTCTCTCCTCCACTAGTTTCACCAGCCCACTGCGCTTGGACTCATCCTCTGGCTTCTCCCAGTGGTTCTGGAAGAATCATCCCTGCCCTGCTGTTGGGTCCACCCCTCCCTTTCCACATGCTCGAGAAGTGTTCTCACGCAGTTACCACCCTTTCCTCCCTCATCCTCAGTTCCCCCTCTACCCAGTCATCCCCATCAGCATGCCACTGTGTCCTTATATCACCCATTTTACCAGCTCCTGTTCCATTTCGCTGCTTGTTTTCAAAGCAAAGTGTCTTGAACGAGTGAGCCATACTTAATGTCTCCACTTCATCACCTCCATTTCCCCCCAACCTATCCTCTTGGACTTTCACTCTGAAATGACTCTTGTCACCTGTGCCCTACATCTTGCTGAAGCCAAAGGCCTCATGTTAGTCAGCCTCTCAGCAGCCTTTGGGGCAGCTGATCGCATCCTCTACGTTGAAACACTTGTCCTCTTTGTCTCCATGACACCACACGTGCCAGATTTTCCTTTCACCTTGTTCTTCTCCCCCTTTTGGTCTCATTTGCTGGCTCCTCTTATACAAAATCTCTACCGGTCGTGGGATCACAGGTCTGCATGTGGCCTTTTTTCCTGTCTACGCTCTCTGCCTAAGTAAGCTCATGCAGCCTTATGATTCTAAGTACTATGTAAATGCTTGATAGTCTCCAATTTACGTTCCCAGTCTGAGCCTTTCTATCTGAGTTTCAGGTTGTTATGCCTAAGAGCCTCATGGATATTGCCACTTAGATGTCTGAAAGAGACATCTTTCAGGTTAAAACCAAACTCGATTTTTCTCCCTAAAACCTACCCTTCCCCAATTTCAGGAAATGGCATCATCATCTAACCTAGCTGCTCAGGCCCCAAACAGTGGAACCATTCCTGATTCCTCTCTTTCCTTTAGACCTCGTTTTGGCTTCTTAGGGCTGCTGTAAAAAATTACCGCAAGTGGTTGGCTAAAAACAGCAGAAATGTGTTCTTTCATGGTTCTGGAGGCTAGAAATCTGAAATCAAGGTGGCAGCGGGGCCGTGTTCTCCAAAGGCATTGGAGAAGGAGTCCGCCTTGCCTCTGCCAACCTCTGGTGATTGCTGGCAGGCCTTGGTGTTCCCTGGCTTGTGGCCCCATAACTCTGTTCTTTACCTCTGTTGTCACAGGGCCTTCTTCCCTCTGGCGGTGGCAGTGTCCAGATCTCCTTCTTCTTATAACCATACCAGTCATTGGATTTAGGACCCTCCCTAATCCAGTTTGACATCTTAACTTGATTACTTCTGCAAAGACCCTGTTTCCAAATAAAATAACAACTGACATGTTCTGAGTGAACATGAATTTGGGGAAACACTCTTCACTTCAGTACAGACCTCCACATCCAGTCCATCAGCGAGTCTTAGCCCCTCCATCTCCAACAGTTCTTACCACTGCTGCCACAAACCTGCAAACCTGCATCACCTGGACTACAGCCTCATACCTGGTCTTTCCCACACCACTGTGGCCCCCTCCAGTCCACACTACCCAAGGCAGCCAGAGGAACCTGTTTAGAGTGTCAGTGAGATCATGATTCCCTTGCACAAAACCCTCTGGCGGCTTCCCAATACCAGGGAACACAGTCCAGCTCTTTCACTTGGCTTGAAAGATGCTTGGTGATTTTGCCCACCCTCCAGCTTCATCTCCCTTCTCCGGGCCCCATATTCTCTGGGCCTCAGCCACACTGGGACACTTTCTGGCCCTCAGTCAAGCTGAGCTGTCTTGTGGCCTTTTCATTCACCGTTCTGCTTGAAACACTCTTCCCCCAGATCTTCATTTGACCATTTCCTGTTCATTGTTCAAGTCCCAGCTCACCTGTCTCCATCCCCTCCTTAGAAAGGCCTTACCAACCCAGCCTAGCAAATGTCCTCTCTCTCTCTCTCTTTCTGTCTCTCTGTGTCTCTGTGTGTGTGTGTGTCTCTCTCTGTGTGTCTCTCTCTTTCTCTTTGTCTCTCTCTCTGTGTCTCTCCCTCCCTCTCTCTCTCTCTCTGTGTCTCTGTGTGTGTGTGTATGTGTGTGTCTCTCTCTCTGTGTCTCTGTGTGTGTGTGTCTCTCTCTCTGTGTCTCTATGTGTGTGTGTGTGTGTGTGTCTCTCTCTGTGTCTGTGTGTGTGTGTGTGTGTCTCTGTGTGTGTGTGTGTGTCTTTGTGTGTGTGTGTGTGTGTCTCTCTCTCTGTCTCTCTCTCTCTGTGAGTCTCTCTCTCTTTCTCTCTGTGTGTGTCTCTCTCTCTGTGTCTTTCTGTGTGTGTGTGTGTGTCTCTCTCTCTGTCTCTGTGTGTGTGTGTCTCTCTGTCTCTTTCTCTCTCTCCCTCTCTCTTGCACGCACACACACACACACACACACGCACACACTAGCCTGTTTACCTTCCACATGGCTCTTTTCAATATCTGAATTTACCTTATTCATTTGTATGTAGATAATAATACCACTGACATGATTTATTATTTATTATTTCTGTCTCCCCCAGTAGAACGTAAGTTCCTGTAAGCAGCTAATTAGTTTCCCTTTGTCCACCTCTGTACCCCAGTTCCTATGAAAGTGATTGGCACAAAGACACTCAGTCAGTATTCTGTGTCTGGTAAAATGGGCTTCCTTTGTGTTTTGTGGCTCCCACCCTCCCTCCCAAGGTATGTTTCATTTTCTACTGGCAAAATTTAGTGCTTTTATACATTGAAACTTTTTGTGTACATTCCAATGTTAACTGAGGAGGAGAAAATGGCCTATTCTTATCCCCCCTCCCCAACCATCTCTAAAATTCTCTGCAGTGGCTTCTTCAGAATAGCTCAGCTAATTCTGTAGCCATCCCCGCTCTTTGCACACATAGGCACATGCTCCTTCGCAACTGTTTACACGCTTTATACACACCTCCCGGGGTCAGGAGCTATCACTCATTGTCCCATCCCTGTCCCTGTGGAAAAGCATTTCTAGATGTGTGTGTAGCATTCTGTAGAAAGAAATGTAGAAGGATTTGGAAAATTACTATTATTTGGGTTTGTGGGGAAATTTTGCCTAATGCAAGGATAGGAATATTGTTCCACATCAGACGGGTGAGCTGCCTCTTATCCAGAAGAGGTAGCAGATGCCCATCAGAGAATTCAGATAACGTACAGAAAAATCGTCCTCCTTTCTTTTTTCAGATAGTTGGTTATAAAGTTGGGCAGAAAAAGAAATAATTGGGAAATTTAAAGTTTGTTCCTTTTGTTTTTTGGTGTTCTTTATGTTAACCATTTCTAGAGCGTTTACTGTATTTTCAAAGGCCTGGGTAATACCGGTTTTACTGTCAAGAAACTCTGACCAAGAGTATTAGATTTCTTGGTTTCTTTTAATATATTGCCATATTTTAATTTTCAAACTGGTTCAAGTTATTGTCTCCCACAAACCTGTGTCCCCTCTCAGTTTCTAGCCTGTCTCTTTCCTTCTTGTCTCAGCAGTTTTCTTGAAAACTCATTTAAATTTGCTTATTCTGTGGCTTCACTTGTCACCGACTCCTCAAAGGACCCCATTCTTCTTTGACAGAAGTCACCGTCGCCCTCCATACTGGCTGTGTGTCCTTGTTGCATCTTTACACCAGCACAAAAGCTGATGGCAGCAATGGGAGGGCTGGAGCTTACATAGTAATAAACATGGGCAGCTAGCGCTTCTTGTGAATAGGCATTCAGACAGGGTGTTTCAGTGGGAAGAGGCTGGATTTTAGAATCCAGTGACCTCGCCATAAATCCTGGCTCTGCTCTTACCATCTGTGACCTTAGGTGGCTACTGGACTTCTCTGAGTCTCAGTTTCCTCATCTGTAAAAATGAGGAGTATATTTTATACAATTGTGAGAATTAAAAGAAGTAACACCCAATGGTTCTCAATAAGTTTTGTTTTAAACTTAGTATATAATCATTTCTTCAAGAATCTAAACAGCACATATTTTTAAAAATCCATGAGAACAATTCAGCTGACAGTCTTAGTTACTGATTTTCTTGAAAGGTGAAAGCAAAGGGAAGATACTGATTTTGCCGTTCTTCATGTATTTTTTTTATCACAAATAATGATAGACCTGCTGAGCTTCTTTTCCTCATTCTACAAGGATGTGTTTTTTTTTCATTATTACAGTTAATTGCACTTAGAGAAAATCTCAGGTTAAACTGAGTAAGGAGAAGAACTTTACAACCCAAGGATAAGGACACACTTACAGAAAAATTGTTTTAAAACCCACTATGCAAAATTTGTTCATTGCCTCATTAGTCCTTTCACATTTCTGGACATGTGCTTTGAGTGGGCGCTTACCTCCTCATGACACACACACACACACACACACGCATCTCCCCGCCATCTCTGACACCTCCCCCACCATTGCCGTAGTGATATGAGTTTGAGGAAGGGGGATGATGCAGTTTGGGTCAATGAAATGCAGAGATGTTTTGAAGGACTTCTAGGTTACAAATTTCTTTATTTTTAGTGGAAGGTACCAGAAAGAATGCCCTCTCATCCTCTGGATGGTGTGATATGAGGTTATAAGTCTAGCATGGCCTTACCCATTTTTGCTACCTGGAAATGAGAGCAGAATTAAAGCACTAAAGAGACATAGACATGGGCCAGGCTAACATGAGCCTCTGAATCAAACAGGATCTGAATCTAGAACTATCTCCAGATATATAAAATAGTAATTCCCTTTTTACTCTAAGCGAGTTTGAATTGGGTGTTCTGTCCCTTTGCAAACAAAAGATTGCCAACTAAGAGTCCATTAAAATAGGAGTAATTGAATGTACCAGTAGATTACTATACCAAATTTCCTACCATATACAGACTAAAGTTCAGTTTCCATAATTGTAGCTATTCTAGATCATCTCTCAAGAATGAGTCTGTTAGTTTATAGACTCAGTGAATACTGTTATCACGATGTTCAGCACAGTGTACGTGCAAATCTGCTTGTCTGCATTAGCCCGTTTTTTTTTCAGTTTACTAGCTAATAAAGCCTCTTCATATCTAGGAAAATATTCTAGACTTGGTTCAGTGGACAATACGGAGACATTAGAAGTACTTGGTGCTGGAGCAGTAACAAATTAGAGGGATATTTGAGATTACTCTTGAAGAGACAGCACCGTGCTCATTTGCAGGGTTTTGAATTACACATTTTTGGTGTTTTACTTGTTTGGAGGCTATCTTCTCCCCATTTAAAGAGCCAGCTCCATGAGAGCAGGGACCACATCTCTTGTTCACCCAATACCTACAGAGAACCTGGAACATAGGTTGACAGACGCTACCAAAAAGTTAACAGTATTTGTTGACCTAATGGGAAAAAACAAGGAGAGACAGAGAAGCGTGAGGTTTCCCACCTGAGAAGTGTAAACCATCGTTGTTCCATTAAGTCAACAGGAAAGGTAGGGTGGGGAGGCGCTTGAGAGCAAAACACATAAATTTGATTTTGGGATATGTTTTTTATGAGAGAAGAATGTGTCATTAATATGGAAATATCTTGTAAGAAGCATTTCTTACAAGGAATGAGGGATTTGGGGAAACGGTGGAACTGGAGGTGTCAAGTTGGAATATGTAGAAAAACCTGTGGGAGAGAATCATGTCCCCGAGGGAGGGAGAACTGGATGGAGTCAGCTCAAGAACAGACCAGAAACCAAGGAATGAGGCAGAGGTGGACAACCTGGAGGATTGGGTGGAGAATGGGAGGAGTGTTTAGTGACAGAAACGAAGGGGGGACCATAAGAGGATGAGCATCCTCTGCTTGTTCCTTCTGACATGTTTCAGAGTAAAGAACGGACTTCGTTATCCAGAAATTCTGGGAAATTAATGCAGGTGGTTTAAACATAGTGTGAATAATCAGATTGTCTGTATTAGTCACTTTCAAACTGTTTTATTGCAACCCACTCTCATACATTTTACATTTTGACCCAGGATACACACACACACACACACACACACACACACACAACTGGTACAAAATTTTCCCTAAAGAATACTCACTCTCACTATGTACAATCTACTCAGTTTTCATCTATTTCATTGTTTAAATGCTGATAACAACCCAGTAAACTGATCTCACTGACCATTAATAGATCATGACTGGAAGTTTTAAAAGCCCTGGCTTATATAATGGTCACATAGGAAATGTAATGAATTTGTGGAAAGAGTACACTTTGAGAAAATTTAAATTCCAGTTAGATAAAAAAAGTTTTCATTTAAAATCCATTACCGTATAAAACTCTGTAATGGTGCTATGTTCTTATCGCTCTTCAAAATTTAGAAAAGAGAATTAAGAGGACAGCCAGTACTTTCTCAAAATAGTCAAATAGCATCTTCTCTTGTAGCTTTTTTTTTTTTTCCTCAAACTTCTTTATTGAAGTATAATTGCCTTACAATAGTGTGTTAGCATCTGCTTTATAACAAAGTGAATCAGTTATACATATACAATATGTTCCCATTTCTCTTCCCTCTTGCATCTCCCTCCCTCCCACCCTCCCCATCCCACCCCTCTAGGTGGTCACAAAGCACCGAGCTGATCTCCCTGTGCTATGCGGCTGCTTCCCACTAGCTATCTATTTTACATTTGGTAGTGTATATATGTCCATGACACTCTCTTACCCTGTCACATCTCACCCCACCCCCTCCCCATATCCTCAAGTCCATTCTCTAGTAGGTCCGTGTCTTTATTCCCGTCTTGCCACTAGGTTCTTCATGGCCTTTTTTTTTTTTTCCCTTAGATTCCATATCTATGTGTTAGCATACTGTATTTGTTTTTCTCTTTCTGACTTACTTCACTCTGTATGACAGACTCTAACTCCATCCACCTCATTACAAATACCTCCATTTCATTTCTTTTTATGGCTGAGTAATATTCCATTGTATATATGTGCCACATCTTCTTTATCCATTCATCTGTCGATGGACACTTAGGTTGCTTCCATGTCCTGGCTATTGTAAATAGAGCTGCAATGAACATTTTGGTACATGACTCTTTTTGACCTATGGTTTTCTCAGGGTATATGCCCAGTAGTGGGATTGCTGGGTCGTATGGTAGTTCTATTTGTAGTTTTTTAAGGAACCTCCATACTGTTCTCCATAGTGGCTGTATCAATTTACATTCCCACCAACAGTGCAAGAGTGTTCCCTTTCCTCCACACCCTCTCCAGCATTTACTGTTTCTAGATTTTTTGATGATGGCCATTCTGACCGGTGTGAGATGATATCTCATTGTAGTTTTGATTTGCATTTCTCTAATGATTAATGATGTTGAGCATTCTTTCATGTGTCTGTAGGCCATCTGTATATCTTCTTTGGAGAAATGTCTATTTAGATCTTCTGCCCATTTTTGGATTGGGTTGTTCATTTTTTTGTTATTGAGCTGCATGAGCTGCTTGTAAATCTTGGAGATTAATCCTTTGTCAGTTGCTTCATTTGCAAATATTTTCTCCCATTCTGAGGGTTGTCTTTTGGTCTTGTTTATGGTTTCCTTTGCTGTGCAAAAGCTTTTCAGTTTCATTAGGTCCCATTTGTTTATTTGTGTTCTTATTTCCATTTCTCTGGGAGCTGGGTCAAAAAGAATCTTGCTGTGATGTATGTCATAGAGTGTTCTGCCTATGTTTTCCTCTAAGAGTTTGATAGTGTCTGCCCTTACACTTAGGTCTTTAATCCATTTTGAGTTTATTTTTGTGCATGGTGTCAGGGAGTGTTCTAATTTCATACTTTTACATGTTCCTGTCCAATTTTCCCAGCACCACTTATTGAAGAGGCTGTCTTTTCTCCACTGTATATGCTTGCCTCCTTTATCAAAGATAAGTTGACCATATGTGTGTGGGTTTATCTCTGGGCTTTCTATCCTGTTCCATTGATCTATATTTCTGTTTTTGTGCCAATACCAAACTGTCTTGATTACTGTAGCTTTGTAATATAGTCTGAAGTCAGGGAGCCTGATTCCCCCAGCTCCATTTTTCGTTCTCAAGATTGCTTTGGCTATTCGGGGTCTTTTGTGTTTCCATACAAATTGTGAAATTTTTTGTTCTAGTTCTGTGAAAAATGCCAGTGGTAGTTTGATAGGGATTGCATTGAATCTGTAGATTGCTTTGGGTAGTAGAGACATTTTCACAATGTTGATTCTTCCAATCCAGGAACATGGTATATCTCTCCATCTATTTGTATCATCTTTAATTTCTTTCATCAGTGTCTTATAATTTTCTGCATACAGGTCTTTTGTCTCCTTAGGTAGGTTTATTCCTAGATATTTTATTCTTTTTGTTGCAATGGTAAATGGGAGTGTTTTCTTAATTTCACTTTCAGATTTTTCGTCATTAGTGTATAGAAATGCAAGAGATTTCTGTGCATTAATTTTGTATCCTGCTACTTTACCAAATTCATTGATTAGCTCTAGGAGTTTTCTGGTAGCATCTTTAGGATTCTCTATGTATAGTATCATGTCGTCTGCAAATAGTGACAGCTTTACTTCTTCTTTTCCGATTTGGATTCCTTTTATTTCTTTGTCTTCTCTGATTGCTGTGGCTAACACTTCCAAAACTATGTTGAATAATAGTGGTGAGAGTGGGCAACCTTGTCTTGTTCCTGATCTTAGTGGAAATGGTTTCAGTTTTTCACCATTGAGGACAATGTTGGCTGTGGGTTTGTCATATATGGCCTTTATTATGTTGAGGAAAGTTCCCTCTATGCCTACTTTCTGCAGGGCTTTTATCATAAATGGGTGTTGAATTTTGTCAAAAGCTTTCTCTGCATCTATTGAGATGATCATATGGTTTTTCTCCTTCAATTTGTTAATATGGTGTATCACATTGATTGATTTGCGTATATTGAAGAATCCTTGCATTCCTGGGATAAACCCCACTTGATCATGGTGTATGATCCTTTTAATGTGCTGTTGGATTCTGTTTGCTAGTATTTTGTTGAGGATTTTTGCATCTATGTTCATCAGTGATATTGGCCTGTAGTTTTCTTTCTTTGTGACATCTTTGTCTGGTTTTGGTATCAGGGTGATGGTGGCCTCGTAGAATGAGTTTGGGAGTGTTCCTCCCTCTGCAATATTTTGGAAGAGTTTGAGAAGGATAGGTGTTAGCTCTTCTCTAAATGTTTGATAGAATTCGCCTGTGAAGCCATCTGGTCCTGGGCTTTTGTTTGTTGGAAGGTTTTTAATCACAGTTTCAATTTCAGTGCTTGTGATTGGTCTGTTCATATTTTCTATTTCTTCCTGGTTCAGTCTCGGCAGTTTGTGCATTTCTAAGAATCTGTCCATTTCTTCCAGGTTGTCCATTTTATTGGCATAGAGTTGCTTGTAGTAATCTCTCATGATCTTTTGTATTTCTGCAGTGTCAGTGGTTACTTCTCCTTTTTCATTTCTAATTCTATTGATCTGAGTCTTCTCCCTTTTTCTCTTGATGAGTCTGGCTAATGGTTTATCAATTTTGTTTATCTTCTCAAAGAACCAGCTTTTAGTTTCATTGATTTTTGCTATTGTTTCCTTCATTTCTTTTTCATTTATTTCTTTTTTTTCTTTTTTTTCTTTTTTGGAGTTTATAACATAGTTTATAAAGTAAAATGTAGGAAAATAATAGTACAAAGGATGGGAGAGAAGATGGAAGTATGCAGTGGTAAATTCTATATAAATGGTATTACATTTTTTTTTTTTTTTCAAACATCTTTATTGAAGTATAATCGCCTTACAATAGTGTGTTACCATCTGCTTTATAACAAAGTGAATCAGTTATACATATACAATATGTTCCCATTTCTCTTCCCTCTTGCATCTCCCTCCCTCCCACCCTCCCCATCCCACCCTTCTAGGTGGTCACAAAGCACCGAGCTGATCTCCCTGTGCTATGCGGCTGCTTCCCACTAGCTATCTATTTTACATTTGGTAGTGTATATATGTCCATGACACTCTCTTACCCTGTCCCATCTCACCCCACCCCCTCCCCATATCCTCAAGTCCATTCTCTAGTAGGTCTGTGTCTTTATTCCCGTCTTGCCACTAGGTTCTTCATGGCCTTTTTTTTTTTTTTTTTCTTTTTTTTCCCTTAGATTCCATATATATGTGTTAGCATACTGTATTTGTTTTTCTCTTTCTGACTTACTTCACTCTGTATGACAGACTCTAACTCCATCCACCTCATTACAAATACCTCCATTTCATTTCTTTTTATGGCTGAGTAATATTCCATTGTATATATGTGCCACATCTTCTTTATCCATTCATCTGTCGATGGACATTTAGGTTGCTTCCATGTCCTGGCTATTGTAAATAGAGCTGCAATGAACATTTTGGTACATGACTCTTTTTGACCTATGGTTTTCTCAGGGTATATGCCCAGTAGTGGGATTGCTGGGTCGTATGGTAGTTCTATTTGTAGTTTTTTAAGGAACCTCCATACTGTTCTCCATAGTGGCTGTATCAATTTACATTCCCACCAACAGTGCAAGAGTGTTCCCTTTCCTCCACACCCTCTCCAGCATTTATTGTTTCTAGATTTTTTGATGATGGCCATTCTGACCGGTGTGAGATGATATCTCATTGTAGTTTTGATTTGCATTTCTCTAATGATTAATGATGTTGAGCATTCTTTCATGTGTCTGTAGGCCATCTGTATATCTTCTTTGGAGAAATGTCTATTTAGATCTTCTGCCCATTTTTGGATTGGGTTGTTCGTTTTTTTGTTATTGAGCTGCATGAGCTGCTTGTAAATCTTGGAGATTAATCCTTTGTCAGTTGCTTCATTTGCAAATATTTTCTCCCATTCTGAGGGTTGTCTTTTGGTCTTGTTTATGGTTTCCTTTGCTGTGCAAAAGCTTTTCAGTTTCATTAGGTCCCATTTGTTTATTTGTGTTCTTATTTCCATTTCTCTGGGAGCTGGGTCAAAAAGAATCTTGCTGTGATGTATGTCATAGAGTGTTCTGCCTATGTTTTCCTCTAAGAGTTTGATAGTGTCTGCCCTTACACTTAGGTCTTTAATCCATTTTGAGTTTATTTTTGTGCATGGTGTCAGGGAGTGTTCTAATTTCATACTTTTACATGTTCCTGTCCAATTTTCCCAGCACCACTTATTGAAGAGGCTGTCTTTTCTCCACTGTATATGCTTGCCTCCTTTATCAAAGATAAGTTGACCATATGTGTGTGGGTTTATCTCTGGGCTTTCTATCCTGTTCCATTGATCTATATTTCTGTTTTTGTGCCAATACCAAACTGTCTTGATTACTGAAGCTTTGTAATATAGTCTGAAGTCAGGGAGCCTGATTCCCCCAGCTCCATTTTTCGTTCTCAAGATTGCTTTGGCTATTCGGGGTCTTTTGTGTTTCCATACAAATTGTGAAATTTTTTGTTCTAGTTCTGTGAAAAATGCCAGTGGTAGTTTGATAGGGATTGCATTGAATCTGTAGATTGCTTTGGGTAGTAGAGACATTTTCACAATGTTGATTCTTCCAATCCAGGAACATGGTATATCTCTCCATCTATTTGTATCATCTTTAATTTCTTTCATCAGTGTCTTATAATTTTCTGCATACAGGTCTTTTGTCTCCTTAGGTAGGTTTATTCCTAGATATTTTATTCTTTTTGTTGCAATGGTAAATGGGAGTGTTTTCTTAATTTCACTTTCAGATTTTTCGTCATTAGTGTATAGAAATGCAAGAGATTTCTGTGCATTAATTTTGTATCCTGCTACTTTACCAAATTCATTGATTAGCTCTAGGAGTTTTCTGGTAGCATCTTTAGGATTCTCTATGTATAGTATCATGTCGTCTGCAAATAGTGACAGCTTTACTTCTTCTTTTCCGATTTGGATTCCTTTTATTTCTTTGTCTTCTCTGATTGCTGTGGCTAACACTTCCAAAACTATGTTGAATAATAGTGGTGAGAGTGGGCAACCTTGTCTTGTTCCTGATCTTAGTGGAAATGGTTTCAGTTTTTCACCATTGAGGACAATGTTGGCTGTGGGTTTGTCATATATGGCCTTTATTATGTTGAGGAAAGTTCCCTCTATGCCTACTTTCTGCAGGGCTTTTATCATAAATGGGTGTTGAATTTTGTCGAAAGCTTTCTCTGCATCTATTGAGATGATCATATGGTTTTTCTCCTTCAATTTGTTAATATGGTGTATCACATTGATTGATTTGCGTATATTGAAGAATCCTTGCATTCCTGGGATAAACCCCACTTGATCATGGTGTATGATCCTTTTAATGTGCTGTTGGATTCTGTTTGCTAGTATTTTGTTGAGGATTTTTGCATCTATGTTCATCAGTGATATTGGCCTGTAGTTTTCTTTCTTTGTGACATCTTTGTCTGGTTTTGGTATCAGGGTGATGGTGGCCTCGTAGAATGAGTTTGGGAGTGTTCCTCCCTCTGCAATATTTTGGAAGAGTTTGAGAAGGATAGGTGTTAGCTCTTCTCTAAATGTTTGATAGAATTCGCCTGTGAAGCCATCTGGTCCTGGGCTTTTGTTTGTTGGAAGGTTTTTAATCACAGTTTCAATTTCAGTGCTTGTGATTGGTCTGTTCATATTTTCTATTTCTTCCTGGTTCAGTCTCGGCAGTTTGTGCATTTCTAAGAATCTGTCCATTTCTTCCAGGTTGTCCATTTTATTGGCATAGAGTTGCTTGTAGTAATCTCTCATGATCTTTTGTATTTCTGCAGTGTCAGTGGTTACTTCCCCTTTTTCATTTCTAATTCTATTGATCTGAGTCTTCTCCCTTTTTCTCTTGATGAGTCTGGCTAATGGTTTATCAATTTTGTTTATCTTCTCAAAGAACCAGCTTTTAGTTTCATTGATTTTTGCTATTGTTTCCTTCATTTCTTTTTCATTTATTTCTGACCTGATCTTTATAATTTCTTTCCTTCTGCTGGCTTTGGGGGTTTTTTGTTCTTCTTTCTCTAATTGCTTTAGGTGCAAGGTTAGGTTGTTTATTCGAGATGTTGCCTGTTTCTTGAGGTAGGCTTGTATTGCTATAAACTTCCCTCTTAGCACTGCTTTTGCTGTGTCCCATAGGTTTTGGGTCGTCGTGTCTCCATTGTCATTTGTTTCTAGGTATTTTTTGATTTCCCCTTTGATTTCTTCAGTTATCACTTCGTTATTAAGTAATGTATTGTGTAGCCTCCATGTGTTTGTATTTTTTACAGATCTTTTCCTGTAATTGATATCTAGTCTCATAGCGTTGTGGTCGGAAAAGATACTTGATACGATTTCAATTTTCTTAAATTGACCTAGGCTTGATTTGTGACCCAAGATATGATCTATCCTGGAGAATGTTCCATGAGCACTTGAGAAAAATGTGTATTCTGTTGTTTTTGGGTGGAATGTCCTATAAATATCAATTAAGTCCATATTGTTTAATGTATCATTTAAAGCTTGTGTTTCCGTATTTATCTTCATTTTGGATGATCTGTCCATTGGTGAAAGTGGGGTGTTAAAGTCCCCTACTATGATTGTGTTGCTGTCAATTTCCCCTTTTATGGCTGTTAGTATTTGCCTTATGTATTGAGGTGCTCCTATGTTGGGTGCATAAATATTTACAATTGTTATACCTTCCTCTTGGATCGATCCCTTGATCATTATATAGTGTCCTTCTTTGTCTCTTGTAATAGTCTTTATTTTAAAGTCTATTTTGTCTGATATGAGAATTGCTACTCCAGCTTTCTTTTGATTTCCATTTGCATGGAATATCTTTTTCCATCCCCTCACTTTCAGTCTGTATGTGTCCCTAGGTCTGAAGTGGGTCTCTTGTAGACAGCATATGTATGGGTCTTGTTTTTGTATCCATTCAGCCAGCCTGTGTCTTTTGGTGGGAGCATTTAATCCATTTACATTCAAGGTAATTATCGATATGTATGTTCCTATTCCCATTTTCTTAAATGTATTGGGTTTGTTATTGTAGGTGTTTTCCTTCTCTTGTGTTTCTTGCCTAGAGAATTTCCTTTAGCATTTGTTGTAAAGCTTGTTTGGTGGTGCTGAACTCTCTCAGCTTTTGCTTGTCTGTAAAGGTTTTAATTTCTCCATCGAATCTGAATGAGATCCTTGCTGGGTAGAGTAATCTTGGTTGTAGGTTTTTCTCCTTCATGACTTTAAGTATATCCTGCCACTCCCTTCTGGCTTGCAGAGTTTCTGCTGAGAGATCAGATGTTAACCTTATGGGGATTCCCTTGTGTGTTATTTGTTTTTTTTCCCTTGCTGCCTTTAATATGTTTTCCTTATATTTAATTTTTGACAGTTTGATTAATATGTGTCTTGGCGTGTTCCTCCTTGGGTTTATCCTGTATGGGACTCTCTGTGCTTCCAGGACTTGATTAACTATTTCCTTTCCCATATTAGGGAAGTTTTCCACTATAATCTCTTCAAAAATTTTCTCAGTCCCTTTCTTTTTCTCTTCTTCTTCTGGTACCCCTATAATTCGAATGTTGGCACGTTTAATGTTGTCCCAGAGGTCCCTGAGACTGTCCTCAGTTCTTTTCATTCTTTTTTCTTTATCCTGCTCTGTAGTAGTTATTTCCACCATTTTATCTTCCAGGTCACTTATCCTTTCTTCTGCCTCAGTTATTCTACTATTGATCCCATCTAGAGTATTTTTAATTTCATTTATTGTGTTTTTCATCATTGCTTGGTTCCTCTTTAGTTCTTCTACATCCTTGTTAAATGTTCCTTGCATTTTGTCTATTCTATTTCCAAGATTTTGGATCATCCTTACTATCATTATTCTGAATTCTTTTTCAGGTAGACTACCTATTTCCTCTTCATTTGTTAAGTCCAGTGTGTTTTGAGCCTGCTCCTTCATCTGCTGTGTGTTTTTCTGTCGTCTCATTTTGCCTATCTTACTGTGTTTGGGGTCTCCTTTTCACAGGCTGCAGGTTCGTAGTTCCCGTTGTTTTTGGTATCTGTCCCCAGTGGCTAAGGTTGGTTCAGTGGGTTGTGTAGGCTTCCTGGTGGAGGGAACTAGTGCCTGAGTTCTGGTGGATGAGGCTAGATCTTGTCTTTCTGGTGGGCACGTCCACGTCTGGTGGTGTATTTTGGGGTGTCTGTGGCCTTATTTTGATTTTAGGCAGCCTCTCTGCTAATGGATGGGGTTGTGTTCCTGTCTAGCTAGTTGTTTGGCATAGGGTGTCCAGCACTGTAGCTTGCTGGTCGTTGAGTGAAGCTGGGTCTTGATGTTGAGATGGAGATCTCTGGGAGATTTTTGCCGTTTGGTATTACGTGGAGCTGGGAGGTCTCTTGTGGACCAGTGTTCTGAAGTTGGCTCTCCCACCTCAGAGGCACGGCCCTGATGCCTGGCTGGAGCACCAAGAGCCTTTCGTCCACACGGCTCAGAGTAAAAGGGAGAAAAAATAGAAAGAAAGAAAGAAATAGGCTATAATATAGTGAAGTAAAATAAAGCTATTGTAAAGCAAAGCTATACAGACAAAATCTCACCCAGAAGCCTATACATATACACTCACAAAAAAAAGGAAAAGGGGAAAAATTAATATCTCCTGCTCCCAGAGTCCACCTCCTGAATTTGGGCTGATTCGTTGTCTATTCGGGTATTCAACAGATGCAGGCTCATCAAGTTGTTTGTGGAGCTTTAATCCGCTGCTTCTGAGGCTGCTGGGAGAGATTTCCCCTTCTCTTCCCTGTTCGCACAGCTCCTGGGGTTCAGCTTTGGATTTGGACCCGCCTCTGCGTGTAGGTCGCCTGAGGGCGTCTGTTCCCCGCCCAGACAGGACGGGGCTAAAGGAGCAGCTGCTTCGGGGGCTCTGGCTCACCCAGGCCGCGGGGAGGGAGGGGTACGGAGGAGGCGGGGCGAGCCTGCGGCGGCCGAGGCCGGCGTGACGTTGCACCAGCTCGAGGCGCGCAGTGCGTTCTCCCGGGGATGTTGTCCCCGGATCCCGGGACCCTGGCATTGGCGGGCTGCACAGGCTCCCGGGAGGGGAGGTGTGGAGAGTGACCTGTGCTCACACACAGGCTTTTTGGAGGCGGCAGCAGCAGCCCCAGCGTCTCACGCCCGTCTCTGGGGTCCGCGCTGATCGCCGTGGCTCGCGCCCTTCTCTGGAGTTCGTTTAGGCGGCGCTCTGAATCCCCTCTCCTTGCGCGCAGCGAAACAAAGAGGCAAGAAAAAGTCTCTTGCCTCTTCGGCAGCTGCAGACCTTTTCCCGGTCTCCCTCCCGGCTAGCTGTGGTGCGCCAACCCCTTCAGGCTGTGTTCACGCCGCCAGCCCCAGTCCTCTCCCTGCGATCCGACCGAAGCCCGAGCCTCAGCTCCCAGCCCCGCCCGCCCCGGCGGCTGAGCAGACAAGCCTCTCGGGCTGGTGAGTGCTGCTCGGCGCCGAGCCTCTGTGCGGGAACCTCTCCGCTTTGCCCTCCGCACCTCTGTGGCTGCGCTCTCCTCCGTGGCTCTGAAGCTTCCCCCCTCTGCCCCCCGCAGTCTCCGCCCGCGAAGGGGCTCCTAGTGCGTGGAAACCTTTCCTCCTTCACGGCTCCCTCCCACTGGTGCAGGTGCCGTCCCTATTCTTTTGTCTCTGTTATTTCTTTTTTCTTTTGCCCTACCCAAGTACGGGGGTAGTTTCTTGCCTTTTTGGAGGTCGGACGTTTTCTGCCAGCGTTCAGTGGGTGTTCTGTAGGAGCAGTTCCACGTGTAGATGTATTTCTACTGTATCTGTGGGAAGGAATGTGATCTCCGCGTCTTACTCTTCCGCCATCTTCACTGGAACTCTCTCTTGTAGCTTTAATAATATTTACCAACTTACAAGTAAAACTTAAAGTCTAAACTTTGTATCCAGGCTATGAGGTATAATTTAAAGCACTCTGGCTTTGGAAATGGACAGACCTGGGCTCAAGTCCTGGTTCTGCCACTTATTAACTCTGTGACCTTTGTCAGGTTTCTTAACCTCTCTGATTTCCTGTTTATTTGTCTGTCAATGGGGAAAACAACATTTACCCTACTTTGTTGCTGTTGTTGTTGAAGAAGCCACATTACTCATGGTCCTATATTTGGTACTTGGTGGGCATGCAATAAATGCCAATTGTTATTATTTCAAGGGTTAAAATATAGACCACTTGTTAAGCTCCTAGCACAATGCCTGGCACAAAGAAACAATAAATATGAACGATCCTTCCATGCCAACAACCAGAGTAGAAATACAGTTGTAATCCAAGTGCACAGAAATGTACAAACCAATTATATGATTTTGTACTGCACATGATTTTTAAAGAAAGATATCTACTGGACAAAGGAAAGCACATGGATAACATTGATGCTATTGGAGGGATTGAGTCCCATTTGTATAAAGCGAAAAATTATTCATCACTGTTGTGGCATTTTTCTTAATTGCCTCACTGATATAGTCATTAAAGTGATCTCAATGCATTCATTCAATAAGCCTAAATTTATTAAGACCTACAATGCCAGGTACTGGGGATAAAATTATTCACAATAAGAAACAGGTTCTAGAAGCGTGGTTAAAGTAACCAATAGTTAGCATTTACTTTTCCTTCCAGGCAGCCCATCACCATGGACCACTGGCATCAATATTATCTCTGTGCTTTTTGGCTCTTCCTGATTGTACTCTAACTTTCCTCACCAAGTCAGAGGATGGCCTAAAGATGCTTTGTTGGCATTAACAACAACTCCATGGTCCACTTCTTGACAATCTACTTTAGATGTTAAAATACCTTCCCATGTTCAAGAATTCCTTGTCTTTGACAGTTTGTCCTCAGCTCTAACTGGACAAGCCCATAATCCACCTACATGTAATCTTATTTCCATCTCATCATTATTTTACTTGCCTCTTACAAAGTAGGCAGTGAAGTTAGCTAAGTATCACATCATTTGAAGTATAAAATGAAAAATTTCCTCCTTTTCTCTATTTTAAAATTTCCTTGCCTCCATCCCCACTACTTTATTGTATGTCCTGCTTGTGATAGATTTCAAATACATAGTCATCATGGCAATATGGTGGGAAAATGCCCTTAATTCAGATACATAGCATCTGCAGACACTTTCAAATAGTTTTCATTGGGAGTGCTGCAATTTTTGTTAAGAAAAATAACTGCTGAGTGCCTGTGTGCAAAGCTGAAGGGCCTACAAAGATGCCTGAGATAAAATCCCTTCACCAGGGAGTGTATAGTTTAATCAGAGAGATGTCGCATCTACCAATTGCTGTAAGGGAGAGAATGACTCACAAGGTGTCTGGGGGAAGGACCATAAAGTTGAATCTCATTCTTAAATTCACACATATGGTGATTTGGTTCTTACCACTTTTCCAGATGGCTTTTTTACCCAGATTAGCTTGTTTGACCAGTGCCTACAACTGAAAAAAAGGCATGCATAAATTGGAAAGACAGGAATCTCGGGGTGACAGTATTCCAGATGTGTGATGTTAGTAAAACAAACTCTCCTGGTATCTGTGGAGTTTGGTTGTGCTGTGACACTTTGCTCTTCCAAAAAATGGCATAAGAACTTCTTGGGGGTGGATCCATTATTTTATGACAGAATGCCTTCTACATGGATATTGCCACCAATTCGCTATGTGGTTCATGTTTAAATTCAGAAATAAATATTGCCCAAGCAGCCCCCAGCTTAGATGGTGGTTTGCAATAAGGAGGAAATCTGGCAAGTTGCAGAAAATTGTTGCTCTGATCACAGAACTTTAAAATCTGTGAAAAATGGGAATCTTTTTCACTGCTTGATCAACAGATGGAGGTCTTTGATCTTAGAAATACTCTGTCAATTCTATTTAAACCACCAATTTAGAAATTCCCTAAACCAGATACATAAACTGTCTATCTGAGGGGCATACCTGTAGTAAACCCTGATAGATCAAGTTTTATAAACGGGGCTGCTGCTCAGTCATTAACTGAAGTTGCCTTAACTGTGCTCTCATGTGCTCAGCTGATACGGATGGTCTTGCTGTAATATATAGCACATGGGTCCACGTTCCCAATCAGACAGCCAGTCTCTCCTCTTTCCTGTTTTCTACCTCTTTATTTTTAAATTTTTTTTAACATCTATATTGGAGTATAATTGCTTTACAGTGTTGTTAGTTTCTGCTGTATAACAAAGTAAATCAGCTATACGTATACATACATCCCCATATCTCCTCCCTCTTGTGTGTCTCCCTCCCACCCTCCCTAACCCACCCCTCTAGGTGGTCACAAAGCACGGAGCTGATCTCCCTGTGCTATGCGGCTGCTTCCCACTAGCTATCTATTTTCATTTGGTAGTGTATATATGTCAATGCTACTCTCTCACTTCATCCCAGCTTACCCTTCCCCCTCCCCGTGTCCTCAAGTCCATTCTCTACGTCTGCATTCTTTATTCCTGTCCTGTCCCTAGGTTCTTCAGAACCTTTTTTTTTTTTTTTTACATTCCATATATATGTGTTTGTTTGCTACCTCTTTAGCTCTTTGTACTGCATTTGGGTAATTTTCTCAGATCTGTTTTTCAGATCTCTTTACAGTTTACTCTTTCTTTATTCAACTGGGTCTAACCTGTATTTATTTATAATATCTATCCATGTTTTAAATTTCAACTTGTCTATTTGTCAGCAGTAATTGAAAGAATAATTCCATTAATTTGAAGGCATTTTATGTGGTTCTTGTAAAATTTGACTTGAAATATTTTAAATTCTTTTCACATGTTTTCAGTTCCTACTTTTATATCTTTAGACTTTATAAACATCCTAATTTTAGGATATTTGAACTAGAACTATTGCATAGTTCTAGTTTCTGAAATTCTTGGTGGTGGTGGAGGGGGTGGTGAGGTGGGGAGCTCCTGATCCCTGTGTCCACAGACCCGTGTTCATGGTGGATGGCTTGTGTGTTTTGTACTTTGGGATTGTGAGGTTTTCTTCAGAGGCCTTTCTTGTTGGTCATCCAGTATAGGCTGAGGGCGAGCATTTGTCCCTCCGGAGAGGTTTTGTGTGTGCTTTTGTCAGGGCCTCCAGAGTTATCCCTGGCTGGGGCCAGCCAGTAGTGGTTCAATCTGGGCTTCAAACCTACATGAGGTGCTCCTGTGGTTATCAGTTCTCAGGGAGCCTTTGTTTCACCCTCACTGAGATCCAGGCTAAGACAGTCAAGTTTCTTAACTGTCTCCTTTTGCAGGTTGGAGAATTTCTTTTCCTAGTCCTCTCTTGGGCAGAGGGGATGGTCTTTCGAGAGTTCCAACTTTATGTGGGAGTCTCAGTTCTAATTCTGTCACTCACACTTCCTGGGCCTTCGTCTCCTGAATCACGTGGATTTACAATCCACGTCTCCTGTTACCAAGACTGGTAAACTGCTCTCCTCTTAAGGCAGACAGCAATAATTCAGAGGCTTAGTTCTCGTTTTCAGATCTCTCTGTGTGTTTGACCCTGGAAAATTCCTTATTTTCTTGAGAACTCAGCTATGCATTTAAAAAGATATTTATTATATTTTACCCAGAATTTCTAAGCTTCTAATAGCAAAAGATTTTTTCAAGATATCTAGTCTGCCAAGAGCACATCATCGTCCTCTGACAGTGTCTGCTAGTGGGTGGAAGATGCCTGTCTACAGTCAAAGAGGAGTATGGAGAAGGGGCCCCTGCCCTTTAGAAGCTCATGGACTTTTTCGTCTAACTCATTCATGGGTTCTGATGACTGTTCGTTCAGTCTTTCACTGAATCATCCTTACATTTGTAGCATATTCAAATAAATAGTTCCTACTATCCAAGCTTTTGTTCATTCATTCAGCAAATATATATTGTGTCCAGCATCTGCTACATGCCGCATATGTGCTCACGCTCAGCAAAAACATATCTGATCCTTATCTTCATGGAGGACACAAATAATCACATAAATAAATGTAAAATTGCAAATGTAGCAAGTGTCAGAAAGTAAACGTGCATGTTGCTGTGAGATGTGTGATGGGGGATTTACCCAGCTCAAGCCAGGAAGGGCTCATTTGGGGAAGTGAAATAAGAGTGGCTTTCACTGAGTGAAAGACGGTATATGCAAAGGCGCTGGGGTGAGGATGAGGGGCTGAAAGAAGGGTGGTTAAATGGAAGAGGAAATAGTGAGAAGAATATGGTCTCAGAAAAGGCTGAGAGGGAGCTAAGAGCCAAACCATGGACAACGTTGTAGGCTGTGTTAAGGAGTTTTGTATTTATCCTGAGTCATTGAAGGGCTTTAAACAGGGGAATGACACATCTAATTTGCCCTTTGGAAGATCTTTCTGACTTCAGAAAAGAGAACAGATTTGAGGAGGCAGCAGTGACAATGAAACTAGTTAGGAGGCTATTGTCAGTGGACTGGATGATAATTGCTGGAGCTCGATGCCAGTTTTGGCTTTGTGGATATGATGACATGGACAGATTTGAGATTTATTTTGCAGGTAAAGTTATCAGGGAGAAGAAGAGAGATGGCCTAAGAACAATTCCAAAGTTTCAGGCTTATGTAACTGGATGGCTGATGGTGTTCCTTTACTGAGATGGGGAACACTGGAAAAGGACAAGGTTTGGTGGAAAGGCCATCGGTTTTTCTTTTGCACATATTGAGTTTGAGGTTTTTGAAACATCTAAGAGGAAAATATCAAGAGGCAGTTGGATATATGGGTCTAGAGTTCGGAGAAGAAATCTAGGGACATAAATATGTGAGTAAATTTTTATAGGTGATCATTAGATGAGATTTCCTATGGAGAGATGATAGATATCCCTTGAGTATAGAGACATGGAGGTTATTGGTGACTTTAAATAAGCTCCCACTGTTTTCTCAAGTGCCATTCTAAATGCTTAACATGCACTAACTTAATCTCCAAACAAGTCTCTGAGGTTGGTACACTTATCCCATGCAGGACATGAGGAAACTGGTCACCAAAGAGGAGCCATAACTTACATAGTAGGAGAACAGGGATTTGAACCCAGACAGTCTGGCTGTGGAGTTCATGTTCTTAACCACTATGCTATACTGCTTCTCAATACATGGGTGCACAAGAAAGTATTTGTATCATCTGTGAGCCAAGGCTCATCCATCTACAGATATTGAAAATGTTTGTGGTTATATAGTGCCTTTGGAGCAAAAGTATAAACTAATGTTGATTCAAATACTTTGTTAAAACTCCTTCTTGGCTTTATATTATATAACAAGACAGGCACAAATGGAAGTGTCACTAGACCGGCTTTAGCTTCAATCAGTGGCCTTTAACAAATATGGGCACATTATTCATTTAATTGCACCTGTAACTATGCGGTGGCCTCGCTGCTGAGGGTGTAATAGGTAAGTAAGCAGAACCCACAGCAGTCTGAAGCCACTTGCTCCTCTGCCAAGATGTGTCATTTGTGAGTTTCATTAACCAATGTCCCAAAATAAGTGACCTTTTCCAGGTCCCTGGGGAGCGGCTTTAACTACAACATGTGTGTGTTTCTTTTCCTCCTAAGGATTTAACAACACCGAGAGAACATGTGACAAAGAGTTTATCATACGTAGAACAGCCACCAATCGCGTACTGAACGTCCTCCGTCACTGGGTCTCAAAGCACGCACAGGTAATTCAGTGGCCTCGGTAATGACTTTCAAGGATTTTTTTAAAACCAACTTTTTAAATCATTACAACGCCTTCTGATTCTTTGGAGTTGGAGTTTGAAACCTTGAAATTGGAACATAGGAAGGGAAGACACTGGAGGGCGGGCATACAGATCAAAGCAAACTAACGTGTACCGCTAACATCTGCTGTTTCAGATCTACAAAGGGCACGACACAAGAGATCAAGCAGGGCTCCCCTCTTCCCTCATCTCTCAGGCAACAGCACCCACTGTGGGCACTAGAGCTGTGGCAGGGCCACTGTCCCCTGCCACCCGGGAGCACTGTTCACAGGGCCCTCTCTGTAAGTGGAGTTGGCTCAGCTGGGGTGGTACCTCCTGGAAGTAAACGGCAGGTGCCCCTGGAAGTAAGCAGCATCCTGGTACCAGACACTCTGGTGTCTGGTCAGGGAGTGTTTTCTCAGCCCGATTCAGAAGATACTTTGCCTCATGCCCTTTGACGTTTTGGTTTCTAGTGCAGTTGTCTCTTGAACAATGTGATGGTTAGGAGCACCAGCCCTCTGTGCAGTGGAAAATTTGCATATAACTTATAGTTGGCCCTCTGTACCCATGGTCATGTGATATATGTTGTTCCTCCACGTCTGAGGATTCAACCAACTGCAGATTGTGCAGTACTGTAGAACTTACTATTGAAAAACATCCACATACAAGTGGACCCATGCAGTTCAAATCTGTGTTGTTCAAGAGTCTAATGTACTCTGTTTTTAAATTGCATCATGCTGACAGGACATCTGCTTGTTATCTATTTGTGTGTTTTCAGTGCAAGTTTATAGAATTTATATAGATTTCACCATCTCACAAAATAAAGCAAGGGCCCCCTTTGCCTCATTGATTCAAGGCATGAATTGTACCAAACAATGCCCCCACTGCCAAATAAAGGGTGGGCCCTCCTGGACACTGGCTGGCTAGCACCCAGCAAGGAGAGTTTGAGAGAGAGAAGGGGGCCCTTCATGGCTCAGATCAGAACACGGGAAACATGAAATGTGAGTTAGCTAATGACTAGAGAAAAAGAAAAAATGCAAGGAATTCCCATGGCTCACTTCATTATATTCTCAGAGGTCTACCGCCTGGCCCTTGGTAATGAACGCTCATCAGAGAGAGTCACACAAGGGCCAGGCTTCTGAAACCCCTGTGGCAAGACAATTCACTAATTGGAACAAGTGGGATTTGGACCTCACCACCAGTTAGCCTGTGACAACTCTTAAATACTAATTAAAATAAAAACAAAGACAGCACATTAAATAAAGTATGTAAACATTTCATCTTACACATCTTTAGTAAATAAAAATGGATCCTGTATGACCCAAATTCTGAGAACCATCCTTAGCTCATTGGAAATGTCTAGTCTCTCTTTTGCACAGTCTCAGTGAGCTGCTTTGAATCCCTTTTGCCTCATTGCAGATAAAACATGATAGTGATATTTCCCTTGCACCTGACTGTCCATCCCATCATCTCTGGGTTTTCACTCAGAGTCTTGGCTTCTGATTCCTGGATCCGACAGTGGCTTAGAGATGCAGAGTAGCTTCGATAGACAAAATTGAGCAGATGCTAATTTGCTCTCTTCCTCGGTCACAGCTTGGCCCCTGCAAGTTCATGCCAAGACTCAAAGTCACAGCCCAGGTTTCCCTGGCCCCAGCTCCCTCCTCTCCTCCACATCTTCCCTCAGGAGCTCTAACCCTGCTTCCCCATCAGCCTCACTTTCCTTTTATCAATTCCCAGTGCCCTCTTTTTCTTTTTTTTTTTTTTTTAATAAATTTATGTATTTATTTGTTTTTATTCTTGGCTGTGTTGGGTCTTCATTTCTGTGCACGGGATCCCTCCAGTTGCTGTGAGCGGGGGCCACTCCTCGCCATGGTGCACGGGCCTCTCATCATGGTGGCCTCTGCAGTTGCGGCATGTGGGCTCAGTAGTTGTGGCTCGCAGGCTCAGTTGTTGTGGCCCACGGGCTTAGCTGCTCCGTGGCATGTGGGATCCTCCTGGATGAGGGCTCGAACCCGTGTCCCCCGCATTGGAAGACGGACTCTTAACCACTGCACCACCAGGGAAGCCCAGTGCCCTCTTTTTCAAATCTCAAACAGGGATCCGTCACAATTCACATATAACTCTTATAGTAGCTGGAAAAGTACCACAAATCAAATTACAGTAGGCTGGGGTTATTTTACTTTTGGTAGAGAGAATTCATGATGGGAAGAGATTGGTGTGCTGAATCTGTCACTTATAATTAAGAGATTTAGAGCAAAATGTTATCGTCTGATTTGATAGCTACCTTGTACATGCATGTATACATGTGTGCATACAGGCAATATCAAGTTGAATAGCACCAAGCCCTTGGAGTAGAAAATGGATTGATGTGAAAGCAAGAATCTCTTTATTCAGATTGTCCTGGTGGCCTTTAGTTCCAATCCAAAAAGCCCCGAGGTGTTATCTTTTGTTTGGACAGTTCAGATACTTCGCAGCCCGTTACTTCAGATGTGCTCACACATGGGAAAGCACTTTGTAATCAATTCCAATTAGGGGACCACACTGGGAGGCCCAGCTTCCCAGACCCTCTCCACATCAGGGGGTACATCGCTACATGTGTGGACGGTACAAATTGCTCAGGCATCCGGTCTATTCTCCTGTCAGGATTACGGTATAAAATTTAGACCCCGATGTGCCAAAGGCAGTTCTTACCACTCACTCATTTGTCTTTTCTTACCTTCCCTGCACGAGTGAGTGGATTGCGGGGATCTGCGGTTAGCGTTCGATGGTCCTGGCATAACTTCATCATGTGCACAGCCTGTCACCTTCCTCATTCAGCCGAGTTCTCCATCGTCCTCTGTGTAAGCGCGTGAGGTGCAGGGTGTTTCTGTAACATTTCTGCTTCTTGGCAGGTGCTTTAGGGCTTTCTTTGCTGGTGTCAGTGTCCAGGTCTCCTTTCCTCCCTTTACTGATTTGCTTTAGGCTTGGCTTGAGCCCAGGTCTGTCCATTCCAAAGCCAGAGTGCTTTTAATTACACCTCATGGCCTGGATCCAAAGTTTAGACTTCAGGTTTTACTTGCCAGTTGGTAAACAACACTTACAAGAGAAGTTGCTATTTGACTATTTTGGGAAAGTAAGTGCTTTCCTTTTAATTCTCTCTTCTGAATTTTGTAGAGCAGTAAGGGCACAGCACCATTATAGAGTTTCATATGGTAATGGATTTTGAACAAAACCTTTATTTATCCAGCTGGCATTACAAGTAAAATGTAATTAAATTCAATTTTAATTACTTTTTATTTTAAATGTAATTAAAATTAAAATGTACTCTTTCTCCAAATTCATTACGTTTCCTATGTGACCATTATAGAGACCAGACCAGTCATAATGTCTTAATGGAGAGAGGAATCAATTTAGTGGGTTGTTACCAAGAGCAGGTCAAGGCAGGCTCTTGGTAATGGATTAGTAAACAGTTCCAGTGGACAGAGCTGGTTCAGCTCACAGTCCTAGAGGCCCCATTGTGTGCCCAGCGTCTCCTCTCACCACTGTGGCACAGACCTAGCCAGGTGAGTTAGAGGAGGTGGGAGCGTGGCCCCTGACTTGAGGGACCCTAAGCAGGGTGACCACCACGGTGTTTAAAGAAGGATTAACAGCACAGCTTGATGCCTTTATTCAGGTTTTTTTTTTTTAACATCTTTATTGGAGTATAATTGCTTTACAGTGGTGTGTTAGTTTCTGCTTTATAACAAAGTGAATCAGTTATACATATACATATGTTCCCATATCTCTTCCCTCTTGCATCTCCCTCCCTCCCACCCTCCCTATCCCACCCCTCTAGGTGGTCACAAGGCACCGAGCTGATCTCCCTGTGCTATGCGGCTGCTTCCCACTAGCTATTTATTTTACGTTTGGTAGTGTATATATGTCAGGTTTATCTAAAGGTCTCTACTCTTCCAAAGGCAACGTCCAGCTGTGAGATGAGACTGCTGGTCAGAAAACTTGGGCTATAATCTGACTCTGCCCGTTAACCCTCATCTTTGTTGTCTTTGGTTTTCACATCACACATGAAGGGCTGGGACAAGAGGGGTTTTGTTATCTGATTCATTCAGTACCAGTTGAGTCCATTTTAAGGAAGAATGTAGCATTATTGTGGCTACCTGAAGTAGTAGCTTTTAAAAAAATGAGTAGGGAGTTGTCCTCATTTCACAAAGCAATGCAGCATGCTAACAATTGCATTTTTTCTCACATGGTAGACTAAGTAGGGACACCATTGCAATTTGTAGAAAACAGAAAAGCAACAGTGACACAAGATGTAAATTTGTCTCCAAATGATCTAGAAAATCGAGTCTCCTACAAAGTATTGGATATCATGCATTTATTTCTCATTTCTCATCAAAGGTAACTAATATCGGCAGATGCTACCCTGAACTTATTTCAGGAGAAATAAAGAGTTGCAGAAGTATGGGTGTTGGTTCTTCAGAGATATAAAATTTCCCTAGGATGTCTCCTTCAACTCTCCCCATCCCCCCAAAGGTAGTGCTAGAATGCCACTTCTCCTGGAAACTTCTAGCCTTTTCTTTAGTATTTGGTAAGGCTAAAATGTTTCCTTTTTTTCCTGATTCTAAACTTTTTCATCTGTGAACATACTCTGCCCTAATTGCTCCTCATTTTGTTGTGCTTTTTCACTCAGTTTTTTCCTTGCATGTTGAAAGTGCAGCCACAAGGCCGAGCTGAGTTTCTCCCGTGTGCCCTGTCTATGGACCAGCAGGAGAAGCGGCAGCCCAGAGTCGGGAGGACCTGTGGTTTCCTTCCAGCTCCGCCACTGTATCTTCCCTGGGGCCCTGAGCTGGTTACTCAGTCTCTCTGGGCGCTCATTTCCCCCTCTAAAAAAGAGAACAATCATCCCTGTTTTACCTCACCTAAGGAAGTGGTGAGAATTAAAGGTGACGTTGGATTAAGAAGCATGAAGGACGTAAAGTACAGCATAGGTGCCTATGACTATACCCCTTCCAGCTGAGGCCAGGAGAGATATGCACTTCCTCTCCCTCCAACCAGCCTGGAAGCTCCGTCCAGACAGGGATCTTTGTATCTCCTTTCACCGGCTCCGCAATGCTGAGTACATGGTAGAGGCCCAGTAATAGTTGTTGAGTTTATATTTTAATGTTGCTGTTGTTCATTCTCTCCAGGAAGTCATTTCCTAGCCTTTAAAGTTTCCAAAGTCAGCCAAGACAGAGAATACAACCACTAGTGGACCAGAAATCAGGGCTGTGTGTAGAGAGAATCTGAGTAAAGGAAGTGTTTTCACTAGGTGTCCACACCCTTCTTAAGGGTGTCCTGCCGGACAACCTTACGTGTCAGTCACACAATTCCAAGGTGTCTGCGTATTTCAGGACTGTAGAGCTTTTTTTAAAAAAATTTTTTTAATTGAAGTATAGTTGATGTACAATATTTTATAAGTTACAGGTGTACAATATAGTGAGTCACAAGTTTTAAAGGCTATACTCTATAGCTAGTATAAAATATTGGCTATATGCCCCATGTTGTACAATATATCCTTATAGCATATTTTATACACAGTAGTTTGTACCTCTTAGCCCCTTACCCCTATATTGCCCCCCCTCCTTCCCTCTCCCCACTGGTAACTACTGGGGTATTCTCTATATCTGTGAGTCTGCTTCTTTTGTGTTGTATTCATTAGTTGTTGTATTTTTTAGTTTCCACATATAAGTGATATCATACAGTATTTGTCTTTCTCTGTCTGACTTATTTCACTTAGTCTAATACCCTCCAAGTCCATCCATGTTGCTACAAATGGCAAAATTTCATTCTTTTTTATGGCTAATATTCCATTGTATATATGTGTGTGTGTGTGTGTATATCTCACATCTTCTTTATCCATTCATCTGTTGATGGACATTAAGTTGCTTCCATATCTTGGCAATTGCAAATAATGCCGCTATGAACATTGGGGTGCGTGTATATTTTTGAATTAGCGTTTCTGCTTGTGTCCTCTGTGCACAGCCAGGGAGGGACTTGGAGGCTGGCTATAAACAGCTCAGATCTACACTCGAGTCTCCGTGGAAGGTCTCGTTTGTTTAATCTATAGCAATTTTGATTTTCCTGAGTTGTCTTATTGATCAACTAATTCTGAAAAAATACTCTGTCCACTTGTTTGTGGGATTTTACAGACCACGGAATGGCACTGATAAAGGAGCCTGCAGCTGTGTCCGCAGGTTACGACTTGCTTCATCAGACAAGGGGTACCATCTGAATGACAAATGGCTGAGAATGAAACCGTCATTTATTTTTCTTAATTGTAGGCTAGAGGGAATTAGCCTACATGTTTTAAAAGTGTAAGGTCAGACAGAAATGGCCTACTTACATAAAAATCTTCTTCCCAAAGGAGTTTATGGAGGGAGTATTGTTACTCCCTTTTCAGTTTTCTCACCTCCTTCATTCATTTACTAATAAGAACTGAGCCCAAGCGTGTGCCAAACACTGGGGTAGATGTGAGCATGAGCAAAATCCAGACATTGACGGAGTCGGGGTAGCAGGCCTTACGTCTCCAGCAGAGTGGTCTCCAAAAATCCCACAAGTGCCACAAAAGGGGGAGCTAGCCACTGTCCCATCCACCACATCCAGTAGGAACCAGCCCAGGCTCCACCTGCTCCAGAACGTCAGGTTACCTTCTTTCCCTGGAAGGTCAGAAGTGATAGCAAGAAAGCAGAGGGGAGGTTGTGGAGAGAGAAGAAGGGGCCTCCCATGTGGGCTTCTAGGCTTGAGGCAGGCCAGGCAGAGACAGGAGGGAAATGGCTTATTCTGGACTGAAATGGAACTTCGATTAATATATTGGATTGGACATTTTGATTGAAGAGATTGTTCTTGTAAGTAAAGCTTCTGGATGACTTTAGTGCCTGCCCTAAAGGGTGGAGAAGGATGGCCTACAGAGCGATTTAATGAGATCTATGAAAAATAGTACCACCGCCTGATTATTTCATTATTGTTCATGGTACAGGAAGTGTAGGTCGCCTTGGCAAGAGTAATTTCACAGACTTTATCAAAATAACTCAACTCTTATGTTTCTAACTCACTTCAGTCCTCTTACCTTCATTGTATGATGGATCCAGAGCATATTTAGCTGCTGATGAAGAGCTCCTTAGTTTATATGCTTTTTTGCATTTTACTGAGATATTACATACTTCAAATAAAGGGCACTGAACATGGGTATAACTCAATGACTTTTTACCTATGAACACACCTGTACAACTCCCACCCTGAGCAAGAAATGGAACATTTCTGGCACTGGAGAGGCCCCTCCCAGTCAAATGTCCCTCTTCCTGGGCATTGCTCAGTTTTCTGTTACTTTTACTATTGTTCTTACTGATATTATATACTTGTTATATATCAGGATTAAGCCCTTTATCTGCCAATTACATTCATTTCCCCCAGTTTGTTCTTTTTAAAAAAAAAATTGTATAGTTGATTTACAATGTTGTGTTAATTTCTGCTGTACAGCAAAGTGATTCAGTTATACGTATATTGAGTTGGCCATAAAGTTCATTTGGGTTTTTCTGTAACTTTTTGGCCAACCCAATATATACATTCTTTTTTATGTTCTTTTCCATTATGGTTTATCACAGGATATTAAATATAGTTCCCTGTGCTATACAGTAGGACCTTGTTGTTTACCCATTCTATATATAATAGTTTGCATCTGCTAACCCCAAATTCCCAATCCATTCCTCTCCCACCTCCCCTCCCTCTTGGCAACCACAAATTTGTTCTCTATGTCTGTGAATCTGTTTCTGTTTTGTAGATAGGTTCATTTGTGTCACATTTTAGATTCCACGTATAAATGATAACATATGGCATTTGTCTTTCTCTTTCTGACTTACTTCACTTAGTATGATAATCTCTAGGTTCATCCATGTTGCTGCAAATGGCATTATTTCATTCTTTTTTATGGCTGAGTAATATTCCGTTGTGTGTGTGTGTGTGTGTGTGTGTGTGTGTATACATATATATATATATATACCACATCTTCTTCATTCATAAATGTCCATCATAAATGTTGATGGACATTTAGGTTGCTTCCATGTCTTGGCTATTATGAATAGTGCTTCTATTAACATAGGGATGCATGTATCATTTAGAATTATAATTTTGTCCAGGTATATGCCCAGGAGTGGGATTGCTGGATCATTCGGCAACTCTATTTTTAGTTTTTTGAGGAACCTCCATACTGTTTTCCACAGTGGCTGTACCAACTTACATTCCCACTAACAGTGTAGGAGGGTTCCCTTTTCTCCCTCTCCAGCATTTGTTATTTGTAGACTTTTCAATGATAACCATTCTGACAGGTGTGAGGTGGTACCTCATTGTAGTTTTGACTTGCATTTCTCTAATAATTAGTGATTTTGAGCATCTTTTCATGTGCCTATTGACCATCTGTATGTCTTCTTTGGAGAAATGTCTATTTAGGTCTTCTACCAGTTTTTCAATTGGGTTGTTTTTTTGTTGTTGAGTTGTATGAGCTGTTTGCATATTTTGGAAATTAAGCCCTTGTCAGTCACATCATTTGCAAATATTTTCTACCAGTCTGTAGGTTGTCTTTTCCTTTTGCTTATGGTTTCCTTTACTGTGCAAAATCTTGTAAGTTTGATTAGGTCCCATTTGTTTATTTTTGCTTTTATTTCTATTACCTCCCCCAGTTTGTTCTTTTACTTTTAACATTGTGTATGATACTTTTAAAATTTATATTCATAAGGGTGTAAGTATGTATACATTTATAAGAGGGTTTTATATATACTTTATCATAGAAATATATATACACATATACACATACTCACACAGACCCTATTAGTCTTTTAATTAAAAAATATATTCTATAATGCTATTTGTGTGCTACTGTATATTAGCTGCATGGTAGGGTATAAAAATAGGTCAACTGAAAAGGAAGCAGTTATGAGGTGACAGTTGTCACTTTATAGTCATTCTTACTTGTATCCTTTACAAACTAGATTAACTACCATACGTGTATCAAGGAAAGGACAAAGAAAGAACAAACCTAGTAAATTTTTATCATCTGCAACTGATTGTCAGAGTGAGAGAGTGCTTAGGGAAAACAACAGCTTTCAAAAATTCTAATATGAAGCCTATTGTATTTGAGTAGCCCAAAATAATCTTTTAAATGGAAAATAAATATTATTATATAACCTGAAAAAATATATTCTATAACACTTTCTGAACACAATTAACAAATAAATGTAGTTTGGGGTATAAGACAGGAATTAGCAGCCCTCACAGCCCCACTCCGTAGTCACTCAGAGCAGCAGAGGTGAAAGTTCTTATACGCCTCCAAAAATCCTAGTAGGAGCTGAACCCAGGCCGTCTGTCCATGTTCCGTGGATCCCGAGCAGAGGGGCCTTCAGGATCTTGTTGGAAAAGCAGGACGATGTGGGTAAGAGCACAGGCTTCAGAGTCAAAGTTGCCTGGATTGAAACCCTGCCTTATCATGTGTCAGCTGTGTGCCTGAGCAAACTGTTTCGCTCCCCCAGGCCTCCATTTCTTCTTCTATGAAGTGGGGATGGTACTACTTACTCCTCCTTGTGACTGTGAGGGGTTACGGAAGGTAACTCCTGTTAGAGTAACTGTTCTAGATGGATCCTCAGAACACTGCGGATGGCTGCTCTCGGTAGAGCCCTGTGAGGGTGCATCTGGGCTGAACCCAGGCTTTCAGACAAAATGCCATTACCCCTATTTGACCAGTGAAGCCGTTAGGTCTCAGGGAGTTTCGATCAGCACTGCCCAGTGAACTTTCTATAGCGGTGGAAATGTTCTACGTGCATAGCATCCAGAATAGTAGCCTCTGGCCCTGTGTGACTAGTGGCTACAGAATAACAAACACAGTTCCAGGCCACTCAGAAGTTCAGCAGTGAGCCAGACCCAGCTCTGACGTCTGGCTCAGAATTCTTTCCACGCTCCCCTGCAGTGCCCCCTTCCTTGGAAGCAGGAACCTGATGGGTGGTCCCCGCTATGGCCCCAGTGAGCCTGCTGAAGGGGGACACACCCATACTGGGCTTATGTAGACAAAAGCAAAACCTTTATGTAACATTGGTGTTGGGGTTATAAATCTGACAGAGGAGATGATGGCTTTTTCCCAGTAAGGAAGCACAATGAGCATCCTTAGGTTTGGTTTGGGCCTGCAGCCCCAGGCCAGCGGTACAGTGGGAACATGCCCTGTTGACTTACTGAGGCAGAAAAGTGGGTGCTGCTGTGATGGCCAGTGCTTAGTGTGTTCAAAGACCTCAGGGATCAGGGTGTCCTAAAATGGGAGTTTATCATTTCATCTCTTCTGTTTCTTATTTTGACAGATGACAGGGGGCCCTTTAAAATTTTTTAATTTGTTGACGTTGCTTAGTAAAACGCAAAATCCAGCCTCAGATTAAAGCACTAAGTTCAGATTTATCCTTTGCTGCAAATCTGAAACGGAGGTTGGACCAGGACAAGCACAGTACAGACTTTTGTTGTGGGCGGGAGAATGAAATGCATAAAAAAGAACCAGCTACTGAACAGGCAGCTCCCATCGCCTCGACGGACAGCTCTCCGCCTGCTTCCGGCCCTGTCCTCTCCTCGGGCTCAGCCCCCTCCTTGTCTATACCCGCTCCTACGAGTCTGCCGTGGAGGACTTGCCCTGTCCGCATGCACTGCCCAGTGTCTGCTCCTGGGCCGCCTTCTTTCCACTCACAAGGCAGCCTTCAGAGTAGGGTTGCCTGATCTTGGAGCTTTCTCAGGAGAAAGAGTGCTTCCCTGTCCACAGTGCTCTCTGCCACACGTGGGTGCTTCCTGACCTCACTCTCCTGAAGATGCCCAGGACTTTACAAACGCCCCGTTCCCGAATCCTCACCACAGCTGGATGAGATTTCCCCGTGTCCACTCCCAGGGGAGATGTACCCCTGGCACAAGCTGGGAGGAGGGGTGATGGGATTCCAGGCAAATGATCTCTGAGCCAGCCTGAGGTTTGAGATTGTCTTAGTTACAATATGGGACCTACCATCTTTTACGGGAAATTGAAAACCTAATCCCCCACCTAGAAGGCAGTTTCCTCTCCGACGATGCATTCTGAATGACAGACTCCCAGTGTTTTCAAAACATTCTTTAACAATACTGTATTGTTAAGCAGTTTTCAAATACTAAGTCCTTTACTCCTTACTCCAGCCTTTTGAGAGAGGGAATGTATAATCCCAGCTTTGTAGATGGGGAAATTGAAGGCTGGAGATGAAACAGTTTGCCCAAGATGATGCAGGTGGCAAGTGGCAGAACCAGGTTTCGCACCCGGGCTGCTGGCTGCCCAGCTCAGGCTCCTAACCAACCATCTCACAGCCTCCCCATCTCGCCGGCCAACGCTTGGGATGCAGACCACTCAAAAGTGTAAAGTAAAAAGCCACTTCTGACTCAAAACAGTGAGCGTATTATATGTTAGCACTGACACTGCTTCCTCTAAGTCTTCTCTTAGAAAAGTTACTTTCGTCCTAGACTCTGTGTCACTTAGACAAAGGATTTGTATTTGCTAAAGGTTGACGTGGCGCAGAGCCCTTTCTCCCTTCCAGAAACCACTGCAGTGCCTCCTGCATTTGGACAGTGATAGCAGGCTCCTGTGTACCAGTCTCCGCCGGTCACTGGCCAGGGCAGGAGTTGGGGCTGGTGCTGTCCACGGTCACAGGTCAGAAAACCCCCGCTATTCTCCAGGCCTCGGGACCCCAGACCCCACTATCCCAGGTGGATCGGGATGCAGCCCCACCGCTCAGGGGCCCCTAAGTACAAGGAGGCTTCTGGGCCTTCCCTTGCCAGTGGGTTCTGGGCGGGGGGGGGAGGGGGGTGCCGGGAACAAGAAGAGAGAATTCAGTCACAATGTGACATGCTGGCAGCTATGAAAAATTTATTTTTAATGATAAATTAGTCACCTACTGCTTCAACCTTGCAAATGCTTTTATAAAAATCACCAAATGGGAATATAATCTGTGGGCCACATACCTTTTATATTAGTCTCGTCCTTATTAATTGGTCCCCATTTGCTACTAGCTGGCCACACCGCCACCGTTGACCTCTGAATGCCTAAGCTATGAAATCTCAAACATCCACCAGGTACAAACCAGCGTTAGTTCACAAGCTCAGACTTCCCACGAAGGCAGCCAAAATGAAATAGGGAATGCTCTCTTTAGTTTAATTAGGACAGCAACCTAAAGTCCTTTTGGCTCCTCCTGATTTCCTGGACACATAGGCTGGTGCTTATTTTCACCTGTGTAGTATTTGATCCTGCTGGGTTTTGTTGTTGTTGTTTTTGACATTGTTCTCTCCTCCCCTCAGAATAGCATCACATTTCACTTTAATTTCTGGGTCAAAAAGGACTCACGTGAGCAGAGAAATCTGGAAACCTGAATTCTAGTCTGGATTCCAGTATGTGCTGACTGTAAATTTGTAAAATTGGCCTAATGATCTGTATGGGGTTCTTCTGCAGAAAAGAATGATTTGTCAAATTGCTCTAGAAAATATAAAATATAAGAAGCTATTATCTGATAAATATGGGTTCTCTTTATTTTTTTTTTAAATCTTGAAGACAGACCCTAACTCTTTTTCTCTGGTCCAAGCAAACAACCAAGTAAGAAGATCCTAGTTCCTTGAACTGCTTACCAGAGCTTTTTCTTATCTTTTATGCATCCCTATTGTTATCCTTTAAACTCTCCTTAAGCTTTCCATGCTTGTCTTTTAAAAAATGCTTGGCAAGACATTTACAACAGGATTTATTCAAGTCAGTGTGAAATAGAATTAAGAGTTTAAGAAACCCGTGTCTTAAATGGAACTTACTTTCAGTTTCCATTAGTTGCTGAGACAGAAATTTAGTTTTCCCTTTAGAACTAATGGGATTCTTTAACCTTTTGTGGATGGAGTTTATTGACAGAGAAAATGCGGAGAAGCACACATGGGATTTTATGTACTTTGATAGCTTCTTATCTCTGCTGTAAGAGTTTTCTGATGAAAGTGCCATAGGGGGGTCCTCATTTTTCCCAGTGTACATTCTGCATGCTCATAATCACTCTTGGACCTTGGAAGCATTTCTGGAGACCATGGCGTGCAGTTGAGTCCTCAGGACTAGCAACCCTCCATCACTTTAAGTCACCTTAGGACTCTGCTCCATTAAGGAGCCCGCTTAACGTTGGTACATCAAATTGTTCATTCAGGTCCAAGGTGTTGTCTCACCTGCTGCCATTTCCTTTGTGTTTCTCTCCACTCTGCTCCCAGTCTGTCACCAACCTATGTTTCATCTCCTGGTGTAAAGTTTCTCTCTGGATGGATGTCAAAGGTTCTAATTCTACCACATTCCTATGACTCTGAGTCTCTTCTCTGTGGGGAAAACCTACCAGCTGTTTATCAGTTTTTTCCCCTCTCATGAATCCAGGAAGGGAGAACAAAGCATAGCTTAGAGAACACATTCTAGCATTTTCCTAAGGCTCTTATTCGAGTTAAATTTTCTTGGCATGTGGCTTTAATTAACTAAGAAGGTTACAAAATCAGGCTTAAAACCAGGCCCTTCATGGACATATATACACTACCAAATGTAAAATCGATAGCTAGTGGGAAGCAGCCACATAGCACAGGGAGATCAGCTCCGTGCTTTGTGACCACCTAGAGGGGTGGGATAAGGGAGGGTGGGAGGGAGACGCAAGAGGGAGGATATATGGGGATATATGTATATGTATAGCTGATTCACTCTGTTATGAAGCAGAAACTAACACACCGTTGTAAAGCAATTATATTCCAATAAAGACGTTAAAAAAACAAACAAACAAAAAAACCCAGGCCCTTCCAAACTTTTCTTTCTCCCTCCAATCCTTGCCATTATCTTGAAAGCTACAATCCATATCAATTAACCACCTATCTAGAAACCAATGGAAAACACAGCATGTGGAAAAATTCTCTTTTTTTCTGATAAATGCTTTTTAAACAGACTGATTCTCTTTTGAACTTTAAAGATGTAAGCTTGGGAGCTATCTGATTTCAAGGTTGTAGGGCAATATTTAAAATTCTTATACACACAGCTCTTCAGGTCCAGAGGCTGAATTTTAGCAAGTCATTCACATGCAGAGTCATTTGTTAGAAAATGATCAAACAAATGATTTTCTGCATGGCTTTTTCCTTCTCGCTGAGTTGGTGTCATTCCTTGCCATTTGCCTCTTCCCAGTTATTTTTGTTCTGACATAGCTTCCACACTTTGCATTGTGCCTTCTCCTCGCGTAGCCTCCCACTTCACATCTGCTAAACTAATTTCCCAAACTGCCAGTTTAAGAAGAATTAGGTAGCTTATTACCACTTGTCTCGAAGTTAAGAACCCTTCCCAGGAACTTTTATCCATTCATCCAACAAATATTTGAAGGCCCACCAGGAGCACCCATGCTTACCAAATTTGGGGTTCAATTATATCTGGATTTTACTACCTTTTCCTGGTACATAATAAGCTCCTACATGACAGTCAGGCACACATTTCCTATCTTTCCTGTCCCTCTTTGAAGATTCTAAATCTTATGAGTAATTAAAAACTAGTAAGTGTTGAACAGGTATTGGAAAGTTTAGAATTACTATGGTATTGCTTTGTAGGGTTTCCTTCCAAACTTAATGCCCTTCCTTAAAATTTTCAGTTAGGCTGTTTTTTGTTTGTTTTTTTTTTAAACGATTTTTTTTGATGTGGACCATATTTTTTGAAAGTCTTTATTGATTTTGTTACAATATTGCTTCTGTTTTATGTTTTGGTTTTTTTGGCCACAAGGCATGTGGGATCTTATCTCCCCCACCAGGGATTGAACCCGCACCCCCTGCATTGGAAGGCAAAGTCTTAACCTCTGGACCGCCAGGGAAGTCCCAGGCTGTTCTTTTTATAGTGCAGACAAAACCAAATTTTATAGTGGTTAAAATATTTCTGTAGTTTGGTGATGAGAAATGCTGGAAAACTCTACCGTTCACTTTTCCAGTGAGAAACCCCAATTCAGAGTCAAGGTTGCCCAGAGGTGGTGAGAAGGCAGGCAAACCAGGGTGGTGGCAGGTAGACAAGGCCAGGCAGGTAATGGGCAGGGTCCCCCATACCAGCTTTCAGCCAGTACAATCCCCCCTGGGATCAGGTGTCAACATTAAAGTTCTAAAGGAAGTTTCCCCTCCCCAGAAGAGCTGAAAACCACACTGTTTTATAGGCTTGTTATTATTATTATTTTTTTAAAATTGAAGGCAAGCTTTTTTTTTTTAATTTAATTAATTTATTTATTTATGGCTATGTTGGGTCCTCGTTTCTGTGCGAGGGCTTTCTCTAGTTGTGGCAAGCGGGGGCCACTCTTCATCGCGGTGCGCGGGCCTCTCACTACCGCGGCCTGTCTTGTTGCGGAGCACAGGCTCCAGACGCGCAGGCTCAGTAACTGTGGCTCACGGGCCCAGCTGCTCCGCGGCACATGGGATCTTCCCAGACCAGGGCTCGAACCCGTGTCCCCTGCATTGGCAGGCAGACTCTCAACCACTGCGCCACCAGGGGAGCTCGAGGCTTGTTATTTTTAGGTTCATTAACATCCAGGGGAGATCGTAGATTTGTGTAGATTTGGGAAGATTGGTCAGCATCTTTGCCTTAGTTTCCCATTTGACAAAATGGCCCGGATCTAACCTAAATCTACACCACAATTTCAATTAAAATTTTCATCTTCTGTAGTCAAGAAGGCAGGAAACAGAAGGCTGCTTTTCCTTTTCTTGAAAATCATTAAGTCAAACCTTAGACTCTTATTTTTGAGCCTAACACATCCTAAGCCCCTTCTTAATGAGTCTTTCAGTTTAGGTATTAAAATTTATGGGGTTTTACTCCACTCTGCAGTATTTCCACTTTCCTTTTAAAAACTCTGGCCACTGTTAGGAATACACTGTACTGATTACAGTGAGAAAATTACTCTCATAATTCTCTTTACCCTCAAACTGTGTTTATTGAATCAGCCTTTCCCAATGTCCTAGAGTTCCCTTGGCCATATGTAGTATATTATAATTATTACCCTGCTCTCCTGAAAGAATGAAGGTAATTTCCAAGGTGTCTAAACTATCAACAGGGGTTAGTTTTAAAGTGCTAGAGAATCTGATTTATTGCCTCACAGATGATTTTTCTGTTCTATAGTCTAGTCTTATTCATACAAACCTCAGTCTCAAGATCTGTGTCTCAAATGGTTGTTAGTATAGGTGGGAGATAGTTCCAGGCTCAGCACGGTAACCAGCTACTGTTCGGATGTGTCTTTCAGCCCAAGCCACCAGTGCTTCTTCACTGATAACCACTGTTTCTGGAGAGTCCTTACGTAGCAGTTAAAAACTCAGGCTTCAGCTGACACTGCCCAGGTTTGTGTCCTGGGTCTGCCACTTGCTACCTGTGCGACTTTGGACAAGATACTTAGATTCTCTGTACTTTGGCTCCCTCATATGTGAAATGGGAATAATAATGATTGTAACTGTGTTGCTATTGAGGGTTGAATTAGATAATAGGGTGGTTAGAATATCATCTAGCCTGTGGCAAACTCTCACTAAGTCTCAGTTATGATAATTACCTCAGGAGTTGTTCACTAACCTAGAGAAAATATTGACTCTCCTAATCATTTTTGAATGTGTTTGAGTAGAGTCTATAAAATCTTGGTAAAATATCCTTATGTCCCAATAGCTTACCTCTCCAGGAGGATTCTCGCATCATCGGTTGGTAACTTTTTGTTCCTAAGCGTTTGCTGTGTGCCACATTCCACTCTTGGACACTCTGCTTAAGCTGTCACCTCTTTACAGGGGGTTTCCAGACCTGCCCCTCTCCTAAGACTCAGTCAGGCACCAGAGTCTCACCTGCTTTTAGATGCTCCCCTCTTTTTTTTTTTTTTTTTTTAATAAATTTATTTTTGGCTGCGTTGGGTATTCGTTGCTGCACGCGGGCTTTCTCTAGTTGTGGTGAGCGGGGGCTACTCTTTGTTGCGGTGCACAGGCTTCTTATTGTGGTGGCTTCTCTTGTTGAGGAGCACGGGCTCTAGGCGCACGGGCTTCAGTAGTTGTGGCATGCAGTCTCAGTAGTTGTGGCTCGCAGGCTCTAGAGCGCAGGCTCAGTAGTTGTGGCGCACAGGCTTAGTTGCTCCGTGGCATGTGGGATCTTCCCGGACCAGGGATCGAACCCGTGTCCCCTGCATTGGCAGGTGGATTCTTAACCATTGTGCCACCAGGGAAGCCCGGGATGCCCCCCTCTTAAAGCCCCTCTCCCTGGATTTCATTAGTTAGTATCTCCTCCATTCGCCCAGCCTTCTGTTGGCTGTTCTGTGTCTCCCCCAGAGCCCTAGGTATTGAGGTGCTCAGTAATTGCTGAAAGAACACGAGCTATAGTCTCCTATTTAGAGACTGAAATGTAAAAGTCTCACATTTTCTGGGCTCTGCCTCTGAAAACAGGGTGGTTTCTTTTTTCCAGTCTTCAGCCTCCTCAGCCCTGCTTGATGAATTGGAAAACGAAAACTAACCTAAGTAAGCTGTTGCTGGGATAACTGCAGGCCCTCTTGGGTGCCGCGGGGTTCACTCATCTTACCCCGAAGCTCCCTGGCTCCGGCCCGGCTCGCTCTACACCGCCCGCGGGTCCGGGAAAGGCGCTGCGGACTCCCGACGAGCCAGGCGACCCAGGAGCGCCACCTTGTGGGCACCTTGCTTGCTGACTTTGCCAAGGAGCCGGTGTTCCTCCACCACCCAGTATTCTGGTTTCCCATTTCAGGACCTGGGGAAATGTAGCCAAAAATGAGATTCTAGATAATTACAAAATGGCGGTCAGGCAGACGTATTGTGAATAATCTACCTCTGGGTTTAAATAGGGCAAGTGCCTTTTAGCTAATTGAGATTTCTTTTCATTGAGTAGTAGGTACTATGTTTTTAACAGGGATTTTTGAACGGCCAATTCTGGATTTTACATGCACTGGTGAAAAAAGAAAAATTTACGTTCTAAGTTGTACATCACAGGATTCATATTGTTATCAGTTTCTGAGTTGTTTTTTGCATGAATTTTTTTTAATGGCAAAGTTTTGTTACTCAAAGTGTGACCAGTAAAACCCAGGAGCTCGTTAGAAAATTACAGTCTCGGTCCCCATTCCAGACCTGGTGCACCGGAATCTGCGGTGATTCGTGGGCACGTGACAGTTTGCGAAGCGCGGGTGGAAGTAAGGTGGAAGATCTGTGCTCTTGTCCCCGCGCGGCCGCGTCCTTGTGTGCCTCATCTCACCCCACGTGATCACATTCTGTCAGCCTCAGCCGCCTGGGTGTGAAACTGGATCTTGGTTCCCGCCTTACCTGCCCCTGGGTCGGCTGAGGAAGAGCTGAAATCATATACAGAAGGTGACTTCGAACGTGATAAAAGCCTGTGCAAGTGTAAAGGAAAATTTTGAGTGAGAATTCTTACATTTCATACTCAGCCATCATTAGCTAATCTACTTCATATTAGCTACATCCTCAGCAAAGCGAGTATTCACCTGTAACCGTTTGTTGTGCTTCAGATAGTGTCTGGGCAGATTTCACCAAGTTTGCAGAGGTCTCTCTTAGGCTAGTCTTCCCAGAGCTCAGAATAATCAAATTACATTCTGTTTTCTTTAACAAGACCTTTCACAGAATTTGCCTTCCTGGGGTCTCAGAAGCATTCCTCCTGTTGAGCCCAGGTTGGGACACAGTAGGTGCTTGGGGATGCTTGTTGATTAAACCACTAATTAGCCCTCAACAAGGTCCAAACACTGGCTTGATGTCCTTCACACTAATCCATTTATGATAATCAGATTATTTGCGTCATTGAGAGATTCAGCATAGCTACAGGACTCAATCATCTCAATAATAAATATCAATTATTCATTAAGCAAAGACTCCTGGTGGCTGAGAAATCCTTTGGTAGTGCATGAAGATTGAAGTAGGTGAGATCATTAATTGTTTATAAACATCATTCCCATTACCTTTGAAATTGGGGGGTGGGGACAAAGGAAAAGAGCGGCAGCAAGGTATTACTCTCTCCTCCTCGCATACATTTTAAAAGAAAAGCAATAACCAAGAAGCTGTTGGACAATAAGTAGGTGAAATTTTAGGAAAATATATCAGCTGAAGGTGTTGCCTGGGGCCCTAGTGGCTCCTGTTCTCGAAGAAATGGTACTGATTGTCAAACAGTGAAAGTGAAATATTGAGAAAAATGAATGACACTGTTCTCCACCAACCTGAGGCTCACAAATATTCAGTTCAAGTTAAGTTAGACTTTTGCATTGTCTACAATTTGTGGAATTATGGACTTTATGCTCCTAATTTACTAAATATAGTAAAAGTATGCTGTTTTCTTTTTATTGGATCCATTGCAATTAGCAATATTCTCTCTAATCATTTAAAAGAATTCAGAATGTCAGTGCTTCAAAATTAGTTGTCCTAAAGTTAAAATGTACTTATAATAGGTAACTTTATATAGGAGGGAAAATAAACCCTCATGCCTGCATGTACAAAGATCGTCTGTCAGAGTTAGATCTTGAAAGCAAGTCATGGCAGCATTCAATTCACCTCTGAATACCTGACAATCCCAGGATGCTGCTAGTATGCTGTTGGTATTTTATGAGAATGCATGTAATAAAAGAACTACAAGTTTACCTTTTCATTAACTTTTTACTTTGAAAATTTTCAAATCAAGAGAAAATGTCAGAATTAAACAAAGTGCATGGATACGTATCTGGAATCACTAATAGTTCACATGTTTACCACATGTGTGTTCTCCCTCCCTCTCCTTTTCTCTCTCACATTCTCTCTCTCCTCCCCTCACCCCAACAAAGAACAAGGACCTGCTCTGAAACAGCCTCGGCAAAATGATCAAATTCAGGACCATTTAACATGGATAGGATGCTCTCAACTAGTACATAGTTCTGACTCAGTTTTTGCTGGTTGTCCCAGTAATGCCCTGTGTAGCAGTTCCCCCTCGATCCCGGATCTAATCCAGGCTCACCTGTTGCATTTAGCTCTGGTTCCTTTGGTGTCCTTTAAACTGGACCAGTTTCTCAGTTTCTCTTTGTCTTTGATGACATTAACATTTTTGGAGTGTGCAGGCCAGTGCTTCCTCGCAATGCAGGTGAGAGATTATGCGGCAAAAATACTAAGTGATGATTCTTCACGGAACATTACACTAGTTGGTCCATGATGTTGGTTTGCTCCATTACTGGTGATGGCAACTCTGATCACTTGGTTCAGGTAGCATCTGTCAGATTCTTCCTTTGTAATTAATAAATAATCTCTAATGGTAGCATTGTTGGGGGGAGTACTCTGACACTATTAATTCTGTTTCCCCATAAATTTCAGCATCTATTCATGATCCTTACCTGATCAGTTATTACTGCTTTAGTCAAAAATGGTGATTTTCTAACTCTTATATTCCTTTGCATTTATTGGAAGTCCAATGTAAAGAATAGTTTTCTCTTCTGCCCTCTTTATGTATTTCTCTATTTATGTATTTGTTTGTGGGCATCAGTAGGGACTTGCAGGTGGTTTTGATTCAGGTGGTTATTACTTATTACTCTCATTAATCATTTTGGTGTTCATATGGTCCCAACTTTGCTGGGTGGGTACCCTTTCAACCTCACTCCTGTGTTTGTTTGACATGGCCCCATTGGTGTGTATCATTTATTCTTTAGCATACCTGTACTGAAGTTCTTCATTCAAGTCACTGCCCAAATGACAGATTTTATTCTTGCAAAAATCTTTTTTTTACCTATTGCTATGCCCCAGTTACTGATCTTACTCACGGACCAATGGGAAACCTGACAATTAAATCAGCCCTTATAGTACAGTAAGTTATGATAGGTTGTACCATGGGAACACCAAGGAAAAGCTCTTTATCCCACTCGGTCAACTTAAGAAGACTCCTGGGAGAAAGTGTATCACCTCCTAGAGCTGAGAGATGAATAGAAATAAACCTGGGGGGAGGCAGTGATCCAGGCTAAGGGGCACACATGTCTCTTTGAGGAATTCCTATCCCCCAGGGAGCCTAGTGGCAGGGCCCCATCCCAAACCAACTAAGTCAGAATCTCTGGAGGGGGAAGGGTCTAGGGCCCATACATTTTAATTTCCATAAATTTGTCACGAGGAATGGTGTCATGGAGCTAAACCCTTCAAAACTAAAATTTAAAAAGATCCATTTCATCTTATAGGATTTTGAACTCAACAACGAACTAAAGATGAACGTCCTAAACTTGCTAGAAGAAGTTTTGCGAGACCCAGATCTTCTCCCCCAAGAACGGAAAGCCACAGCGAATATCCTGAGGTAAAGGCAATTGTAGGTGCCTATTAATCAGACTGGTTGATTTGTGCTGTGTTCATAGAAAATAAGATCTTGTCAAACCAGAAGGATGTATATTAGACTCCTGAGGGGCAGCAGGGATTCTGTCCTCACTGGGAAAGCTGCCTCGGGAAGACTTCAGACTGGGTGACATAACTTGTGTGCAGTACAATCGCTCCTGTTTGTGTGGGCAGATGGTGGTTTACTGTAGAACCAAAAGCCTGAAGATCCTCTCCTGCAGGTCCAGCAGGCATTGCAGAGGTGTTTTTTCCTCATGTGGGTTCTAAGTGTCTATTACAAGCTCATGTTTATGAGCGGGGTTGTAGTGTTTCTGTGGGAGTCTTGTGCACCTGGCTTGTGGATATGCCGCCATAGAGCAGCTATGTGTTTTCTTCAGCTTGTTTCACTGGTCCTGGACCAATTTTACCATCAGCTTCCTAGGTGGGGATTTCCACATCAGGTAGGTTGTATAAATTTGGACCCCACACTTCAGTGTGACAAAGTCTTGTACTTCAGGTTTCCCACTAGAGGCTGCTTGTGTCTGTCATTACACCAAGCATCCAAGCAGGTAACAAACTTTCTTATAGCTTCTTGAACAGATGGGTGGATTTTTTCCAGTCCACTCTACATGAAGAGGGCAGCCATCCATGTCTCTGTGTGGACATTTCAGTTACAGCTTTCCACCTCACTATATGTCTGTCCCTGCTCGGGGTGGAAAGCCCAGCCCCTATCTGCCAGGGCCTGGTACTCCTTCACCGTTCTGATTTCTACTTCCCTCTTCATTCGCAACCTCTGGAAAGACCCCTTCCTTTCTTCTATGCTCAACTCTACTGTTGTTTCTTCGCTATCCAGAATGATTGTGTGTAGAGGGGAGTCCAATTTAGCTCAATCCACCATGCCTTTGGAGGCCCCTCCCTGATGCAGCAATGCCAGATTCTGGTCTGTACCATTTTAGCAATTGGCCTACAAGTCATTCTTAGTCCCATTAGCTCAAGATCCCATAGCCAGACCCTTCTTTGGTCTGTGGGCTATTACGGGTTGAATTGTGTCCCCCTCAAAAGTATGTTGAGGTCCTAACCCTCACTACCTGAGAATATGACCTTATGTGGAAATAGGGCTATTGCAGATGTACTTAGTTAAGGTGAGGTCATACTGGAGGCAGGCAGGCACCTAATCCAATATGAGTGGTGTCCTTATAAGAAGATGCCCGTGGGAAGACAGAGGGAGACACAGAGAGAAGACCATGTGAAGATGGAGCAGAGATTGGAGTGATGCAGCTGCAAGCCAAGGAATGCCAATAATTGGCTGGCAAACCACCAAAAGCTGGGAAAAGGCAAGGAAGGATTCCTCTACAGGTTTCAGAGAGAGCATGGCCCTGCGGACACCTTGACTTTGGACTTCAAGCCTCTAGAACTCTAAGACAATGAATTTCTGTTGTTTCAAGCCACCTAGTTTGTTGTACTTGTTTAGGACAACCCTAGGAAACTATTAAGAGCCTTGTCACTTTTTCCATCCTATGAAACATCTAAGTGAGCTTAGGGACTCAGTTACTATGTTTATTTTCAGATTTTAAAATTCTAAATACATCTTCAGATAAAGCCTGATATCGGTGGATGAGTGGTCATATCTGTGAGTGACTGCTGTTCCTCTTTTCTCCATGTGAACAGTTGATTATCCTCCTTGTATTTAAAACATTGATAATTAAAAGCTAGGTTCTGGAAGTGTGTGCCCCTAGGAACGTCTGACTAAATAGCTGGCAGGGAAATGGGGGTGGGGTGGGGCTCAGACTGGGAAAGGCTGTCAGGATTGGCCAGTTTGAGGCCCTCATGTTGCCTGTCCCGTCACAGCACCCATGCCAGATATCACCAATCAATCCTGAGTGCTTTCTTCCTGCACTCGCAGGTGAGCTCAGAACTCAGCCAATTGGCACTACTACTTCAGATGAAACTTACTTACCATCTCAGGTCTTTATTATTGATCAGGCTTAAGATGCACAAATTCTTTTTGCTGAGTAAGTGACCTGAGAATTAGAAGTGTAAGACTGATAAGGAATGGAAATTTTAGTAGATGGTACAGCCTGGGAGTGTAACACCTAGCAGAGTCTGATTCTAACTTTTGCAGGATGTCACAGGTTTAAATCTTTGCTCAGCCACTAATAGCTGTCAAGTTTCTTAATCAATCTCAACCTCATTTTCCTCGTTTATAAAGTGGAGCTATCAATACCTTCCTCATTGGGTTGTTGTGAAAATCACATGATGTAATATGTGTAAAGAGGTTAACACAATGCCTGAAACATAATTAGTACTCATATTACTGCTACAGGTGTTGTTATTATTATTATTAGAAAGCACTGACAGTAGCTCTTGGGAAAAGTAGTTTCTGCCATCAAGCCAATACAGCCCAAGTAAAACCAGGCTACATCTTTGTCAAACTCAACTTTCCTTAGGCTTCATTACCTTGTCTATAGAAAAGACATGATAATAACTTTAAAAACCTATAATGGATTATAATCTGGAAAAATATTGAATCATTATGCTGTACACCTGAAACTAACACAATATTGTAAATCAACTACACTTCAATTTAAAAAAACTAATTTAGTATTGCACAACAATATTAAATAAATAAATAAACAAGTGAATGCAATTTAAAAAATCATTCAAATATATACTTTAATCTGAGTCCAAACCACTGGACTAACAGAGAACCTCAGACCCCAGGGACTATTCATCAGAGTGAGGTCTCACAGAGGTTCTCATCTCAACACCAAGACCCAGCTCTACCCAATAGCCTATAAACTCCAGTCTTGGAAGCCTCAGGCCAAACAACCAGTAAGACAGGAACACAATCCAACTCATAAAAAAAAGAAAAAAAAGAGACAGCAAAAAAATATGTCACAGATGAAGGAACAAGATAAAAACCTACAAGACCAAATAAATGAAGAGGAAATAGGCAATCTACCTGAAAAAGAATTCAGAGTAATGATCGTAAAGATGATCCAGAATTTTGGAAATAGAATGGAAGCACGGATTGAGAAAATGCAAGAAATGTTTAACAAAGATCTAGAAGAACTAAAGAACAAACAAACAGAGATGAACAACACAATAACTGAAATGAAAAATAGACTAGAAGGAATCAATAACAGAATAACTGAGGCAGAAGAATGAATGAGTGAGCTGAAAGACAAAATGGTGGAAATAACTGCCAAGGAGCAGGATAAAGAAAAAAGAATGAAAAGAATTGAAGACAATCTCAGAGACCTCTGGGACAACACTAAACGCACCAACATTCAAATTATAGGGGTCCCAGAAGAAGAAGAGAAAAAAAAAGGGGCTGAGAAAATATTTGAAGAGATTATAGTTGAAAACTTCCCTAACATGGGAAAGGAAATAGTCACCCAAGTCCAGTAAGCAAAGAGAGTCCCATACAGGATAAACCCTAGGAATAACACACCAAGACACATATTAATCAAACTAACAAAAATTAAATTCAAAGGAAAAATATTAAAAGCAGCAAGGGAAAAACAAAAAATAACATACAAAGGAATCCCCATAAGGTTATCAGCTGATTTTTCAGTGGAAACTCTGCAGGCCAGAAGGGAGTGGCAGGATATACTTAAAGTGATGAAACAGAAAAACCTACAACCAAGATTACTCTACCCAGCAAAGATCTCATTCAGATTTGATGGAGAAGTCAAAAGCTTTTCAGACAAGCAAAAACTAAGAGAATTCAGCACCACCAAACCAGCTTTACAACAAATGCTAAAGAAACTTCTGTAAGCGGGGAACACAAGAGAAGAAAAAGACTCACAAAAACAAACGCTAAACAATTAAGAAAATGGTAATAGGAACATATATATCGATAATAACCTTGCATGTGAATGGATTAAATGCCCCAACCAAAAGACACAGACTGGCTGAATGGATACAAAAACAAGACCCACATATATGCTGTCTACAAGAGACCCACTTCAGACCTAGGGACACATACAGACTGAAAGTGAAGGGATGGAAAAAGAAATTCCATGCAAATGGAAATCAAAAGAAAGCTGGAGTAGCAATACTTGTATCAGATAAAATAGACTTTAAAATAAAGACTGCTACAAGAGATAAGGAGGGACACTACATAATGATCAAAGGATCAATCCAAAAGAAGATATAACAATTATAAATGTTTATGCACCCAGCATAGGAGCACCTAAATACCTAAGGCAAATGCTACCAACCATGAAAGGAGAAATTGACAGTAACACAATAATAGTAGGAGACTTTAACACCCCACTTACACCAATGGACAGATCATCCAAACAGAAAATAGAAAAGGAAACACAAGCTTTAAATGACACAATAAAACAGATAGATCTAATTGATATTTATAGAACATTTCCACCCAAAAGTGGCAGAATACACTTTCTTCTCAAGTGCCACGGAACATTCTCCAGGATAGATCACATATTGGGACAAATCAACCTCAGTAAATTTAAGAAAATTGAAATCCTATCAAGCATCTTTTCTGACAACAATGCTGTGGGATTGGAAATCAATTACAGGAAAAAAACTGTAAAAAACACAAATACATTGAGGCTAAACAGTGTGCTACTAAATAACCAAGAGATCACTGAGGAAATCAAGGAAGAAATAAAAAAATACAGAGAAACAAATGACAACAAAAACACAATGACCCAAAACCTATGAGATGCAGCAAAAGCAGTTCTAAGAGGGAAATTTATAGCAATTCAATCTCCCCTCAAGAAAAAAGAAAAATCTCAAATAAACAATCTAACCCTACACTTAAAACAATAGAGAAAGAAGAACAAAGAAAACCCAAAGTCAGTAGAAAGAAAGAAATCACAAAGATCAAAGCAGAAATAAATGAAATAGAAACAAAGAAAACAATACCAAAGATCAGTAGAACTAAAAGCTGGTTCTTTGAGAAGATAAACAAAATTGATAAACCCTTAGCCAGACTCATCAAGAAAAAAAGGGAGAGGATGCAAATCAATAAAATTAGAAATGAAAAAGGAGAAATCACAACTGACACTGCAGAAATACAAAGGGTTATAAGAGACTACTACAAACAACTATGTGCCAATAAAATGGACAACCATGAAGAAATGGACAAGTTCTTGGAAAGGTACAATTTTCCAAGACTGAACCAGGAAGAATTAGAAAATATAAACAGACCTATCTCAAGTAATAAAATTGAAACCGTAATTAAAAATCTTCCAACAAACAAAAGTCCAGGACCAGATGGCTTCACAGGCAAATTCTATCAAACATTTAGAGAAGAGCTAACACCCTTCCTTCTCAAACTCTTCCAAAAAATTGCAGAGGGAGAAACACTCCCAAATTCATTCTACAAAGCCACCATCACCCTGATACCAAAACCAGAAAAGATATCACAAAAAAAGAAAATTATAGACCAATATCACTGATGAACATAGATGCAAAAATCCTGAACAAAATACTAGCAAACAGAATCCAACAACACATTAAAAGGATCATACACCATGATCAAGTGGGATTTATCCCAGGGATGCAAGGATTCTTCAATATATGCAAATCAACCAATGTGATACACCACATTAACACAGTAAGGAATAAAAACCATATGATCATCTCAGTAGATGCAGAAAAAGCTTTCGACAAAATTCAACACCCATTTATGATTAAAAACTCTCCACAACGTGGGCATAGAGGGAACCTACTTCAATATAATAAAGGCCATATACGACAAACCCGCAGCCAACATCATTCTCAATGGTGAAAAACTGAAAGCATTTCCTCTAAGATCAGGAACAAGACAAGGATGTCCACTCTCGCCACTGTTATTCAACATAGTTTTGGAAGTCCTAGCCACGGCAATCAGAGAAGAAAAAGAAATAAAAGGAATACAAATTGGAAAAGAAGAAGTAAAACTGTCACTGTTTGCCAATGACATGATACTATACATAGAAAGTCCTAAAGATGCCACTGGATAACTACTAGAACTAATCAATGAATTTGGTAAGGTTGCAGGATACAAAATTAATGCACAGAAATCTCTGGCATTCCTATACACCAACAATGAAAAATCAGAAAGAGAAATTAAGGAAACACTCCCATTTACCATTGCAACAAAAAGAATAAAATACCTAGGAATAAACCAGCCTAAGGAGGTGAAATACTTGTACTCAGAAAACTATAAAACACTGATGAAAGAAATCAAAGATGACATTAAACAGATGGAGAAATATACCATGTTCTTGGATTGGAAGAATCAATATTGTGAAAATGACTATTCTACCCAAAGCAATCTACAGATTCAATGCAATCCCTATCAAGCTATCAATGGCATTCTTCACAGAATTAGAACAAAAAATCTTACAATTTGTATGGAAATACAAAAGACCCCGAACAGCCAAAGCAATCTTGAGAAAGAAAAACAGAGTTGGAGGAATCAGGCTCCCCGACTTCAAACTATACCACAAAGCTACAGTAATCAAGACAGTATGGTACTGGCACAAAAACAGAAATAGAGATCAGTGGTACAGGATAGAATGCCCAGAGATAAACCCACGCACATGTGGGCACCTAATTTACAACAAAGGAGGCAGGAACATACAATGGAGAAAAGGCAGCCTCTTCAATAAGTAGTGCTAGGAAAACTGGACAGCTACATGTAAAAGAATGAAATTAGAACACTACCTAACACCATACACAAAACTAAACTCCAAATGGATTAAAGACTTAAATGTAAGACCAGACACTATAAAACTTTTAGAGGAAAACAGGAAAAACACTCTTTGACACAAACCACAGCAAGATCTTTTTTGACCCACCTCCTAGAGTAACAGAAATAAAAACAAAAATAAACGAATGGGACTTAAACTTAAAAGCTTTTGCACGGCAAAGGAAACCATAAACAAGACAAAAAGACAACCCTCAGAATGGGAGAAAATATTTGCAAATGAAACAACAGACAAAGGATTAATCTCCAAAATATACAAACAGCTCATGGAGCTCAATATCAAAAAAGCAAACAATCCAGTTAAAAAATGGGCAGAAGACCTAAATAGACATTTCACCAAGGAAGACATACAGATGACCAAGAGGCACATGAAAAGATGCTCAGCATCACTAATTATTAGAGAAATGCAAATCAGAACTACAATGAGGTATCACCTCATGCCAGTCAGCATGGCCATTATCAAAAAAGCTAGAAACAATAAATGCTGGAAAGGGAGTGGTGAAAAGGGAACCCTCCTGCACTGTTGGTGGGAATGTAAATTGATACAACCACTATGGAAAACAGTATGGGGGTTCCTTTAAAAACTAAAAATAGAACTACCATATGACCCAGCAATCCCTCTACTGGGCATATACCCTGAGAAAACCATAATTCAAAAAGAGACATGTACCACAATGTTCATTGCAGCTCTATTTACAATAGCCAGGACATGGAAGCAACCTAAATGTCCATCAACAGATGAATGGATAAAGAAGATGTGACGCATATATACAATGGAATATTACTCAGCCATAAAAAGAAACAAAACTGAGTTATTTGTAGTGAGGTGGATGGACCTAGAGTCTGTCATACTGAGTGAAGTAAGTCACAAAGAGAAAAACAAATACTGTATGCTAACGCATATATATGGAATCAAAAAAAAATGGTACTGATAAACCTAGTTGCAGGGCAGGAATAAAGAGGTAGACAGAGAGAATGGACTGGATGACATGGGGTGGGAGGGCGAAGCTGGGGCAAAGTGAGAGTAGCATCTACATATATACACTACCAAATGTAAAATAGTTGGCTGGTGGGAAGCAGCAGCATAGTAGAGGGAGATTGGCTCGGTGCTTTGCGATGACCTAGAGAGGTAGGATAGGGAGTGTGGGAGGGAGGCTTAAGAGGGAGGAGATATGGGGACATGTGTATGCATATGGCTGATTCACTTTGTTGTGCAACAGAAACTGACACGGTATTGTGAAGCAATTATACTCCAGTAAAGATCTATTTAAAAAATAGTAAAAAAAAAAAAAAAAAAATATATATATATATATATATATACACACACACACACACACATATATATATATATATATATATACACACACACACACACTTTAAATGGATGGATTGTTTGGTATGTGAATTATATCTCAATAAAATTCTCACCAAAGAAACCCCCATAGTCATAACCCACTTACTGCTATTTTGTAAAAGAAAAAAAAGAAATAAAAAACAAAACAAAAAAGCAATTCCACTGGTGGCGTGCCCCCTAGCTGCCCACCCAGAATTCTAGTCCCTTGCAGAGTCTTCCAAGTATTCTGAAAGTCTCCAGAAATATGTGCTCAGGAACGAACCCAGTCATTTCCCTGCCTCAGCATCTTTATTCAAGCTCACCGCCCTGAGGCTACTTGAGGGAGAGACCTTTCAGTGCCAGCGCGGTTTCTGTGGAGAATGCTGCCTGGCAGTCTTGTGAAGCCACCATTTCCCTATCAAAAAGCTGAGAAAGATGCCACCTGCCCTGTCCCTGCGCCACCTGGGTCCCAGAGCCTCACTCAACCCAGAGTCTCTGTCTCTCGTGAAAACAGCTCTTTCCACATCTTACCTGGTTCCACCGTCTTTCACCGTAAGAATTCAAAAGCCACCTGCAGAGCCAAGCAGGGAATAGATGTTACACTACCCCACCTATTCTCCCATCTCTCACCATCTTTCTTCCCATGAAGCCAAAACAAAACCAAAGCCTTTCTTTAGCCCTGAACATGTCAGCTAAAGCTGACAGATACTGGTGGGGTCACCAGCCCATTAGCTGAGCAGACAGCCAGACCCTGAGTCACAGTTTGAATCAGCTGAGTCCCCGGGGCACTAACTTATCTTCCCAACAAGCCAGTGAATAGATTTGTGGAAAACAACACAAAACAAACCCTGGTACAAGAAAACAACGGATATTTGATTGAATGTCTCCTACCAAGTAATTCATTCCACTTGCACTATGTTTCAGGGTCCCTATCTCAGCACATGAGATTGTGATTATAGGAGGAATAAATCATGTATTAGTTTTTAGGGGTTTTGATAGTTTTCCATATCTGATACTTATGTTTATATGTATGAAATGTGTGTTTTTTAAAATCATGTCAGAATGATTAGGAAGTAGAGCAGGAAGTAAGACCTAGACAGAACCATCAACTGAAGGAATGTTATCATTCATGAAATCTCCTTGTGAGAAAAAGGAAATCATGGGGTATATGAGAAAGAAACAGAAATAAAAAGGATTATTTAACAACGCTGAAAATTATAAAGATTTTCCTGTTAGTTCATTTCTTAATTTTAAAACAAACAGGGAATTATTTTCAGCTGAAACCAAGAGAATTTAGTATTAAACATTTCCATGCATTTATGGACATCTGCCTTTTTTTAAAAAAAAAAGTGCCAGAGCATAGGTAACAATGGCTCCAGTAAGCCCAGCAGGAAGGAAAGTCATGCTTGAGAAAGCATGGGAAGGAAGAGGTGGTCTGGCAGGTCCCAGAAGCAACATGAGATTAAACCATTCACAAGGTGGGGAGGAGAAGAGTCTGAGGCAGGCCATGCCATGGGCCCAGGCCAGCCTGTCACAGTAGCAAGCAAGCAGCCCATTCGAGGACAGAGGCCAGTTGCTCTTGGCTCTGTTTTTAAGACTACATGATTTCTACACTTGAAGGGGAAATTTTCTAGTTATAGAATTTGCATAATCCCATTTCCTTTTAAGTTTTTTATCTGGTATTGCATTATAAGTGCATAAATATTAAATTGATCATAATGAGTGATACATGTGGGGAAAACCCAGGATTCTGGAGTATTCATCAAACTCTAAGATAGTCAGAAGACTAGAAGCAAATCCATCCTCTGTTGGAACTGGACCAGGGTTAGAGAGGCCTTCACATCTGAAGGGAACTTTTCTGAACATACCTCCCGTGGAACACAAGTTAGGATTGTGAGAGGTTAAAAAAAAAAAAAAAAAAAGTCCGGATGTTAAAGATTTAGATGCATTCAAGTCATATAACAGTGAGATATAAACATGACACATGTATTTAAACACATAATACATTAATGCAGTAAAGTGAAAGCTTTCTATGATGAATCATCCCCTCCTTACACAGTGTCACAGGAGTTACTTTATGCTGAAGAAGTTTAATTAGCATAGGTATTTTGTGGCCCTGTTTGTGAATAAAAACCTCTGCTCAAGACTTTTGTATTCCTAAAATACCACGACCCTCCAACGTTGTCTGACCAGCTGGCTTTTGAATCTATGCAGTATAGTTTTTTTTTGTAGACAACTAACATGCCATAGAATGAAAAGAAACAATGATTGACTTCTTGGATGGTCAACTGGAATGGGTTCAGTCATGAAAAGGGGACCCACAAACCTCACACAGCCCCAAGCAGCATTAGACTCCTTTTTTTGTAGAAGAAAAACTACTTTCTTCAAATTGCTTCATACAATAAACCAGGTATTCAAATGAACAGGCCAGGATAAATGTTTTGCTTGGTTTAATTGAATCAGTTTACCAGAATCAAAGGAAATCCAGGCGATTGTGTTTCTGTGAAACTTTTGCATCAAACTAAGGTACTCACTGTGGATGTTTACATGTTACAGGTCAAGAATATTTGACATGTCGGTGTTTAGGCATAGCATTTATTTTGTTCAGACCCATTAGAACTTTTACACCAAAATGACCTCTTGCTCCTACTCTTATTTGTAGTCAGGGGCTACCTCTCTTACTAGGTGGATTTTGTTCACCTCCTGGCTTGAAAATGTCTTCAAAGATAATTAGTCATAATTCAGTTTTTTACTTTCTAATCACTTTTAATTTTGGTGCAAAGTATTTTTTTTTAAACATCTTTATTGGAGTATAATTGCTTTACAATGGTGTGTTAGTTTCTGCTTTATAACAAAGTGAATCAGTTATACATATACATATGTTCCCATATCTCTTCCCTCTTGCATCTCCCTCCCTCCCACTCTCCCTATCCCACCCCTCTAGGTGGTCACAAAGCATAAAGTATTTTTTGACAGCTGGATCATCCTCATTTTTTTTTTTAATAAATTTATTTATTTATTTATTTTTAGCTGTGTTGGGTCTTCGTTTCTGTGTGAGGGCTTTCTCTAGTTGCGGCGAGCGGGGGCCCCTCTTCATCGCGGTGCGTGGGCCTCTCACTATCGCGGCCTCTCTTGTTGCGGAGCACAGGCTCCAGATGCGCAGGCTCAGTAGTTGTGGCTCACGGGCCCAGCTGCTCCGCGGCATGTGGGATCTTCCCAGACCGGGGCTCGAACCCGTGTCCCCTGCATTGGCAGGCAGATTCTCAACCACTGCGCCACCAGGGAAGCCCCATCCTCATTTATTAAACACATCTCTATATTTTTCTGAGCTATTTCCTTGAGTCACATCTACCTTAAGAATTCGACTTGCCCTATGCATCTCTTCCTTTTACTTGGCTGTTCCTGAGTTATATCCTTTATAATAAAACTGTAACTATAAGCATAAAAAAAGAAAAGAAAAAAGAATTCGACTTGCCATCACTAATGAATTCATGGGTGGGCATCAAATTCTGGAGCTGGTTCCTTAATAATAATACTGAAAATCTTTTGTAAAATGGCAATGTCACATGCCGTTTTACGGCAGAGTATACATTTCTATAGTTATTTTTAACCTTGTTGGGGGTCATGGATTCCCCAAAAGAATATGATGGAAGCAGTCTCCTCTCAGAAAAATGAACATATGAATATATGCACACATTTGCATATCATTTTTAAAAGTTTGTGGACCTCTAGAGATTATTTAGTGATACTCTAGGGTTAAGAACTTTTGTTCTAAGGGGACACTTTCAAAAGAGATAGCATTTATTTTGATTTATAGGGCAGACTCTTTTGAAGAGAGAAATGTTAGGTAACTGAATGGGGCCAGATGTATCCTGGAACATTAGGGTAAGATCGTTGAGGAGAGGAACATTTGATAGAAGCGAAATAACTTCTGGACCATTTCTTTCCAAGCTAAGAATATTGCCCAGCCTCATAAAAAGGATCTTTTCCACGGGTACACATAGTTATAAGGCCACTGATCTCTCTCCAAGAACACAGGCTACCGTAGAAAGGATGACATGCGCTTTGGGAAAGAGTCACTTTTCCCCTGTGTCTAACCCTTAAGTGTGATGTAACAGTCTTTGGAGAAGGAGTTATGTTTACTCATTTTTTCCTCACCTTAATCTGCCCTTTAGCATATGGTGACTTTTTTTTCCTCACAAATGATACGGCTAATTGCAAACAGGAAGACTGCCATTCCTGTGATCTAGAAGGATTCTGCTCCCGGGTAAACAGCCAAGAACTTTTGTTAGAGAGAAGGAAGATAGAGGAAAGGGAATTGACCTTTTCTGGTGTGTGTTCTATGCTGGACCTTTGAAGTGGTGCCTTTCGTAAGCCTGCTCATGACAAGCAAGAGCAACAGGAAAGCAAACTGGACCGAACCCTGGGCCAGTTAGTCCCATTACTTTGAGCTTTTGTTTCCTCATCTATAAAATGGAGATAATAATGCTTACTTTAAAGGGATTTTTTATGATATAGGAGAGAGTGTGTGTCAGATGGTTAGCACATGCCTGGCATGTAATGAGCATACAAGTACCCACCTCAGTTGATTTTGTATTTTCGAGGGTGATAGTTTTGTTTTTATCAACTCAGAACACAATAGAACATCACATCATTGTTGCTTTTTAAAACTAGCGTCCTCCAGCAGACAGGCTACATGGTTGGACATTGTTTAAATATTTTAATACTTTTAATATGTGATTGTGCCTTCCTTTTAGGACACTTAAAGTGTTTGGTCCAGGTGGCAAGCTATATAATCAGGTTAATTTTCCTGGACCCTGAACTTCTCTTGGACGTGAAAGCATCACTGTCACTCTGAAACCAGCACCCACCTTAACTTATGTATTCATTTATTCATTTGTCACTGATCAAAAAGAATATTTATTGCGAGCTGAATAACACCAAGTGTGGGGATACAGTACCAAATGTGTCTCAGGAAAGCCCATCTGGGAAGCAAAGGGGAAGAGTTCACCTGCTGGCTTTCTACCTGGTATTGTTTGAACTCTTGCTGCCCAGGAACTCCCCTGAGCTTCTGGTCTACCTACGCCTGCGTCTTCTGCCTCAACATCAGCAGGGAGGGGCCAGGGTAGGGGCTGGAGGATTGTGGATGGGACACTTGGGCCTGTTAGAAACCCTGACTGATAGCAACGCAAGGCACCCAGATTCGTGGCATAGATCCGCTCAGTAACACAAAGCACCAGCTTACCCTCTGCTTCACTTTCACAGTGGGTGTTTTATTTACAACGTGTATGTAACAGGTTGGCTCCTTGTTATAAGTCAGCTCTCTTGATGATCCTCCTCTGCCTTTAACATGTGTGTTTTCCTGTTTCCTTGACCCTCTGTCTTCAACTCACGTCTCCACAGCCTCACAGACCAGAACCCTCCGACTTCCACCCAGGGAAAACTGAACTGCATTTTGTCATTTCATTTCTGGTATGTCTATTTTCTTTTCATGGAGGATATTTTGACTTTTTTTTAGGGCCCTTTCACAAGATGATCAAGATGACATCCACCTAAAACTGGAGGGTATAATTCAACTGGTAAGTTCAGCCGTGGTCTTATCCTGCACAAATATATGTAAGACTTACCTCTCAAAGGCAAGCACTGTGCCCATAACTGGACTGTATATTCTGTCGCTGCAACTGTGTGAGAAGAACCAGATTTGGCTTGGGGTTTAGCAGTTGGTCCATGATGTTAACGCCGGCTGATATTTCTGAGCTTTCTGCCCTTTTCTTCATAGCTGGAATCTAGGGTGGACTTTGTACTCCAAGCAGCTGCAGTGAGCTGGCCGGCAACTTGCTTCCAGGTGTGTTTCATTCCCTGCCCTCATCTCTTGCAGACGGACTGTCCAAAGGCCGAGTGCTTTGAGACCTTGTCGGCCATGGAGCTGGCTGAGCAGATCACCCTCCTGGACCACATCGTTTTCAGAAGCATTCCCTACGAGTGAGTGTGCCCTCACAGCAGCAGGTCCCTGCAGGCAGGGCCGGCTGCCTTACATCTGACACTGCTCCTCAGCAGATGTGTGTGCGCAGAGCTGTGGCTCTTAATCTTATGTTGGTTTGGTCCCACTTGAATGTCTTTTGGTTCCACTTTATATTGGAAATATTTATATGGAAATATTGGGAACTCTCAGGATGGTCACTCTTGTGTTTCTGTATGTAGTACAGTTACCATAGAATGCGAAGTTCTCTGTCCTCTCACATCTTTGTGTTATAGAAACCTCAATACAGTATAACAGTGGTTCTCAAACTTCATGGTGCCTAAAATCATTTGGGAAACCTGTTAAAAATGTATATCCCTAGGTACCGCCCCCTGCCCACCCCCCCGCCAGAGATCCTGATTCCAGTAGGTTTGAGGCCCAGGAAACTTCATTTTCAATAAGAATCCCAGATAATTCTGCATGGTCTAAGACTATACTTTGAGAAACACTGATGTTGGGAAATTCTGTAAATTCTGCTGCAATTTTCCCCCCACGTCCATAAATCAGCAGGTATTGCTGAGCATCGAGACTCCAGAACAGCGTAGACTCCCAAGACAGTGCTTTGCACAGAGCACACTTGGAGTGGGTATCTGCCGAGTGAACGCTGTCACGTAATGAGCATCTGTGTCACTACTGCCTTTTAACTGCCTCGTGTGCAGAGTAAGGGAGGCTCTTTATGCCCCCTCCTGCTGTCCTAATCAGCAGCTCCACAAACAAGGCCTTTGTTTGGACAAGTAACAACTGTTGGCATAAGTCCTCTGTGAAATTATAACTAAATGAAAGGTCAGGGAGGGGCTGGCTAAGAGGTATGAGTGTGGTCCATGTCGCGTGTAGAGAAGAGGACATCCAGGATGATGGAGGCTCAGGCGTAGCCGTGTTGCTGGTCGGAGCTACAGTATAAGGAGCAGGGCCGGAAGATGCTCCTGCAGACTTTTCTCTTATGCATTTTATCTTATTTCCCTCTTTCAGCAATTGTAGGCCCATCCATGAACATGGGGAAAAAAGGAACGTGGCCCCTTGGCCGTACAAATGAACCCACTGACTATTTGATGACTTGAGTTAGGAGTGCAGTGCCTCTTCCCCCCACCTCCTGACTATCCTCCAGTGCAGTGAGGATTCAGGAGGGAGGGGAGCATGACCACTATGGAAGAGGAGAAACGGCAAAGCCTGAATCTTTGTGGTTACCCTTGGTGTGGTCTCTTCCCGGGACCCTTCTCACCTCTCCTCCTCTGTGCCGCTGTGAACATGTACCAATTTTCATCCGTGGAAAAAGCACATCTTTATGTCCAACAGCCTTGCAGGATGGGAACAGTACCACCCACGTCAAGGGACTCAGTCAACATTGCTGGATTAAGAATGTGTCAGAGTAATTTCATTTTATTTTTGGTAATGCCTTGACAAAATAATTCCTGTATGCTCCAGCTTGATTGTCCCTTGCTGTGATCCGGTGACCCACTCACGAGTGAAATGAAGGAGCAGGAATGTTATTTGGAAGACAGACCTTCCTCCAGGCTGAGCTCCCACCACCGTAACTGCCTTCATCACATGAACGGGCTGCAAAGTGCTAACACCAGCATTTGTTCATTCGGCCCTTACCACGTGTACTGTTCCGGGCTCTGGGGAGAACAAAGGAAAGTCCCTGCCCATGGAATTGACATTCTCCTGGAGACTGTCAGAGCAAAGTGGAGGAAAACATGCTGTTCTTGATTAACATTTTTGGTAGTGATGGATTTTTCAAGCCTTCTGCTAAGGCTTAAGATTTTTTAAAGCTGATCCAGGGAAAATGGTCTTGGTTTCTGAGTTAGCACTTAAGCTCTTTATTCCTCCTGTCATTGTTTTCCAATTTCAGAGAAGCCTTTATAATGATCCTAATAGGGACCCGGTTCCAAACATTTATAAGAGAAAGCTGAAACTGAAGAATCTTTTTCTTTTTGGCATCAAGTGGTGAAATGGTAGAATTGAGCTAAAATTCATTTGAGATGGAACAGCAGGAGTTGGGCAATGTCAAGTTTAATGTACATAATATTCATAATAATTATTCAGGATCATAGGCACCCTTAAAAAACTTAATTGATTTTGTGTTTTGTTTTGAATTTTCAGAGAATTTCTTGGGCAGGGGTGGATGAAGCTGGATAAAAATGAAAGAACACCTTACATTATGAAAACCAGCCAACACTTCAATGATGTGAGTAACCATAAAAATGAAACCTTGTGTGGGAGTGTTATAGGAAGATGAGTATCAGGGTCTTTAGATGCCTTCTCTAAATGAAAGGAAGTCTGCCACCCACTTTTTAAACAAAACTGATGGAATGTTAAAAAAAAAAAAATAAGCTTAAATCTCCTCTAAGAGTTCACAGTGATGTGATAACTTCCAGTTACCTTCCAGACGTAAGAGGTTCACATTTGCTGGTACACAAGTCTGGTAAGTGCTCAATGATGCATAGGTAGCTGCTGTTATTTTTATCATGATCATCATTACTTCATGGTCGTAGATTGACTAGTTCTAACAGCACTGTGTCACTGGCCCCTGGTGGCACTGGTGATGGTAAGGCTGGGTTGGTACAGCTGCTCCTCGTCATTACTGACGTCATTCAGTCCCAATACATTCCAGGGTGGGAAGGAACCTCTTTGAGCGTAATTACAGTGACGCTGAGACTGTGCAAAGGTAACCAGCTGTCGGTCCATCTCCCCCTCTGCTCTTCTGCAGCAGTAAGATGGAGTTGCTTTTATACCCTCCTACTCCCTATTGGTGCTGTTCTAATGGTCTTAGTCCTGTGGAAGAACCACAGATGTTGGAATGTCTTCAGGCCTATCCCGGCAAAGGGAAGGCTCCCTTTTCAATTCTTCTAAAGTACAGTAAAAGGAGTAATGATAATGTTTAAAAAAAAAAAAAGACTACCAGGAAACCTGTAGGTAAATTAATGTCATCCAGAATCAAAATACAAAACAACAGTGCAAATTCCCAAGACAGTGCTTTGCTGAGGGTACATGTGGAATAGACGTTATTACATAATAAGCATCAAATGCCACTGCTTCCTAAAGGACAGGACACATGACCTGTCTGGGCCACTCTTTGAGAAGCAGAGCCCCTTCTGTGCACAATAAACCTTTTTTTTTTCTTTTTTGCCTGTGCTGTACATACACTTGGGATGAAATGGACACTCAAATCAGAGGTTCAGTCCCAGGCTCCATACCCACATGTCTCTACTTGGGTGGCCACTTGCACTGTGTCCAGATTGCAAATGGAACTCATCATCATCACCTCCCAGACCCACCAAGCCTGCTTCTTCATCTTATTCTCTGTTCTTGGTCTTGGGTAATGGCCCCACTAGCCACTCACTCAACCAAGCACGGAATCTGGAGGTCATCTTCGACTCCTTCTTCTCCTTTCCCCACCTCGCTCACCCCTCAACATGTTAGTGAACCCTAAATCTACATGTCTCAGACTCTTCTTTTCCCCTCCCTTCCCACTGCCATAATCTTGATTTGGCCTTTCATTCTTTTCTCCAAGAGCTCCTAACTCACTATCTCCCCACCCCCATCTCACTGCCCTCTTCACACAGTGTCACGGAAATAACTTCTCTCAGAGGCTCATCTAATTACATCTCTTTGATGAAATTTTGTCAGTGGCTTCCTCTCACCTTCACAATACGACCCCAGCCGCTCAACCCGGCCTACAGGAGCCCCGCCTCCTGTCATCCTTGTCTCTCACCAACCCCCGTTCTCCTCAGACAGCTGCCAGATCCTCCATGCCACCACGCCTTCCCCCTCTGTCCCTTTGCAGACACTCCTCTACTTTGATGGGAAGCAGTAGCTAGCTCTTCCTCACCCTTCAGGGTTCAGTGCAGGCACGATCTCTTTCCTCTGTACTAGGCCACCTGCCCCATGCTGCCTCTATTTCTCAAGCTCCCCCTCCACACAGCCCTAGCTTTGCGTTTTGCATTGTGGTGTTTACTTGTTTCTGTCTGCCTCTCTTCACCTTCCCACCTAACCAGGCTCAGCGCCTTAAGGTCAGGGAGACTGATTTATTTATTTTTCTTGTTCCCACAACCTAAAAGAATGGTCCTTACTAGGTGCTCAGTACAAAATAATTTCTTTAATAAATATGCACAATGATAGTTCTGAGGCCCTGTGAGATTTAAAATACCTATGGAATTATCAAAGAATTGGTGTACTCATCAGATTTAGTGTTTGGATATAAGATTATGGGCCCTAGATTCCCTTTATTAGTAATCAATCCTGTTCTAGCCTTTTCCTTTCCATATTCTAAGTGTTGAGCTTCTTAAGCTGCCTCTTTTTCTCTTGGCTTTAACTAATAGAATTACAGTGCTTAGCCTTGAAACTATAGGTCCCTTTAACTGCTGGTGGAAAAAAAATTCAGCAAGATGAGAAGATGAAAATGTTCTCTCTTCTGCACCTAAGGGTTTCTGGTTTGAGAGTTGGTAGGTTAGAGTTTGATTTGATTGGGGGGAAATGTGTTTTCTTTGTGATAACTGAGCCTTCCTAGAGTGAATATCCCCACACTGTTGGGACCCAAGGAACATTGGGAGAGGCCCCAAGAAGTGAAACCCCTGATCTGCAAAGGTTGCCATTCCTCAGGGGTTAGCTCATTCTCTGCCATTCTCTCAATAATTACTGGAAATGACTCCTTCATCAAAATTACTGATTAGCAAAATCACCTCTTCCCCCAACAAGCTGATGCCGAACAACCCGTCTCTTCACTCAGGATGAGCAGGTGTTCATTCGTGTGTTGTTATTGTTATCATTACAGACTTTAGTTTCTTCAGAAGGTTGATATCTAGATGGACCTTGATCTCGCATCCCTTGACACCTGCTTTGCTGACATTTCTGTAGGCAATTCAGTTATCGTGCCTGCATGAATTGCTTTGACTCTTAGCTGGCCTCTCTTGGCTTTTCCATTGTCTCAGATGAGTAACCTGGTGGCCTCCCAGATCATGAATTATGCGGATGTCAGCTCCCGAGCCAACGCAATTGAGAAGTGGGTGGCCGTGGCGGACATCTGCCGGTGCCTGCACAACTACAACGGCGTGCTGGAGATCACCTCAGCCTTAAACAGAAGTGCCATCTACCGGCTGAAGAAAACCTGGGCCAAGGTGTCCAAGCAGGTGAGCATCTGCGGGCGACACCTCCCGCTGCCGCGAGGAGGAGACGACACTGGGAGATCAGAGCCAAGATAAATATTACTGATTAGGAAATAATTAGCTGAAAGGAACAGCTCCGTTGCCAAAGAAAGGTGCCAACATGGGTAATTACTGTGTTCTTACCACTTAATTGATTCCGCTTATATACGTTTCTAAATGGTTAATTTAGAAAAGAAGATACAAACCAAAATATTCATTATAACATATCTGGGGACAACTTCAGACAATGTGGTTGACAGGAGCTGTTCCTGAATTATTTAGGAAGGGCGCATTGATTCCAAGTGGGCACAGTGATGTCCGTGGATCCATTCTTTCTCCCTCAAAGTAAAGGTACAAATGCCTTAGGGCCAAAGACCAGGGACAGAGGGCCTCCATGTTCACCTCTTCTTTGTCATTCAGGTAGTCAAGTTCGGGCATAATGACTTGAATGTGAAGAAATATAACTTTCTTAATTTTCTTTTAACTGGACTTAGCTTGTTCACGCTTATTTTTTCCTTCAGATAATTTCAAGATTCAAGTGACATCACCATTTTCCCCCTGCTCTTCCTCCTGTTCTTCCCCCTGACTGTCAGTGGGTGTTAGGGAGGGCTTTTCCAGGCTTGTGGAAGGCTGTGTGCACCCACTGGCCTCCTGCTGTAGTCTTTGGCAGTTTGGTCATTGGGTACAAGCCTCTGTGAGTTGACTGTGCCTTGTGTTCAAATGGTCATCCTACCCTGCCAGGAACATGGCATGGTTATTGCACGGAGGGAGCTTGGCTGACCTCACCTCCCCTTCATCGCTCACTGGCTCCGCTGATTCTCTGAGATGGGGTGCGTATTACCTCTACTACAGGCTGTGGTGCCCCTTGCTGATCCCTAGTGGGCAGGCTAATTCTTCATTACTAGATAACTCACTTGACCCTCTCAAAAGGTGTTGGGGGAATTTTCTAGGCTCCTCCATGTCCCATGGGCGCCAGAGGCTAGGAGTGTTTATGCCAGGCCCTCTCTGCATATCCTTCTTTCACAGACCACTGTGCCTGCCTTGTTGTGACCACCCAAAGTAGGTGAAGGGTGTCTTCAGGGTGCCCACCTCCAGGGTTTCAGGCAGGAAGAATAGCATATATTCTGCTGACATTTCCTCAAAGCTGTCTGGTTTCTGTTGCCCCTTCTGAGGGTTTAAGCCCCTCTCAGAGACATTGCTTCTTACTCTATTCTATTTTCTTTGCTCTCTCCAAGCCTTTTAAATTCCTCCCTATGTAGCAAGAAACCAAGCCTAAGTCATATCTTTTATCCCCTCCCCCCATTCCTTAGTAAAAATGGAATGCTCTAAGAATCCCAAGTTTGGCCCCTAGAACTGGCAAATTCTTCTATGAATAAAGCCTGGACCTTGCAAATAAAAACCACAGCTTTTATAAAAACTGTTTTTAAAAAACTTTTAATGTTGAGATCATTGTAGGTCCATATGCAATTATAAGAAATAATAGAAATCCCTTCCACCCTATACCCAGTGTCCCCCAGTGGTAACATCTCGCATAACTATAGACAATATCACAACCACAAAATTAACCATTGGTACCATCCACCAATCTTATACAGACTTCATTACTTTTACATGTATTCATTTGTGTGTATGCATGTGTGTGTGTGTGTGTGTGTGTGTGTGTGTGTTTAGTGTGCTTTTATTACAGGGATAGATGCATGTAATCACCACCAGAGTGAAGATACAGAACAGTTCTATCACTAGGATCCCTCCTGCCACCCTTTTATAGCGCCAGCCACCTTCCCCCCTCTCCCTCCCTAACTCCTGGCAACCACAGATCTGTTTTCCATCTCTGTAATTTTGTCATTTCAAGAATGTTGTATAAATGGAATCATGCAGTATATGACATTTTGAGATTGCCTTTTTTTTAAACTCAGAATAATTCCTTTGAAATCCATTCAAGTTGTTACATGTATCAATTCTTAGTTCCTTTTTATTGCTGAACAGTACCTCTTGGTGTAGATATATGACATTTCGTTTAACCATTCACCCTTTGAAGGACATCTGGGTTGTTTTCAGTTTCAGCTATTACAAATAAAGCTGCTATGAACATTCATGAATATGTTTTATGTGACTATAAGTTTTCATTTCTATGGGATAAATGCCTAAGAGTGCAATTGCTGGGTCATATGGTAATTGTGTATTTAGTTTTATAAGAAACTGCCACTCTTTTCTAGAGAGGCTGTACCATTTTACATTCCTATCAGGAGTGTATGAGTAAACCAGTTTCTACACATTCTTGTCAGCATTTGGTGTTATCACTATTTTTAATTTTAGCCATTTTGAAATCTCACCATTGTTTGAATTTGCACTTGCTAATGGCTAATAATGTTAAACATCTTTTCATGTGCTTGTTTGCATCTGTATATCCTCTTCAGCAAAATGCCTACTCATGTCTTCAGCTCATTTTTAAATTAGATTGTTTGGTTTTTTTACCTTTGAGATTTGAGAGTTCTTTCTATATTCCTCCACTTTATTCTTCTCTTTCAAAATTATTTTAGCTACCTTAGGTGCTGTGACTTCCATATAAATTTTCGGATAAAAACTATGTCTTAAAAGCTTTACTGAGATTTCCATTGGAATTCCATTAAACCAATCAATTTAGGGAGAATTGACATCTTTACTACACTGAGTCTTCCAGTCCATAAACACAGTATTTCTCACAATTTCTTTAGGTTTTCTCTGATTTCTTAAATCAGCATTTTGAAATCTTCAACATACAAGTCCTGTATATGTTTTGTAAGATTTATGCCTAAATATCTCGTTTTCTTTGGAGATATTTAAATGTTCCTGTGGTTTTAATTTTGATTTCCACACATTCATTGTTAGTACATACAAATGTAATTGATTTTTTTGTGTTGGTCTTGTATCCATAACCTTGCTGAACTCACTTATTAGTCCTAGGAGCTTTTTTGTAGATTCCTTGGAATTTTCTACGTAGACAATTATGTCACTTGTAAATAGGAACAATCTTATTTCTTTCTTTCCAATTTATATGCCTTTTATTTCCTTTTCTTGCCTTATTGCTCTGGCTAGACTTTCCAATGCTATGTTGAATAGGATAGTAAGAGAGGACATTCTTACCTTATTCTTGATCTTGGGGGGAAAGCTTTCAGTTTTTCACCATTAAGGATGGTGTTAGCTGCAGGCTTTTTGTAAATGCTTTTCTTAAAACTGAGGAAGCTACTTTCTCTTCCCTAGTTTTTGAGAGATTTTTTTTTTTTTAACATCCTTATTGGAGTATAATTGCTTTACAATGGTGTGTTACTTTCTGCTTTATAACAAAGTGAATCAGCTATACATATACATATATCCCCATATCTCCTCCCTCTTGCATCTCCCTCCCATCCTCCCTATCCCACCCCTCTAGGTGGTCACAAAGCACCGAGCTGATCTCCCTGTGCTATGCAGCTGCTTCCCACTCGCTATCTATTTTACATTTGGTAGTGTATATATGTCCATGCCACTCTCTCACTTCATCCCAGCTTACCCTTCCCCCTCCCCATGTCCTCAAGTCCATTCTCTACGTCTGCGTCTTTATGGAATAGTATTTTTAAAGTGGGCTTCAAACAGCTGTATCAGAATCCAAAAGCTGGACACCAACCCCTTGGTCATGGCTGGGTTTTGCCTCCCTCTAAGGCGGTGGTGGCCTCAGCCATTAGGCACTGGATACAAAGAGCATATTATCCTGTCACACACATGTCACATTTCATCAGAGTCGGTATTGGTCAGTCCATAGCCAAGCAACAGAATATGTGCTTTGATGACTTGGAAATTAACAGTCGAAAAGATTCATCATGAAAACTCCCTGACACAAGACCTCTCCTTTAAGATTCCCTATTCAACATGTGCTTTTCAGTTCTTTAAGTTCCTAAGTTTCTTGTGCATTACAGTTTTTCTTTTCTACACATTTTCTCTCTTTTTGGCTCAATGATTAGTATAGTCACTTTTCTTCTCCACGTGTTCTTCCTCCTTCTTTTAAACATTAAATTTAAATATAATGCCCCCCTCTATACTTTGAAAGTCATATCACATCACAGTAGTCTGGCAAAGGTATCAGTAACTGCCACTGTAGAAGAGAACTGAGCATCTTTTGGTAACTTACCACCTTACCAAACCATAGGAATATTTTCATGACATACTAAGTTATTTGTTTCTTTCTAGACAAAAGCTCTAATGGACAAGCTTCAGAAGACTATTTCATCTGAAGGAAGATTTAAAAATCTCAGAGAAACCCTTAAAAAGTATGTCTATCTTAATTATGTTTATATAATTTTTATAGTGTACAAATAGTCACTTACCTCCTACTTTGGTTTGAAAAGAAAAACAAATGGGAACAACTTCCATCATATAGGTGTTTTTCTGATTTCCCTTTTCATTTGGAATACTGTGGATACAGTAAGTAAATAGCTTATAGATATACTCATGGTATGCAGAGCTTTCCAAATAAGAAGAAAATATCACCATAGTAAATCAAACCACATAAAGAGTAAATCAAACTCTTTTACTATAAAGAGTTTCTTGACTTGGTATTTCTTAATCTAAACACAGTGATTTCCTGTGATTTTTTAATTTAAATATTCCAGTGCCTATTGATTATTGTTATGTATTTTTGACCTTTTATTGCTGGATCATTCTCTCTTTCTACTGACACGCACACACACACACACATGCACGCGTGCACAGAGATAGAGAGAGAGAGAGAGAGAGAATAAAATATATTCTCCTGCAACTTGTTTTCTTATCATCTACTGCAAATACTTGCCTTACTCTGGAAAATATTGTCCTGTGATGCCATGAGAGAAAGAAAGACTCATAGTAACAACAATGACAACAGTAGTACAAGAACTAGTCACTGAATACTTGCTAAATGACAGACTCTATGTGAAGTGCTTGATGTGTCTAATTTAAGCCTCACAGCAAACTAAAGATATAAGTTTTATTGTCTCCATTTTACAGACAGGAAACTGCGGTTCAGAGAGTTTGCCCTGCATCACTTAGTAAGTGGTCAAGCAGGGACTCAAACCCAGTTCACTCTGGATCAAAAGGCCATATTCTCAGCCTCTAGACTCCTTGAGAAAAACAAATTCATCCCCCTTCCAAACAGCAAAGGTCTCACTTTAGCATGTAGTTGTGATATTAATTAAGTCTATACCTTCTAAAACATTTAAATACTAACTAAAACAGAAAACAAGTTTTACAAGCTCTAATTACATTGATTTTTTTCCCCACCCACTTCTTTAAGGTTGAATGTTTGCACTTTAATGAGGTGAGGGCATGGGGTTTTCCTACATGCTTTTACCCCTCAGAGAAGTGTGGCCAATGCAGATAAATACTGCAAGCAAGTCTCGCTAGCAAACGTTTGTATTTGTCTGTAAGACATCCTGTTGTTTGAAATACCATTGTCTCAAACACATAGTAAAGCATGGGCGGTAAGTTTGTATCATATTCTATTGTGAGGCATATTTAAAACTCTGCATATCATAAGTGTGCTTCTGAAAATGGAATTAAAAGACTTTATTCTTCAGGGTGGGAGCAGCACATTTCCTTCCTATTTATTTTAAACGGGGAGGTAAGTGGACACTTGTGGGAATGAGCATGACAACAGTACCTCTTGGTCTTGCAGTTGTAACCCCCCTGCTGTTCCTTATCTGGGGATGTACCTGACAGACCTGGCATTTATTGAAGAAGGAACACCAAACTTTACTGAGGAAGGCCTCGTCAATTTCTCCAAGATGAGAATGGTAGGTGAGACTTTCATACAATCAGGCTGTCTCAGTGACATCAGTGGCTTATAGAGAAGAGGCGACGTCATGGAAGTTCACTGCTTTTTACGCTCGAGGTGGAAGAGGTGGTGGACACTGGTGGTGGACACCTGATGTTGGCTGATTCAGGAGATTTTCGCAGGCCCATTTCAGCTTGCAGTCTGGACAAAGAGGGTAGGGAATAAAGCTCCAGGGATGACTTTCTAGGACTGACCAGTGATAGATGCTGAGGCTTCTTGCTGGACAGCTGGGTTCTAAGCACCAAGTTAGAAGCAAGGAGCCCGTGGACACTAGCACCCAGGGCTTGCCACTCCTGAACCTGAGGCCACCCCGTGACAGCTGTTTCCCTGATGGTGAATTCAGTATTTCCTTGCTGTTAACATTTTGTGTGGCTCATTAAAGGGCAAGAAAGCCCTGGGGCCTGGAGCATGATAGGACAGGGCTCCAGATACCTCACTGGAGGAAGGGACTGACTACTCTGGGATGGGCTCCCAGAAGAATGTGCTGCAGCACAGGGCAGTACTTAGGCTTTGCTTTTGTTGTTTCTCTGTCAGATATCACACATCATCAGAGAGATACGCCAGTTCCAGCAGACTTCCTATCGAATAGACCATCAGCCAAAGGTAATATTGTGTGGTTGTAGGAGAATTTAATGAAGAAAAAAGTGGAAATTAATTAATTGGAAACAGCAGTAGAGTAGATCAATAATACCAAAAGCTGACTCAAAGAAAAGACCAATAAAACAGACAAACCTTTGGTAACTCTGAGTAAGAAAAACAAGAAAGAAAGCAAAAAGAATATCAATTCACCATCAAATTCTATCTATTTTACATCCTGTATTTCTTGTGAAGCTGGAACCACCCCTACCACCACCACCCCTGGCCCAAACTACCAATATCTGTTACCTGGTCTACAGAATGCAAATCCATTCTACAAATTTACAGCCAGATAGAACTCTCTGAAACACGCAGTGGAAGTTGTTTGCTTTATTGGCTTCCCTTTGCTCTTAGGATAAGGAAAGAAAAAAAATCTTGATGTGTCCACAAAGTCTTGCATTGTGTGGTCCCTACTCATCTTTCAAGATTCATCTCACGTCTTATACCCCCTTCCTTTCTCCATCCCAAACATAACTGGTCTTTATTACCTCTTTCTTTCTTCTTTCTTTACTTTTGTTCCTACCTTCCTCCCTCCCTCCATCCCTCCCTCCCTTCCTTCCTTCTCTTCTTTTCATTTTTTAATAGACGTTATTTTTTAGAATCATTTTAGCTTTATAGAAAAATTGAGAAGGTAAGACAGAAGATTCCCATATAACTCACAGCCAATTATCCCTATTAGTTCATGGAACCTGACATACTTATTATGAAACTCATAAGGAAGCTTTAATAGGCCAAAAAAAATAAGGACTTTTTGAAAAATAAGAAGAGTAAGGGAGAGCTTTCCCTACCAGATACAGACACTAAAACTGTAGTGAATAAAACAGAACTATATTGGCACAGGAATACAAACTCAATGGAGCAGGATAAAGTCCAGATGCAGATTTTGTCTATATGAAAATCTAATATGGGATAAAGGAGACGTTTAAAGAAAGCACCAGAAAGAAACTGACCATTGTGTAAATGGAATAGGAATTTTGGCTATCTTATACCATTCACAAAAATAAATTCCAGATGAATTCACTACTTAAATATAAAAAGAAATATTAAATTATTTAAATAAAATATAGGATAAAATTTCATGACCTTTGGGTTTGAAAGACCCTAAACACAGAATGCAAAATCTGTAAAAGACAAGCTTGATAAAGTTTGCTGACTCAAAATCTAAAACTTCTATACGACAAAGGGCAATTGTTTAAAAAGTCAAAATACAAGCAGTAGACTAGGAGACAATATCTGTAACATGTAAAACAAAGAGACAGAGTAAAAGTGTTCCTATAAATCTATAAGAAAAGCATAAACAACTCAATAGGAAAATTGACAAAGCTATAAGCAGGTAACTCACAGAAGAAGAAACAAATAAATATTTGGAAAATGTTCAACTTCATTAATAAGAAAAAATGCAAATTATGAAGCATCATTATCAGCTATCAGAAAGACAAATTTTTAAAATATTGATAACAGCAAACATTAGTTAGGGTATGGGATAACAGGTGCTTTTATGTACTATAGGTACAACAATTTTGGAGGTCATTTTATGTTATCTTTTAAAATTAAAAATTGATATACCAAGTAACCGGAATTCTTATACACCGCTGGTGAGAGTAACACGGTACAACCTCTTTGGAAAACTGTGTCATTTGGAGGTTTCTTGAAATGTTAAATATGCATCTACCTTATGACCCAGGTATTTATCCAAGAGGGAAGTGAAAACATGCCCATTAAAAGTCTTGTATAGGGGCTTCCCTGGTGGCGCAGTGGTTGAGAATCTGCCTGCTAATGCAGGGGACACGGGTTCGAGCCCTGGTCTGGGAAGATCCCACATGCCACGGAGCAGCTGGGCCCGTGAGCCACAACTACTGAGCCTGCGCGTCTGGAGCCTGTGCCCCGCAACGGGAGGGGCCGCGATAGTGAGAGGCCCGCGCACCGCGATGAAGAGCGGTCCCTGCACCGCGATGAAGAGTGGCCCCCACTTGCCGTAACTAGAGAAAGCCCTCGCATGAACCGAAGACCCAACACAGCCAAAAATAAAGAAATAAATAAATAAAGTAGCTATAAAATTAAAAAAAAAAAAAAAAAGTCTTGTATAAAATGTTTATAGCATTTCTTAATAATAGCCAAAAATTGGAAACAGCCCAGGTGTCCATAAATAGATGAATGGATAAACAAATTGTGGTACATCTATACAATGGACCCACTACTCAGCAGTGGAAGAGGACAAACCACTGAAACACACCACAATATAGATGAATCTCAAAACATTATGCTGAGTGAAAGAAGCCAGACACAAAAGAGTGCATACTGTGTGATTCCATTTACGTGAAGTTCTAGAGCAGACAGAACATGTGGTGATAGAAATCTGAGCAGCGATTGCTTCTGGCAGCAGGTTAATTGGGAAGCTGCATGAGGGAACTTTCTGGGGTGATGGAGTTATTCTCTAGCATGCTATATATGTAAGTTACATGGGTGTTTACATTTGTCAAAACTAATCAAGCTATTAATTTTACTTATGTCTGTTATATCTCAGTAAAAATAAAGAAATATTTTCATGGAGCTACCCCATGTTCCAACATGTTCATTTTCATATCCTTTCCTTTCATTTCATTTCCAGTGTCTAGAGGACCATTCACACGTGAGCACTAGGAAACATGCTAACAAGGACTTCACTGTAACTTTGTGTCATAGTGAAACATTGACAGCAACCAAACACCCATCGATATGAGATCATTAAATAAACTCTGATATGTCACACTGTTAATGGTGCACAGCAGTTAGAGCTCTTTGTACTGACATGGGGAGATCTCCACGACTTCTAGTTTGACAAAAGCAGAATGAAATGTATCGTTTTGATACCACTTATAAGGGGAAAAAATGGTTTCTGTAAGTTCATGGTAATGTCTAGAAAGACACAGAAAAACGTCTGGGAGAATACAAGCCAACTGATAACAGTGGCAGTTCTTGAGGGCAGTGCCTGGGGGTGGGAGCTGACAGAGGACTAGAGACGTGTGATTTTTTTTTTTTTACAGTAAGAATATATTCATAATTTTTTAGTTACCTAAAGTATTTCAATGCTTAGGAGAAAACGTTGAATTGTTTCGGGTTCCATCCAGAAAATGTACGTACTGGTGTTGTGAAAAAACTCAAAGTGGGGATTCCCCTTTTTTCTCCAGGTCACTCAGTACTTGCTTGACAAAGCCCTCATCATAGATGAAGATACACTGTATGAGCTGTCTCTGAAAATTGAACCTCGGCTCCCTGCTTGACGATCCAGCCTTGCCCCAAGTCCGTGGAATTTTCGTGGAAAGCAGAAGGGACAGAACTGTGCATGCCACGCCTCCCACAGTGCAGGGAGGACAGGGGTGATGGAGACGAAGCCAGTCTCCTTTGTCCCCCGAAGATGATGGAACCAAACGGGAATTCTGTCTCCAGCCAGGGAAGCCCAGTTGGTTGGAGTCGAAGACAGATGCTTCAGACTTGGGTGGGAAGGTGAAGAGATTGATATTTGGTAAAGCTGAGGGCACATTTGCATGAGGGAATATAAGATGGGAGGTGCTGGTAGCCATTTTAATGAAGCAGGTAAGAAGGGGAATTTGAAACTCTGCTGCATGTTCTATTAGAACTCGGGGATGAGGGTCCATGGAAAAGACTTGTGATGTTTCGCTGGTACTTTACTGGCCCGGTGCACCTCCCAGTCTTCTCCTAGGGTTTAACTGCTTCTGTTACATTTCCTTTGTTACAGGCTTCCAGAAGAGCCGAGGCTGCCTCTGTAGGGATGGGCCAACACATAAGCAATTTCAGTCCTCAGCATGTGCATGGTTCTCAGTGCATCATAAATATTTATATTGGAGGAATGGCATGTTCTGAAACTGCTCTTTCAGTCTTTAGGCAACAGGACAGGAAAGACAGGTTGAAAGTCAAGTGGATTTGTACGTAACATTTCCATAATTAAAAACTCAGTAGCTGTGCCCCTGAGGAGCCCAGCCAGTGGCTCTCTCGAGGTGGGGGACTGGGGGGCTTCTTCCTGAGGCTGTGGAGACCAGGAAGCCAATGCCCTTGGAGAGACAGGTGCAGGCTTTGCAAAACGATGCCCACGCACCTCACCGAAAAAACTGTGGAATATGACAAAAGGCCACAAAGTGCTATGGGGAAGAGTGGGTTTCAATGCTAAGTGAAAAGATACACTTAAAAATCATCTCTGCACCTTGCTGTGCTTGTTTTCTTCCCCCCGCCGCTCCCCACCATTGGTAATGTGGGAATCTATTCTGATTTACACAAACCATTTTTAGCCTCACTATGAATGTTGATTGTATTTTTTTTTTTAAAGCTGTTTAGTGGGATTTTCTTTTTAAAGCCCACCTTTCCGAGTGATGTTGGTAGACGGTTCTTCCCCAGTCTTTAAATTTTGAGACATTTCTGAGTGAAAATATTGTAAGTATATGGGAAATGGACCCAACCACTCAACAGCCCTTGTATCAGAAAACCAAATGCAGGGGTTAGTCCTCCTACCCTAGGCTGGGAAAGCAACCTTGCTTCTCCCAGGATTGTTGGTTGTTGAAGAAATAGGGCTATCTCATGTTTACCTCCCTCTTCTCTTCTCAGGGAGACCTCTGCTTTCAAAGAAGAGAAAAGATATAGAGTTATTGTTACCTGAGCCTATTGCATCTGGCAGGCATGAAGCATATTGATGCAGACAATGAAAAAAAATTGACCGGGCTGCTTTCTCTCTTTCTTTGCACTTTAATTATGTTGTTAGAGCTGACAGCTGACTAATAAATTCAACTTGCTGGCTCATAAGACCCAGGGAACTGATAATGTCCCACAGAGGTGGAGAATGTACATTTTTCCTGCATGGTAAGGGCCATGTCTGTACATAACTATGTAGTGAAATATCAAGTCAGTAAAAGAAAATACTTATAATATTTGAAGACCATTCCAAAAATATTTTCAATAGCTCATATTAGCCAACAGGATAGCACTAAACCCAAGGAGGGTGACTTATGGATGCTTTATTTTTATTTTTTAAAAAAAAGTTGCTCGTTTTTTCTCTTTAATTTCAAATAAGAGGTTGATGCATCTTGATGCATGATAAGAAGCATGGGTTGTTTGGATCCTAACAATGCATAACTTACAATTTGTTTCTCAATGTTCAGAAACAGAGTTTGAACTAATATATGTCAATTGCACCAAGCACCTCAAAGTCTTGCAAAAGAATAAGAAAGTAAAGGTTAACTTTCTTGGTGCAAAAACATAGTTTTGAAGGTGAACTAAAACCAGGACAAATCAGTGAAAGGACCACACACATAGTAGTTTCAGGCAGAGCAACACGCAGAAAGGTTGATGCATCGGACTCTGCCCTTAGAGTCCCCAAAGTCTTCCAGAAGGGAGGGTGTGGTTCTGTGGGCACTGTCCCTGGAAGTTTGGACCCGTAATTCTCTGACCCAAATGTTCCAGAGGCAATGCAGCCATTCTTATTAGAGAAAAATAGGAACTAGAGGAATTTCCAAATACGTCTCCCCTTTTGGCATACAGGTTTTCCTCAACTAGTGACAAAGCTTTCAGGCCTATTTCCTGCAGGATGTTGGAAGCGCCCCCCAGTGGTCAACTTTGGGCACTGTCAGTAGTCTATGCTGACCTTTGCATTCTATTGAGAGTCACACAGCCCTCCTTCTGCTTCGTAGAGTCTGAAGCCTTGCTGGAGCTGCAAGAGAGAGAACTCCACCTCCAAGGGAGTTGCTTTTGATGACCTGCACTATTTTGGGGCCAGCTGGGAGAGGAAAGTGCGTTTTTCAATTTGGTCACATTTAAAATCCCCAAGAGCAATTTGTGGTTTCTTTTTGATTGTTTAAAGCACCCATCCTCTTCTGCCTTGCAAGCTTTGTGTGACTGTTGGAGCGTGCACCCCTGGCTGTGTCTGCTTATATTCTATTATATGAGACCCATTTCTGTGAGTAGATGGGAGGTCAGGCCCTAACAGCCAAGTAGGGAACACTTATATTCTTGCAAAATGAACCCAGAAAATCAGAAGTAAAATCCAGTTTCTTGCTTTCAGATGAATACCCACATTTTGTAATGTCAATGAAATTATCTTGGGGATTTTAGGGGATGCCTTTGGTTATTAACTAAGACATCCAGTTTTGCTACAGGGACAAATCTCTTACATAAGCCAATATATTATACAGATTCAGGCATGAGGAAGGATGTTGCCACTTTTCCTTAGTGTTTCTCTGAAGGAATTTAAAGAGGGAATTTTAAAGAACTGTTGCAATATTTTCAACTGGCTTTCACACCAAGTCCCCATTACTGTTTGCTAAATTTCAGTACAGATACTGAATACCTTTGCAGAGAAAACTCCATTATGTTCCAATTGGAGTGTGGGTGATGATGGACCCGCCCCTCTTTTTTCTTTCTCACAGTGCTATAACAGACAAGACCGTGGGTCAGCAATGATTGGGCCACTTTTAAATTCTTAACTAAAAAGAGTAATGCAATAGAGGGGTTGTTCCTAATAAAATTAACTTTTATTTTAAAATAAAGGATTTTATTTAGCTTTTCTTTTCAAAGTTTTATTTTATTCCCCCTGGATGGGAAAAAAAGAAAAAAAAAACCTTTCTCTTCACTTTATAAGATTTTTAAAAAACCAGCCTGTGAAGTTTATCATTTTTACTGCTGTTGAAATGGTATAAAAGATAACATATTATTTATGGCTAAAGGATAGAGCTAGGCTAATGTCCACAGCCAGAAGGAGTAAGTGAATAGGATTCATTTTCATTTCAGAAAGACAACAGATTGTAGCTTTAAATAATGACTTGATTACAGACACCACTGTGTGAATCCTGGTAATAAGACTTGAGTCAATGAAATCTAATCAGAGTGTCATTTCTCCATGTCTGTCAGTGACTTAAAATTAAGGTAGGGCAGAGCTAAAGTAGAAAGCAACCATTTTGTTGTAGGTATAAACACATGAATGATTCAGAAAATTATTCATCTTGGCTACCACACCACATGACGTTAATATTAGGGTTGATTTGATTGTACTTGATCTCACTTGCTCAAGAAAAATAAGAGTTCATCAATAAATGATGTTGAACCACTGTCTTTGACATCACCGTTGATTTTTCCATGGAAAGGCAGTTGTGAAAGAGCACTGGACTGGGCATCCTAGCCCTGAGTCCTAGGCTCAGATCTACATCTAAAGCCTTAGGCCAGTGCTGAAACCTCTCTGATCCTCAGTTTCTTCATCTGTGAAATGGAGTTAATAGTGATTCCTGTGCTGCCTACCTCACAGGGCTGTCATGAGGACAAAATGGATTAGACTGTAAACTGTAAAGTGCTGTCCAAATGTGAGGTAACTTGATTACCATCCTCATCTCTCTTTTGCAGAGGATTTAAGTGTATTTCTTTGTGATTTGTATGTGTGTATGATGGACAAACCCACGTGTTACTTTGAGAAGTATATCGTTTGTGTCCAGTTGCTTTGCAAATCTATGGACATTTGTGACTCCGCCAGAGGGGTTTGTGCTGTGGCCTAACACTTGCCGGGTGAGGTGTGGGTTATGCCTGTATGCAAATTAAACTTTGCCTTTCTCGAATTCTCCAAAATCTCCTTAGTCTCTTCATTTGATTCTTTTAGCATTTTTCTATCTTGTCTCTTTCATCACAATGGGCTCCTTCAGATATACTTTTGTTATACTTCTGAAGTTCGGTGGGGGAAAAGGTTTAGAGGAAGCCATGCTTAATATTAGAGAATTTGGAGGACCTCAAAAAAATATTAAGGGTCATCTAGTTCCGCTGTCTTTCCAGGGCTTACGTCTTTCCTGTGCCATCGTCAGCCCAGGTTTGACCACCTCCAGGCACAGAACTCATTACTGTCCAAACAGCTCTGTTCACCTAATGGCAGCTCACAAACAGGCTGTGGAGAGAAAAGGTGCTGAGGTGGAGGCCTGGCCCAGCCGTCACTGGCTCCAACCCTGGATGAGCCCCCGGGCCATCTAGAATTACTGCAATAGTTACGTGGAATAATACATATGAAAATACTTAAACTTTTGTCAAGTAGATGAAGTTGTCCTAACATTTAGAGCTGAAGGAAACATGATGCAGCTGTTGAGCACGAGAGAGAACTGAGGAAAGGAAGAATGTAGGTCCCTTCTGTCCCATTGGTTTCCTTTTCCATTTCTGAAATGAGCAATCAGCCTGGTGGGGATTCAGGAACCGAGGTTCCTTTCCTCTTGTTACTTGGTCATTCCTTATGGCATCGCCCTTGCCTACTGGTCAAATCTGGGTCCTGCTAAATCCAGGCTCCAGCTGGATTCGGGAACAGAAAAGAGAATAAGCCCATGACAGGAGATCTCCTTTAGAGCAAGTGATAGGGCATTTACACACTTCACTTCTGTTCCTGTCCCTATGGCAAGAGCCAGCCACATGGCCACCCTGGCCACTAGGTGTGGAAAGAGCCTCCACCCTTTGCAGAGAGTTGGCAATGATAAGAAAGGAGTACATGTCATATGACAGAGATCACATCTGAAGGATTTTCAGAAATCTGGAATTTCTGTTGAGTCACCTGTGGAGGCTGCCATCCCATCACACCACATTTATCGTTAAGTGTAAGGATGACTAGGCCCCCAAAAGAAGATACCACACCCCTTTTCTCAATAAGATCCCAACTTCTCTTCTGACCTTACTAACTAACTTATGTAAAATTACACTGTCAAAGATGAGGGGTTGAGGTAAGGTGTGGGAGGTGGGGGGGAGGCTAAATGTCCATTAGTAAGGAATTGGGGAAAAAGAAAGAGTGGTTTCTCACTGTAACTGCCATCCTTTAAATTCTACATCTCCATGCTCTTCAAAAGCCTCACCGTTCTGTGGATCTGGGATCTGGGCTATTTCAGGCTCACTGGATTTATTTCACCTGATGCCTGAACTGCCATGAAACAGCGAAAGAGCGAAACAGCAGCTGGTGAGCCCCACAGACCTCTAGCTTGCTGCCTGTTCTGCCAGGGGAGCCGGAGGGACCATGGTCCGTTAGGACAGAATGTGCGCACTGGAAACTCAACTCTTTAGAGAATCATGTGCACACTGGGAACTCAACTCTTCAGAGGAACAGTTTGGTTGGTCCCAATCTGCAATTGTTTAATGAAAGAACATAGGAGAGCCTAGAAAATATCTGAGTATATCATATGCAGAAAGCGTTAAGTATCACTTTGTAAAACTTTCAATTCATTGTAAGCTAGGTTATGATGATAGCATATAAACTGAGGTAAGACCAATACACAGTAAAGTGCTAGAATCTTAAGTGTACAGCTTGAGGAATTTTTACATGTGTGTACCCCCATACAACCACCCCCAAATCAGGAAACTTTCCAACCCCAGAAGGCCTTCTCATGCACTCTCCCACTCAGTACCCCCATGCAAAGGTAAAATATTTGTTTTTTGCTTTGGTTCATATTTAAAAGAGGTGGAGACTCTGAAAGAGAACCTCTCTAGGTGGGAGGTTATTCCTGGGCTCCACGCCCTGCCCCATCATCCCCTCTGTACATGGATTGGGTCCTGAGAAGGAAGGGAAAGGAATCAGCTGGTGATGTGCACGTGGCCATAGAAGCTGGGTACGTGACCATCACCAGAGGCCTGGGCAGCTCCCTCTGAAATACAGGGCTGCAGTCCAAAGTCCTGGGGGGTCATTGCTATTTACAGTCAACCTTTCTGGTTTGTGGTGTATGTTGCAAGGAGGGCTATTTTTAAGCAGGGCGATGGCCTGCAGGACCTTCTGGGTAGTAAATTAAGCTGGTGCGGATATAAAGTGAGATTGTCTAGCAATCTACTTCAGATGGCCTGATCTAGAAGAGAAAGGTGATTGTCCCCGAATCCAGGCCCCAGACAACGAGCTGGAAGGAGATGTCCTGGTCCCTGGTTCAGAGCATGATTAAAAACTGGAGAGAGGGAGCTTTAGACGTCTTCCTTAGCTTGGAGGGGAGAGGGGAGAGGGAAAAGGAGAGAGCCCCGGGAAGAAGGGACCATCCTCCACAGCTAACCGGGGCCCCAGGGATGGGCTCTTGAAGGAAGATAGGAACAAATTCCCTAACAGGTGCTGCAGTTTCCCGACGGTCCTTCCACTCCGAGGCCGAGGCCGGCAGGCCTGGGCAGCCAGTCAGCCGGGCTGCGGGCCCAGGAACCCCTCGCAGAGTTCTGGGAGAGGCAGCCTCCAGGACCGGATTTAGGGGAGGGAAACGTTTCAGAGAAAGGGCAGGTGCTAGAAAACGGCGGAAGAGTCGGGGTCCTGCCTTCAAGGGCAAGGCTCGGGGACCAGGTGCGTCCCGAGGCCTCAGACGGGATTGGCCGAGACGGGCCCCGCCCTGCCCCTCCCGGCCCCGCCCCGCCCCGCCCCGCCCCGCCCGGGAGCCCTTTCAAGGCCGGGCCCCCGCCCCTCCCCTTACAGTCCTGGGCTGTTCGCGAGCGGCAGGAGGTGGGAGACTCCCGGCTCCAAGGTCAGTGAGGCTGTGAAACTCGGCTTTATTGCTCCAAAGCGGGGTTACTGCTAGAGCCAGGGTGGGGCCTTGTGAGCAGTGGACCCAGGGCTGTAGGTCGGAACCTGGGCACTGCTCCTGTGTGAAGACTTCATGGTAACTCTCTAAAGAAGCCGGCAGGGCGTCTGTCCTTGGCTGAGCCATCCTGCACCCAGGCGCAGGTGGCCATTCCGTGGGACAGCTGCGCTCGAGGTGCTGGAACCGTGTCAGCACCCTGCTTGCGGTGCCTGTTTTTCATAGTGAATCAGGACTTTTTCTTGACGGAAAAAAAAAAATCTAAATGCCACTGAATTGGGGACTTTAGCCTTCAACTTCCTTTCCCTTGTAATTTGTAGAAACTAATTCATTGGTTTTGGGAATGGTTTCCCTCAGCAGCATCAAAAGAGGTGCAAATCAGTGACTTGGGATAAGCTAACTTAAAAATGAACATTTTGAAAGGAGCTAATTACTGATTGGCCCAGTAGCTAGACCTGATTTAAATTGGTTAATGTTATTGCTAGAGATTGATTTTTGAAATCACTAACCCATTAGTAATGAGCCAAGGAACTGTTTTCCCCCCACTGGAGGTAAAAGTGCTATAGAATTGACCTACATGTGTTTCATCTCTGGCAAAGGACTGTTCTTTGCTTGCTTGCTTGCTTGCTTGCTTGGGTTACTGTCAGCCCTGTTCCTGTCCCTTGAGTGGGTGACATCTCTGCCTTCGAATACTCTGCTGGGTGTGGAGAGTGACATTCACCAGAACAAGGCAAAACCCTTCGGCCCTCCTCCGCGCTGCCCTTTAGACCTTCCCTTGAGCATTGCCCTGGCTCTGACCCACACAGGGTCAGGTGAAATCACCAGAGGTGGCAGTTAATGGCCTCGTGACAAGGCTACGCTAGTTCACCTGGTGGGCTGTTTCCAGAAGTGCCACTTTTCCTATCTGCAGCAATCATGCTTCCTCTGTTTCTGAGCTAGTATCCTTGGTCTCTTCTCTCTGTGCTCATGGAGAAGAACATGACCACCACCAGAACTTGGCAAAGGGGCTTCTTGAGCCTCCCAAGCAGGCTCTTACAGGATATCTGGGCGTTATTAGGCTGTGTGAGCGCTCCACTTCCTCTTCTGCTTTTGTAGGCACCTTTTCCAAAACCCCAGCCTTTAGAGCTAACCCTTCTGTGGGTTAAGGCACTGTTCCAGCAAAGGGCACGAGCGTCACATGCACCCATGGACTCCGCCAGCTTCATGACCAAATCTTAGCCTTAGACAATGGGCCAGAGGCCAGGTCAGTTTTCCTAAAGGCGTGGATGAGGAAAGTACAGGAAATGTGGGGTGAGGGTGAGATAAGGCATGGAGAGTCCTGGGTGTTCAGAGGCAGGAGGAGGATTGGCTCTGAGACACACTTTGCCCCTGGCTCAGAGGCACTGGGTCTCCATCTCTGCCACAGCTTAGAGAAGGAGCCATTTGTCTTCCCAGAGGGAATTACATGGGACCCTGCATCAGCATTCTGGGAGTTCCTGCCCCTGAGCCAGGAATCCCACAGGGAGCCTGTCTGAAGGTGACTGCTGGAGGTCACACCCATTCCTGCCTGGGAAGCCACAAGGGCTCCTTTCCTTGGGCAGGGAAGGAGGATCCCACTCCTTTAGAGCATTTCAAAGGACTAGATGGTTCCTAGCTTCCTACTTTCTTGAAAACAACTTAACCTTGAGAGGTGAACCCGGTGATGGTTGTATGTCTTCATCACCAGGAGGCCTAGGAAAGACCTCTGTTTTACAGGGAAGGACCATAAACCCCTCTGCTTATGACTTTCTACTTGTTGAATAGAACAGGAATGCCCAAGGGTGCCTCTTAGGGTACCAGTATATCCGGTGGTGGTGAAGTAACTTGAACTCTTTGCTCCCTTAGAACTGGGAAGGAAAGCCATTCTCTGCTGGCCACAAATGGCCTCATAAGAATTTGTTCAGAGTGTTCTGTGGAGCTGGTCCAACCCCAAGGACATCTTCTGTTTTGGGGTGACTCTCTCTGTAGGGAAAGCTGACATGTGGTCCTCCCCCTGGTCTTCCTTTGCCCTCCAAGGAGCTCAAACACATGGAAGCCATTTACAGCTGGACCAAAAATAACTCTGAGTCAGCAGAATGGTACCTATGGCATCTCCATCCAGGATACTCAGGACGACCAGGAGGCTTAGAATTGAGGCAATGACAGAACCTAAGGCCTCCACATCTTAGGATGTGACAGAACCAGACAAAACCCTTAAACCAGGACCCAGACTCTCAGTATGCCTGCCTGAGACAGAGATATAGAGATCTTGGGCACAGTGACAAAAGGGCTTAATGTGGTGGTTCTTGTTTCTTAGTGGAGAGGGCAAGTGTAGGAATACCACAGCACTGTTGCTTTTGGCTGTGATCTTGCACCCCATATAGAAATCTCCCTGGCTTGGAGCCCAGCAGTTCTGCCAGATATTAGCCCTGTTGCTGTAAACAGTGTTTTTCAAATCAAGAGTCATGAGGTATTCCAAGTTAGGGAAGCTGAGGCAGACAGCTTCTGTGGGGTGAGGGCTAGAGACTACCTCCCTCCTCACCCCTGCGAGCCCTACTTCTGTAGGAGAGAGGAGAGAGGAGGGGAGGAGAGAGCAGCAAAGTCCATGCCCCAGCTCCTCAGAGACAGGCAGGCTGGCGCAGCAGCCCCAGCATGGCTGGCAGGAGCTTTGGGCACCTGGCGTCAGAGTGGAGAGGGTGAAGGAGCACCTGGGATCTGGGCCACTTCAGCAGAAGCCTGAGGACAGGAAAGAGAACAGGCTTATAACATTCTGGGACTCTGGGGGAGTCACATGCCCCAAGGTGACGATCCCGTGTCTAGAAGCTGCTGTGGTAAGTGCATGTCTGCAGTCTTGGGGGCCTGAGTGGAGGGAACTGTGGCACTCCCAGGTCCTAAACCACAAAGGTGGTTTCTCTCCAATTGCTGGTCTGCGCAGGGCTACCTGTGAGGTGCTGTGGTCTGCAAGGAGCCTGCATCCAGGGCCAAAGACAAGCCTAGGTTCAAATGCCAGCTTTATCAAGGTGCTGACCCCAAGACCTGGGGCAGGTCCCTTAACCTCTCTCTGTTTTCCCCATCTACAAAATAATGCCTACTTGGAAGGATTGTTTCAAAGACTGAAAACAGTGTTTGTAAGGGCCTCTTGCATGATCCATGGCTCATGGTAGGAGTTTAGTAAATGATAGTTAAAAAGAAAAAAAGACAGTAAGGTTTGACTGGGCATGCAGGGATGGAAAGGACATTCCAGGTGGAAGGAAAGGTCGGGGTAAAGGGTCAGAGTCTGGAAGAAGAACTTGGGAGCCCAACTGAGTAAATCCATTTTTTGAACCCTGATGCTGGTTTTCAGAGGATGAACAGTGGATCGGAAAGTACACGATGGGCTCCTTCTGTAAACTAAAATCAACATTCAGAGAAGGGGCAGACCAGTCTGGGATAACCAGGGGTGGCTGTGGGGAGAGAGTGATAGCTGTCCCATAGGCTTAGGGTCACTAGGGGGAAGGGACTCACATTTATTCAGTGCCTACTGTGGCCTGTCACTTAGTCCTCACAACAGCTCAGGGAGAAGTCTCATCAAGCCCATTATAGAGAGGGAGTTGCTGAGGCTCAGGTAGGCAATTCATGGGCTTCCCAGACCTAGCAGGGCTTGGGAATTGCCTGTGCAGTTTAGACAACATACATGTGATGGTCCCATTCTTGCCACTCATTCAAAAGATGGAGCCTGGAAATCTGGATTTTTACCACACTTCACAGTTGATTTTTTTAGCTTTTAATTTATTTATTTTTGATCATAAAGGCAATCCATGTTGATTTTTACAAGTGATGCAATACAGAATTCTATTAAGAGAAATTTAATAATCTGCCTACTCCAGGTCTGTTGCTCTGAAGTAATGCTTTTTGCAGTTTGAAAAATCACCTTTAGTACTTTTCTTGATGTTCTTATAAATATATGCAAATACATATATACGTATATCATTGTTACAAAATTGGAACCACTCATATTCATTACTCTGCAAGTTTTTTTTTCCCTTTTAACCTAAGACTATGGCAAGACATGTATCCAGGTAAAGTGGAGGCAGTTTTAACTGATGCTTTAATAGCTGTGGAATATTCCATTGTCTGAATGTGTCACATTTAATACAACCCTTCTCCCTCTGATAGACAGGTTTCTTCTAGGGTTTTTTGCCACTACACATAGTGCTTCACTAAAATCCTTGTGCCTCTCTCCTTGTATACTGGCAGCTCTATTTCTTTTTTTTAGAAATTTAGCCTTTTTTAAAAAAAATTAAATTTATTTATTTTATTTATTTTATTTTTGGCTGCATTGGGTCTTCATTGCTGGGCCCTGGCTTTCTCCATTTGAGGCGAGTGGGAGCTACTCTTTGCTGCAGTGCACGGGCTTCTCATTGTGGTGGTTTCTCTTGTTGTGGAGCACAGGCTCTGGGCGTGTGGGCTTCAGTAGTTGTGGCACACGGGCTCAGTAGTTGTGGCTCACGGGCTCTAGAGTGCAGGCTCAGTAGTTGTGGCGCACGAGCTTAGTTGCTCTGCAGTATGTGGGATCTTCCCTGACCAGGGCTCAAACCCGTGTCCCCTGCATTGGCAGGTGGATTCTTAACCACTTCGCCACCAGGGAAGCCCTGGCAGCTCTATTTCTGCAGAACAGATTTCCAAAGTGTGATGCCGGGCCAGTGGGTATGCACATTTTTATGTTAATTGATGTTTCCTGGTTCACTTTCCAAAATGGTTGTGGTAGCTCACAGAGCAGTCCAGGCGATTCTAATCACAGCCAGGGAGAGAGGAGAGGGCCGCGCGGAGCTGCTCCCCCCTCACCTCCTGCCCCTAACTCTCCCAGCACTACTCAGCAGGAGCCTTTTAGGACCAAAAGAAGACCCCACCTTGCACTCTAGCTTGGGCCTTTATTTACCTGTCTCCCCAAGAGCAGAATTCCTGACTTGGAGCAGCTAAGTGTAACTTGTCCTGCAGAAAGGCTCTTAGAAGACATCAGGGCTGAAGGAAGGGAGGGTGCCTGGGAGCAAGCTGCAGGCACAGCAGGGCTGTGGGCTGGAGAAGAGAACCAGGGCTGGCCTATCAGGGATACACATCCCTGCAGGGCCAGGCACCCCTGCTTGGCTGAATACCCCACTGTGGACTAGGGGGCACCTGCGTCCTCAGGAGAGAGGGGGGCTGAGGGAAAAGGCTCTGTCTTGGCTGAGCAGACCCAGAGAGGCACTAGGAGACGGCCTGGCCCAGGAAGTGGCCTGATTAAGGTGCAAGACAGAGGGTCTCAGGCAGAAGCATCCCAAGGAAGAAGCCTGCTGGATCCAGGCAGGCTCTGCAATTGCCCCACACCCAGGAGGTGCGGGCTTCCTGAGTCTCTGGGGGATGCTCTCAATGTGTTCAGTAGGTAACCCTCCCTCTGTCAGAAGGAGCGAGGGAGCCGTCAGCCCCCCTGCCCTTGAACAAAGCCGAGTTCCCTGCTGCTGAGGTGAAGGGAGAATGTTCTCAAACACTCTGTGGGCAGCCTGTAGAGATGACCTCCCAAAAGGAGTGCACAGTGATAGTAACAGATGTGAGCAGATGTTCAGCCCTTCGTAAGTGCCAGGCCCCATTCTGATTTGCCCCTAGTAGCTGCAGGTGTTCTGGAATCTAGAATCCGTCAAGGTTGTCCCCACATCATGGGTTTTCTCTGGACCTTTGGGGACAGGCGGCCACTACACATCCTAGGCAGATTCAGCCCCAGTGTAATTCAACTCTCTAAATTTCAGGGGAATTATCTGCTATAGACTCTCCCCAGAGCCAAATTTGGATGAGTGGCAGTGGTCCAGGACTCTATGTGCTCATCCTGAAGATTCTGGACCCAGGCATAGAAGAGGGGGTACAGTTAGCCTTTCTTCCTCTCTGCCTTTCTGCAGCATTCCAAAGTAGATTAAGTGTGGTGTGGACTGAGGGCAACGGCCATTCTCCCACCTGGAGGATGGCTGGGACGCAGCCGGCCATAGAGAGGCAATGCACCAGGCCTCCATAGTCATCTGTTTCTGCATATGGGTGTGCGGTGTCTAGTCACTGTTTCTGCTCTGATCTTTTGCAGTTTGTGTCCGGGTACTAGTCCCAGGGCAGGTGGAAGCAAGTAATACCTCAGTCTGATTAAGACCGGGCAAGCTCCCTCAAACAGTATAGCTGAGTGAGCTGGGCCAGCTCCAGGCCCTCCCAGGGACTCCCATGGGGCTCTGGTTCCCCTCGAAGAACACTTACCCTTTGCCTGGTAGTTGCCCAGGTCGGGTGCTGGTTAACGGCATGGACTAGGAAAACAGACCACTGATCTTGAATCCCAGTATTGCCACTCACAAACTGTGTGCTTTTGGACAAGTTATTTTACCTTTCTTTACCTCCATTTGCTCATCTGTAAAATGGGGCTGATAAGAGTATCAACCTCATGAGTCTGTTGTGAGGATTTAATGAGGTAATAACCATAAAGCTAACAGAACCATGTGCCCAGCATATCGTAAATGCTACACGAGAATTTTCCCTTCAGGCTGTGAGCTCTGTAAAAGCTGCCACATAGTAGGCACTTAAATATTTATCAAACAAATAAGTAGAAAGATACCTATCCTCACCATCTTATCATCCTGTCTTGCCTCTCCCTCCATCACTGCCCACTGTGACCCCTCCCCACCAAAGCACATCAGTGTCATTCACGGCGACCGTGACCCACACTGCCTGATGACCTCTGGAAGTCTGTGGTCACTGGTGTTCCTGGAGGGTGGAGGAAGCCCCGAGGGCACACCCTCTGGTTCCTCTGCCCCTCAGAGCTGCCCAGAATGAGGCCTGTGTGCTGGTTGGCAGTTTGGCCCCGCAGTTATCCATAAAGAGCATAAAGAACCAGAGGCAGCTAGAAATGTCTGGCAGCTCCATCCAAACATACTGTAATGTTGTTTGTTATTAAACCTGATAAGTAAAAACAGGATCTTCACTTAAATAAGAAACTACTACTGAAACGCAATACATGAGATTTCTCTTTAGCTGTGTGACCTTTGGCTGTCAGTTAACCTCTCTGTTTTTGAGGTCCCTCATCTTTGACATGGGGCAAGATATCTGCTCCTTGGGGTTGTTGTAGAGAAAGTACTTGGCACTTGAAGGTACTAATTTCCCCCCCCTTATTAAGATATGAAGTGGATTTTTAATAATTCCACTTATTCTACAGTGAAATGGGTTGCTCTAGGAAGTGGTGAGATCCCCAGCACTGTTGCTATTTAAGGAGGGCTGAAAGGAAAGGGATTCCTGCATTCAGGCCGAGCTAAATGACCTCTAAAGTCCTTCCCCACCCCAGTATCTCTATGACTGTTCGTTCACTCACTCATCCAGCATTTTCTGAGACCCTATCACGTGCGGGCCAGTGGGCTTGAGAACCAAGAAAAACTATGACCCAGTCCTGTGGTCTTTGGGTCTTTTCTCTTACACGTGCCAAGTGCCAGGTCAGCTCTGAGTGATGTCCATCCTTGACCTGAGCCCTGCTGAGCTCCCGACACCGTCCTCCCCAGTGTGTGGGAGAGGGAGATAACAAAATGAATGCTCCTCTTCCCTTTTCTTAGAGCATTTCCTTTAGAAAACTTGTAAATTCTGTCTCTGCCCCTTTGAGATGGATGTAAATCTTTTTCAAAGCTAAGTAAGCTTCCAGCCAGCTTAACAACCCAGGACTGTCTTTCTCAAAGGCCTGGGAGCCATCTCTTTGAAATGTAAACACCGGGAAGATAGCACCCCAATCTCCCAGGCTCAGTGGTAAAGACCTGCTGTCAGAGAGATGGGAGCAGCTCCTTTTCCCTTTGGATAAAGGCAGTTAGCTAACACAAATGGCCACCCCAATGATCAGGTGAATTTAGAGTGAACTCTGTGTGACAAATGGTGCTGTCATGTCCTCTTACTTGAGTTACCTGAAGAACATGCGTAGGAGGGTCCTATCTGCACGGCTCTTTAAGAGGGTGAGATTTTGTTCTGTCTTTCCTGTCTCTTTAGCTGATGTGCATCACAGTCTGGTTTCATGCTTAGTCAATAATAAAGCTGTTTTCTTTCTCTCCTCTATCTTGTGGAGAGAAATTTCTGGGTATCGGGAGACTTAAACTTCCCCAACACCTAGCACTTGCCCCTCATCTGACCCCTCCTTCCCCACCTACTGCTCAGTCCGGGAAGGATCCCTGGAGGGAGGAAGGGCATGCAGTGATGCTTCGTCTGTTATCTGTGGGGCAGCATCTGCTGATCAGCCCTGGAAACCGCCGAGGATGGGCTCAGTGGGCTCCCACGGGGGCAGCCAGCCTGTCGTGGCTGAGAGGTCAGGAGCCTGTGCTGGGCTACCCTGGCTCAGGGGCAGCTCACAGAGACCAGGAGCCTGAGCAGGGAAATGCTGAAAACCTGCCTACCAGCCTCACTCAGTTGCTTTTATGATAGGATTTCAAAATCAGTGGCTGAAAGGGACGTGTTTAGTGTTATGTAAGTAGATTTTTTTCTCAAGTTTTGATCCAGGAAGCTAGCTCACAAAATTGATTCTATATTGGCTTGGATACCAGGCCTGGGGCTTCATAGCAGATTAAATGTGAGAAGTACTTGGGACTAAAGGAGCCAGGTTAGTAAGGTGCCTTGGAGAACAGCCCAGGGAAAAGGACCCATTCCCTTAGACCTACATGCATTTAAAAGGAGATACACAGGAGGCTGGTATGATATCCTCCTTCTGGAAATCAGGCAGAGCACTGCTCACAAATAATTATGTAAAGCCTGAGAAGAAGTGTTTACTGAGCAGCTACTATGTGCAAGGATCTGTGGCAGATGGGTTCCTGTCCTTGAAGATTTTACCCATCAGCTGGGAAGACAATCCAAACGTACTGGGGAGTTCCCTAACATGACAGGAGATACAGGACAATTGAGTGCACCAACAAATGTCAAAAAAACTATGCAGCTCAAGTGCAAGTGAGTGAGCAGCCCGTGAATGCTTTGGGAACTCAGAGAGAAAGCCATCATCTGAGGCTAGAAGGGCACAGGGAGATTTTGTGGGGACAAGGCACCAGGCTGTGGTCCAGTCAGACAGGGAAAAATGGACGGCAGAGTCCTAGCTGAGGGGCAGTAAGAAGCAATACTTTTACTAAAACAGTAATAATAATTTTACTAGAACAAATTAGTGTGGTTTATTGCATTAGCACAAAAGTACAGACAGAAAACTGATATCTTAAAAAGTAATATCTATATTAGAATATATATATATATATATTTTTTTTTCAAGTTGAGATTGTACAGGCTCTAGAGCTGTCAATCCGAATGTCAGGCCAGCCCACTGGGTCCTAGGTGTTCTGGGCCCCCATGACAGTCCCTGAATGTATGTGCACATGTGCTTGTGTGAGCCTTCACAAAATTCTGAGTATGAGCTTCTTTAGTTGACATTTGCCTCTTTCCCCCCAAATAGATCAGGATTCCTCTCCCAGGGAACACTGGCTGCTGGTCTCACAGGCTGAGGGAAGCTGGCTTCTCAACTTCTCTGTTGCCCGTGTCCCTCTCCCCCCAGCCCCCTGCTCCCCCCATCTGCTCAGCTCTCTGATTGGCCCTGTTTTCTGGCCTCACATCGCCCACTCAGTTGACACCTGCTCTCCCACATAGATCCTGGCAAAGAGAAGAGCAAAAGCCAAAGCCTTGACGTGGAGCCCACAGTGAGGGTGTCTGGATGCTGAAGCTGCTCCAGCCCCTCATCTCCTCTCTCCAGTGATCTCTTGACAAAACAGTTCAGTGTGTTATGCTAATACTAGGGGCATGGAGGGAATGAAAAAAATTAAAAAGCTTGTAAGGGAGTTTCAGATCTCTTATGCTCCAAACTTTTGTTCCAGTGGTTTCACACAATGTACTGATTTATAGAACTACCATGTGTGGAAACTAGGCAAAGCCGAATACCCCTTCGGTGGACACAGCTTACCTCTTTCCAGCTCCACTTGTTTATGCCACATGTTACCATCTGTGCAAATAACAAGTCAAGTCTCTCCTGAGCAGGAATTTTAGCTGTAGATGGTGCTTATGTAAGATTGGGGCCTCCTGGGTAACAGAGGAATCTGTAAGACAAAACAATGTCCTGCCTGTGCAGCTTTTCAAAGACTAACTTTTAACATGCAAGAGAGAGTTAGTTTAGTCATGAGGAAAAGTGATTTCATTGCAAGCCTGGCTTTGGGTCTTTGGGGAGCATGGCTCAGCCGTTGCCAAATTACTATCCTGTTCAATGAGACCCTTGTTTCAGTCTCATACCCAAGTTTATCGATTGGGACCTCAGTAGAGAAATTCTATGTCTCATTGTGTCTTGGAGAGAGAAGAACATAGAGTCAGAGAAACAGGAATTCTTCACCAAAGCTTTGAGTCTGTGTCAATTCTCTACAAGGAATCAAAGCAGGGGTGCTCTGAATTTCAGCTCTAGGATTGTTTGGCTTGCTGCCACCAAAGCCTCCACGGGATTATTACCATGAATCATGCATCACTGCCCGGACACCAGCATGATGTTAGAACTCTTGGATGTTAGTTAATATTATTATTTCCAGAAACTAAAATATGGATATGATGACATTTCAAACATTAATATTCTGAGTCAGACACCTACCCACAGAACACCCTCACAGAGAGGAAGACCTTTAAAGACCACCAGTGGTCAGTGGGCTGCACATAGACATCACCCCCTCCTCTTCCTCCTGACTCTACCTCTTTGGATTTATCTTCTCAAACATGCTGATGTGAACACCTATCAGTGCTAAAGCCAATTAAAGAAAGAAAAATAAAAATCAAGCTATTTGAGCCAAACTCAGAAGCCAATGCACTTCTTGTTAACTTAGGGCTGGCTTAAATTTTGACCCATATATAGTCTGGAAAGAATTCAGGCAACACTTCCTTTACTTTGGTGAGTTCTGTGGTAAAACTCGTAGAAGACAGTACTGCCTCTCTGCCTGAAAAGCAGATTGGAGGGTGTGGAAGCAGATAAGACAGGCCTGAAAGATGCAAGTTAGTGTCACCTGCTGCATACGAGAGCCAGGAAGCCTGGGTGCTGTTCATTGAGGAACACTGACCTACTCTTGGAAGGAGATGGACAACAGCCCAAAGTCTAGTAGGGAGCAAAGAAGTACATGTGATGAGATGCATGTTGGGCCATTACACGTCCCTAGAACGACTTTGAGACATGGCCCATTTATCTTGCCTGCTGATTACTAAAGTAATTCCTGTTGTCTTTACGATTGAGGGAATTGTTTTTAGAAATGACACAGAGGAAAGGCCATCTGATAACCTGATTTCCTGGGCTAATGTAGAAAAATAACTTCCTAATTTTTCTTCAAGGGCTTTGATGCTTTTAGTTGAGATGTTCTAATTTCTCCCTAGCTCAAAAAATGTTAAGTAAAGACTTCCAGGTGGGGATCCTGGAAGCACAAAGTTGATGGACCCATCCCAGTTCCCAAAATGCAATCAAGGAAGAAAGTGGACCTCAGAAGGCTCCTCTTAGAATTGTGCGTAAGGCCATGTCAACCTCGCCTTATTAGAGGAGTTTATCGTCTGCTGGGTAGCCCAGGTTTTCATCCCACAGTCATACTCTCAACAGGCTCGTTGCAGTCATCCAACCCACCTATGCTTGGAGAATCTTGTAGCAGAGTCTTGGTAATCTTCTAAATACAAGGGAAAAAAATTCCACCCTTCCTTTATTTGGGCATCACAGAGACCAATATAATGAGAGAGTACTAAGAGTTACCTGCTCTATTGTTCTCCACTCAACGACCCATGATAAATAGCTCCCGACTGGGTGATGCTGTGGATTAATTGTCCATTCTGACCTCTGCGCAGTAGCAGACACAGCAGGGTATCTGATTTTCATCCCTGGTGATATTATATAAATATTTATCTTTTAAGAAAATATTTATTTATTTATTTATTTTTGGTTGCATTGGGTCTTTGCTGCTGCACGTGGGCTTTCTCTAGTTGCGGCGAATGGGGGCTACTCTTTGCTGCGGTGCACGAGCTTCTCATTGCGGTGGCTTCTCTTGTTGCAGAGCATGGGCTCTAGGTGCACCGGCTTCAGTAGTTGTGACTCGCGGGCTCTAGAGCACAGGCTCAGTAGTTGTGGCGCACGGGCTTAGTTGCTCCACGGCATGTGGGATCTTCCCGGACTGGGGATCGAACCCATGTCCCCTGCATTGGCAGGTGGATTTTTAACCACTGCACCACCAGGAAGTCCCATAAATAGTTATCTTGATTTATACATGTTCTCAGTTTTGAAAGATAGTTTGACTATGTCCCCAAGTCTGGTTGATAATTATTGTCTTAGCCCCTTAAAGACACCATTTCTCTGGCTTCCATTATTCATTGTTGAAAAATCAGCTGATGTTTTTTCTTTATAGATGAACTGTCTTTTCTCTCTGACTGCTTTTGATATCTTTGTTGCTGATATTCTGCAGTTGACTATTATCTATGTATGTGTGGATTATTTTAATTTTGCTTGACTTACGTCATGCCTCTTTAATCATGGATTTTTGTCTTTCATCAGTTGTGGAAAATTCTCAGCCACTTCCCTTGAAATATGGCTTCTCTGTTTTCTCTAGTCTCCCTTCTGAGGCTTCCATTAGATGTGTATTTGATCTTGTCATTCTATCCTTTATATCTCTTATATCTCATATTTTCCATTTTCTTATTTACCTGTGCAACATTCTGGATAATTTCTTAAGATATATCTTCCAACTCATTTATTCTGTCTTCAGCTGTAATCAGGTTTATTATTCTTAATAGTCTCTTGTTGCTTGCTCATCATTGTGATTCCATCACTTATTTCTTTAAACATTCCACATAGAGCTAATCTATATTCTTGTCTGACAATTCCAGTATCTTCAGTCATTGGAGGTCTGAATCTGTGGCCATTTCTTCTGCTGACTCCCATTCATGGTGCCTCCTTGTGTGCTTGGTGATCTTTGACCAAGAGCCTATTGCTTGATCTTACTCTGTAGGAAAGCAGGGCCTAAAATGAGCATACCTTCCTCAGAGCAGATTTGAGTGCATTTCTGCTGGAGGGCTCCTGACCTTGGACCACTTTAGCCCCTTTCAAGGGTCCTAGCTCAACTGGGGAGTCTTAGACTCAATTCCCCACCTCCCTGCTGGTATCCAGACCTTAGTATTCAAATGGACATCCACTCTCAAGATAACCCAAACCTGAGCTCCAACACCAACTCATTTGGGGTGAGCAAAGTAGGAGAATGGTCCTTAGAGACTTTGCAACTGCGAGTAATGATTAGTCAAATCCATTCCACCTGCCTTCACCAATCAAGGTTGTCTTAAGACTAGCATCTCCACCAAGCAGCTCCTAGCCTAAACAATAAGATGTTTGCCTGAGTTATTTTCCAGGAACGTGGACCCAGCTGTGTCTAGTTTAAGCTGAGCTGGTTATAACTGGATAGGACCAGCAACCCTCCAATTGGGCATACATGGATGTCAGTGCCCTTTTGACATAGGAGGGCTGAAAACTCCACCCTCAGAACCTGCAGAGGTGTGTAGCGTTATTACACCTGTGCAAAACAACAATTACCAAACCTTTTCCCAATCATCTTTCCCCACACTCCCAGACCACCCTGCTTCTTTGTTATCCCATAAATATCCCAAGCCCATTGCTTTCAGGGAAGTGGTTGTGAGATTTGTTCTCCCATCTTCTCCCTTGGCTGCCTTGTGAATAAACCCTCTCTTTGCTGCAAACCTTAGTGTTTCAGCGTTTTGGCTTGCTGTGCGTCAGGCAAAATGAAGCTCGTTTGGTAACAACTTACTCTATGTCTTACAAGCCCAGCAATGCATTCTATTCAGGGTCTAGTTGTGTAGCGGCAGAGTCCAAAAGAGCACCTGGGCTGTCAAGCAGCCAGATGTAGAAATCCTCTGGGTTTTCCCCCCTATATCATATTAGTGGAGAAAATGGCAAGGACTGCAAGCAGTTTGACAGTCTCAGTGTCTAAAAACTACCCAGGTTTTCCTAAGCAGTGTGAAGGGGGTGGGGAGAAAGGAAGAAAGAGAAAAACAAAACAACGAAACAGGCTAAGTCGCCTGCAGTTTTTCTCTTGCCTGTTGTTCTCTGTACTGTGGTTCAGGGCCATCCTGTGAGGCTAATTCTCAGCTTCTCTGGAGTTCCCTGGCGGTTCAGAGGTTAGGACTAGGCACTTTCATTGCAGGGGCCCGGGTTCAATCCCTGGTCGGGAACTAAGATCCTGCAAGCTGTGCAATGTGGCCAAAATTTTTTTTTAAATAAAAAGTAATCTTTAGCGTCTCTGCTTTCCAGACACTCATCCAAGAGGAAGCATGGCCAGTACCTTCTCGAAGTTGCTAACTGGCCGCAATGCCTCTCTGTTATTTGCTACCTTGGGCACCAGTGCCCTGACTACTGGGTACCTGCTGAAACGGCAGAACGTGTGTGCTGAGGCCTGGGAGCAGCACAGGCTATTCCCTCCAAGGTAAGTCCTCTTGGCTTTAAAACGACGCCAAAATGCCGGCCAGAAATATGCTTTCCTCTGCTGAAACTGTCAGCAGAGGCCCCTCTTTTTGCCTCTGAGGGTGACTAAATCAAATTGACTCATTAAGCACAGTGACCTGTGGCAAATCCAGGGATGTATAGTGTCATCATTCCTGCCCAGAGCTTGAGCTCTAGTGGAATAGTAATAACAGTCGGAGCTAACCTTTGTTGAATATGTGTAGGCGTGTTGAGCACTTTACGCAGAGTATTTTATTCCTCTTAGTGTCCCTTTGTGATGAAAGGGAGGCTTAGGAAAATTAAGTAGTGCCCAAGTTCACACAGCTGGTGCAGCCAAATGCGAACCCAGGGACCTTGATTCCAGACTCATGCCTCACTCATGCTGTACTGCCTTCTGGAAAACGTGATGCAACAGCACTGATTTTAAGTATCAGCTTTTTTGCTTTTTATTTTTTTTCCGGCCACACTGTGCAGCATGTGGGATCCTAGTTCCCCTACCAGGGCTCAAACCCGTGCCCCCTGCAGTGGAAGCGCGGCGTCTTAACCATTGGACCGCCAGGGAAGTCCCTAAGTATCAGCTTTAAAGGACCTTGCAGAAGGGAAGTAGAGAAGTGGCATGAAGATGGACTGTTTTCTCCACCCTGGGGACCTTGTCATGGCTGAGACGTCCCACACTGGATAGAGCTGGAGTGGATGCTGACTTTAAGGGATTCCATATAGGCAGCTGTGCATGAAAGAGACAAGGAAAACCTGAGGTGTTTCTCGGAAACACTTACTGGGTTTCATGAGAATTAGGAACTCTGAGGGAATTACTGGCACCTACCATATAGCTCAGGAATTCCTTATGTGAGATTACCTGTGTTTGAGCCTGTGGTGGTCTTGAATCCTCTATTCTTCAATCAGTACATATCCCACTGTAAGATGGCACCCCCCATCTGATTTCTTTCTAGGTATTATTTCAACAGATATTTACTGAATGCCTGTTTCTACAGGCAGGCACTGTTCTCAACAAAGCAGGTAGTCGTAGAGTTTGCATCGTAGACAGAGGACAGATAAATCAATGAATTTCTACGTAGTTCTACCCACAGGGTTTTTAGCCTCTGTCACAGACCTAAGGGACCAAAATGTAGTTGTTGTAATTTACCAGAACTTCTGGGTATAAAAAAAAAGTCTACATACGATTTCAATTTCTTGTCTAATCGTTTCACTCTCTTTCCTCTTTACATAAGCATAAGCCACAGTCTGTGGGCTCCTGCGGCCAGCATAATGGACTGCTTAGGCAGGGCCAGGTCCATTCCTCTGGCAGTTCAGGGAACTAGTCTTTAAAATCTGGCTTACTTAAATCATGACCTAGCCAATTTGCCTCTGCCCACTGGCTGAAGAGAGCCTGGTGGAAGGATGGCTGGCCAGAAACAAAGCTCTTGCATAGGCCCCTTGCCTCAGGGGCTGCTCACTGAACACCCCTCTCCTCCTCATGCAGCGCAGACTACCCTGATCTGCGCAAACACAACAACTGCATGGCCGAGTGCCTCACGCCGACCATCTACGCCAAGCTCCGCAACAAGGTGACGCCCAACGGCTACACCCTGGACCAGTGTATCCAGACTGGAGTGGATAACCCCGGCCACCCCTTCATAAAGACCGTGGGCATGGTGGCTGGTGACGAGGAGTCCTATGAGGTAAAACTCTTGGCTGCCGGTTCTGTAGTGTGTGTGTGAGGCGTGCTCTGGGTTCTCTCTGTGGGACCAACTTGCTGTTTTCTCAGGAAGGGCGCCCATAAAGGGAAGCCAGCTTCAACAGAACAGCTGCAGTGCTCTCTGAAACAGTGAGGTCTACAGCTTCCCAGGGACAAGGTTTCCTTTGCTGCTGCTCTAGTATTCCTCCCCACAGAGGAATGAGTTGCGTGACCCAGCTCTCAGAGCTTGTCAAGGGGATGAATTAGTACAGAAAAAATAAAATCTTTTAATGTTTTTATTGTTTGTGTATTCACCAATAAGGCATTAGGAGATGATGTGTTTGTGGCTGAACTTTATTGAGGCTGGAGGATGGTTCTGTGTGTGTTTAGTTGGGGAATTACTGATTACACAGCCCCCTGTAGTCTTACTGAGTTCACTAAGTCTCTTGGAGAAATCCCAGGATCTCCGCATCCTCATCCTGGGTCAGAAGCACAGGACGGTTTGCTGCTCTGGAGCTCAGCCGCCATAGCAGCTTCTACATTATGGTAAAAACCTCCAGCCCATCTCCCTCAGGTCTGCCCCCTTTGCACCTTCTGTTGCAGGGAGCTGAAGGTGATTCCCTGGGAAGGCAGCCATCAAGGGGAGGGAGAGGGCCACCTTGAATAGACTAGACCAGCAGCTCACTCAGGGACAGCAGTGCCCACCTCTGGGCTCCCAGAGTCCCAGACTAGAGCTGGCTCCCAGGACCCACTCCCCACAGGTCCCAAAGGCTGCAGGGTGCTCTGTTTGACTTCTCTGGACCTTACTTTACCTAAAGGATGTTCCTGAAGTTTTTGGTGTTTTAAAAAGTAGATTTCACTTGAGACAGTTTGTGCTGGGGAAGGTCCTCACAGGGTGACAGGTCCCTGCTTTGCCTTAATTGCTGCTGTGCACTTTTCTTTCTATGCAGCTGGTTTTCCACAAATTTATTACATTGCTTAAACTCTAGAACCTGACCATCCCTTTTGACCACAAAACTGCTTAGCTTCTGAGCTGGCAGCTTCTTTTATCCCACAAAAGCAAGAGCTTCTGGAGAAAACCCTCAAATTCTTAAACACAGGATTTTCTTGCTCCATCTGATGGCAGTGAACTTGGCAGAATCGCTAGGGAGGAGGTTACTATGACAGAGTTCTGTAGCCCTGCCCTCTCCCAAGGGGCCAGGTACCTCAAAGAGGTTTCCTCTGGTATATGTGACCTACTAGTACTACTACTATTATTATTATCGTTATTATTAACCATCAATCCAGTCTCACACCCGTTTCCTGCATGGCTGCACTGAGAATTTCAGAGAAGGAGGGCATCAGCTTTGGTCCTTAAGATAAACAGGAATAAACGATGATGAACCAATTCAAGAGGAAACGGGAGCATTGTCCCTCCTGCAGGTGTTTGCCGACCTTTTTGACCCTGTCATCAAGCTGAGGCACAATGGCTATGACCCCAGGGTAATGAAGCACCCCACGGATCTGGACGAATCCAAGGTAGGCTCCAGCCACCTCTTGTACCTTCCCATGAAGCCAGCACTCCAGAGTCCAAGGTGAGGAGCCCTGGAGAGAAGGGCCCCTGGGTCAGATGCCCTTGAAAGCTCTGTGATGGCCCTCCCACACCATGCTCCCTAGAGGGTCACTGAGACAATCAGGAAGGTCCCAAAGTCTGTTTTTCTTACCTCCTACCACCAGCGTAGTGGTGGTCACTGAAGACTTTAGCCTTTCCCAAAACAATTCCTTTTTTCACCCCAAACCTAGCCAGGGTAGAGGATTGCAGACAACGCTGTGTGAAGTAGCTCCTCCCTTGACTTCCCTCTAAGACCCCTGCCCCCAGAGTTGCAGGATGTGTGCAGCGTGCACACGCGCTCAGTGCCCGGGGGTCCCCTGGTCAGCGGGTTGGAAGCCACCGTGGCCGTGGCGCTGCGGTAACCCCCCGCTCTGCTCCGCAGATCACACAGGGGCAGTTCGACGAGCGCTACGTGCTGTCGTCTCGGGTGCGCACCGGCCGCAGCATCCGCGGGCTGAGCCTGCCGCCAGCCTGCACCCGGGCCGAGCGCAGGGAGGTGGAGAACGTGGCCATCACGGCCCTGAAGGGCCTCAAGGGGGACCTGGCCGGCCGCTACTACCGGCTGTCCGAGATGACGGAGCAGGACCAGCAGCGGCTCATCGATGTGAGTGACCCCGAACCACGTGGGCTGCCCGGGGCGGGGCTGTGCCGAGAGAGCCCTGACCCACGCGGGGTGGTCTCCCCCGGAGCTCAGGCCCCCGCTCTGGTTGGGAGCTCGCTCGGGCTTCAGGCTGGTCAGTCTAAGGAAGGAAAAGCAGGCCTTAAAAGCTTAGGTTAAAAGTGGAGATGGTCTATGGATAAAGTCTGCCGAGGAAACAATGGGATGGTGGGTTGCCATTGGTGTGTGGGAATGAGTGGAGGGTCCCCGGGCTTGTTGATAAATAGGAACAATTGGGTGTGGAAAATCCCGTCTGTGCCTGGAGGATGGTCTCCATTACCACACTCAAAGTCCAGGAAGCTAGGAGCTTCTGGAAAGGGAATTATCCAGGTGGAAGGCCTGCCCTGACTCACACTGGAGCTGGTCTCTGGGATTCCTGCTGCCTCCACAGGGTCTCCATGGCTTCCCTCTAACACTAGGGTAGACAAAACTCAAGTCCCTTCCTTTTTTCCCTGTAGCAACGTTGAAACAGAATGGCATTTTCAAAAATAACTTTAAACTCCAAGGAAAAGCGGAAACAAATTTCTGTCATTTCAGAAGATGTGATGCCACAAAATATGCCCCATTTCCAAACCAGGTGGGCAACTGTATGGTCTAGAGACCTCAGTCTCCTGGTCCCCTCCTCTGCCTCAAGTAGCCACTTCTGGTTTCCAGGTTAAAGGGCATGCTGTTTCCTGGGCAATGATAGTCCATAAGCCTGGCCTGGCTCAGGTCTCCAACCCCTTCCACTTAGAGACTGTAGATCTTCCTGTGTCCTCTTTATTTCTGACTTCAATGTAATATATGGTATCCATAGTCATATTCTTACTGTGTGCACACAGTATTTTGATCTGATTTTGATCTGCACAGTAGCATATTGTAGTTAGAGGCATACTTGGGAGTCATACAGGTCTAGGTTCGCATCTAGGCTCTGCCACTTTCTAGCTGTGATAGGTTTCCTCTCTCTGAATCTGTTTTCTTTTCCTACCAAATAGAATGATTACATTTACCTCAGAGTGTTGTTGTGAGGATTAAAGGAAATAAAAGTACATAGCATAGAGCCCGGCACATAGTGAACATTAAATGAATGGTGACTATTTTTATTTACAGAGAATTATTTTACATCTCTAATATTTTTTAATGGAAGGAATGATAATAATAAACCAACAATGCTAGTAACGTGGAGAATGCAGCTGTATAGAACACTTTTCAGGATAGCACCCCTCACTCACTGCCCACTCTGCCATTGCATGGGGTTGGCGCTGGTGGGGTAGACACACTCCATAGTGATTAAGGATCTCCATCTGGGCTAAGCCAGCAGTTTTCAACCTTAGCTATACACTGGAATCACCTGAAAATAACTGATGTCCAGGCTGCACCCAATAACAAGTCGGAATCTCTGAGAGATGGGAACTGGGCATTAGAATATTTTAAGCTCTCAGGTTATTATAGTGGGCAGCCAATGCTGAGAAGCACTGCCTGAGAGACCTCAGCCATTATTAGTGAGTTGAAAGTTGACCACCTGACGCTTGCCATCGTGTCTGATCTCATCAGTTTCTTCTTTTTGCTTTGTCTCTTTGGGCCTGCAGGACCACTTTCTATTTGATAAGCCAGTATCCCCTTTACTAACTTGTGCTGGGATGGCCCGTGACTGGCCAGATGCCAGGGGAATCTGGTATGGACATAGCATTTTCACATTTGCGTTGTGTGCAGACGTTCTCCTTTAGATCACTGCTTGTCCTAACCTGAAGTTGCTGTGACCTGCGCTTGACAGCATGCCCAGCTTGAGCTAAATGGAGAAGATAGAGTACTTAGAAATTGGGGTGTGTGTGTGTGTGTGTGTGTGTGTAATATATAAGTATAATGATGTTTCCAAATGTGCGGGAATGTTAGCTGTTTTGCATGAATTGTGCATGAGAAAAAAAGACTTTATTTTTAAGAAAAAATTAGCTTCATATTATTTGACCTCCCAGAGAATCTGTTTCATGACATTAAAACAAAAGAGCAGAAAATGAAAAGTAAATATTGAGGATTTAAGCAAAACTCTACAAGGAAGAGTGGCTATTGAGTGTACACATATTTTATCTTGGCCAACAGTCCTCAGGCCACTTTGATTCCTAAACCTTGGTAAGTTATTATGACACTATCCAAAGGAGCCCAGATCAAAGTGTTTGGGAGCAGCTGCTCAGTGGGGGTGGATAGGCAAGATCTATACAGCAAACATATGTGAAATCTTCTGCACCCCAAACATGTTGAGCTGCAGCTAAAATCTTTTTTTAAGTGCCACAAGATTTTGGTTGAATCTATTAGGAGACAAAACACTCTTGTTGGCGTCAAAGCCAAATGTTATCATGGCTGAATTATTGTCATCCTAGTCTGAGGAATGAGGGAGATTATGTTCTTGTTGGGTGAAAACATGACATCTTTGAGGGTTGGAGTTGGTCTTACTCTTCATCCTGTCAAGGTAACATTATTTTGCAGTACTTGTTCAGGCACAGTTAAGAGATTAGGACCATCTAAGGAAATGAGGAAGGTGAAATGAAGCAATCAAGCTACAGAGGTAATGGGAATTTTCATGTGTTGAAACAAATGTAATTAACACTCAACACTGTACTTCTCTCTTCATTAGGCATAATAATGACAAGACATTTCTCATCTGGATTAATGAGGAAGACCACACCAGGGTAATCTCTATGGAGAAAGGAGGCAATATGAAGAGAGTGTTTGAGCGATTCTGTCGTGGACTAAAAGAGGTAAGATGTCATCAGAGAATTCTGAATATTCACTAAAATAAAATCTCTTTGTTTTTCATTCTTGAAAAAAGATACTATGGTGATTTCCAAGATGGGGCTAATTTTTTCTAGGGATCATGGCACTCTTTTGGGGTGGGACTTCCAGGGCAGTGCTTCAAAAAATAGATGACTTTTTTGTTGTTGTTATTAGCAAGCTCCTATGCATCCCTTCCCAATGCAGGATGGTTTAGAGAAGTCTGTGGATCATTTGTTATTTTCTGATTTCTTTAACAGAGATCTTGGCTGTTCTAAGCATAGAGACAGTATAGGATGCACCTATGTTCATATGTGACCTGACCACAGCCGTACTTGATGAGAATTCCTATATTCTCCTACTATGCTCATGTGGAAAAGAATAACAACTGACATTTATTGAGTGTTTAGTATGTGCTAGGTACTGTGTTCAGTGCTTTACATGGTTCATCTAATTTAATTGGACCATTTTAATATTGTGATAGAAGAAGTTTAATTTTCTATTAAAGAAGTACTGCAGAATGAAAGAACGAAATTTTGCCATTTGCAGCAACATGGATGGACTTGGAGGGCATTATGCTAAGAGAAATATCTGACAGAGAAAGACAAAAATACTGTATGATCTCACTTATATATGGAATCTAAAAAATACAACAAACTAGTGAATCAAACAAAAAAGAAGCAGACTCACAGCTATAGAGAACTAGTGGTTACCACTGGGAAGAGGGAAGTGGGGAGGGGCAATATAGGGGTGGGGGAAAAAGGGTTATTACGGGATTATATGAAATCATGTGTGTGAAACTTTTGAAAATTGTAAAGAACTATAGAATTTAAAGAATCTTTCATTCAATAAAAATAAATTTAAAAAAAAACTGCAGATAGCTTTGCTTTTTCCTTTCCAAAAAAAGAATTAGTACTATAAATTGACCTAAGTTTTATTCACGGCAGACACGCAGTACACACGTCTTTCCCTGGTGTTTGGGATGTGCTGAGTGAATGGATATCTGAGAACTTCGTCATTTGTTCCCTGTCTTAGGTAGAACGCCTAATCCAAGAACGAGGCTGGGAGTTCATGTGGAACGAGCACCTGGGATACATTCTGACCTGCCCTTCGAACCTCGGTACAGGATTACGGGCTGGTGTCCACGTTAGGATCCCAAAGCTCAGCAAGGTAATGTCATGTAGCCAGTGGCCCTGTTGGGTTCCACCGGGATGGGTTCACCTGGGACTGCTTTGTGGAGGGAAAAACATCACAGCCCAATTCCTTAACCCTTAGTTTCTGCACTAATGAAAGAAAATGACAAGAAAAGGTTGTTTGTCTCAAAAACACTTGTATCCGTAGGATAAGAGGTTAACGGGCTGTAAAAAAGGAAAGCGGCTTCAAGAACAAGAACTTTATTCTTTTTTTTTAAGATTTTTTTATGTGGACCATTTTTAAAGTCTTTATTGAATTTGTTACAATATTGCTTCTGTTTTATGTTTTTTGGTTTTTTGGCCCCGAGGCATGTGGGATCCTAGCTCCCCAACCAGGGATCAAACCCACACCCCCTGCGTTGGAAGGCAAAGTCTTAACCACTGGGCCACCAGGGAAGTCCCAAGAACAAGAACTTTAAATTCTCCTTCATATAACAAGTCGGGATAGATAGGCCGGCTGCTCCACTCTGCTCCCTGGCCTGCCTTCCCTCTCCTCTCTCTCCCAATACGGAGGTTCTCAGACTTGGGCCTGCAGCAAAATCACCTGGAGGCTTGTGACAACACCTGCAGCACTTGCATTTCTCACAGGTTTCCCGGTGATGCTGATGCTGCCGGTCAGGGAGCTGCACTTGGAGGGTCACTGCCTTAGAGCGTTGTGCCCTTAGCGTGGTCACAGTCAGGCCTCACGCTCTAGCCTGCGGGAAGGCGAGAGAGCATGTGGGTGTGTCCATGTAAAGATGTAAGGTCCAGGCCTGGCAGTGGCACCCTTCACTTCTGCTTGTTCCATTAGCAAGAACCTAGCCAGTGGTTACTTCCCCAGCTCTCCTATGGAAGAAAGGAAAGAGGATTCTGGTGGGCAACTAAGAGTTCTGCCACAGCACACCAAGTGAATCAAATACTTTAAAACAATTTTAGAAAATGTGCTTTCGGCCAAAAAAAAGTATGGTAATATTTGTTATTCAAAATTCCAATGCTAAGAAAATTATTTTTTTAAATTTTTATTGGAGTGTAGCTGCTTTACAATAAGAATATTATTTGCTATGATTTAATGTCATGATTTTAATTATAGCAGTAACAACTGTTATATAGATGAATAATAAACCACCAAAGCTGGCATCCAGATGCCAAAATAGCAGTATAGAAGTTAATGACAGCTCTGCTACCTTCTACCTGTGTGTACTTTTAGGCAAGTTAATTCCTCTGAGCCTTATTTTCCTCATCTGTGAAATGGGGGTAAAAGCAATACCTTCCTCATGGGATTGTTGGTGTAAGTTCCAGCACAGGGCCCTGGTACATAGTAAATATATGCTTAATAAATATTAACTGTTATTACTTCTCATTATATGTCTTTTCTAAGTGTGCCAAGGATGACGAATCAAGTTTGATTCTTAGGACACTAAGTATTATCCTTTGTCCCAGGATTCGCGATTTTCTAAGATCCTGGAGAACCTGAGACTCCAGAAGCGTGGCACAGGTGGCGTGGACACTGAAGCAGTGTCCGATGTGTATGACATTTCCAACATAGATCGAATTGGCCGATCAGAGGTAACATCTCTCTAACTTTCCGAACACGAACTAACAAAATCAGCCTGGAGGAAAAGAAGCAAACTCAACAGCCTTTCCTTATTCACAAAATTCGAGACCGCCTCTTTGCCCATTGAGTCCTGAGTCATGTTAGCATTTCATTCTGTAGTACTTTTCCTCCACACATAAAGGTAAGCACGATGTAAGCTGAGAATATATAAGCAAGTGAAGGAATTCACAGTGGGACTGTTGTCACCTGCCTGCCCCCAGAGCTGTTCCAGCAATCCTGAGCAGCAGGAGTTCTGTTATGCTCAAGGACAACTGTCTTTTATCACTGTGAGTCAGAGAACACGTGTGCTCTCTCTGAGGGGCGTGAAATAGTGGATTTTCTCTTGATTCCGGATTTCCTTTGGTGAAGGTCACATACTATCATCTTCACGTTGGCATTTTTAGATACTTGATAGTTTGTAAAATTTTATGTTTAGGGCTAAAGATGGCAAATAAGGTATGCATGAGGTATGTGTAAGATTGTGCTCATCAAATAATCCTTAGGATTCTGTGAATACATAGGATAAATGGGATTCATAAACTATAGGTAGGCCTGGAGTGATGCATGAGAAAAAGCACAAAGAGCGCATTTAATGAACATGCAGCAGAATCCTAAGCAAATCCTGATCTCAGTAAGTCATCCCAGCTTATCTGGATGTGGTCCCATTGAATGTATTGTGCCCATCATTAATTTAAAAGCCACTTATAAAACTCTTAATAACTCAGTGGCTGGTTATTAAATCTGTGGATTATTGGTGCTCTTTCTTCTTCCCTGCCATCTTTTGCATATTTCATTGCCGGTTGGTACTCCTACCAGTAAACTAAGGAAAGGAAAGGAGAAAATACTCAAAACAATTAAATCAGCTTGAGTGCTACCAGCTCTGGTAAAGTATTGATACTTGAGGAAGAAGCAGATATAAATACTACATCTTCTGAAATTTGCTGAATATGGTGTAGTGAATAAAGAAAATCTGGGTCCTAGCCCTGTCGGCTTCTAATATTAACTAGATTTTTAATACTGGAAAGCAAAGTACTCATCATTTTTAGAAAACTGTTAAGTCAATAAGTGATCATCTGTAGGAGCTAGAAAAATTCCCAAAAGTGTTAAAAAAAAAAAAACAAACCACTTGTTCAACCTAACAACCCTGAGATAACCATTGTGAACATTATTCTAAATTGCCTTCCATTCTTACAATTATTCAAAAAACTTTTTTTTACAGAATTTAGTATTACAACACATTTGATATAACACAGCTTTTCCCAGTGTATTATAACATGAGCATTTTCCTATAATTTTATAATTCTTCAAAGAATATAAAATTCTTATTTTATAAATAAGATATATATAAATATTTTATAAATAAAAGATAAATATAAATATTTAAATAAAAGATAAATATAAATATTTTATAAATAAAATTCTTATAAAAGAATTTTTATAATTCTTCAAAACATGTTTAATGACAGCATAGTAAAGGTGGTCCATTATCTACTTAATATCTCCCTGATTATTTGAGATTTTGTTTGACTATCTCTGTACATAACTGTATGACCATCTCTATACATAACTCTAATCACAACTCTGATTAGTTAGTTAGGATATATTTCTAGGAAAGGGACTCCTGGGTTAAGGATGAGGGTCCCTTACTTATGACCAAGTTTCCTACCAGAAGATTTATACCAAGAGAGTTCCACAGGCAGTGAATGAGAGACCCATCTCACCACACCCTCATCAACACTGAGATAGGTCAGTTAGCTAAGTAGAAAATCAGTGTTTCTTTTATTAGTAATGACTAGCTTTCTGGCCCAACCCTTTCATAGGGCTTCAGTTTCCTTATGCATGAAAAGAAGTGGGGAGTGTACTAGACTCTGTCATGCCTAAAGTATGTTCAGCTGTAACACTTAACCATCTCTTCCATTATTGCCGTGCATTCTTGAGTTTTATCATGTATTTTAGTGCTGTCTAGAATTAACTAGTAATTCCTTTCTGTCTTAGTTTGGGTCCCTTTAGGAGCAGTGCAAATAATTTGTTTGCGAGGTGATTCCCAGGGAAAAATTCATAGGTAGATGTCCTCTAGTTTAAGAAAAACCAATATTTGTAAACAAAAGTTCTAACATATATTTTTTTAAAGCAGGAATTTTAAAAAGTATATCAGTATAATTCAAAGTTTCCTTTAAGTAGCACACTTGCCTGGTACAATACAAGCATTATTTAATTGCCAAACATTTGGGTTTAAACAATTTTCAGAAAGCCGTTCATTGTGTAAATGATAATATCTGAACTATAGCATGTTTAGTACTCAGGTAGCTTAGTGGAAGGTCAGAATTCAGATCCAGGTCAGAGAACATCACAGGGGTGTCACTGTGTAGTTTTACTTTTAGACAAACTGTTATTTTATAACGGAGATTGATGGGGGAAGAAGTGTCTGAGATGCAAACTAATGGTTTTCATATTTTTAAAAAGTCCTTACATGCAAAGTAGTAACTCCATCTTAACTACAGAAAGATTGAGAGAAACCCTGTAATATCTCCGTTCCCCTTCTCTGATGATAACCATCAGACACCTCTGTTCCCATAAAACATTAGGGAAATAAAGAGAAGAAATTGTTAAAGTCCATGTAACAGGGAAAGTTCTCATTTGTCTCAGTATTGTTCCTATTGATCAAAGCCTTGCGTGTGTCTTCTATGCAACTTAATCTTTCATCTTTTTCGCTGTCAAAGGTTGAGCTTGTTCAGCTAGTCATCGATGGAGTCAATTACCTGGTGGATTGTGAAAAGAAGTTGGAGAGAGGCCAAGATATTAAGGTGCCACCTCCTCTACCTCAGTTTAGCAAGAAGTGAACTTTCCCTTCCCTAATTTATAAATAATCTGTCTGCTGGTATGACAGACATAAAGAAATTTCTACTCTGAGAGTTTTCGTAGACTTGGAAAAATGTAAAACTGTAGGTCCTGTCTATCTTTACAATAAAACTCTCCTTAATATCTTCGGTTTGTTTCTCTGATTTTTTTTTTTTTTTAATGCTACTGAGACGGGCAAACACATCCAATTACAAGTAGTAGGAAGTAAAAATATTTTAGGACAACAATAAAACTAATATTTGTAAGGCCACTTTCACACAAATGTAGAAACCCTCCAACTATCTAGATGCTACTATAGTCAACCCTTCAACCAATCCCTACAGACACCACTGGAAAAGAGAAACTCATATAATCAACTTTCTGGCAAGTAGATCAAGAGAAGCTTCATTTCTCTTGAAAGTGTGGAAATAAAGACTATACAGATGAGGACAAACAGAGGCTATTTAGGGCTTACTATAGCAAAGGAATCAGCCACCATCACCTGCTTGAATTTGGCAGAAACTCAAAGGCAGGCATAGGAAAGCTTTCTGGTGAAAAAATGGGTATGCTTGGGTGTGATCTGAGTGGGGTGGTAGGCATGGGGAAATTGGAGGCAGACTAACTAGAAGCGGGGTGTCCTAGGTAAGTGGTTTGGGAAGCATATTTGGCTTTCTCTGGCTGGTCCTGAATTGGAAGCAGGGGCAAAAATGAGGGGAACTGGGAGTCCCTGACCAAAGCCCAGTCTCTGGGCTGATTGCTTCAGAGACTGTGGTTTGGCTTCTTGAACTGGTTGCTGCAGAGGTTGTGAGTCAGGAGTTCTGTTGTCATATATGGTCTGGCCATTGTGTATTTGTACATTCAGTCTCTCAAAAGCAATCCAAAATGTGATGTCTCAAACGCTGAAAACGTATTTAGTATAATTTGAAAGCCGAATTCTTCCCTCAGCACACAGATAGTTATCTCTCGAATCTTGTTATCCTCTTCCATCCATCCTGTGGTGTCTGTAACCTGAAGGGGCATATGACAGAAGAGGTGGTCGCAGCCAATTCTGTAACTCTAAAAGTGTTCCACATAACAAGAAAAACACTGTTATCTAGAATAATAGGAGTGAGATCAAGTTATGCATTTTGTGAGTAAATGAGTACTGTAGATGCTACTGTGAAAATACATCACAGCTATAATATAAGCACTTGTCTTCCCTCCTACTATATTGAGAAAAATAAAGTATAAAAAGAATACACTTGTGCTGGTGCTAATAGGCACCATACTAACGTTTGAGTGACAAATAAATGTCTTTGAAATATAGAAGAGGAAGCCACACCCAATATAATTCAGGACATTGTGCTAAACACCCTGAATGGGATGGGGTGGAGGGCCGTTCTACCAACCAACGCCTGTAAACAAGAGAGGGAGCAGAACCTCGAGCAGTGACTGGCATTCTGCGGATGAGGGATGGAGGGTTGAGAGGACTGACATCATGGCCAAGCATGTTGACTCTACAGCCACACTGCTTGAGTACACGTCCCAGCTCTCCCACTATATGACGTTAAGTGATTGACTTAGTCTCTAAGTTCCTCAAGTTCCTTTGTATAAAATGAGAACAGTGATAATGCCTCTCTCATAGGGTTGTTTGGAGGATAAAGTTAATATTTGTAAAGTTCACTTAGAAGTGCTCAACACATTTTAAGTACTATGTAAGGGTTTGCATGTTAAATAATAAAAAAAGAATCACTATTATAATATGATAATAATCTGTCTTTGAATATCCCTTAAAACCATCCTTTAGGGCAGGGGTCCCTAACCCCCAGGCCATGGACTGGTGTCGGTCCGGTCCGTAACAGGCCACCGGTATCGGACTGATACCGGTCGTGGCCTGTCAGGAACTGGGCCGCACAGCAGGAGGTGAGTGGCAGGTGAGCCAGTGAAGCTTCATCTGTATTTACAGCTGCTCCCCATTGCTCTCATTACCGTCTGAGCTCCGCCTCCTGTCAGGTCAGTAGTGGCATTAGATTCTCATAGGAGTGCGAACCCTACTGTGAACTGTGCATGCGAGGGATCTAGGTTGTGCCCTCCTTATGAGAATCTAATGCCTGATGATCTGAGGTGGCGTTGAGGCAGTGATGCTAGTGCTTGGGAGCAGCTGCAAATACAGATTATCATTAGCAGAGAGGTCTGACTGCACAGAGACCATAATCAATTGCTTGCAGACTCATATCAAAACCCTATCCATGAGTGGCAAGTGACAATTAAGCTGCATCTGGTAGCAGGCTTTATAGTGGCAAGTGAGTTGATGTACTTCAATTGTACAGCTGCATCTGGTGGTATGTTTTAAGTCAGAATCCGACACTTATTTTAGTCCACATGTGGCCTGCCCATTATTTTATTTACCACTTCCGTCCACACCTCTTTCCTGAACTGCACACTTGTCTCAGTCACAGTTTTGGTAAGCCCACAAGCTAATCCTAGCCAAAATGAGTAAAAACCAAACGTTGTTGGAGAGCTTCTTTGAAAAGGGGGAAAGACCCAATGATGAGACAGCAGAAGACTCTAAGACTGCCAGCAAAAAGAAAGCTGCATTTAAAAGAATATAACAAGAGTCCTACTTAAATTATGGTTTCATTGCAACAGGTGATTCACGTTCTCCAAGCCCGCTCTGTATAATATGTGGTGACTGGCTATCCAACAAAGCTGTGAAACCTTCAAAACTGCTTCGCCACATAGAGACCAAGCACCCTGCCTTAAAGGACAAGGCTTTGGACTTTTTCAAAAGAAAAAAACGTGAATAAGAAGAACAGAAGCAATTATTGAAGGCCCACTTCATCAAATGTGTCTGCACTGAAAGCATCATTCTTAGTGGTTAACTGCATTGCTAAAGCTAAGAAGCCCTTTACTATTGGTGACAAGTTGATCCTGCCTGCTGCTAAGGACATCTGTCTTGAACTTTTAGGAGAGGCTGCATGCAGTTCAAAAGGTGGCATGTGTTCCTCTTTTGGCTAGCACCATAACTAGACGAAGTGATGAAATAGCAGAGGATATTGAGGCACAATTGTCAGAGAGGATTAATGAGTCACCGTGGTATGCAATCCAGGTTGACCAGTCTACTGATGTTGACAACAAGGCAACAGTGCTTGTTTCTGTGCAATATATTTTTCAGGAGGATATGCATGAGGATATGTTATGTGCACTTTTGTTGCCAACCAACACCACAACTGCAGAACTATTGAAGTCTTTGAATGATTACACATCAGGAAAACTGAATTGGTCATTTTGTGTTGGTATATGCATAGAAGGAGCGGCTGCCATGACTGGACGGCTTTCTGGTTTCACTACTTGGGTCAAAGAGGTCGCTTCTGAATGTGAGTCTATCCTAGTCATCCCTAGAGAAATGCTGGCTAGCCAAAAAATGTCACCTGAACTTAACAACTTTTTGCAGGATGTGATTAAAATTATCAACCACGTTAAAGTACATGCCCTTAACTCATGTCTGTTAACGCTGCTCTGTGAGGAGATGGACGCAGAGCACACAGGTCTTCTCTTATACACAGAAGTGAGATGGCTTTCTAAAGGTAGATCACTGGCCAGCGTTTTTGAGTTATGAGAGCCACTCCAGAGATTACTTTCAGAAGAACAGTCACCACTGGCAGCACATTTCGGTGACACAGAATGGGTCACAAAACTTGCTTATTTGTGTGACACATTCAACCTGCTCAATGATCTCAATCTGTCAGTTCAGGGGAGAACGACAACTGTGTTCAAGTCGGCAGATAAAGTGGCTGCATTCAAAGCCAAACTGGGATTATGGGGGCAACGAGGGAATGTTGGGATTTTTGACATGTTTCAAACATTAGCGGAGATTTTGAAAGAGACTGAGCCAGGTTCTTTCTCCCAGCTGGTGCATGATCACCTATCTCAGCGTTCAAAAGAGTTTGAGCATTACTTCCCAACCACAAAAGACCCCCAAACTGGGAAGGAATGGATCCGCGACCCATTTGTGAATAAGCCAGGTGAATCGACTTTGTCCATGCTACAAGAGGATCAACTGCTTGAGATCGCAAGTGACGGTGGCCTTAAAAGTATGCTTGAGACAATGTCAAATCTCCATACCTTCTGGATTAAAGTCAAGGCAGAATATCCTGAGATTGCCACAAAGGCACTGAAAAGCCTGCTTCCATTTCCAACATCCAGTCTTTGTGAAGCAGGGTTTTCTGCAGTGACAACGACCAAAACGAGATCACGGAGGAGACTGGACATAAGCAACACACTTCGGGTGTCACTGTCTCCCATCACCCCCAGACGGAACCATCTAGTTGCAGGAAAACAAGCTCAGGGCTCCCACTGATTCTGCATTATGGTGAGTTGTATAATTATTTCATTATATATTACAATGTAATAATAATAGAAATAAAGTGCACGATAAATGTAATGCACTTGAATCATCCCAAAACCATTCCCTTCCCTCCTCGGTCTGTGGAAAAATTGTCTTCCACGAAACTGGTCCCTGGTGCCAAAAAGATTGGGGACCACTGCTTTATTGTATTACCTGGAATGTACTCATATGTGACTTTACTCTTTCAGAGCAAGCTATTCATAACTAAATGCAGTCATTTAAACAAAGTCTGCAATGGATTCCTAAATACTCAATCTGGCACCTCAGGTTTTGTTAAAACCTTCCATATTCATCAAATATCCTTCCCTGACAGCTCTTCAATTTTCAGAGCATGGAAGAGCACTTAAGTTGGATACAAGAATATTCTTTCTCCTCAAACATTGCCGGATATTTGAATGATGTGATCCTTTTTGCAGAAGTTGTGATTTCTTTTGCTACAAGGAACAAGCACATTGGCAATGTTACAGTGAAAGTAAGAGATCTTTTATGTAACAGATGGGTCAATTGAAAGAGATAAAAAGACTTAACTATTAGTTAAATTCTAATTGAATGCCGTATCTTTCAGCCAAAGTAGTCACAGCATGCAAAGAGTTCCTGTTTACTAAGGTCTCCTTCAATCAATATTCATCGAGCAATGATGTGAACAAAGCATGGTTTTGTGTCACAAGACTTAAAATTTGCAATCTTCTTTGTATCTGAGGCAGAATGCAGCTAGATTAGGCTTTGATGGCTAGGAATCCATTCTGGCTCTCTTCCTTGCGTCCTTCTCTTTGACTTCTGTGCTGCCACGGTACGTCTGCTTATGTGGAACCGGCTATTCTTAAGGCCAAAGTTTAAAAAAGACCATATTGTGAAAGCAGCCAGAAGAAATTGGTTTCTTTTTGGTTTTTTGGGGGGTTTTTTTCCTGTCTTTATTTTTTTTTGAATTTTATTTTATTTATTTTTTTATACAGCAGGTTCTTATTAGTTATCCATTTTATACATATTAGTGTATATATGTCAATCCCAATCTCCTAATTCATCACACCACCACCCCCACCCTGCCACTTTCCCACCTTGGTGTCCATACGTTTGTTCTTTACATCTGTGTCTCTATTTCTGCACTGCAAACCAGTTCATCTGTACCATTTTTCTAGGTTCCACATATGTGCATTAATATATGGTATTTGTTTTTCTCATTCTGACTTACTTCACTCTGTATGACAGTCTCTAGATCTATCCACGTCTCTACAAATGACCCAATTTGGTTCCTTTATATGGCTGAGTAATATTCCATTGTATATATGTACCACATCTTCTTTATCCATTCGTCTGTTGATGGGTATTTAGGTTGCTTCCATGACGAGGCTATTGTAAATAGTGCTGCAATGAACATGGGAGTGCATGTGTCTTTTTGAATTATGGTTTTCTCTGGGTATATGCCCAGTAGTGGGATTGCTGGGTCATATGGTAATTCTATTTTTAGTTTTTTAAGGAACCTCCATACTGTTCTCCATCGTGGCTGTATCAATTTACATTCCCACCAACAGTGCAAGAGGGTTCCCTTTTCTCTACACCCTCTCCAGCATTTGTTGTTTGTAGATTTTCTGATGATGCCCATTCTAACTGGTGTTAGGTGATACCTCAGTGTAGTTTTGATTTGCATTTCTCTAATAATTAGTGATGTTGAGCATCCTTTCATGTGTTTGTTGGCAATCTGTGTATCTTCTTTGGAGAAATGTCTATTTAGGTCTTCTACCCATTTTTGGATTGGGTTGTTTGTTTTTTTCATATTGAGCTGCATGAGCTGTTTATATATTTTGGAGATTAATACTTTGTCTGTTGATTCGTTTGCAAATATTTTCTCCCATTCTGAGGGTTGTCTTTTCGTCTTGTTTATGGTTTCTTTGCTGTGCAAAAGCTTTTAAGTTTCATTAGGTCCAATTTGTTTATTTTTGTTTTTATTTCCATTACTCTATGAGGTGGATCAAAAAAGATCTTGCTGTGATTTATGTCAAAGAGTGTTCTTCCTATGTTTTCCTCTAAGAGTTTTATAGTGTCCAGTCTTACATTTAGGTCTCTAATGCATTTTGAGTTTATTTTTGTGTATGGTGTTAGGAGTGTTCTAATTTCATTCTTTTACATGTAGCTGTCCAGTTTTCCCAGCACCACTTATTGAAGAGACTGTCTTTTTTCCATTGTATATCCTTGCCTCCTTTGTCATAGATTAGTTGACCATAGGTGTGTGGGTTTACCTCTGGGCTTTCTATCCTGCTCCATTGATCTATATGTCTGTTTTTGTGCCGGTACCATATTGTCCTGATTACTGTAGCTTTGTAGTATAGTCTGAAGTCAGGGAGTCTGATTCCTCCAGCTCAGTTTTTTTCCCCCTCAAGACTGCTTTGAATATTCAGGGTGTTTTATGTCTCCATATAAATTTTAAGATTTTTTGTTCTAGTTCTGTGAAAAATGCCATGGGTAATTTGATGGGGATTGCATTGAATCTGTAGATTGCTTTGGGTAGTATAGTCATTTTTACAATATTGATTCTTCCAGTCCAAGAACATGGTATATCTCTCCATCTGTTGGTATCATCTTTAATTTCTTTCATCAGTGTCTTATAGTTTTCTGCATACAGGTCTTTTGTCTCCCTAGGTAGGTTTATGCCTAGGTATTTTATTCTTTTTGTTGCAATGGTAAATGGAAGTGTTTCCTTAATTTCTCTTTCAGATTTTTCATCATTAGTGTATAGGAATGCAAGAGATTTCTGTGCATTAATTTTGTATCCTGCAACTTTACCAAATTCATTGATTAGCTCTGGCAGTTTTCTGGTGGCATCTTTAGGATTCTCTGTGTATACTATCATGTCACCTGCAAACAGTGACAGTTTTACTTCTTCTTTTCCAATTTGTATTCCTTTTATTTCTTTTTCTTCTCTGATTGCCATGGCTAGGACTTCCAAAACTATGTTGAATAATAGTGGCGAGAGTGGACATCCTTGTCTTGTTCCTGATCTTAGAGGAAATGCTTTCAGTTTTTCACCATTGAGAATGATGTTGGCTGTGGGTTTGTCGTATATGGCCTTTATTATGTTGAAGTAGGTTCCCTCTATGCCCACGTTGTGGAGAGTTTTTAATCATAAATGGGTGTTGAATTTTGTCGAAAGCTTTTTCTGCATCTACTGAGATGATCGTATGGTTTTTATTCCTTAATTTGTTAATGTGGTGTGTCACACTGATTGATTTGTGTATATTGAAGAATCCTTGCATCCCTGGGATAAATCCCACTTGATCATGGTGTTTGATCCTTTTAATGTGTTGTTGGATTCTGTTTGCTAGTATTTTTTTGAGGATTTTTGCATCTATATTCACCAGTGATACTGGTCTGTAATTTTCTTTTTTTGTAGTATCTTTGTCCGGTTTTGGTATCAGGGTGATGGTGGCCTCATAGAAAGAGTGTGGGAGTGTTCCTTCCTCTGCAATTTTTTGGAAGAGTTTGAGAAGGATGGGTGTTAGCTATTTTCTAAATGTTTGATAGAATTCACCTGTGAAGCCATCTGGTCCTGGACTCTTGTTTGTTGGAAGTTTTTTTTTTTTTTTAAAGAAATTCACGTTCTTTTATTTATTTATTTATGACTGTGTTGAGTCTTCGTTTCTGTGCAAGGGCTTATCTCCAGTTGCGGCGAGTGGGGACCACTCTTCATCGCGGTGCGCGGGCCTCTCACTGTCGCGGCCTCTCTTGTTGCGGAGCACAGGCTCCAGACACGCAGGCTCAGTAATTGTGGCTCACGGGCCCAGTTGCTCCGTGGCATGTGGGATCTTCCCAGACCGGGGCTCGAACCCATGTCCCCTGCATTGGCAGGCAGATTCTCAACCACTGCGCCACCAGGGAAGCCCTGTTGGAAGATTTTTAATCACAGTTTCAATTTCATTACTTGTGATTGGTCTGTTCATATTTTCTATTTCTTCCTGGTTCAGTCTTGGAAGGTTATATGTTTCTAAGAATTTGTCCATTTCTTCCAGGTTGTCCATTTTATTGGCATAGAGTTGCTTGTAGTAGTCTCTTAGGATGCTTTATATTTCTGCGGTGTCTGTTGTAACTTCCCCTTTTTCATTTCTAATTTTATTGATTTGAGTCTTCTTCCTCTTTTTCTTGATGGGTCTGGCTAATGATGTATCAATTTTGTTTATCTTCTCAAAGAACCAGCTTTTAGTTTTATTGATCTTTGCAATTGTTTTCTTTGTTTCTATTTCATTTATTTCTGCTCTGATCTTTATGATTTCTTTCCTTCTACTAACTTTGGGTTTTGTTTGTTCTTCTTTCTCTAGTTCCTTTAGGTGTAAGATTAGATTGCTCATTTGAGATTTTTCTTGTTTCTTGAGGTAGGCTTGTATTGCTATAAACTTCTGTCTTAGAACTGCTTTTGCTGCATCCCATAGGTTTTGGATCGTCGTGTTTTCATTGTCATTTGTCTCTAGGTATTTTTTGATTTCCTCTTTGATTTCTTCAGTGATCTCTTGGTTATTCAGTAACGTATTGTTTAGCCTCCATGTGTTTGTGTTTTTAGGTTTTTTTCCCTGTAATTGATTTCTAATCTCATAGCATTGTGGTCAGAAAAGATGCTGGATATGATTTCAATTTTCTTAAATTTACTGAGGCTTGATTTGTGATCCAAGATGTGATCTATCCTGGAGAATGTTCCATGTGCACTTGAGAAGAAAGTGTAATCTGCTATTTTTGGATGGAATGTCCTATAAAATCAATTAAGTCAATCTGGTCTATTGTGTCATTTAAAGCTTGTGTTTCCTTATTAATTTTCTGTCTGGATGATCTGTCCATTGGCGTAAGTGAGGTGTTAAAGTCCCCCACTATTACTGTGTTACTGTTGATTTCCTCTTTTATAGCTGTTAGCATTTGCCTTATGTATTGAGGTGCTCCTATGTTGAGTACATAAACATTTATAATTGTTATATCTTCTTCTTGGATTGATCCCTTTATCACTGTGTAGTGTCCTTCCTTGTTTCTTGTAACATTCTTTATTTTAAATTCTTTTATCTGATATGAGTATTGCTACTCCAGCTTTCTTTTGATTTCCATTTGCATGGAATATCTTTTTCCATCCTCTCACTTTCAGTCTGTATTTGTCCCTAGGTCTGAAGTGGCTCTCTTGTAGACAGCATATAGATGGGTCTTGTTTTTGTATCCATTCAGCAAGCCTGTGTCTTTTGGTTGGAGCATTTAATCCATTCACACTGAAGGTAATTATCAATATGTATGTTCCTATGACCATTTTCTTAATTGTTATGTGTTTGTTTTTGTAGGTCCTTTTCTTCTCTTGTGTTTCCCCTTAGAGAAGTTCCTTTAGCATTTGTTGTGGAGCTTGTTTGGTGGTGCTGAATTCTCTTAGCTTTTGCTTGTCTATAAAGCTTTTGATTTCTCCATTGAATCTGAATGAGCTCCTTGCCGGGTAGAGTAATCTTGGTTGTAGGTTTTTCCCTTTCATCACTTTAAATATATCATGCCACTCCCTTCTGGCTTGTAGTGTTTCTGCTGAGAAATCAGCTGTTAACCTTATGGGAGTTCCTTCTATGTTATTTGTCTTTTTTCCCTTGTTGCTTTCAATAATTTTTCTTTGTCTTCAATTTTTGTCAATTTGATTACTATGTGTCTCTGCATGTTTCTCCATGGGTTTATGCTTCCTGGGACTCTCTGCGCTTCCTGGACTTGCGTGGCTATTTCCTTTCCCATGTTAGGGAAGTTTTCGACTGTAATCTCTTCAAATATTTTCTCGGGTCCTTTCTCTCTCTCTCTTCTCCTTCTGGGACCCCTATAACGCGAATGTTGGTGGGTTTAATGTTTTCTCAGAGGTCTCTTAGGCTGTCTTCATTTCTTTTCATTCTTTTTTCTTTACTCTGTTCTGTGGCAGTGAATTCCACCATTCTGTCTTCCAGGTCACTTATCCATTCTTCTGCCTCAGTTATTCTGCTGTTGATTCCTTCTAGTGTATTTTTCATTTCAGTTATTGTATTGTTCATCTCTGTTTGTTCTTTAATTCTTCTAGGTCTTTGTTAAACATTTCTTGCTTCTTCTCGATCTTTGCCTCCATTCTTTTTCTGAGGTCCTGGATCTCTTCACTCTCATTATTCTGAATTCTTTTTCTGGAAGGTTGCCTAGCTCCACTTCATTTAGTTGTTTTTCTGCAGTTTTATCTTGTTCCTTCATCTGGTACATAGCCCTCTGCCTTTTCATCTTGTCTATCTTTCTGTGAATGTGGTTTTTGTTCCACAGGCTGCAGGATTGTAGTTCTTCTTGCTTCTGCTGTCTGCCCTCTGGTGGATGAGGCTATCCAAGAGGCTTGTGCAGGTTTCCTGATGGGAGGTTCTGGTGGTGGGTAGAGCTGACTGTTTCTCGGGTGGGCAGAGCTCAGTAAAACTTTAATCCACTTGACTGCTGATGGGTGGGGCTGGGTTCCCTACCTGTTGGTTGTTTGGCCTGAGGCAACCCAACACTGGATCCTACCTGGGCTTATTGTTGGGGCTAATGGCGGACTCTGGAAGGGCTCACACCAAGGAGTACTTCCCAGAACTTCTGCTGCCAGTGTCCTTGTCCCCATGGTGAGCCACAGCCACCCCCCACCTCTGCAGGAGACCCTCCAACACTAGCAGGTAGGTCTGGTTCAGCCTCCCCTGGGGTCACTGCTCCTTCCCCTGGGTCCCCATGTGCACACTACTTTGTGTGTGCCCTCCAAGAGTGGAGTCTCTGTTTCCCCCAGTCCTGTCGAAGTCCTGCAATCAAATCCCACTGGCCTTCAAAGTCTGATTCTCCAGGAATTCCTCCTCCCATTGCTGGACCCCCAGGTTGGGAAGCCTGATGTGGGGCTCAGAACCTTCACTCCAGTCGGTGGACTTCTGTGGTAAAGTGTTCTCCAGTTTGTGTCACCCACCCAGCTGTTATGGGATTTGATTTTATTGTGATTGCATCCCTCCTACCATCTCATTGTGGCTTCTCCTTTGTCTTTGGATATGGGGTATCTTTTTTGGTGAGTTCCAGTGTCTTCCTGTCGATGATTGTTCAGCAGTTGGTTGTGATTCTGGTGCTCTTGCGAGGGAGTGAGCGCACATCTTTCTACTCTGCCATCTTGAACCCATCTCTATCGGCAACTCTTTCACAAGTGCCCTGATGTGGATCAAGAAATTGTTTTGAGGTCAAAAGATTTGCCTTAAATTCAAGCTCAGCCACTAACCAGGTGTATAACCAAGGGCAAATGATTTAACTTAATAGAGTCTTGGTTTCATTTGTAAAATGGAGATAATTTGCCTTACAAAGTTTTTATGATGATTAAATAATATAAGGCAGTGACTTGCATTTTTTTCTTTCACTGTAACCTCTGGGAAGAAATATATTTTACATTAGAATCTGGTACCCACATATATGAGTAAGCAAGTGAGTGTGTATGTGTATGTATGTAAAACCCAAATAAAAGTTTCAGGTAATAATAGTTATCCTTACTATGTGAGATACACTTGATGCTTTTCTATTCTATATTAACTTATTCTCTTTCAGTTTAAAAAAAATGCTGATTGTGATCCTCTATACTGATGTCACATTTATGGGATGAAATTCACATTTTTGAAGACACAGACCTAGTTACCTGACTCAGTAAACATTAAATTCTCTCCTCCCCCTCCCCCCCCCCCCCGCTTCTTTCAGTTCTAAATATTTTGTTCCACTACCTTCTGATTTCCATGGTATTTGGTGATTACCCTTTTCACAATGATGAATCCTCACCTGCTGGTCCCCAGACATAAGAAGTCTTTTATTGCTTTTTGAATGTCAAAAATATTTCATAACAACTTTTAAAAATTTGACATTTAATCATGCCTAATTTTTTTTAATGTGAAAGGATACACAGTTGCTATTAATTTTAGTGGAGAAAAACTTTGGTACAAATTATGCAATATCTACTGTATTTAATCCAATAATCAAGGTAGAAATGAAATAATCACCATCTGTCTACATTAAAAATATTCATTCTTTTTCTCATCTGTGTAGGGAACTATACAAGGCTTTAGAATTTTATTGGGGAATAAAACATATCTGAGAGAGCCTCAAAACCCTCAAAAAAAGAAAAAAAGTAAATTAAACTGCCATCTGAGAACTAGAAAAATTTGCACATAATGGAGATTAGCCACCTGGAAGACTAAATCAAAAAACTGCCTGGGATCTAAGACTAAACCGAAGAACTGCAAGACTGGAATCAGATGATTCAGAAAAGGAAGCCAAATTAACTACATTTTACCCTTTCTGCAAAAAGCCTATGTGAAGAGAAGGCAAATGGTTATCATGGAACTTAGAAAAGGGAGATGAAGAGACCACATTTGGTGAAAGCGCCTTTAGCATCATTGGAGAAAGCCCCACTCGGGTGTTACTAATGTCCAAATCCTCTTTAGTTAGTTCCTATGGTGGGGATGGGGTTAGATTGTTTGATCTTCTTGCTTTGGGTCTATATATTCAGAGAGTCACTTATTTTAGTACCGTGAAAATACTCGTACTAGTGGTCAAGGATTAGAGGTGCCCCATAATTAATTGTGTTTTCAATCTGTAAGCTAAACCTGTATTTGACAATGAGTAAATCTAGTTTGAGAGATGTAATTATGGAATTCTAAGAGGACTTAAGAAGAGGTTTTTCTAAAAAATTAGTTTTATGAAACAGTTACAGTGGAAATGCAAAACTGATATTCATTTACTTTCTAACATATACATCAGACTCCCTACTTTTCAAAAATGCATTTGACTCATATCTATATTCTATATCTATATTCAGTCTGAAGATCTGAGGAAGAAATGTCATATTTTGGCATCTCCACAAAATCTTCTTTTTTTGTTTGCACAGAACTCGGTTGTTAGTATAAAAGCAGCTCTGAAAATAGAAATCTCTTTAAAATAATGTAGGTAAGGTCAAAAAGGAAGATGCTGGGCTCCTGGAATGTAAAAGCTGTGCTGTTGAAGACATGGGCAAACAGGCATAGAGTAGATGTAAATAAAGACATAATTTGTGATCACTCTGCAGACATGGCCTGAATTACTTGGAACTCATCAGTACTGATGAGGCACTAACTGCATTCAGGTGCACTTCAATCAGAACTAGATTATACCATTAAAATTAATGAAGCACTAGAAGACTTTAATGAGTAAAAGAGGGTTGGCTCTAAAGTCTTTTATGCATTTTATTCACATGACAACAATTTGGTTCACAGTGCAATCACATCTCTCTCTGGTAGACAGGTAAAAAATTTTGGTTATTAAAGGTTTTAAGTAACACATTGTGTTCAACATACTCCCTGGCACATCTCTTCAACATTCATTTAAATGGCCTATAGGTTTAGCTTCATTAAAACAGAAGCTGAGTTATCTGTCTTTTGCTGTCCTGTTTTTTTTTTTTTTTAATAGAAACTAAATAATTGTTCTCTCTCAGATTCCAAATTTTCTCATTATATTGCTGAGATGTCATTTTTCCCTCTTTTAAGCTGCTAGCACTTTTATAAGCCAATGCGGCCCCTGTTTTTTTTATCTTTTCTAGGAATGTATTCATCATGGGTCGGGGCCGGGGGGGAGCCCAACCACCTTCAAATAGGACTTCACTATGAGATTCAGCAGAATATGAAATTGGGAAGGAAAGATGAATGTTTGCTAAGTATCAATGCTTATTTTAATATTAGCCTGGCAAATAACAGAATGAAATGTTAGGCAACCACAGGAAGGTGACATGGCCATATCTCTGAGTGCAGGAAAGGGAACAGACATTTCAAAGCCTGGATACAGTTTTGACAAACTTAATGTTAGTTAAACTTTCTGTATCTTAGTTTTTCCCCAGGTGTTAATGAGTATTACTGTTCATGACTATATCATGAATATTATCATTCATGACTATTTGGGAAGCTTTAGAACATAAGATGATTACTAATAGTGGCTATAATTATTTTTAAAATGCTTTGTGCTCCACAAATAGCACTTTCTAAATTCAAACTGATGACTGATTTTGTGATAAGAAAGGGAAATAATACATGGATAACAACTTGCTTCTTACATTTAAGAACAGCTTCTTAAATAGTAAATAAAGATGTAAAAAGTCAGCTTCAAGAGAATCAAGATGAAAAATACTACTAATAAAAAGGTCAAATATCATTTTTTCTATTTTTTAAATTGTGGTAAAACATACATAAAATTTACCATTAAGTGTACAGTTCAGTGGCACTAAGCACACTTCCACTGCTGTGTAATCATCACCACTATCTTAAATATATTTTTAAAACAAATACCCAGTACAGGAAAAACAGCAACACCTATAGACTGAAGACTGTTGTGTGGGAGAGCGATTTTCCCCTCTTTCCCCTCTTAGTTCTTTTGGCTGGTATCAACTTTAAAACACACAAAGTAAGAGTTGTGAGTTTGTTTCATTCAGGGATTTTTACTAAGGACTACAGCCCAAGATACAGCCTCTCAGTAGCTCTGAGGAACTGCTCTGAAGATGTACGGAAAGAAGTCAGTGTATATATATATATATATATATATATACATACACACATATATATATATATATATGTGTGTGTGTGTGTGTGTGTGTGTGTATATATATATATATATATATATATATATATATATATAATGCTTGGCGAGGGAATTTGTGCAGTCAAGCATATATCTTGGTAAAAGATTACTGCTAGTCACAAAGAACAGGTATCTCAAGTTAATGATTTCAGAGTTTCTCTATGTATGGGAAGATGCAAGAATCTGGGTTCATTAAAATTCTTCCTGAGATATATATCTAACTATCTATGGGGCCTGCTTGTCCAAAGCACAGAGCATCCTGTCATGGTCTTAATTTCCTCTCAGAGTGCAGTGTCAGTCAGTGACTGCAGCAGGTTACGACTTAATCCTTGCAGAATTGGGTGGTGAATAAAAACGCTCTTTGTTTACACTGGTAATTAAAAGGCAGACATAAGGCAGATTAATAGGACAAAATCAAATTTATTACATATGCATGGGAAAATCCTCATAAATATGAAGAATTCAGAAGATGGCAAGATGAGGTATATCTGTTATTCTGGACTAAAGAGAAGTAGGTAAGGGTCTAGGACTTCAAAGGGAAGTAAGGTAATTCACAGGAAGGTAAAAACGAGTTAACGTTTGGTAAACAAATGTTTGCTGGGCCATCCAAAGACAATGGGGCACAGAGCCGACTTTGATCAAATGGGCCTTGCTAGGTTTCTTCCTGTCTACCACTCTTAGTTCATATCTAAAATAGTTGTTATTTATGGTGATAACTCCTTCCTGGCACAAGCTTCCTATCTTAAATTCTTGTAGGCAGTATGCGGGATGTTCAAATGGTCTTCTCGAGTATTCTGGGGCTTGCTTGTTTTCAGCTAAAATAATCAGCATGCCAGAGTGGCACATCTTGGAGCAACCTGCCCTGAACCCCATCACTGTACATTGGGATCAGTTCTTGAAAGAAATCCCTCTGTTTGGTTTGCTCTCCAGCTCCAGGACATGGTTTAGATATCTAAAGAAACATACACCCAATATAGGCAATTTCTATTTGAAAACTCGCTGGTGATTTCCATATTGCGCTGCCTTGGGCATACCTGGGTACACCTTCCCATTTGCCTTCCTTCATTTACTCTTTGGGGGTATTATGGGCTTACTTTCCTGAATCCTCTACTAGATTACAGATTCTTCTGGGGGTATGGACGGTGCCCAATTCATCTTCATAGAGCTCACCATCATATACTCACATCTTCCAGAATAAATGCAATATGACTGTACATTTTACTGGTCCATAAACGTTTCTTAAAATATTTGTGGGACCTCTTTTCCCATGATCATTTATTTGCTATGCCATAATTTTTAGAGGGCTAACTTTTTCCTACTATGTGGTATTCTTAAATTAATTTTTTTTTTTTTTTTTTTTTTTTTACCCAGAGACTTATAGGTAGATTACTTATAGTAGTCACTAAATCTGTACTAAATATTTTGGCCATCTGGTTGTGTTCACTTTGGTATTTTATAAAGTATTACCTTAAATTCGTGCGTATATGTGTGTGTGTGATCGTGCCTTATTTACACGAAGCATTTCAGCGTATTGAAGAGGGTGGTTAGATTTTTTCTTTTTTATTGACTCCTCCCCATCACCTCCCAAATCCCTTTTTCCAGTTGTCTGCAACACATTCTATTGTGAGGTTTTCCAAAAATCTCCCAGGAAGAATGACTTTATCTGTAATTTGTACTGCCAGTGTAGTTAGTTCCTTCACTTACCACCTTACTAGTGGTTTACGACTCTGCATGTCTTACCCTCACAGGCTGTTGGCTGCTTAAAGGCAAGGACTGTCATTTTTATATATTATATCTAGTCTTTAACAAGGTATTGGCAAACAGCAGATATAAAAAAATGCTTTTTCCTCACCTACCCCATTTTATAGAATTCCATTTGTAACTACAGACCTCTCATTTTTCCCTTGGAAGGGACAATCTAAGGCCCATATCAGGTAGCATTTCCTCAGGCCTAAGGAGGAGGGGAGGAAGTACTCACTTCAGAGAAGAGAGCTTGCAAATCTTACCACTTACTTGTAATTTAGGTTTAAGTATTCATTTGAAGCACTTGACACTCTAACCACTAAAATGCTTGATTAGGAACTCAAACTTGAGAGACACACCAGAAGAGGGTGAGATGAGAGGCAGAAGACCACATCATTTTTGTGATTAACGTTTCCAGTGCTACTCTTTCTCATGTTTAAGCAAAGAATATGAAAAAGATTCAAGCTTTTTCAGGGAAGAACACAAACTTCATATTATTTCTATTCCTTAGTCCTTAGCAACCTTAAGCAACTTCCACTAACAGGTTTCTCCTGTTAGGCACTTCAGATCTTGCTTGTAACTTTATTATTGAGTGAAAAAACCAACAATCAAATGAAGAACTAAAAATATAAGGACATCTCTATGTGCATATCAGGTAATAAAATTCTGTGTCCTATGGCAATCACTTAACTTCTCTGACCTGTAAAACAAGATTTTTAAAGGTATGTATTTCTACGAATCTATACGTAATTGGAAATTCTCATGTGCTGTCTCAAAATATCCATGGATTTAAAAAGCTCTTTAATAATGATTTTAAAGGTAATTTATGCTCATTAAGGAACATTTGTAAAAATAATATTTAAAGAGGAAAAATGGAACTCATAATTCTATTACCCATTGGTCTTGTTGTAAGGGCCCTAAAGCAGATTAAAAAAAAAAAAACTGATGGATTTTTAATAAAGAAGCTGTTAGAATGTCACTGGTCTGGATCTCATTTTTATTTCCAACAGTAGAATCACTAATTCTTTTTCTCTCCTGCGCTATTTTTCTGTATATTTAATGAAGTTCAGCAAGTGTCCAGAGGGTCCTGAGCACTGCATAAAGTACATTTTTCTACATACAACGCTTTTATGTATAGGTCTTCATTGCTTAAGCTCTAAAGGATAAAATACAAACACTTTGATTTGGCATTTTTAAAAAACCCTTTAATTTAGTAAAATCTGGTGCCAGCCCACCTTTTTAGATGCACTAATCCTTCATTCCAAATTACTCTACAGCTAAATAGGTGTTTGAAGCTGCTTGTGCTATGTGACTCAACTTGAGAGCTGGCTCATCCACGGTGGGTCTTGGACACTCCTAGTCCTACAGCACCTACTGGTGACTTTAGCCAGGCTGACAAGCGCTTCTTACTCTGAGAGAATCCAGGCAAGAATGAGGATTTAAAATTCTAATGGTAGTGGTTCCAATTCCAGGTAAGATGGAATGAGCACACCTCCACCCTATCTCCCAGTGAGTCCAGCTATAAAAGATAATGCATACATCAGCTAACTGAGCACTCTGAAAAATAGTAGCAGGCAAATTAGGGAAGATCAGAATTCAAAGTACCACTGAATCAGTGCTAAATTTACATTATGGATTTTATCCTGGACATTATGGTTGTTATTTTATATATACTCTGAGTTCTGTTTTATTCCTTAGGGAAAAAATTTTTAAGCAGGCAGTTAACTTGTGTAGACTTGGGTTACAGGTTGGCCTCACTTTTTGTCAGTGGAAATTCAAATCTCAGTTCATTCTTTTAGCCTCCAAGTTTGTCTTGTGCATGTGGGTTCAGGGACAAGCTTGAGATTTGTGAGGGATACATATACATATACATACATCTACATCTACATCTACATCTTCATATACATATACATACGTATACAAAGAGAGCTTCTTGTGGCACTCTTCCTTCCAGGATCTTCTCCCCTCACTCTCCAGGGATGGCTGTTGAATTCTTCTTCCCCTGGTTCCTCCAACCAGAAAGCTGATGGTGGGGTTTCCATTGCAGTTTTAGCTGTTCATGTACTTTGTGACTGTGGCCCACTCTCATGGCAAAGACACAAACACACAAAGGGACACACAATCATGTGCTAATTGCTTCTTCAGATTTTGACTCCCCTCCACAAATGTCTGCTTTTACTTACTCTTCAGAATCCTCAGGTAATTGTTTTTTATATTTTATCCAGAATATATAGTCATCAGGATAAGAGATGGTTTGTAGAAAGCTTATAGCATAACAAACTACTTTTGTTTGAAACATTAAAATGTACTACCTCTGCAAAATAAAATTAATATGATTTGAAACAATATCTGGCAATTGTCAGCTTCTTAAACTGGGCAGTGTTTACATGAACATGTGCCTTATGATTACTTCATATGTCTTATATACTTTCCTGTATGCATCATACACTTCACAATTTTCTAAAAATGAGGTACTTCAGCCCTTCATAACCAGAACTTCAGTTCCTCACTTAACATTTATCCTCTGGATCATATTCTTTTGAAAATAACACATTTACAGTATTTTAATGATATCTGAATGAAAAAATTTAATAAAAAGATAATCCATTGAACTGTAAAAGTGAAGATATTCTAAAAATAAATAAATAAATAAAGTCTCATATGGGCAAGGCTAACTGAGTAAGTCTATTTTAAAGTGGGTTCAAGCTGGCAAACAATCCCCTATAGTATTTCAACATAGTGGAGCTCACACCTTTGGACTGAGCTTATGGTTCAAATCCTGACTCTGCCTCTTACTAAATGTGTGACCTTGGATAAGTTACTTTAGCTCTCTGAGCTTGTTTCTTCATTGTAAAGTGGAGAAAATAATAGTTTCTACCTCTCAGGATACTGGGTGGATTAATGAGGTAATAAATGGAAAGTATTAAGCACAGAGTGCTAGGTACCTATAAAATGTTCAGTGGAAGTTAGCTATAATTGGTACTAATACTTTCTTCTGAATCCCAAAGGATTTCTATGGCTGATTTGCTCAATTTCTAATTTTTATTTGCTGCATTTCCACAAAAGCAAATTGAGATCATGTTCCTTCACTTCCAGGAATATACAACCTTCTACAGATTAAAATTCAGCACAATACTAAAGACGAGTTTTAGTTGAATGCACCCTCTAGTGGCATACATTATGTGCAAGAACCTGGCATCTACCAAAGAAAACCTCTTTATGAAATGTCAGGTTTTAGGTTGGCACTTAGAGCCTGAAGCCAGCTGGTTAAGAACATGATGGTATGAGTGGCACTCGCATACATCTTTTAGGAAGCTCCCTCTCTTCCAGAGCTGGAGGATTTAAAAAAAAAAATCTTTTAAAACTTTCCCCACCATAAGACCTAGGATATTTGTGATATTTACCACACCAAATTCCAATATTCCTATAGCATTGACTTTAATCTTTCCTCTTAAAATAGTCATTTTCTAGCTTACTTAAACAAGTATTGCAAAATACTTATTCTTCATTTAGTTAACAAACCATACTGAGCATCAACTATGTACCAGGCAATGGGGATACAACAAACAACTTATTACACAATTCACTATGCAATTATGAATTTGAAAAGCGCCATAAAGAAGTATAGAGTGCCATGAATGTATACTAGGGATTGATCTAGTTTGGGGAGGGGGCTTTGGAAGGCTTACTTGAGAATAAAACGTTAAAAGCCTTGAAGGGTGAGTAGAAATTAATTGGAAGAAGAGAAGGAGGAGTACCATACAAAGAGAAGAGCATATATAAGGGCTTGGAGATAGCAAGATGCATGTGGCATTTGACAAACTGAGGAGACTCCTATGCATGGAGCTCAAAGAAGAGGGGGAACTTGTGCAGCGTGAGGCTAGAGAAATAGGCAGGGACTTATCTTGTTAATGAGTTTGAACTTCATCCTAAGAACAATGGGAAACTATGGAAGGGTTTAAAGCAGGGGAGCAACAATCTGATTTACATTTCGAAAGTTTGCTTTGCTAAGGCACGGAAAATGGATTTGAGGAAGTGCAACAAGAACGGATGCCCAGATCAGCTGCCAGTAATCCAGGCGGGAAATGATGAAAGCTGGAACAAGGGAGGTAGCAGTAGCGATAAAGTGGACAGATATTTAAGAGGTAAAAGGGATCGAGCATGATGATGGGGATGGGAGCAGTTGTCCTGGTGAACTGAGTGGATTGCCAATTTTTCCACCAAGCACAAATGCTGGTGGTAGCCGGGTTTTTTTTGTTGGGGGGGGGGCGGGGGGAGGGGTAGCAAGTTGAGATAAAGAGTTGCTCAGGAGACTACAATTTCTCTCTTAAAGGAGAACGTCTTTGGCTCCACAGGGTGGTATTTCAATTGAATGCTGAACTAGCATTGGTCAGGACCATGGGGCACCGCCCTTCACCCAGTAGGGCCCCAAATGTCCTTTTTACACTTCTATCACAGTGATCCATTCCCACTGCGCTAATAGTTTTACTTTACGTCGGATAGAAAAACGTAACTCCCTCCCGCCGCCAATCCCAAGAAATATTTGCTATATCTTTCGAAGTCCAGTACAAAGATCATTTCTCAGGGAAGTCTTTCGGGCCTTTCCCACCCCACGGATCCTTCCATCCATCTCGCCCACTATGCTGTGCGTTCCACACAGCACAGATTCCGCACTCTCAGCTTCGCGTCTCCGGCGTCCAGAGCGGGGCCCTTCAAACACTGCGAGCTTCACATTTTCTAATTAGCCACATTTACTGGCGCTGAGAGGCACCATAGCACCTGATAGCCGCACCTCGGCGTGTGAGCCAATTACCCCCCGGAAGTGACGCGCTGTCAGGGACGACGTGCTTCCGCTCCCGACTGTCGCCACCGCCGCCGCAGGGGGGACGGGTTTCTCTGGCCTGCCAACTCTGCTGCTCTGGAGGATTCGTGCGTGGTAAGAAGCTGCGCGTGGGGGAGTAAGGTGGTGGGATCCCCTCTTTCGTTCCCTGGGACGCGGCGGGAGGGCGGAGGGAGTGGCGGCTAGGTCCCCGAGGGCCCCCAGCGCCAGGTGGGGCTGAAGCACCGGGCTCCGCGGCGGGCCCAGGCCGCCGGTGACGGGATCCGCCTCAGCTGTAGGAGGCTGGCCGCTTGGGCCGGCGCGGGCCAGCCCCACTGGGATCCTTCGGGTCGAATGGATCCGGCCGACCGGGTACTCAGAGCTTCCCCTGTTCCATATACTCAGGGGAAGGATAACCTTTCTCCTGTTGAACAGCTCTAGTCCCCACTGTGACAGTCACAGGATCCGCAGCGACGAGTGCGCGCGCGTGGTGTGAAGTGTTGTGCACAGTCCCACACCTGTTTATTGGCTCCGCCCCGCAGCTTGTGTTGAAGGGATGTCGTGGCAGGAACTGAGGTTTTCCGCACGGGATGCTACCCTAAAAGAGGGGCGTCTTAATAACTGAAAATGATTTGAAACAGCTGGGCTGGAAGTAGCTTACGCTCTGATTAATAAAAGGAAGACTCGGTATTATCACGTGACTGCAAACACATATTTTGCTTATCAATCTGCCGGAAAGAGTTGTAATGACAGACTTCAGGTCAAAGGACAGGAGTTGTGTATACTTACTAATTTGCTGTGCAAATTATTTGCGATGAAATGGCAGACTAAGCAAGAAGATTGGAAGAAAGTAGACCTGGGACTTAGAGATAGGAAAATAAACCGCTAAGAAAACTGCAGAATTTGGAAAAGTAACTTCATTTACTATTACTATGTGATTTAATTTTGGAAATAATTTGGTTTCTTAATGAATTGTTTTCCAGTTTGAAGCAAGTATTTATATCCGTGTGTTTTTTGTTGTTGCTGTTTGTTTTTTTACTGGTGTGGTAGCAAGGGCTAGATTTACATTACAGGCATATCGCTGCAGCATGTTATAGAATTAAATATACAGATATCTAAATTAAGTTAAAAAGTGTTTTAATAATTAAAACTCTTAACATATGGGTACAGGTGATATAGTGATATAGCATGTATCTTTAGTTTCATTTTTTTATTTGAGATGACTAACTGGCCATGCTTGTCTTAAAGACTGATAAACATCTGATGAAGCCATGACCAGGTGGGCACGAGTTACTACCACACAGAACAAAAGACCCTTCCCTGCAACATCATGGGAGGACATGAAGACGGGGTCCTTTGAGGGAAAAAGCCAAAACCTACCAAAGAGTAAACAACTTGAAGCCGATAGCCTGTCCCTTAAAAATCATGCACCCCAAGCAAAACACAAAAAGAATAAAAAGAAAAAGGAGTATTTAAATGAAGATGTGAATGGATTCATGGAATATCTAAGACAAAATTCACAGATGGTTCGCAATGGGGAGATAATAGCAGCAGACAGTCAGGAAGTCAGGGAAGAAATTGCAGTTGCTTTAAAGAAAGATAGTCGCCGGGAAGGAAGACGATTAAAAAGACAAGCAGCAAAGAAAAATGCAATGGTAAGATGATCACTTCTACTAAAATGTTACTTTGTATGGCTAGAAACTATTATTCATGCACTCAGATATGTATTTTAGCAGAGTCTGATTGTGGTTATGTACTAGACTTATACGGCATCTTTTTGAGGGCTAGTAATGACACTAGGACTTTTTTTGAACACCTCCTCTATGCTAGACACTTGATGTACTGATTAATTATCACAACATACAAAGATGGTGGCATTATTTCCATATTTTGGGTAGAGAACACTGGTGTGCAGCTAGGTTAAGTATCTTGCTGAAAGCCACTTAGCAAGTAGCAGAGGAGAAATTCAAACCCAGGAAAAGGTGTTAATATTTGATTACTCAGAATAGTGGTTGGCACTTTATAAGTATATGCGTTATTAAATAAATGTGAACCTAAATGAGCTGCTAACTCTATGTAGTTCAGCCAAAAGAAAAAAAGAAGATATTTAAACCCAGAGTCTGACTTTAAGACCTATGTTCTCACCCCTTCCAGTAGCCCTTTTTCAAACAGCCATTTTTAAAAAAGATCAAAATAAGGGGGAAGGTTAAGTACAACAGGTTAGATATGTGTGGTTCCCATTAGTTGGAAAGGATGTCTCCTTTTATCTTTATCCATGAAAAACTGCACAGGAAGGAGAGCTAATAAGAATCATACTGGTTAGTAACAGAGCAGAGTAATAGCAGAGTTAAAACTCCTTGAGACTCTCCCTAGTCATTGCTCCCTCCTTCCTCATGTTACACTGAGAGGAGTGCTGGGGGCTACAGGTTTATTTCCGTGGTGCCAAGACCTAGATTTTAAACTGTGTCAGACACAGGAAATGAACTACTTGGTATAATTCTTTCCCTTCTCTAGCAAGGGATTCTTCTAGCAGGATACTACATAAGAATCAGGATTTGTTGCTACTTTACAGTTTTATTTTCTATTAGAATTACTACATGTAGAGCACTGTTGGCACCAGTGTAGACTTGAAATATTACAGCCTCCATAGATGTGGCTTCTGGCTGTTTGCAGGATTAGTTTTATGCAGTGTCATATTTAAAGATTCTTTTGTGGAGATAATACTGATAAAATGTTCCTTATGGATAAATTGGGATAGAAAAGATAATCATTTCTATTTGTATCAAGATAGTTTTGTTTAAATTATACAATTTTTAAATATTTTAAAGTCAAGTTAATTTAATGTAAAGATAATGTAAAGATAATTTCATTGACATAGGCGGTGTGGTGAATTGCATACTTTTTGAAAAAGTTTAGTACTGTGACCTTTTAAGAGAAGTTTTATGTTTTTAATTAAGGGGAAGGGCATTGTTTTTCCAAAAAAAAAAAAAAGAGGAATTCTTTATATTAAAGCATGTGCTTTCAATAGTATATGGCTTGTTGAGACCCTTCAACTCATTTTCTTGTTTTTCTTTTTAATACCTCAGACTAAGCAGACTAAGCATCAGTTCTATTGTTAATAAGTTGACATCTAGAAATTTACCAGTCCACTCTCCACAATCCCATCTACATTAAATTTAAGGATCATTCAAAAAGTTTGTATTTGGTGAAGATTAGGTTTTTACAGATAAAACCCCAGTCAGTAAGCTGTCAGGTTACTAGAGACAACCTTGACTTCACCAAGAATCCAAGACTTCTTATGTTGGTGATCCAGTTTTGGGTAGTAACTTTTCCTGCAGTTGTAGAATAAATGAATTTTCTTTGTTTCCCCTAGCTCATTTTAAATGTAAAAGTTAATAAAGTCTAAAGGGACTCATTCTTTTCCAGTATGTTATTAAACAGGAAAAAAAGAAAGTGAGGGCATAGTTGCAAAATATTATTTTACCTACTGAATTTGCTTTTTAAAAACCTTGTGCTTATTTCGAAAAAAGATTAAATGATGAATTATTTGTTATCCAAAAAATATACCTTTTTCCAGTTTAAATAAAATACTTCAGCTATCTACCGTCTTTGATTATGACTGATATTCTCATTCATCTCAGCGAAAACTATCCTGCAGATTGCTAGGTAGTATGTAAAGAAACCAAACCATTGTTCAATGTTAGGCTGGAGCCAAATAATTCATCTTAGAATTATACCTTGAAAATGTGCATATATTCTAAAATGAAACCTCTGTCTATTTATGAATAGTAAGGAATATGTATGAAAGATATAAAAATTTAAGCATACATTTTGGTACAAAATATATCTTATGATTCGAATCATAATTTAAATGGAATCACTTGGCCCAAATTCATTCAATTATGTGAACTTTGAAAGTATTAATTTTGAGTGATCATTTTAATGGTCATTGTCCATCTCCTCCAGAAAACTCAGTGTTTCTAGGTACAGACATCCCCATTAACGAAATGAATAGTCCATATTTGCTTAATTCATTTAAGCGATTACCTCCTACAAAGACGTTTATAACTTGTGTCTGAGACTGAGAGATTTATGGATTGAGGGTTTTCAAAAGCACTGAAACTCTCTGATGGAAATGACATTCCTTATGGTTTAGGAATATGTGAAACACTTTTTTTCTACAGATAAAATACTGAGATTTCAAAAAAAGAACTAGATAACTTTAAAATGAGGAATGTTTTAAAGACATTTTTAATGACTAGAATTAATAAAGCCAGTGTAGTGTTGCAGTGTGGAAACTCACATTTTTGTTTTCCCAGGTATGTTTCCATTGTAGAAAACCTGGCCATGGGATTGCAGATTGCCCAGCTGCCCTTGAGAATCAAGAAATGGGCACTGGAATATGTTACCGGTGTGGATCCACAGAGCATGAAATAACCAAGTGCAAGGCTAAAGTAGACCCAGCTTTTGGTATTAATGTATCTTTTTTTCTATCAATTTTTTATTTGGTTAATGGGGAAAGTGGCCAATAGGTAGCCAACTTGTTTTTTTCGTTGTTGACAAGGTTTGTTATGAGTGTGTCACTTAATATTTTGAAATCAAATGAGATTAAACTTTAAATCATGTAAAAACAAATATGTTTTTTAAACACTCTGAAAACACTCTGAGAATACAGTGTTTTAAAATAATATGAATTACATGATATATATATATATATATATATATATATATATATATATATATATATGACTAACTTAACAGGAACTGTTGATTGTTACAGGTGAATTTCCTTTTGCAAAATGTTTTGTTTGTGGGGAAATGGGACATCTGTCCAGATCCTGTCCTGATAATCCCAAAGGACTCTATGCTGATGGTGAGTACATTTATATGTCGAAAATGGTGAGTCATCATGCAGTTGTGATTTAGTTTATACTTAAACAGTTTTTAAATAAATTCTTGAGTAAGTAGCAAAATCTTGAGAATTTCATTATCTTTATCAAGCACTGTTCTATGTACTAGACTTTTTGTGTAATGTAACTTGGTATTATTTTTAATACATCAAATCAGAAAAAACTGACGTGTATATTTCAAAATATTTGTGCTTGCTTCAGCATCGTTTGTGAGAGTATGTTATAAGTATCTACTTTTAAACATAACAGAAACAAAGGGATAATTTCTCAAACTAGGATAAGATTTTAAAAATAGTGTTGTGAATTTAATCTCAGTCTAGCATACCATTTTGGGTAGAAGGGTTGGTACACACTATTCGTATTTGTAGAAACTTTTGTTTCTGAATGTTTTCCTTAGTTAGTTGTCTGGCATGGGACTCAAGTAACTTTCTTACCTCTAGCTCAACTAATGGCTTAAGGTGCCCACAATAAAGTCTGTGATGTTTAAAGCTTTAAGGAGGAGGTTGTCATCTGTTAATGTGAGTCATTTATTAATGTGATGCTGGTACCATCAGGTTCTAGAAACCACTTGTGTTATGACTGGGATCCCTTGCAGAAGTCCAGTGAAAAAGCATAGCTTTGGAGTTAGACCAGTTATAGCCTCAGCACTACCACTCACTAACTGTGGGACTTCGGCCGAGTTAAATTCTCTCTTCTCAGTTTCCTTATCTGTAAAATGGAGATGAGAAAATTGTATTTCATTGATTCTAAAATGCACATTTTTTCACATTTTGGTGTCTCTGAACTCAATGTATCTTACTATTGGGGGGTGTCACATAATTGGAAGTTTTTTTTTTTCCAGAGAGCAATGTAGAATAATGATACATCTTATAATCAGTGGTGTCTTAGATTTGATGAATTATGGTATTTTACCTTGAAGAGTTATGAGGATTAAAATGTATTATTCAAATGCCTCTTCTATTTCACTATGGCATCTACAATAGTAAAGAGTCTTGGACCTGGAAGATGCTCAAAAGTGCCTTTCAGTTTTGAACTTAAGAAACAGGTCATATAATATGACTAGTGAGCAAAGATGCCTTTGTATGGTCAACCAAAATGACTAGATATAAAAAAGTGCAGCAAGGGGAGTAGGTCACATAGAAGTGAGAATTCATCCTATTAGGGTCATTTTTCTGAGTGAGTCACTTAACATTATGAGCATGATCGTGATAATGCTTGACCGTTAAGCAATAGTGTTCGACCATTCAGTGAAGACTCATTTTAGAAACCAAATGTGTTGTAATTCACAGTCCTGGAATGTTGCTTAAAGAAGGCCAATAGGCATTTTTACTCGAGTTAGGATGCCTGGCAGATAGAAGGCACTGAAACAAAAGTTAATTTCATTCCTTTTGTAATTGATCACCCCCATCTGACCTGTACAGCAGAGCAGTGGTTCCTAACCCTTTGGGGACCTCATAGCACCTCATGATTAAACATTCTGATCATTAAAGAATCTGATTAAAAACTGTGGGCATTCTCCTCAAAAAATGCATCTGCACAGAGATTTTTCAGAGTTCACAAACCCTTCCCTTTCTAATCATGGTTAAGATCCAGGCTTCTGTGCAGTGGCTCTTGGACACTCCAGAGGACACGTACCTTCCATCATATCTCACTTCTCTTTCCCACATCTGCCCTGAAGGCCAGGGGCAAGAAATGGTGGGTAGGTACAGTTTAGTGCTCTTTGAGGTCAAGAGGAATGGAGAATGGACTTAATAGGAGTAAGTTCCTGGCTCCAGCTACCTTCGTAACTAACAAGGTTGTGAGGACCAAATAAGGTATGAAAGTGCTTTGAGACATTAAAAGCCCTATGTAAGTATTAGAGGTTTTCAATTACTCTGTTCTTTTTATAGGTGGTTGCTGCAGACTTTGTGGCTCTGTGGAACATTTTAAGAAAGATTGCCCCGAAAGTCAGAATTCAGGTGAGATCTCTGGGCCTCCATTTAGAAGGGGTGAGATTAGTATTCCTCTGTGTTTTTGCTGAATTTTGTTATTAATAACTTGTTGATGCACAACTGATTTTAAGGCTGCCTGGTTTCCTACTGCAGCAATGACTTCATCATTTCTTTATCAGCAGTACTAACTGAGCATCAGCTGCTGTTCTCAGGTGGGAAAAAAAAATGACCAGTAAGCCCCAGAGGACCCTGATTTTATAAAGCATCTTATTCATAAATATTTTTATTTGCTAACCCATGTATTTAATAATAGAGCCAATTCTGTTACTTGAAGAAAAGTATTAATTCACTAAGAGAAAATAAGAAATTTGAGAATAACTTACAGTATTCTTATGATTGAGTATCCTCATGTATGCTCTGAAACCAAAAGGATTCAGTTAGTTGCAAAAACTGCCGAAAATATTAAAATTGTGTTATCCACACAGCATCTGGCCAGTTATATTTTCTTCCCAGTGAAATACTACCCTCGGTCATCGAAAACTTCATAAATGTTCACCAAACCTAAGGCAGATTTTTTTGGGATGTGGAGACCATTATTACATTAGTTTACCTAGCTTAAAATGATGATAATCCTGTGTGAAAGAAAGCAAGACAGTGGGATAGCCCACTAGCGCTTCTTGGGGAAAAAGCACATTTCTTTTTATATCATATAGTCATAGTACCACACAAATAAGCCTGCCCATTCTTACTTCCTACCCCTAGCATTTGAATCTGAAAACCAAGAGTTCTTGTTTACAATCTTGTCTAGAAGAAGATAGTCTTTACTACACTGTAGGCAGTGAGATTGAAATGATGAAGTGGAATTTGAATTCTCCCTCCTGGGAGGATTGCCTCTTCCCAAATGACAAGACTGACAAGCAGATGTTGTATAATTTCACAGGTGGAATCTTGTTCATTTGAAACTGATGCTTCATAACTCTTACTGTTTACAGACTCTTGGAACTCATTGACTCTATAATGATGAACTCTGAGAAAGAATGAAAGAGCTTTCTCATCAATTCGTGCATTGCAAAGCAGTTGCTGCATTTCCCTAATTGGGATGAGAAATTGCCTGTGGTACTCTGAAATCAAGGGTTATAATCAATTACAGAATTGCTCACTTTCCTTTAGTGATGGAGTCTTCTCTCTTTGTGATTATTCATGTCAAAACTAGTTCCTTTGCTAAACCAATACCAATCTAGGTGGATGTATTTGATGACTGTTTCTCTTACATTCTGACTTTTCTATGTCTTTACAGATCGAATGGTCACGGTTGGTCGCTGGGCAAAGGGAATGAGTGCGGACTATGAAGACATTTTGGATGTGCCTAAACCACAGAAACCCAAAACAAAGATACCTAAAGTTGTTAATTTTTGATGATTCGTGCTATCGTTTGTTAGCACCTCATTGTTAAACATTCTGAACTGGGCCTACTTCATAAGTTGGAGCTGGACTCTCCCTTGGAGTCCTGTATTGTAGATATCAGTATAATCTAGGTGTGGTCAAAGCAGTTCCTGAGTTCTGTCCATCAAGGAGCACTTCTACCATTGTTTGGAGAAAATCACTGAAAAAAAGTATAATGTGTTCAAAATGGATTTTCTAAAAGAATATATATATTTTTTTTTTTTTTTTTTTTAATGAGGATCTTGAATCAGATGCGTATGTTTTGATTGATTGATTGATTGATTGATTTTGGCTGTGTTGGGTCTTCGTTTCTGTGCGAGGGCTTTCTCCAGTTGTGGCAAGCGGGGGCCACTCTTCATCGCGATGCGCGGGCCTCTCTCGTTGCGGAGCACAGGCTCCAGACGCGCAGGCTCAGCAGTTGTGGCTCACGGGCCCAGCCGCTCTGCGGCATGTGGGATCTTCCCAGGCCAGGGCTCGAACCCGTGTCCCCTGCATTAGCAGGCAGATTCTCAACCACTGCGCCACCAGGGAAGCCCCTAAAAGAATATATTTTTAACCAACAGAACTTAGGTGTAACTCAGTGGTTATATACCTGATTGTAGCAATCATCTTTTTCTAAAAACAAAATTATGCATTAATATGAACTATCCCTAAATATAGGGTACCTGCTTTGCATTTGGAAATGAATTTTTGTTATATTGTTTTCTTGGTTCAAAGTATCAGTTTATTATTATATTAGAAATTAATTTATAATTGCCACAAAATCTGTATTTTAAAAATATTTAATAAAAACTCACTTGCTATTTACTTATTTTTCTGAATACCTAATTTTGGATTGAATGAGCCATTGTCCATTAATGTCCATGTAACAATCCCTTTGGAAACACAATCTTTATGAATCCCAGATGAGCTTAATTTTTATTAATTTTTGTTTTAGTTTTGACATAAAGAACAAATTATTGAGGTTAAAATAGAAGAGTATCTCAACTTAACAGCAGCTCTTGCTTTGCCCCTGATTTTCAAGAGAGAAATTCTAGCCAAAATTCAGTTTGTGCTATTTAACCAGAATGATGATGGCACATAACAGATTGTCTATCAAACTTAATAGCATTTTGTTCACATGTTTTAGATGAGTCAGGATGAGATGCAAGCATCATCATCATCGTAACAGAGTTAGAACACTAATCAGAGACCCATTAGCTTCTTTGTTTGATTTGATGAATACATGCATACTTAATACATACATTTCACAAGGCTTACGCTTCCCATTGTACTGTATAATGGAATGACTGTTGGATTGTGTGTTTCATTTGGAATTTTACCTGATTGGATACATTTGTAATGAAAGGAAACAGCTGTGATTAGTTACTGATGTTTCAAAAGCAAAATATTTACCAAATAAGAAAAGGAACACTTTTCTGTTTTAATGTCTGTACATCTCAACATTTCTAATCTTAATAGGAGCTGTTCTTTTTTTTTTTTTCCAGTGACAGAGGAAAACATGACAGAATATGGCTCAGCATCCCCGAACTTAAGGAAATGAGTGCCATTTAAAAGGAATGGTACAAGTCATGCAGCTGGAAAAGGACAGCAGTGCTGCCTTAGTCATTTAGTCTGAACACACCCAGATTTATTTCACCTGTCCTATCAGGAGCAAAAGGCTCTGGAAAGTCAAAAACCTGTCAGCTGCAAGTTAAGTCTAATGTTTTTTATGTAGTCTTCAATGCAGGGATGTCAATTTTGTCTTCCTTGGGGTTACTTTGCTTACATTTTAATGGTCTATAAAGTAGACAGTGAAATCATTAGAAATAAATTGCAGGTGCTGAACGTAACATTGGAAGACTATGTGGACACTTTGTTAAACTCACCAGAGACAGAAATTCTGACATCTGAGAGATTGTGTATTGCTTGATGTTGGTTATTTTCTTGACTAAGAATGCCAAAAGAAGAAGGCACACATTTACTTTATTCATTATATATTTTCCAAGGACCTACTATGTTCCTGGTACTCTTTCAGGCACTTGAGATTGTGGCAGTGAATAAGACAAACAAGGCCACATGCATTCTGCTGGGGCTGAAGAATGGAGAGGAGACTTAGGAACAAAAAATACATATCAGAAATATCAGTAAAAATAATATCAGAGAGGGATATTTTATACATTTTATAAATATTTTGTTGAATCCCCTAAGACTTAGTGGTTAGCACTCTTTTCTTCCTTTAGTCCTTTGGAAATGTCATCTCCCTTTACAAGCTTATCTTTCACTTTTCTATGGCTGACTCCTAAATCTCCATCTTGCCCTAAAATCCCTGGTTTCGGTTCTGTCTTCTCACCTGCCTGCTGGACATTTTTGCTTGGATGTTGCACTAACACCTCAAACTCATAATAGCTTTAAATCTCATCACTTCTCCTGCGGGAAAAAATGGACTAATTAATTCCCTTTCTTGTCCCCATTTTATTCAGTACAATTATATTCCAAGCCTGTAGGCTCGCATCTCAAGTTACTCTTTTCTTGACATTCTCCCCACCACACCCCAAAGTCAACCCTCTCTTACCTCGTTCAGGCGTCTACTATAATCTGCTTAATAGAGAGTCTTTTATGACTAGCCTTATAGGAAATAGCTCTTTCCTCATCCCAATAACTTTTCATTCTCTTGCTGTCTAAATTTTCTCCATAATTTATGTCCCTATGTAACACTATTTGTCCCCTCTCCACCGGATTATAGGTTACATGAGGGCAGGAATTTTGAGTCTTACTCATTATCCTCAGAAGTGCTTGGCGCATACAGAGCATTCACACTTGTTGAATGAATGAGTGAATCAACTGAATATGTGATAGAATTAACACGGAGATGATGCAAGAGGCTGGGTAGCTACTTCAGATTGGGTAAACGGGAAGGCCTCTGAGGGGAAGACTTTTAAGCTGAAATCTGGATGACAAGAAGAAATCTGTTGTGAAGATAATAAGGAAGAGCGTTTAGGGAGAGAAAATAGTCAAAGCCATGAGCTTGCCATATTTGAGGGGCAGAAAGAAGATGTGATCTTTTTGACTGGCTTCCTTCACTTAGCATAATGTTTTCAAGGTTCATTTGTAATGTTCCATTGTATAGTACACAGGGAGGTATTAGGGAGAAAGCCTTGGATATCTTGATGTGAGGTAATAAGTAAATGCAATGATACTGAGGAAGGAGCCTGCCTGGTATAGTTGAAAAACAGCAAAGAAGCCAATATGGTTGGAAAAGAGAGGGATAAACTAGTAGAAGATCACATAGTTAACAGGGGTCATATCTTACAGCCTCTACCAGTTTCTGCCACATAAAAACCACAAACTCAGAAGCATACACTACTAAGCGGTTATTTAGCTCATGCCTATGAGTCAGATCTAGACTGGGCTTATCTGGACAGCTCTGCTCATCTCATTTGGGCTTGCTCACTTCCATAAGAAGTTTGGTTTGGGGTCAGCTGATCTAAGCTAGGCTCAGATGAAGAAGCTCTATTGCATGTGTCTCTCTTCCTTTTCCTGGGACCAGCAGGCTAGCCCTGACATGTTTTTCTCAGGACAGTGGCAGAGATGTAAGAGGGCAGGTCCACTTGCAAAACCATTTTCAAGCCTTTGGTTGCATCATGTCTGTTGAGGAGTCACACAATCGAGCTCAGAGAGAAGAGGTAGAATAGCGCACTCCATTCGTGGAGGTGGGGATGGTGGTGAGGGAGTTAATATTTCTGAAAAATAATCCAACGTACCACAACATACCCCAGACCATTATAAAGCTTTGGCTTTCACTCTGTGATAGGCAAAATTTTTCACACGTTTGGGGAGAAATGTGACATGATCTGATTGCCGAGTTGAGAGAGTGAAGGGAGGAGTAAGGATAAAAACAGGTTATAATTCAGGCGAGAGAAGATGGTGTGAATGAGGGTTGTCATGGTGGAGTTGTTAGAAGGGGTCAGGTTCTGATTATGTTGATATTTTTAACATAGAGCTGATAAGATTTCCTGAAGGAAGGAGGATTTATGGAGGGAAAGGTGGCAGAATTAAGGGATCTGTTTTGGAAATGTGGACTTTGAGATGATGATTATCTTAGTGGAAATGTCAAGTAAGTAGTTAGATATACAAGTGTGGAGTTCAGGAGCGTCTAGGGCTTGAGACACAGATTTGGGAGTTATTGGCAAGTAGATGTCTTTTAAAACCCAGAGGCTGGGTGGACTCACTGAGGAATGGAGATAGAGGAGAAGAGGCCAAGAACAGAGCCCTGGGTAGTCTAATATTTAGAGGTCTGGTGGAGGAGGAAGAACTGCAAGAGGATTTAAAAGTGTGACTGGTCACACAGGAGGAAATCCAGGAGTGTGACATCATGGAAGCCAAGCGGAGACAATGCTGCAAAAAGAAGGAACTAGTCAACTTTGTTAATGCTGAGGCTAAATAAGCTAAGAACAGGTTCATTAGTTGTGGCAATAAGAGAGGTCTTTGTGGAGTAATAGAGGGAGAAGTACAGTTCGGTAAATGAAATGAGGATATGAAGACCACATTTATAGATAATTGGAGTGGAGATGGGTGGCCTTTAGGAAACTGGATCAGGTGAAGTGTTGTTTTGCTTTGTTTTGATTTATTTTAAGATAAGAGATAATAGCGGCTATGAAAAGAATCCAGGAAAGACTCCTGAAATAGAGAAAAAAAGAGAATTGGAGGAGGGGAGCCTTGGAGAAGGTTAGAGAAATGGTTCTTTGCTAGGGGTAGAGATGTTTAATTCATTGTGTTAGGAGGGATGGCAAAGGTGTGGAATGTATATAGATGGGGAGATGAGACAACTCCTGCCTAATGGTTTATATTTTCCTCAAAGTAGTTTTTTCTAAAGTTCATTAACTGAGAAAGGGTAGGAGACATGAGAAACTTGAAGGAAGAGAAGGCAGTGTGAAATAGCAAACATATAGGAAATGTAGTAGTATTATCAGAGCCCTTTTGAAATCTGTGGTCATAAATTTCAAGTGAGACCTGTCCACAATTTTCAGGTGCTTAGTGCAGGGGTGAGGTATTACAAATACTTTAACCACAGTTTTGAGTTTGCCAGACAAGTCAAATGAAAGGAAAAGGTACAGGTGTTTTCCAGGGTGTGATATTAATGATAGACCATGGAATCTAAGCCAGATAAGGAAAGAAGGGAGGACATGGAGAGAGATAATGAGCTATGGAAATGATAGAAATATTAATTTTGAATCTATTTTCAAATGTCCCTAAAAATGTCACAAAATGAGGAAGGGAAAGATGGCATCAGATGTATAATTTTTATATGGTACTTTATAGCTGCAAGTGTACAATGAGAAAGACATTTTATAATATTTCTCTGACTTTTGAATCTGGAGGTGGGTTACTATCAAGAACTGTGAAGGGTCTGAGATTCTTAATACACTAGTCTGTTACTGTTTCATGGATGTCGACAAGGCGTGAGAATCCTGGTTCAGAGACAAAAGATGGTATTCATGGCACAGCAAACAGCGTGAGTAGCGTGAGTATCAACTTATTTCTGTTGCTTCCCTTTATCCCTTAGTCCCCCCAGGGTGACATGATGGGCCCAGATGGATGCTATCTATATAGCGGGTTTGTGTCACTGCTGAGGAACAAGTTGCAAACGCTGTAGCACAGAGCAAACAAGCCAGCCTTCCTACGCCCAGAGAGTGAGCCATTACACTGACGTCAAGCTGTGGTCACCTTGACCTACTTAATTGCCTATGGGACTAGCACTTGCCTGTGGATAAGTGAGTCTTGCAGTTTGGCACACTCAGCAATAATGTGCAGGCCCCCTCTGGGCCCATGGTGAACTGTCTGTCCCAGTAGTTACACTACCTTCAAACGGGTAAAATGAATCATGAACAACCTTCATAGTTTACATTTGAATAATTTATTCTAAACATAAAACTTATTCCTTAACATACACATTTTCAACATATATTTTCAAAACTACTCCTATAAATATACCAATAAAAATGTCCAAGTTTGTCTCTGAAATGTGCAATAAGAAATATGAACAAAACCATGTGATGGTATATATAAAACTACTCTGGATTTCTCTAGATTTAATTAAAATTGTTCATTATTTCCTAGAGGTGTTAGACCATAAGGGTAAACTATATTCTAAACTGTATAGATCAATTTTTACATCTTTTTTTTCTCTAGAATTCTTCTTTAAAAATATGATAGAAAAACTGAATATAAATCAGAAACTCAGTTGCATTAAAACCAGGAAGAATTAATAGGGAAGAACTTCCTTTCTTAACCAAACAGCTTTCAGGCCTGTTAGACACACTTGAAAACCCTTACTATGAAGAAAGGTATGAAATCTTTAGTGTTCCTGGAGGATATTTTGACACTCCAAAGGAGAAAATAAGCATGACTACATTTTTATGTTCCCTCTGTCCTTAGTCTCCAGCGGCTTGAGGGTGACTGCTGATGAACCAGCTTCGCTGCTTACCCTTGGTTCAGTCGTGTTTGCTTAAAGTCAGGGCACCAAAGAAATCCAGAAAAGGCTGTCTTTAATTCATCTGTCTTTAATTACCTCTCTATTCCAGCCTCTCCAGCGTCTGCTTTTCCTGGAAGGTGCCAGAAACACATTCCCATCTCAAAGGCTGTGCCTGGGCTAGTTCTTCTGCAGGAAACATGCTATCTCCAGAGATCCTCGTGGTTCAGTCCCTCTCTGCCTTCAGGTTTTCACTGAAATATCCCTCAGTGGGGCCTACTCTGACCACCCTATCCGCCAGGCCATCAATAACCAAAAGCCCAAATCCTGGATGTACATATTGCTACATTCATTATATAGAATATTTACTATCTTTCAGTGTGAACTCCCCCACACACCTTCTTGTTGTTTAACAAAAGTCATGTTTCATGGCCAGAAAAATGTTATTAAATTTTACGTCCTTAACTTGCAGTGGCCTTAAGGAGTAGATGTGAAGCTTCACACTTCTGACCCCTGGTCCACATGCCTGCATTCCCAGGCACGAGGGCAACTCCTGGAACTCCTCACAAGGCCCCTCCAGCCCTGGCCCAGCTGGAGTGTGGGTGGCAGAGGTAAGGAGGGGGGCGTCTGCAAAGTCAGCGGGGCTGAGGGACCCCAGGCTCTGCACTGAGCCATAGCGCTGGCCTCCCAGCCCTGGGGAGGGGGGCCCAGAAGCAGCAGAAGCATTTTCCTGCTGCTTCTGGCAAGTGACCACCCTATTTAAAATATGAGCATCCACCTCCAACACCTCCCCAGCACTCACATCCTTTACCCTGCTTTATTTTTCCATTTAACACTTATCTCCTAAATATTCTATTTATTTATCAATATTTTATTATGATGTTATCAGTATGCTTCTGTTCCTTGCTGAACCCACAATGCCTAAAAGTGTCTAACACAAAGTAGGTTCTTAATAAATATTTATTGAATGAGTGAAAGAGCAGTCAAATACCTTTCCATTAAAAAAGGAAATATAGGGCTTCCCTGGTGGCGCAGTGGTTAAGAATCCGCCTGCCAATGCAGGGGACACGGGTTCAATCCCTGGTCCGGGAAGATGCCACATGCTGTGGAACAACAGTCATGCACCACAACTACTGAGCCTGCGCTCTAGAGCCCACAAGCCACAACCACTGAAGCCCCTGTGCCTAGAGCCCATGCTCTGCAACAAGAGAAGCCACTGCAATGAGAAGCCTGCGCACCACAACGAAGAATAGCCTCTGCTCTCCGCAACTAGAGAAAAGCCCGCATGCAGCAACGAAGACCCAACGCAGCCAAAAATAAATAAATAAAATAAATAAATTTATAAAAAAAGACAAAAAAAGGGAAATGTAAACCTAAGGGCTGTTGTTGAATTTTGCAATAAGAATGTCCTAGTCAGTTGTGTCATGGTTTGAGGCAATAGATTTTAAACTTTTTGAGATGACCTATGTAGAGCCTGAATTCATTGCTATCTTTTCCGGTGTCATGTCCTTTAAAAGTCTCTTTAGTCCAGTAGTCTGAAAGTGAGCACTTCAAGTAAGGCCATGATGACCACATGTGACTGAAAATATTGAAGTGGGGCTAGTGTGGCTGATGTTTAAATTTTATTTAAGTTTGATTAATTTAAATGGTCACATGTGGCTAGTGCCTACCATATTGGACAGTGCTTGACTATGCCTGTTATAAGTTAGAGTGGGCAACATCTTTACGTCTAAAAGTGATCCAGCCAAAGTTACTCTATTCCTTCAACCTCACAATGTTTCTGTTACTGTTCAGGAAAAAGTTTCAAAAAAAATAAATTCAGAGGTGTAGGAGAGACAGAAGTTAGAAGTGTTTCAATTGTAGGAGAGGGCTGAAATTTTAGCATACAAAACTCTAGTGTACTGTAACCCTCTTTACTGCTCATTTTTCTCACCTTTTTAAAATCTAAAAATATTCTCAAAAATCTTTCTACTTTTGGAATGTAATGTATAAGCATTTTTTAATCTACATATCCACTCTTCTTATTGTATATAAATGTTAATTCATAAAATTGGGGCACAGTCCAAAGTTCATATAAATGAAAATCTGCTGGCACAGATTAATAAAAATAATTACAACCAGATTTGGACAGAAGTAAAGATTTGACAAACTAAAGCAGGATGTAACTAATCTCTTAAGTGCTTTAAACTCTTAACGGAGAAGTCCTTTAACTTTTAGAAGTTGTCCTGTAGAGGATGCTAACTTGACGTATGCTGGTTTGTCTTATGAGTTAAGACAAATCACAGACAGAGTAAAATGATAAATGTTCAAGCCTAGGGGGACTTCCTTGGTGGTGCAGTGGTTAAGAACACCTGCCAATGCAGGGGACGTGGGTTTGATCCCTGGTCCGGGAAGATCCCATGTGCCGCGGAGCAACTAAGCCCATGGGCCACAACTACTGAGCCCACGTACCACAACTACTGAAGCCCGCGCACCTAGAGCCCGTGCTCCACAACAAGATAAGCCACCACAATGAGATGCCTGTGTACCGCAATGAAGAGTAGCGCCTGCTCGCCGCAACTAGAGAAATCTCATGTGCAGCAACAAACCCAACACAGCCAAAAATAAAATAAATAAATTTTTTTAAAAAGCCTAGGGAATAAAGTTCTAATGTAATGATTATGAAAGTAGAGCTCAGTTAATGCTTTCTCTACAATATCACATTTTGCAGGTACTTTGTGAGTGTAGATAGAGCAATAGATACTAAATTGGTCAGCTGACTTGATATATGTTAAATGACACTAGGAAAGTAGTTCCTATTACTAAAATTGATTGGATTCCATTATGTTTTAATGTCTTCCTAATTTAAAGCTCTAAAACATGTAATACATCTTGTCAGATGCTCCTGACATACAGATACCTGCTGTACATGGAACAACCCCATACTATTAATCAACTAGCCAACTTATCATTTCTGATTTTATAAAATTTTGTAAACTTTCAAACAGAACATGTAGCCTAAAAATGTTTTGATTATTTTAACCTAACTTCCACCATTTTACAGAACACACAATATTGCATGTGGGAAATTTTCCATTGCCTGTGCCCCTGGAAGGGAGCAAAGCCACGGGTGATCTAAAACAGAGTTTTAAAGCTCTTTTAATGTTAACCCAAATCACTGGTATTGGACTTGGGATGCATTTTGTTTTTTAACCTCTTCATAACTGCATTTTGCTTAGACTGATATTAAATTATTTGTGGCCCAGAAGCTTGTCAAGTGTCAGAGCTAAGGGTGCTTGAAATTGAAAGTGGAAAATAAAATGACAGATAATTTAAAGGTTATCATTTAAAATATGCTTTTCAACCCATCATCAGTAGTGTTCTCTATGAATTGTATACAGGAGGCTGCTGTCTCTTCAATGGATTTTGACCAGCCACCAAGATTTCCAGCAAAGTAAGGAAGGATGCTAGCAGAAATCTGGTTAAAGTAAGATACCTGTTTCAAAAACACAAAGCAAAACAAAACAATATTTTAATTTCTTATTGACTTAGAGCTTTTTCAAGCAGGGATCTCAATCTTGTTGGTGTAGGGGAGGCTATGACCCTAACCTTTTGGGAATGGATCTGAAAGGATGACCTTAGGATTGCCTGGTGGGTGTGGGTGGACACACATTGCAGAATTACAGTTAATTAGTAAATCCAGGTAAAAGGTTCCTCTGTATCTGTAGGAACAAATTAATCTGCAGATGTTTCATCAAACTTACGGTACATGAACTGCTGTCAATAGCACGGATGAGAAATCCGGCACTTATGATTTCACTTCTGACGTACTGTGGAGAAGGTGGGACTGATGGCAGAATAACTGACCTCACTGCCACCGTGTAAGTGTGACTGAAAGATAAAAGGACATTTTCAAAGTTCTTGAGAGAAACAAAGAATAGTTGTTAGAAAATAAATTCCTACAGTTAATGCAACTTGTTTATATAGTAGAAGTAAAACTATAGACACCCAGATCTTTTAGATGAGTGGTATACATAGGAAAACATTCTCTATGGATACATTCAAGTATAGCAAATAATAATAAGGGCCATAGGTGTTTTCTGCCTAAGAATTACATATACGTTGTATAATTCTGCAAAGCTGCAGTCAACCTCCAAACTGGTTTTTTTTTTTTTTTGCCCTAATGGATTGTAATTTCAATCTCTTCTTTTTTTAATGAAAAAATAATACCATTGTTTTAAAGAACCTTCAAACAATAGAGAATCCTATGCATTAGAAAATAGAAGTCATCCTTCAGTCCACCATAAGCACAATACATACTTATCCTAGAGATGACCACGTTATATTGTGATCCTCCAGATCTTTTTATAAATATATAACATTTATGTAAGCAAATGGACGTATGTAGATTTTTACATAAATATAATCATTTTACAAATATTGATCTATAATTTGATTTTTCACCTAACGGTGAAACTTTGGAGGTGTTTCTGTATCAATGCCTCCGTGACTACTTCATCCTTTTTAATGCTGGTGTAGTACTCTGTAGTATGGTTCTACCATAATTAATAAGATGGAGCTTCAGTTTATTTCTAATATCTTTTGCCGTAGTAAATGATACTACACTGAACATCCATGTGCATTAATCCCACACGGGAGGGATTATTTCTATAGGCCAGCTTTGACATCAGAAATAATGCTGAGGGAGTTCCAGAGGGAGACCATAACTGCCCTGGCAGCTTCCACTTCTTGTCCTTTTGCACACCTGCTCTTGGGACCCTTCCCCTTGGAACCTAGACACTATTCTCTGAGAAGTCCAGTGCCCATGGAGAAGCCATGAACAGACACTCTAATTGACAGCCAGCCATTTTGGGTGTCTAGCACAGTTGAGTCTGTAAATTCTGAACCAAAACCAATTCCTGGTGTTTTATTTGGCTTTCATTGCATTTTTACAATAACGGATATTTTGAAGGTTTGCTAAATATCCGTTTTACATCTGCATAGAGCAAAAGGAAAGAGAACTGCTTTACGAGTTTTACAGATGCTTTGCACATGGCTGGCACTTAATAGATAATTGTTTCTTTCTGGTTCTTTGTTTGTTTGTTTTTTAATGATAACTAAAGCCTCATCTAGAAAAAATTCACATGAACATCATTCAAGACCAGAAATGCTTATTCCATTGACTTCCTTATTTTCATATCAACTTTTTCTTTCTACTCTATACTGTAAGACATTGCTATAACACTTGAATAACATATACTCACCCATCTTTGAGAGGCCTTCTCCGTGAAACAAGTACTACCAAGTCTTTGGGTTTGTCATCATTCACCACAGGACAAGTGATATAATATATCTGATCATCTTCACTTACCCAGTCTATGACTTCACAGGACCTATGTAAATAGAACAGTGACAGAAAGTCTACATTTTTCTACCTGGTAGAATAAGGCATTCCTTTCTTTTGTTTGTTTGCATAACTTCATTATTGGTGTCCATATTCACCCTTCTGCTCACATAACCATCCCCCCAAAGCCAGCATCATTTCTTAAAGTCCGTTTTTAGAGTTGTTTGGCCAGAAGGAATAATTCTGCATGTGATGAAAAGAATGCTGGCCATCTGACTCTAAGGTCACTGCCTTCAACACTGCAGAGAAAGGCGCTTTTCTTTTTTCCACAAAATTATTTTTCTCTAGGATCAAGTAATAATATTTTGAAGACTAGTGAATTATATGGACAATCCAATGACTCTGAGCTAAAGGAATATCGTATATTGGGAAAGAGCACTAAGCTTGGAATCAAGCAATTTGCCTTTGAGTCTCAGATTGCCACTTAGTAGCTATGTTATGTTAGGCAAGTCACTTTTTTTCCATCTATAAAATGTAGATAATAGTACCTATGGGGTTATTGTGAGGATCAAATGAAAACACCTGGCACAGTACCTGAATCATGATAGATGCAAAAAAAAAGTAAGTGGAATTAGAATTCATTCATTCCTTCATTCAAGTTCAATTAGGCTAGAATGTCAGGTGATATAGAAAATAGTGGGAGAAACATTTGAAAAGAGCAGCAAGTTTAGGCATCATTCTTGCTAAAATCTTTGTACTTACAGAGTATCTACAAAGATCAACGCAAGAAAATCATCAAGTGTTTCCTTTTCTCTCCGAATGTTTATTATGGTAACATTAACCAGGATGTATCATTCTGGCATCTATGCAAATGTAACACATGAGCCCAGAGATGTTTCACTTTAGTGGTGTTAAATTGTCTGTTACATGCTGTTAATCACAGTGAGATTTGGACATTTAAAAGGTGAAACTCTACTTCATCCAAATTAGGAAGTAAATGGTAATGCTGAATATAATAGGTATAATCTTACCAATCCTTTCCTTCAAGCAAGATGTCCATGAAGCCTGAGCCCTGCAGCCCAGGAGCTTGGACTCCTTGGAGAAGGGGGTGTTACCCTGACAGTGCAGTTGACAAGATGCCCAGCTCTGCATTCCAGGAAAGGAGGGAGAGTGGAGAAGATTGGATTAGGGATGTGGGAGACAAGGAGTAACAGAAGAGATGTAGGCTGACAGGAGTGGGCCCTGATCAGGCATGGAGAGCAGGAAGGAGTGTACTCACACAGCTGCTTCTCCCAGCTTCTCACCAGGGAGTGCTGCTTCACAGAAAAAGAGGGGACTGCCAAATAAAGATCAAGAGTGGGAAGTTGGAGGGACTATTTGATAATCACTTCCTCAAGAGCAATGAGACTGTGTATTAAAGTACAAGAGTATGGAATTCAGAGCCTGACAGACCTGGGTTCCAATTCAGGTTCCATTGCTTTACTGCCTGTGTAATGTTGGCAAGTCTTGGGATCTCTCTCTTGTTAAATAGGAATAATATCAACTTTGAAGAGTTATTGATAGGAGTACAATAGTTGTGGGTAAAGCATGTCAACTCAATATAGATGAAAAATAGATGATTATAATAATTTTTGTGTCTCTCAGTAGCACCTGATGCAGTTTTCCATGCAGAGCAAGCTTTAGCAAATACTGTTTAATAAAACAATAGGTCATACATTGGGCAATGGAGATAGACTGCAATGTAGAGATCATCTTTTACATGATGTCAGGGTTGAATAAGAAAATATTTAAAATTTATTCTTACATATAATGGGGGTCCCACAAAGGTCGCTTGGTAAAGTCGGACAAGAGATGATAAGCCAAGTGTGCGGGTCTTTCCACATGCTTTTCAACACAAACAGATAAAATATTGTCCTCTTCGAGAGTATATATTTTTATCTAAAAGAAAATAACAAGAAAAAAATTACAAAAGAAAAATAGGTGTTTTTATATTAAAAACCACAAGCATATATACGTAGTCATAGGCTGATTGCACTAGCTAACGCATCTTGGCACCTGGATAATAATGAAGCCAAATGATGGCAAGTTCACTTTAAATACTTGGATGTCTAGAGCTCAGACCAGGATGCTATGCCCCTGTGTCATCTAAACAATATGTGACTTGAGGGTGGGTTATTATTGTGCAATAGTTTTTCTGATGAAAAATTAAGAACATAAGCCTTTCTTTCTTTATCTCTGTGTGGTATTTCCCTGCCTCTATCCAGGAAAAGCAGAAATTATAACCAGACTGCTGGGCAAGTCAGTGCTTCATTTCCCCCTAAGACCTTGGAGCCAAGGCTACAGCCTAACATACTTTCTCAGGATGTCAGGCATGCCTTCATGTGGGCTGAGGGAACCCAGGAAGTAAGTCAACACCTCTAGAACCAACTCAGCCTCTCAACAGGACCGCTGAAGCGTTTCTTCAGCACAAAGCATTCTTTCATTTGTGAATCACAAGAGCTCGTCTTTCAAGGTGGCCAATTCCTGGGTTTCTAGTGCTTATTATTCCTTAGATAAGAGGAGGCTTGTCATGGGGATCCATTTGATGTATACTTAAGCATTAATGTATCCCTTGTTACTCTGAACTTTCTTTCTAGTGTGCTTTGGCCAGTAATCAGAGATATGTGTTCAGCTAAGAGCACATTTCTATCCTGCCCATTTTCTCCATCTCTTTCAGGGTGCTTTGAAGACAGTGTTGAAATTTACCATCTTATAATCATTCCCATGGCAACAAGCTGTGAGAAGACAAACAAACATAGGGTTAAGACTTCACTGCAGGAATCAAGCAGATGGAAAAATCAGGCTGTGAGGGAGAAAACCTTTATTTAAACATAAATATCTTTAGGAAGAGAATGAAGAAATGAGAAACTGACTAAAAGCAGCTTAGAAAGGTAAGAAGTGACTATTTGCTTATGCTATTTTACCTCTCTAATTGACCTCAGTGCCAAGCCTGTCTTTAAATTGAGCCTGCAAAGGAGGACATGATGTAGGCTGTGGGCACTTATCAAAGAGAAAGAAAACCATGAATGCAGCTGTAGTTGGTGGTGAGACTCACCCCAGCATAGACATGCCTACCTTTGCCCCCCGTACAGCAGAAGTTGAAGCAGATTCATTGGTGTAAATCCAGAGGGAAGTCACCTTATCAAAGCCTGGTGTCCATGTGGCTCTTAGCCAGCCTGTTGAGGCTCTGCAGTCTCAGAGGAGGCAAGGGCAGGGGGCGAGAGTGAATCCCACCACCTCAGTCAGATTCTGGCCATGAGGCAACCATGGTCAACCTTGGTGGAACCAGGGTGGAGTGGGATGTAACACTGGACTGAGCATTTTTTAAGGGTTGAATTGTGTCCTCCCCTCCCCCAATTCATATATTAAAGTCCTAACCCCCAGTAGCTCAGAATGTGACCTTATTTGGAAATAGGGTCATTGCAGGTGTAATATGTTAAGATGAGGTTATACTGCAGTAGAATGGGCCCCTAACCCAATGTGACTGGTGTCCTTATAAAAAGGGGCAATGTGGACACGTAAACATACACACACACGCACACACACACTGGGAGAACCCCATATGAAGGTGAAGGCAGAGGTCAGGTGGTGCATCTACAATCCAAGGAATGCCAAAGATTGCCAGCAAAGCACCAGAAGTTAGGGGAAAGACCTGGAATAGATTCTCGCTCACTCCCTCAGAAGGAACCAACACTGCCAACACCTTGATCTCAGACTTCCAGCTTCCAAAACTGCAAGGCACCCAGTTTGTGGTACTCTTATGGCAGCCCTAGGAAACTATCACAGCACTTTTCCAGGAAGCTGCTCCCCAGGTTGCAGATACATGCTGCTACTTCCTATCCTGGAGCCAAAACAAACTTCACGCTAAGTAGCCATCATTAAATTCTGCCCTTATAAAGCTCACTTGACTTATCCAGTGCCAAGTACAGTATTGGATGAGTGGATGATATTTTGATCCTTTCCCCAAAGTTAAAAGTAGCAGACAATCAGAGTTAATGACATTGATGCAGACAAAGCAGACAAGGAAAGGCAGCGGTTGATGTTGGTTCTCTTTAAACCCTACTATTTTAGGAAAGCCAACTTTTGCTTAGTTCAAAAATTCTCCAAGACCAACTCTCCAAGAAAACGAGTTCCCTTTCATGCTTAGAAGAATACAGGTTAAATTCCATTTATCATCTCAAATGTGTTATCATTTGGTGCCTGGAGAATTTTAGTCTATGAAATGAAGTTTATAGTAGGCTCAAAATCTGCTGGTGCTTGTTAACATTTTACTAATGATATATTTTTTCATTCTAATAAGATTCTGTTTAATGGGTTTGGATCTTATACAAATAGCGCAAGAGGACATAACTCAAAGTTTTAGAATTTTATACTATCTGTTGACAAACATGTTATTGAGACTATATTGCGGAAAGGAGAACAAAACTGGTTGTTACAGAGTCATGGGGAGAGGGGTAGCATCCTTGGAGGTAGGTTACCCCCCGGGCTAAGGGGAGGAGACATGATCAGGTGGAGCTCTGGGACCAGCCCCTCCCCAGCTTCAATGAGAATAGCTCTTCTTTGGTCTGTTTCCTGTGGGTTTTGTACTGTGTGAAGGTTTTCACATGAGCCTTGCCATTCTGGCTTCCAGTACACTCTCAGCTACTCCCTAAACAAAAAGCTACTCCTGTCAGGCCAATCTCTTACCCATGCCAGTTCCAACCAGGAAGGTTTGGCTCAAAGCTACTCACTGCCTAGAAAGCACTCTTTACCCCTCCAGCAATTTACCCTTACACTATCTTCAAGGAGGAAAGGATCAACTCCTCTCCAAAGCTGTCTCTAAACAACTGTCTTCCCTGACTTTGAATTGCCTAAGAGCTGACCTTTGTGGTTTAAATACTACAATCTCTCACTTGTTTATAAACTACCTTAAAATTACCTTCAGCTATGATATGTATATATGTGATGCTTTCAAAATAGACTATAAGCTCCTTTAAGATGGGGGCTCATCTTTTGCTCCTTGTATTACTGGTATTATTAATTCCAACACTATACATTGAAAATGAAATATGGGTTAAAACAGTAAGTACTGCCCAATTTCATTACATATACTAGAAATTTTAGAATTTTGCCATCTATCAAAATTTATATCAAAATAAGTATAGATTTTTATAACCCGAAATAAGTATAATTCTTAACAGACTGTTTTGTGGTAAGAATTTATTCAGCTAAAAGGTGACAGAAAAAAATGTGAGCTGTATTTTTAAATTAAAAGCATATAATGGTGAAGGTGATTAAAAAAACCACATAAAAGCTTTAAAAAGTGGGAGAGAAGAGGGGGATAACTCAGAAAGAAAAATTTAGATTTTTATTATAAATACAATCTAAAAAATAAAGGAGGGCTTCAAATTCAACAGAGATAACATAAGAATGTTTAATTATACAGTGTTCTCTAATAAGTATCTGTACAAAACTTAAGAATTAATTATTGATGGCTCTCCTTAGACACTAGCAAATATACGTTTATTTGTTTAGATTGGTTTCTGGCACCAAACTCTTTAAGAATTGAAATTTTAATGACTTCACTAAATATGTTCTTGTCCTTCATTCCAGACATGAGTTTGTCCTTTGCTACGCTGCTCATGAATGCTTGGATGCCAGCAATGATGCAAGAAACAGATTTCATATTAGTAAAAGAAAACAGTCTTGAAGCAGCTTTTATGAGGGATAAAGAGAAGCAAGTAACTTAGTTATGTTAAACCTGTATTTCTGCATCACTGAACCAAACACAGATGGAAACCTAACTGGATCCAAAGAAGGTAAGGAAGACCCTGAAAGGATTCAGAAGTGAACACCAAGACATAATAAAAGCAAACAACCAAAGCCAGAACACGCAGAGAAGGTCAAAGTCAGAGCTGAAAACAATAAATGAAGTATCTGAATTTGCTTTGATTTCAGGGTAAGTGACCATATAACTTAATATCCAAAGTGGAACACTTAGGCACTGTTAATAATTATGATGGGAAAGCCAGGACTGTCCCAGGAAAACCAGAACATATGGTAATCATATTTTAGAGGCTACTGTTTCATTGATGATGAAAAACAGTACACACTGAAATGTGAGCATAGACAAAATGTCAGCATTCTTGAGCATCTCCTGAATGCTAGGCAGTGCTGTGTTCTGGCACTATAGTCCTGAACAAAATGGTCCTTAAAGAGCTTATAATCTGTTTAGTGTGGACATCAGCCTCAAAGGGTCTCCTGATATACCTTTGAAATTAGATAAAATTAAAATCCAAATGATATATATTAATTTAAATTTGATGACATGCAAAACATTGTAAAAGGTGCTGAGAAGAAAGATGTCAAGACAAGGCTTCTTTCTTAAGATGTTTATAATCTAGTTAGGGAAAAAGACCATGTGTAAAAAGTTAAATTACTATGTAGGACAAATACTAACTCAACGTAGCTGTGGGAGAAATGTCATGAGATAATGCATAATTAATTGACAAGTTAATCATAAAGAAGTAATTGTTAAAGGAGTTCCTAGAGGGATAAGTTCCTTCAGTCAGGGGTGATTGGCTTTATGGAAAAGCGTTTGTCCTGGGTCATGAAGACCAGGTAGGACTGGGGTAGATAGAGAGGAGGAGGAGAGAGAGGTGGAACATGAGAACTAAGCTCAGAGGTAGGAATGTGTAGGGTGATTTGAAGGACCCTAGATCAGCCACTGTGGAGGAGTAGAGACAGGGCTGGAAAGATACTTGACTCTTAAATTTCCCCCAAAGATTTTTTTACCTTTTAAAAAATTGAAATACTTGGGGCTTCCCTGGTGGCGCAGTGGTTGAGAGTCTGCCTGCCAATGCAGGGGACACGGGTTCAAGCCCTGGTCTGGGAAGATCCCACATGCCGTGGAGCAACTGGGCCCGTGAGCCACAACTACTGAGTCTGCGCATCTGGAGCCTGTGCTCCGCAACAAGAGAGGCCGCGATAGTGAGAGGCCCACGCACCGCGATGAAGAGTGGCCCCCGCTCGCCGCAACTAGAGAAAGCCCTTGCACAGAAACAAAGACCCAACACAGCAAAAAAAAAAAAAAAATTGAAATACAGTTTATTTACAATATTCTATTAGTTTCAGGTGTATAACATAGTGATTTAATATTTTTATAGCTTATACTCCTATATATATGAATATGTATGTGACTGTGTATGAATCTATATATATGTACATATCTATATTTATACATTAGACATATACCCAGTAGTAGAATTGCTGGATCATATGGTTGTTCTATTTTTAGTTTTTTGAGGTACTTCCATACTGTTTTCCAAGTGGCTGTACCAGTCTACATTCCCACAAACAGTGTACTAGGGTTCCCTTTTCTCCACTTCTTCACCAATATTTGTTATTTGTGGTCTTTTTGATGATAGCCATTCTGACAGGTGTAAGGTGATAACTCATTGTGGTTTTGATTTGTATTTCTCTGATGATTAGGACTGTTGAGCATCTTTTCATGTGCCTGTTAGCCATCTGTATGTCTTTGGAAAAATATCTATTCAGGTCTTCTGCCCATTTTTTAATCGGGTTGTTTTTTTTTTGATATTGAGTTGCATGAGCTGTTTATATGTATGAGTTGTATGAGCTGTTTATATGACCCCTTATTGGTCATGTCATTTGCAAATATTTTCTTCCATTCAGCAGGTTGTTTCTTCATTTTGTTGATGGTTTTCCTTGCTGTGCAAAAGCTTTTAAATTTAGTTAGGTCCCATTTGGATTTTTTTTCTTTTTTTCTTTTTTGCTTCTGTTTCCTTTGCCTTAGGAGACAGATCCAAAAAAATATTGCTATGATTTATGTCAAAGAGTTTTTCATCTCTGTTTCCTGCTAGAAGAAACAGAGATTTTTATGGTTTCCAGTCTTAAGTCTTTAATCTATTTTGAGTTTATTTTTGTATATGGTGTGAGAAAATGTTCTAATCTCATTCTTTTACATGTAGCTGCCCAGTTTTCCCAGCATCACTTATTGAAGAGACTTTCCCAATTGTGTATTCTTGCCTTCTTGTCATAAATTAATTGACCATAAGTACGTGGGTTTATCTGGGGGCTCTCTATTTTGTCTCATTGTTGTATGTGTCTGTTTTTTTGCCAGTACCATACTGTTTTTATTACTGTAGCTTTGTAATATACTCTGAAGCCAGGGCATGTGATACCTCCAGCTTTGCTCTTTTTTTCTCAAGATTGATTTGGCTATTTGGGGTCTTTTGTGGTTCCATATACATTTTAGGATTGTTTGTTCTAGTTCTGTGAAAAATGTCATGAGTATTTTGGTAGAGTTTGTATTAAATCTATAGATTGCTTTGGTAGTATGGTCATTTTAACAATGTTAATTCTTCCAATCCATGAACATGGAATATCTTTCCATTTCTTTCTGTCATTTTCAATTTCCTTCATCAGTGTTTTATAGTTTTCAGAGAATGTATTTTTCACCTGCTTGGTTAAGTTTATTCCTAGGTATTTTATTCTTGTTTATGTGACTTTAATGGATTGTTTTCTTGTTTTTTCTTTCTGATAGTTCATTATTAATGTACAGAAAAGCAACAGATTTCTGTATATTAGTCTTGTATCCTGCAACTTTTCCTGAATTCATTTATTAGTTCTAATAGTTTTTCTGTTGGAGACTTTATTAGGGTTTTCTTTATATGGTATCATGTTGTCTGAAAATAGTGACACTTTTACTTCTTCCCCTCCAATTTGGATGTCTTTTATTTCTTTTTCTTGTCTGATTTCTGTGGCTAGAACTTCCAATACTATGTTAAATAGAAAGGGTATCTTATTCCTGATTTTAGAGGAAAAGCATTCAGCTTTTCACTATTGAGTATGATATTAGCTGTGATTTTATCATATATGGTCTTTACTATATTGAGATATGTTCCCTCTATGCCAATTTGGATGAGAGTTATTATCATGAATGGATGTTGAATTTTGTCAAATGCTTTTTCTGCATTTATTGAGATAATCATATAATTTTTATCCTTCCTTTTGTTAATGTGGTATATCACATTGACTGATTTGCAAATACTAAACCATTCTTGCATCCCTGGAATAAATCCCACTTGATCATGGTGTATGAGCCTTTTTATATATTGTTGGATTCAGCTTGCTAATATTTTGTTGAGGATTTCTGCATCTATATTGATCAGAAATATTGGCCTGTAATTTTCTTTTTTGTAGTGTCTTTCTCTGGTTTTGGTATCAGGGTAATGGTGGCCTCATAGAATGAATTTGGGAGTGTTCCCTCCTCTTCAATTTTTTGGAAAGTTTGAGAATGCTAGGTATTATCTCTTCATTATATGTTTTGTAGAATTCCCCTGTGAAGCAGTCCAGTCCTGGACTTTTGTTTGCTGGAATTTTTTTGACTACTAATTCAATTTCACTGTTTGTTCAGAATGTCTATTTCTTCCTGATTCAATCTTGGATGATTGTGTGTTTCTACAAATTTATGCATTTCTTCTAGGCTGTCCAATTTGTTGGCATATAACTGTCCATGGTATTTTCTTATGATTTTTTTTGTGTCTCTGTGATATCTGTTGTAATTTCTCCTCTTTAATTTCTTGTTTTTAAAAATATTTATTTATTTATTTGGTTGCGCCTGGTCTTAGTTGTGGCACGTGGGCTCCTTTGTTGTGGCATGCAAACTCTTAGTTGCGGCATGCATGGGGGATCAAGTTCCCAGACCAGGGATCGAACCTGGGCCCCCTGCGTTGGGAGCACAGAGTCTTATCCACTGCTCCACCAGGGAAGTCCCTTCTTCTCTTTAATTTCTTATTTTGTTTATTTGAGTCCTCCCTCTTTTTTTCTTGATGAGCCTGGCTAAAGGCTTATCAATTTTGTTTATCTTTTCAAAAAACCAGCTCTTGGTTTCATTGTTATTTTCTATTGTTTTTTTACTCTGTATTTTATTTTCTTTATTATTATTTATTTATTTTCCTTCTTTATTATTTCCTTCTTTCTGCTGACTTCAAGCTTTGTTCTTCTTTTTCTAAATCCTTCAGATGGTAGGATAGGTTGTTTATTTGAGATTTTTCTTGAGGTAAGCTTGTATCACTATGAACTACTCTTGTAGAACTGCTTTTGCTGCATCCCACAGATTTTGGAAGGTTGTGTTTACATTTTCATTTGTCTTGAGGTATTTTCTGATTTCCTCTTGGATTTCTTCATTGACCCTTGGTTTGTTAGTAACATGTTGTTTAGTCTCCACGTGTCTGTGTTTTTCCCTTTTCTCTTCCTGTAATTGATTTCTAGTTTCATGGTGTCGTGGTCTGAAAAAAATGCTTGATATGATTTTTAGCCTTTTAAATTTGTTGAGACTTGTTTTGTGGCCTAGCATGTGATCTATCCTGAAGAATGTTCCATGTGCACTTGAAAAGAATGTGTATTCTGCTGTTTTGGGGTGGAGTGTCCTCTAGATTTCTATTAAGTCCAAGTGGTCTATTGTATCGTTTAAGAGCACCATTCCCTTTTTGATTTTCTGTCTGGATGTTCTGTCCATTGATGTAAGTGTGGTGTTAAAGTCCCCTTCTATTATTGTTTTAATGTCTATTTCTCCTTTTATGTCTGTTAGTATTTGCTTTATATATTTAGGTGCTTCAGTATTGGGTGCATATGTTAATGTGTGTAATATCCTCTTGTATTTATCCTTTTATCACTTAAAAAAATTTTATTTTATATTGGAGTATGGTTGATTTACAATGTTGTGTTAGTTTCAGCTTTACAGCAAAGTGATACAGTTATACATACATATATATATATATATATATATATATATATATATATATATATATATATATACATACATATATCTATTCTTTTTCAGATTCGTTTCCCATATAGATTATTATGGAGTATTGAGTAGAGTTCCCTATGCTATACAGTAGGTCCTTATTAGCTATCTATTTTATATATAGTAGTGTGTATATGTCAATCCCAATCTCCCAATTTATCCCTCCCCCGCTTATCCCCTGGTAACCATAAGTTTGTTTTCTAAGTCTCTGAGTCTGTATCTGTTTGTAAATAAGTTCATTTGTATCATTTTTTTAGATATATAAGTGATATCATATGGTATTTGTCTTTCTCTTTCTGACTTACTTCACTCAGTATGACAATATCTAGGTCCATCCATGTTGCTGCAAATGGCATTATTTCGTTCTTTTTTACAGCTGAGTAATATTCCATTGTATATATGTACCACATCTTCTTTATCCATTCCTCTGTTGATGGACATTTAGGTTGCTTCCATGTCTTGGCTACTGTAAATAGTGCTGCAGCAAACGTTGGGGTGCATGTATCTTTTTGAAGTATGGTTTTTGCCAGATACCTGCCCAGGAGAGGGATTGCTGGGTCATATGGTAGCTCTATTTTTAGTTTTTTAAGGCACCTCTATACTGTTCTCCATAGTGGCTGTACCAGTTTACATTCCCACCAACAGTGTAGCAGGATTCCCTTTTGTCCACACCCTCTCCAGCATTTATTGTTTGTAGACTTTTTGATGATGGACATTCTGACTGGTGTGAGGTGATACCTCATTGTTTTTTTGATTTGCATTTCTCTAATAATTAGCAAGGTTGAGAATCTTTTCATGTTATTTTTGGCCATTTGTATGTCTTTTCTAGAGAAATGTCTGTTTAGGTCTTCTGCCCATTTTTTGATTGGGTTGTTTGTTTGTTTTTTTTGATATTGAACTGCATGAGCTGTTTGTATATTTTGTAGATTAATCCGTTGTCGGTCTCATCATTTGCAAATGTTTTCTCTCATTCTGTATATTTTCTTTTCATTTTGTTTATGGTTTCCTTTGCTGTGCAAAAGCTTTTAAGTTTAATTAGGTCCCATTTTTTTCTTTTTCTTTTTCTTTTTCTTTTCATTACTCTAGGAGGTAGATCTAAAAAGATATCGCTGCAATTTATGTCAAAGAGTGTTCTGCCTATGTTTTCCTCTAAGAGTTTTATAGTATCCGGTCTTACATTTAGGTCTTTAATCCACTTGAGTTTATTTTTGTGCATGGTGTTAGAGAATGTTCTAATTTCATTCTTTTACATGTAGCTGTCCAGTTTCCCAGGAACAGTTGTTGAAGAGACTGTCTCTTCTCCATTGTATTGGATTAGCTAAAAAGTTCGTTTGGGTTTTTCTGTAACATCTTACAGAAAAACCTGAATGAACTTTTTGGCCAACCCAATATATTCTTGCCTCCTTTGTCATAGATTAATTGACCATAGGCGCGTGGGTTTATTTCTGGGCTTTGTATCCTGTTCCAATGATCTATATTTCTGTTTTTGTGCCAGTATCTTACTGTTTTGATTACTGTAGCTTTATAGTATAGTCTGAAGTCAGGGAGCCTGATTCCTCTGGCTCCATTTTTCTTTCTCAAGGTTGCTTTGGCTATTCAGGGTCTTTGTGTTTCCATACAAATTTTAAGATTTTTTTGTTCTAGTTCCATAAAAAATGCCATTGGTAATTTGATAGGTATTGCATTGAATCTGTAGGCTGCCTTGGGTAGTATAGTCATTGGACAATATTGATTCTTCCAACCCAAGAACATGGTATATCTTTCTATCTGTTTGTGTCATCTTCAATTTCTTTCATCAGTATATTATAGATTTCAGAGTACAGGTCTTTTGCCTCCTTAGCTAGGTTTATTCCTAGGCATTTTATTCCTTTTGATGTGATGATAAATGGGATTATTTCCTTAATTTATCTTTCTGATCTTTTGTTGTTCGTGTAGAGAAATGCAACAGATTTCTGTGTATTAATTTTTTATCCTGCAACTTTACCAAATTCATTGATGAGCTCTAGTAGTTTTCTGGTAGCATCTTTAGGATTTTCTATGTATAGTATCATGTCTTCTGCAAAGAGTGACAGTTATATTTCTTCTTTTCCAATTTGGATTCCTTTTATTTCTTTTTCTTCTCTGATTGCCATGGCTAGGACTTCAAAAACTATGTTGAATAAAAGTGGCACGAGTGGACATCCTTGTCTTGAGAGGAAATGCTTTCAGCTTTTCACTGTTGAGTATGATGTTAGCTGTAGGTTTGTCATATATGGCCTTTAGTATGTTGAGGTAGGTTCCCTCTATGCCCACTTTCTGGATAGTTTTTATCATAAATGCGTGTTGAATTTTGTCAAAAGCTTTTTCTGCATCTATTGATATGATCATATGGTTTTTATTCTTCAATTTGTTGATGTGGTGTATCACACTGATTGATTTGCGGATATTGAAAAATCCTTGCATCCCTGGGATAAATCCCACTTTATCATGGTGTATGATCCTTTTAATGTATTGTTGGATTTTGTTTGCTAGTGTTTTATTGAGAATTTTTGTGTCTGTGTTCATCAGCGATATTGGCCTGTCATTTTCTTTTTTTGTGGAAAGAATGCTCTATAAATATCTGTTAAGTTCATCTGGTCTAATGTGTCATTTAAGCCTGTATTTCCTTATTGATTTTTTTGTCTGGATGATCTGTCCATTGATGAAAGTGGGGTGTTAAACTCCCTCACCATTATTGTGTTACTGTCAATTTCTCCTTTTATGGCTGTTAGCATTTGCCATGTTGAGGTGCTCCTATGTTGGGTGCATATATATTTACAATTGTTATATCTTCTTCTTGGATCGATCCCTTGATCATTATGTAGTGTTCTTCTTTGTGTCTTGTAACAGTCTTTATTTTAAAGTCTATTTTGTCTGATATGAGTATTGCTATTCCAGCTTTCTTTTGATTTTCATTTGCATGGAATACCTTTTTCCATCCCCTCACTTTCATTCTGTATGTGTCCCTAGATCTGAAGTGGGTCTCTTATAGACAGCATATATACCAGTGTTGTTTTTGTATGCATTCAGCCAGTCTGTGTCTTTTGGTTTGAGCATTTAATCCATTTACATTTATGGTAATTACCAATATGTATGTTCTTATTGCCATTTTGTTACTTGTTTTGGATTTGTTTTTGTAGGTCTTTTTTCTTCCTTTCCTCTTTTGTTTTCTTCTCTGGTGATTTGAGGACTTATCTTCAGTGTTGTGTTTGGATTCTTTTTTCTTTTTTGTGTGTATATCTGTTGTAGATTTTTGGTTTGCAGTTACTGTGAGGTTTTGATATAGCAGTCTATATATATACAAGATTGTTTTAAGTTCATAGTCTCTTAATTTCAAATGCATTTCCAGTATCCTGCATTTGTACTGTCCTCTTCTCATGATTGCTAGTTTTGATATCATATGCGTGTGTGGATGATTTCCTACCTTTACTGTATGTTTGCCTTTACTGGTGAGCTTTCCCATTTGTAATTTTCTAGGTGTGGCCTTTTCTTTTCTGTCTAGAGAAGTTCCTTTAGCTTTTGTTGTGCAGCTGGTTTGGTGGTGCTGAATTCTCTTACCTTTTGCTTGTCTGTAAAGCTTTTGATTTCTCTGTCGAATCTGAAGGAGAGCCTTGCAGGGTAGAGTATTCTTGGTTGTAGGTTTTTCCCTTTCATCACTTTAAATATATCGTGCCACTCCCTTCTGGCCTGCAGACTTTCTGCTGAAAAATAGCTGATAACCTTATGGGGATTGTCTTGTATGTTATTTGTTGCTTTTGATATTTTCTCTTTGCCTTTAGTTTTTGTCAATTTGATTAATGTGTCTCAGCATGTTCCTCCTTGGGTTTATCCTGTATGGGACTCTCTGTGCTTCCTGGACTTGGGTGACTGTTTCCTTCCCCTTGTTAGAGAAGTTTTCAGCTATTACCTCTTCAAATATTTCCTTAGGCCCTTTCTCTCTCTCTTCTGCTTCTGGGACCCCTATAATGCGAATGTTGGTGCATTTAATGTCCCAGAAGTCTATTAGACTGTCCTCCTTTCTTTTCATTTTTTATTCTTTATTCACAGCAGTGATTTCTACCATTCTATCTTCCAGCTCACTTATCCATTCTTCTGCCTTATTTGTTCTGCTATTGATTCCTTCTAGTGTATTTTTCATTTCAGTTATTGTATTGTTCAAGTCTGTTTGTTCTTTATGTCCTCTAGCTCTTTGTTAAACATTTCTTATATCTTCTCAGTCTATGCCTCCATTCTTTTTCTGAGATCATGGATCATCTTTACTATCATTACTTTGAATTCTTTTTCAGGTGGATTGCCTATCTCCAGTTCACTTAATTGTTCTTCTGGAGTTTTTATCTTGTTCCTTTGTCTGGAACATATTCTTCTGCCATCTCATTTTGTTTAACTTTCTGTGTTTGCAGTCTCTGTTCCGCAGGTTCAGGATTGTAGCTCCTCTTGCTTCTGGTTTCTTCCCCCTGGTGGGTGAGGTTGGTCTAAGAGGTTTGTGCAGGCTTTCTGGTGGGAGGGACTGGTTCCTGCCCAGTGGTGGGTGGAGCTGGGTCTTGTCCCTCTGATGGGCAGGGCCATGTCAAGGGGTGTGTTTAGAGGTGGCTGTGGGCTCAGGAAGACTTGGCAGCCTACAGGCTGTTGGGTGGGGCTAGGTCTTGGTGTCAAAATGTAGTCCTCCAGGAGAACTCACTCCTATGAATATTTCCTGGTACCTCTGCCACCAGTGTCTTTGTCCCCACAGTAAGCCACAGCCACCTCCTGCCTCCCCAGGAGTCCCTCGAAGTCCAGCAGGTAGGTCTGGCCCAGGCTCCTATGAAGTCACTGCTTTTTCCCTATGTCCCGGTGCACATGAGACCTAGTGTGTGCCCTTCAAGAGTGGAGTTTCTGTTTCCCCCAGTCCTGTGGCGTTCTTGAGGTCAAGCCCTCTGGCCTTCAAAGCTAAATGCTCTGGGGGCTCCTCCTCCTGATGCCAGACCCCCAGACTGGGGAGCCTGACATGGAGCTCAGAACTCTCACTCCTGTGGCAGAACCTCTGCGATATAATTATTTTCCAGTTTGTGGGTCGCCTACCTGGTGAGCATGGAATTTGATTGTATTGCAAATGCACCCCTACTACCGTCTCATTGTGGCTACTTTGTCTTTGGATGTAGAATATTTTTTTTGGTAGGTTCCAGTCTTTTTTGTCGATGATTGTTCAGCAGTTAGTTGTTATTTTGGTGTTTTCATGAGAGGAGGTGAGCTCAAGTCCTTCTACTCCACTATCTTGTCTTCCTCCCCTTTATCGTTGTATAATGCCCTTCTTTGTCTTTTGTTATAGACTTTGTTTTAAAGTCTATTTTGTCTGATATGATTATTGCTACCCCTGCCTTCTTGCTGTTTCTGTTTGTATAAAATCTTTTTCCATTCCCTCATTTTTGGTCTGTGTGTGTATTTAGCTCTGAAGTCAGTCTCTTGTAGGCAGCATATAGAAGGGTCTTGTTTTTTATCCAGTCAACCACCCTGTGTCTTTTGATTGGAGCATTTAGCCCATTGACGTTTAAAGTAATTATTGATATTATTGCCATCTTATTACTTGTTTTCCAGTTTTTTGGGTAGTTCTTCTCTGTTTATTTCTTTTTGTTTGTTTGTTTCTTCCCTTGTGGTTTGATTATTTTCTTTAGTAGTATGCTTGAGTTCGTTTCTTTTTGTTTTTTTGCATCTATTTAAGTTTCTGATTTGGGGTTACCATGGTGTTCATATATGTTGTCATGTAACTATCTGCTTGTTTCAAACTGGTAGTCCTTTAAGTTCAAACACATTCTAAAAGATCTACATTTTTTCCTCTCCTCCCTCATATTTTATGTTTTTGATGTTTATCCCTTAACAGTTTATTGTAGTTATATTTTATTTTATTTATAGTTTTTGTCTTTTAATATTTATACTAGCTTATTTAAATGGTTGATCCACAGCCTTTACTAGTGGGGTTTTTCCTTTCCTATGACTTCTTACTTCTTGTTGTAGCCTTTTCTTTTCCACTTAGGGAAGACTCTTTAACATTTATTTTAGGGTTGGTTTAGTACTGATGAACTCCTTTATTTTTTGCTTGTCTGAGAAGCTGTTTATCTTTCCTTCAATTCTAGATGATAATCTTGCTGGGTAGAGTATCCTAGGTTGTAGGTTTTTCCCTTTCAGCACTTTAAATATATTATGCCACTCCCTTCTTGCTTGTAAAGTTTCTGCAGAAAAATCAGCTGATAGCCTATTGGGGAGTGGGGGGTTTCCTTGTATGTGTCTCTGTTTTTTCTCTTGCTGTCTTTAGAATTCTCTCTTTTTCTTTAACTTTTCCCATTTTAATTATGATATGTCTTGATGTGGGTCTCTGGGTTCATCGTGTTTGGATCTCTCTGTGCTTCCTGTACTTGAATACCTGTTTCCTCTTTCAGGTTTGGGAAGTTTTCAATCATAACTTTTCCAAATACATTTTTGACCACTTTCTCTCTTCTCCTTCTGGGACCCCTATAATGTGAATGTTAGTATGCTTGATGTTGTCCCAGAGGTCCCTTAAACTGGTTTTATGTTTTTTAATTTATTTTTCTTTTTGCTGTTCTGATTGGGTGATTTCCATTATTCTATCTTCCATGTTACTTATGTGTTCTTTATTACCTAGTCTGCTTTTAAATCCTTCTAGTGTGTTTTTCATTTCCGTTATTGTATTCTTCAGCTCTGACTGGTTCTTTTTTTTTTTTTTTAATTGGAGTATAGTTGATTTACAATTTTGTGTTAGTTTCAGGTATACAGTAAAGTGATTCAGTTATATATATACATATATCCATTCTTTTTCAGAATCTTTTCCCATACAGGTTATTTCAGAATACTGAGTTCCCTGTGCTATACAGTAGGTCCTTGTTGATTATCTCTTTTATATATAGTAGCGTGTATATGTTAATCCCTAACTCCTAATTTATCCCTGACTTGTTCTTTTCTTAATATTTTCTAGTTCCTTGTTAAAATTCTCATTGTGTTCATCTATTCTTTTCCCTAGTTCAGTTAGCATTTCTTATTACTAATGCTTTGAGCTCTTTATCTGGTAAATTATTTATCTCTGTTTCATTAGTTGTTTTGTCAGGTTTTTTTGTTCTTTCATTTAAAACAAATTCCTCTGTTTTCTCATTTTGCTTAACTTTCTCTGTCTCTATGAAATTAGGTGAAACAGTTACTTATCCTGGTCTTGAAGAGTATCCTTGTGTGGGAATGTCCATATGCAGTCCATATCTGCCCAGTGGCTTTGGTGGGAGAGCTGGATCTGACGTGAGCATGAGTCACATCTTCCCCCAGGGTGTGCTGGCAGCTATCACCTTGGTGGGAGGGGGGGCTGGATATGGAGGGGCTAAAGCCAGAGCTAGCTGTGAGCTAGGGCTTCTCCTATGCTTAGTGGCCATTACTTTCCTACTGGGGACAGTGAGGGGGTCCCAAGGTGCTGGCGCAGAAGCCCTGAGAGTTGCGTCCAAGCTAGTTCTGTTCCATCTAAGTGTGCGCTCTCCCCTATTCCAGCAGTGGCACCATCACCACAGAGGGGAGAAGTACTGGAGCAAGAAGGCCCATAGTGGGTACCCGGTGTAGGCTGGGATACATGCTAGGCAGTCTTGGCACGCCAGTCAGAGCTCCAGACTGCTCGTGATACAGCACCTTCATGAGCACCAGTAATGGCCACCCTCGCCCTGTTCAGATGCAGTGCCTGGTCTGAGCTGGCTCCATTTCTGCCAGCTGTGCAACCTCCTCAGCAGTGGCAACCTTCACCCTAGTGGGGAGCTGCAGTGGAGCTAGAGGGGTTGGAGTGGATGCTTGGCATGGGCCAGGGTGTGCACTGGGGTGGTTGCAGGAAACCAGCCAGAGCCCTGGGAAGTTTCAATCTGCTTCCTTTGCCTGGTTCCCAAGAGCCAGGAAGCATGTGTATGCTCTTTAAGAGCAGAGTCTAGGTTTTTTATAGCCCTCTTGTTAGTCCCACTGGTTTTTAAACAAGCTAAGGGGACTCCTTCTCCCGGTATCAGACACCAGGGCTGAGGTGTCCTATCCTAGGGATGCAGGTCCTGACCTGATTGCTTCTCTTCCCCTCCTACCTGACTCCATGTGGATCTTTCTCTACAGCCTTGTTTGTTGTATAAGAGTCTTTCTGCCACTCTCCAGTTTGTTTTCAGTGTGAATTGCTCTACATGTGGATGTATTTTTGATGTGTTCGTAGTGGGAGGTGAGCTCAGTGTCCTTGTACTCTGCCATCTTGATCTCCATTTTTTCCTTCTTAAAAGCAGCATCAGAAGTAGCAGAACAACCAGTACCATGACAACTTTCATTTGTGATGGGCAACGGGTTGTGTGTATACCTGGATGCCTCCTACCTTTTCCACAGCACTGGTAATCTCCCAACCACTTTTGGCTGCCAGGCTTTTGAGAGCCTCCACATTGCCATTACTCAAGGATACCTAAAACACAAATATTTGAAATGCTCTGAGTTCAGTGCAGATATGTGATCAAACATTTTCTGCTTAGAAAGTGGGCACTGTTAGAGCCAAAGTGATGATGTTGAGGTTAGAACTAAGTTACAGGAACATAATTTCTGTCTCAAACTCTTAATGCAGAATTCAGACAGGTAATGTGAGTCATATATGCTTAGCAGATTAGTATCATTTTAATTAGTATCCTAAGCAAAGACAAGAACACCCTTCAGTATGACTTGTAATCAACGGGTAATAAGTAAACTTGGATTTCCCTTTACATTTTATGGTCAAAAACATTAAAATGACTAATACTTTGCTATTGTGTTATAAAAATGCAAGCCAGTGGGCATGTCATTCAACACATGCTGTGATGAAACACCAGATCTCAATGTCCTATGTTGCTTGAATGCATTTGATGGCAGAGCATCCAGAGTCTGTAACTCAGGAACTATACATATAATTCAAACAAGGCAGTGAAGCAGCTGGCTGATAACTAGTTACTGATAGCTTGGTTTTGTTTCATTTTGAGATGACTGGTTGCTATAATTCACCTTTTCATCTAACCTGTGTAGGTACAACGTGAGTCAGTTAAATGAGGGGATTTCCATTTTTGTAATGAAGTGATTTTACATGAACAACTTCAGATCATAAAACTGTCACCTGGTTGCCAGTATCCCAGTGTATGCAAAGTGGAACCTCTCCTTTGTGGGAAATAATGTATTTTCTGGAAAAAAATTAAAATATTAAATAACAGTTTTCTTCCCTGTATTTAGCACACAGCAATAACTATGACAGTTTCTTGAACTGAAATCAGCAGTTTTAAAAATCTGCCTTTACTGGTGGAACAATCAGAAAGAACAATTTCCATCACAGTAGTCTCCACAGTCAAAAAACATCAGACCTTCTCTTTTTACATTATATGGGAATAGAGACACAGAGAGGGCTCTTTGCTATGTAATTTGTCAGATGACAGAAGATTCCATAAAATCCTTACACCTAAGTCCCTTACCTGCCTAGGCGAATTCTCTTGCGTGCAAGAGCTCCACGATACCGTCTAAAATCATCCTTAAATAAAAAACAAAGTAAAATCAATAAATTTCTAATATTTTAGTGTTACAATCCTTAAGTTTCTCTCTCCTAAGTCAGTTGAAAAGGCTAATTGGGACAAGGAGTCTCTACGTGAACTATCTTCAGGTCAGAGTTGGCAGTAAGGCAGCTTATTCCGAAAGACTTAATTCCGATGAGCGTAGAGCAGCATAGAGAACTGGGTGTAAAGTGGGAGAAGAGAGTCAGAAATGAGACACAGAAGACGATATGCTTCCAACAGCAGCATGTGGCTGAGTAGATGTGAGGTCTTCAAGGACTTCACCAGTTAATAAATGACTAGAGTGATTTGGAAAAAGAAGAAAAAGACTGCTTTACTTTGTGATGCAGAAAAGAAAGAAAACCAAAGGGGAATAGACATGGAGGTTGTTGCCAGTGCAGGGAAAGATTCTGGGTGGAGCTCTGTACCCACAGCTTCCCCAGAATAAGTGGTCTGATTACTGAACCACATGTGCTAATAACTGACCTTTGACATCGGTTTGATTCTGGGAAATGTGATCAGTTCTTCCTTATCATTGACAGCATTATAAATGAGAAAAGCACTGTTGATATGACGGCCCTGGCCCCCAGACCACTCCTGGCAGTCAAAGGCCTCCACGCGCACTCCCACTTCGACACTGCAGATGGGCGACAAGGGCAGTGGACAGAGAACCTGAGCATGCCAGGCCTACTCTGCCCACTGCCCCACCACCTCCTCCAGGCAAGGAAGAGAATGAGGACCCTGGGTTGTTTCATTGTCATCTGCTAATCTATGCAACTGTTAACATCCATTTCATCAGGTCAATTGATCTGATGTACAAGCTCCTAGGAGCATTTCTGCTTTACTTTCCCACTTTCAAGTGGTAAAAAGGCCAGTGGAACTTTATATACCTTCATGAACATATTTTGGTAATGGGGGAGGGGGTGGTTAAACTGTGCCAAAATCAAGTTTTCTCTCCTAAAAACAATAGTCCTATAATTTAAAAGCGTCAAACACTGAAACTGGATAGGAAACACAGATGTTCTTTTTTACATTTAAAAAGAAAAAAATACTAAATTAAATCTTTTCTTTGTGTATCAAGAATAATAAAAATAACTGGGAAGTGGTTTGGACTTCATGGTGATAAATGACAGGTCCATTATGAAGTGGTTGACCACATGACTCTTTTGAGAGTGAAAGGAAGAATTAATAATTATGACAGGTGCAAACCAAGACCATCCTGGATCAAGTAGGACATACAGTCACACTTATTATGAGACAAAAACCAACTTATCATAACAGTGTAAGGAGGCCTGAAGTGGAACAGAGAGTTAAAATGTGTGTCTATGGATTTCGAAGATTAAGTGAAGTTTTAAAAAAATTAGAAGGAACTTGATTTCTTTAAAGTAGTCACTATACTTACCTCCAGATTGAAATAAAACAAAAATATTGCTTATGTGCAAGTTTGAATTCAATTATAGCAGCCTAAGAGCACCAGACATGCTTTACCAGGTCTGAAATGTATTGTTGACAATGGCATTGAAGACAAGACGATCTCCAACTGTAGATGGTCCCCGGAACTTAAACATGTCCACGGACTTCAGAAGGGGATGCGCTCGACACAGGCGGCTGATGAAACAAAGGGAAGGAGAGAGAGAAGAAAGTGATCATTCTCCAAAATATTTTCAGGAACTGTTGCTTTGCTTAATGGACGCAATAGACCAGTGTTCGGGGTGCTTTCTAAATGAATATCTCTTTTAGCTCAGAGGGAAATGAATAACTGGATTGTGTGTGTTGAGAGTGGCCCCGTACATTACCTGCAAATATTGTAGGAAATGCCACACGTCCCCAGGCCGTGGGGTCTTTACCAAGATGCTGGCGCTCCTGCTCTTGTGGTGACTGTCCTGCTCTTGTTTTGTGCCCTATGGAAGTATCTCCAAAAAACAAACCACTGTCATTTGTTCTAACTTGAGGGATTTTTTTTTCCTCCTGACAGTTCATGACTACAATCGCAGAAAGCTGTGACTCCCAGGTTGGAGTGGGGCACAGTGAAGGGAACTGTCAGCTGGTACCACTCACATGCATTCCTTGGCTTCACTGTTACCTGAGTTCACCCGCATGTCAAAGACTAATTTTTTTTCCCCCAAAGAAAAATTACCTGGATTGCTGCACAAAGCCTGAAAGGCTACAAAGAATACATTTTACGATTTTTGTGGTGTGCGGAGTTTTGGAAATCTATAAAGAAAATTTAATCTCAGAAAGTTACTTCCATAATTTTCTACATTTTAGATTCCCACTGTCGTCATCCAGTTACGCTAAAGAATTGTGCCAACAATAAGTGAACAGACTCTGCCACAGTTAATTATATTGTAAGCCTTTACAATAGAACAGGTTCAAATGCTTTATTGTCATTAAGAGTGACAATGTCATTTTAAAAACAAGCTCTTATATTTGTGCACAATTTATAGGAAGGATAACCACAGGTTTCTAATTATAGTCATAACTGTAGACATATTAATAATAAAATTCCTTTAATTTGGGGAAAATAAAACCTTAACAATTTTCAGTGGTTACAAAAATTGTTGGAAGGGCAGATCCTGTTCAAATGCATTTTCAGAGAACAATGTTCTTTAAAGCTGCTCAATTACCTACATGGCTCCATTAAGAATAAAGGAACCCTTTTTGAAACTGAGGAGCATTTAAAAGTACTTTTCTAAGTTCTTTCCTCTTTCTCATCTTATGTTTCAGTTAATCCTTTGGCCATGATGATTCTAACCAGCACCTTCAGAGATCAGACCTAATTGTAAACCGCCTTTATAAAAGTTTGTATCTTGACCATTTTTAAGTGTAAAGGCTATCTTCTATTTCTATCCTGCATCTACTTTGTCATAAGTAATGTGACAAGGAGTTGCAGTGTCATAAGATCAACAGTCATAATTCAGAATCAAGTATAAGAACTGTCATTTCATTTTTAGTTTTGAACCAAGGATTTAAACATTCACCTTCAAAAAAAGGACAGAATAATTCTAAGGTAAACAGGAAAATGACTTATCATTTTCTCATTTTGATAAAAGGCAACATTGTTCTCTACTCATTTCCTTGACTGCCCAATAACTGAGCCTCAGACCCTTCTGTCCTCTCCCCACTGGTCTCAAGATCACAAGCCAAAGGTCCAAACCAAGAACCTTGCAGAAATAGTAGCCACCGTCTCCATCCAAGCCATGATCTGGCCACCAAATGTATTTCCATGATGGTTTGCATGGGGTGGGAGGACAAGTTCAATGCTCTGCACAGAGGTGCCCCTCGTGGAAACCGTTCCTTCTTCTTCATCACAAGTGGGATCTGAAAGGTGGATGTGAACAAAGATGGTGGAGTTACATGCAGAACCTGAAGCTACAGCCTTTCCTTCAACTCATGGGATTTTTAGAAAAATTAAATTATTACCAAAGACTTAAAACTCCTGAAGAAATGAATAGGCTTTATTTACAGTGAATTGAATAAGACCACAGATCAGAAAGGGCATTTTAGAGATTGTATTCCAACCTGTTTTACAAGTCAACCAGAATTTTGATTAAAAGAATGTTTAAGTTTAAATTTGAGTTGCTTCAGGTGGAAGAGGGGCAGATCAGAGCAGATCAGGGCAGAAAGAAATTTGGGGATTGATGGATATGTTATTATCTTGATTGTGGTGATGGTTTCATGGGGGTATACATGTCTCAAGACCTATCAAGTTGTACACTTTAAGTATGGGCCATTTATGGTATGTTAATAAAGTTATTAAAAAGAAAGCGATTTGAGCTTTAAAGGGCCACAGACACTGAAAATCTGGAATAGTTTGCTGTATGATAAACTTCAGAATGGGAATATAGCCTCCCATAGTTACTGTTTTGTAATGAATGCAGTCACAAACAGAAAAGACACAATACATTGTACTTCTTAGTGTCTTTCTGCTTCTTTTGAATCATATCTGCTTCATTTACTGACCAATTGGTTTTGACTCTCAACAATGGAGAAATCATTTACTTTGGCGGCAAAGCAGTAAAACGTATTCAGTTATATTGCCTGCATCATCAAGGGAATCACCAGCTAGGCTTAAATCTCACGTGCTATTGTTGAGGAGGTGGGAGAAAGAATTACAGAGCAGGGTACCATCCTGGTTGTACCGTCAGAGGCACAGCTGGGCTTTCAGTGTGAGAGCACAGACATGCCTGGCTGTTGTCGGTAACTGGGAATGGAGCCTTTCTTATCACAGTCACATATAAGTGAGCAGAGAAGAGCGGTTACAGAGATTTAACTCCATTTCCTGATCTAATTATTATATTTTTCATTAATTGATGGTATTTTTCTTTTATGTTTTTTCCCCTTCATTCCACTGATCATTTCAGTCCCCTGCTTAAAAACATGCAGTGACTTCCCCTTGGCTTATTAGAAGAACCTAAATCATTCCTATGGCCCCAAGCCCTTCCTTTCCTGGCTGGCCTATGCCTACCTCTCCAGCCCCAGCTAGTCTGATTTGCTCCTAGCACCCCTTCCTCTCTCAAGCTCTCTCTCCCTTTGTTGCAGCCACAATAGCCCTTTTTCAGTTCCTGTAACTAAATGTTGCCCTCAACATCAGGGCATTTCTACATGGTGCTCCCTCTGTCAGCGGCAGTTCCACTGGCCACCCACACTTTCTTCCACTTACCTCCTATTCTTTCTTGGCCCATCTCAGTCACTACTTCCTCAGGAAAGCCTTCTCTGACCACAGCAATCCCACTATTATGAGCTCCCATTTGTACCTTTCTTTCACAGTTATAATTTTATGTTTATTTGTGTGATCTTTGATTATCTGACCCCCTATATCCTAAGCTCCTTTGGGCAAGGACTGATTTTTTAAAATTCTAATAAAATTCCAGAATGTGGGTGCTCAGTCAATATTTATTGAATGAATGAATGGATGAATAAACTTAACTTTGCTGATTTATTCCATGTTCACAGTCCTTACTAACAACAGAATATTTTTAGGTAACAAAATGATTGTACTGATTTATACTTCTGTCTGTTGTTTATTACAGTTCCTACTGCTCCCCATTTTCACTTAAATAGTATTGTGGACTCTTCAATTTTTCCAATTTCGTGGGTGTGAAATAGTGTCTCATGGAGGTTATAATTTGCATTTCCCTGAATAATAATGAGGTCCAACATCTTTTCATATGTATGTTAAACTTTCATGTTACCCTTTAATGAAATGTCAATGTTGTTTGCTTCAAATGTTACTTCTCTCCCTTTCTTTTTCTCCTCTCTTCCTGGAACTTTGATTAGATGCTTGTTAGACTTCTTACTCCATTCTCTACGTCTCCTAATCTCTCTTATATATTTCCCATTTCTTTGTCTATCCATCTGCATTCTAGGTAACTTCTTCAGATATACTTTTCCAGTTTACTGTCTTAGATACTGTTTAATTCATTCATTGAGTTTTTTTTAAATTTTTATTTATTTATTTTTTGTCTGCATTGGGTCTTCATTGCTGTGCACGGGCTTTCTCTAGTTGTGGCGAGCTGGGGCTACTCTTCGTTGTGGTGCACAGGCTTCTCATTGTGGTGGCTTCTCTTGTTGAGGAACATGGGCTCTAGGTGTGTGGGCTTCAGTAGTTGCGGCATGTGGACTCAGTAGTTGTGGCTCACAGGCTCTAGAACGCAGGCTCAGTAGTTGTGGCACACAGGCTTAGTTGCTCCATGGCATGTGGGAACTTCCCAGACCAGGGATCGAACCCGTGTCCCCTGCACTGGCAGGCAGATTCTTAAGCACTGCACCACCAGGGAAGTCCCACTCATTGAGTTTCAAATTTTAATTATTATATATTCTTTTTTATAGAAATTCCTTTTGCTTCTTTGTCAAGTAGTCTAGGTCATTTTCTTGTTCCTATATAATACTTTTGATACTCTTTTCTTAAAATATATTAATGTTCTTACTGCGAATTCTTTATATGGTAAATTCAGTATCTGTAGTCTTTGTGGGCCTCATTCTATGGTCTGGTGCTTTTCTGGATTTAGGTGACTTATTTTTGTCTTTTATGATTTTTGACTAGGAGCTCACATTCCTTGGATCTTTATCTGTGACAGTTCTTAAGGGCTGGGCTTAAAGTCATTTCTTCACAGAGGATTTGCATTTGTGGCTGCAGATCACCCGTGGGTACGTAGCACAGTACCACTTCACACTAAGTATCACTTGGTCTGTTTTGGGCCAAACAAATTATGTGAATTCTGACACCAAATCTGCTTGAGAATGTAGTTGTGATTGAATCCTCAAAGAGAAACAGTTTTTTTCCATTCCACCTAGGGCTAAGTGGAAAGCATCCCTACCAGAGCTCTCTGAGGGGTGGGATTTTTCCAGTTGACCCACTGAGGGTATCATTTTGGGGGTGTTGCAGCTCTAGGTATGGTTCCTTGATCCAACCTTCCACCTGGCTGTGTCTCCTGAGCCCTGGCAGGCCCATTAAAACACAGCTCTAGGTCTGGCACATACAGGTTCCTCCTGAGTAAATGCCAACTCTTGTATCTCCTTACACTGCTGAATTTGTGTTTCTAATCATTTGTGGACTTCAAGGCTTTCTCTTATTTTTTTGCCTGCTGAGATGTGTTTGCAAAGATGTTTGTAAATATTTCATCCAGAAATTTTAGTTTTTTTCAGACTCCAAGTCCACCATAGTGCTGTAATCAGAATTGGATTGCTTCCTAAAGTGATCCTTAAAAAGCATATGAAGTCTTAAATCCCTTCCAACTTCTTTTTTAAGTACTGATTTTGTTAGATAATTTTCTATAAACATCCAAAACTAGTATTGATTGAGATTTTTTAAGGTTAATTTCTCTTACTCAAATGGTACTTTTTTGTTTCAAAATAAATTAATATAAATTATCTGTAAACTATATTGTTAAATGAAAAAAAGAAAGGTGCATACTTGTTTGAATATTGTGTTACCAGGATAAAATAAAAAATTAAGAGAGGACCTTATACTGTGAGAGACATTGCAAAGACTCAAATATAAGGCAACTCCTTTTCTGAGGGATAATTAAAGAAAAAGCTACTTGATTCCTATGAAGACATACATGGCCTACACTGGGACACATAGAGGAGGGTACTAGGGCAGGTCATATGTGTATAAGCATCAGCTATGACATCTACACAGAAATATATTGAGTATAGGGGACCTTGGTGCAGAAGTATGCCTATTTGGAGGTAATTGCCAATCAATGGGGAAATAGGGCTCTTCCAGGTTTAGAGACCAGTCTAGGCTCACAGCTCTGGCTGTGTACCCATGTTAAGTACAATAAACAAATGTCACCCTTTCTACAGGCTTCCAAGTAGGGGCATACTCATCTGGAGGTCAATTTCAATTCTTGTACTTTGGATGTTCATTAACTATTGTGTCATTCTGCTTGGACAATTTTACATTTATCCCACATTTTCTGGTCAGGAACTCTGACCTGAATTGAGGTTATTCTATCTCTGGTTTTCTTTCTCATTACTGGAAAGGATCAACACAGCAGCAGAATACACATTCTTCTCAAGTGCACATGGAACATTCTCCAGGATAGATCACATGCTAGGCCACAGTCATATAATTAAAGTTCCTGTAAGTAGATTTACTGACCATCAAACTTGCCACTTTCCTTCATCAAGTTTTTAAAAGTATCTTCATGTTGTAATCGAACTTTCCTTCTCTCAGAAGCCAGATTATGTTCCACATGATCTTGTTCAGTTAGAAGTGTGACTGGTTTTAAATGAATCTAGAGAAAGAAAAACATTTATCTTTCATTGCCCTGTTAAATTATAAAAGCACAACATGAATTTTGCAAAAACAAATGATATGCTACATTGTTTTCTAACTCAAAGTAAATAGAGCATTTATGGGTGTTTATATACACATTTTATTTTGACTTAATTTTTTTCTTAAAATATTTTTTAAACTAAAAAAAATCAACATAGACTTAATTATTTGTTCATATAATATGTGCCTTAAAAAGTTTTCCAAATATTAATTTTCCCTGATTTAAAAAATTTTCAACAGAACTACAAAATTTAAAAATCTTCAGATTAATGAGTGAGGAGAGGGACTTTGACTCCACTAAATTCTTATCAAGAAATGCTTTCTACCTTTTGCAAAATTAATCTATCAAAGGGAGAGAATAAAGATGTTCTAGAGAAAGCTATCATGTACCAAGAGATATTCCCAACTTGGAAATTTCAACACATGGTGAAAACATTGTCTAATAAGCAAACTGAAAAAATCAATAAGTCAGAATAAAGCTCTAACTGACCTCCAGAAACCTGGAAATGTGATGCAACAGAATGAAATAGAAACAAAGAAAACAATAGCAAAGATCAATAAAACTAAAAGCTTGTTCTTTGAGATTAAAAAAATTGATAAACCTTTACCCAGACTCATCAAGAAAAAGAGGGAGATGACTCAAATCAATAAAATTAGAAATGAAAAAGGAGAAGTTACAATGGACACCGCAGAAATACAAAGCATCCTAAGAGACTACTACCAGCAACACTATGCCAATAAAATGGATAACCTGGAAGAAATGGACAAATTCTTAGAAACGTATAACCTTCCAAGACTGAACCAGGAAGAAATAGAAAATATGAACAGACTGATCACAAGTAATGAAATTGGAACTGTGATTAAAAATCTTCCAACAAACAAAAGTCCAGGACCAGATGGCTTCACAGGTGAATTCTATCAAACATTTAGAGAAGAACTAACACCCATCCTTCTCAAACTCTTCCAAAAAATTGCAGAGGGAGAAACACTCCCACATTCATTCTACGAAGCCACCATCACCCTGATACCAAAACCAGACAAAGATACTACAAAAAAAGAAAATTACAGACCAATATCACTGATGAACATAGATGCAAAAATCCTCAACAAAATACTAGCAAACAGAATCCAACAACACATTAAACAGATTATACACCATGATTAAGTGGGGTTTATCCTAGGAATGTAAGGATTCTCCAATATATACAAACCATTCAATGTGATACACCATATTAACAAACTGAAGGATAAAAACCATATGATAATCTCAATAGATGCAGCAAAAGCTTTTGACAAAATTCAACACCCATTTTATTATAAAAACTCTCCACAAAGTGGGCATAGAGGGAACCTACCTCAACATAATAAAGGCCATATATGACAAACCCACAGCAAACATCATTCTCAATGGAGAAAAACTGAAAGCATTTCCTCTAAGATCAGGAACGAGACAAGTATGTAAACTCTCACCACTATTATTCAACATAGTTTTGGAAGTCCTAGCCATGGTAATCAGAGAGAAAAAACAAAGGAAAGGAATACAAATTGGAAAAGAAGAAGTAAAACTTTTACTGTTTGCAGATGACATGATACTATACATAGATAATCCTAAAGATGACACCAGAAAACAACTAGAGCTAATCAATGAATTTGGTAAAGTTGCAGGATACAAAATTAATGCACAGAAATCTCTTGCATTCCTATACACTAACAATGAAAGTTCAGAAAGAGAAATTAAGGAAACAATCCTATTCACCATCGCAACAAAAAGAATAAAATACCTAGGAATAAACCTACCTAAGGAGGTAAAAGACCTGTACTCCGAAAACTATAAGACACTGATGAAAGAAATCAAAGATGTCACAAACAGATGGAGAGATATACCATGTTCTTGGATTGGAAGAATCAATACTGTGAAAATGACTATACAACCCAAAGCAATCCAGAGATTCAATGCAATCCCTATCAAATTACCAATGGCATTTTTTACAGAACTAGAACAAAAAATCTTAAAATTTGTATGGAGACACAAAAGATCCCGAATAGCCAAAGCAATCTTTAGGGAAAAACACAGCTGGATGAATCAGACTCCCTGACTTCAGACTATACTACAAAGCTACAGTAATCAAGACAATATGGTACTGGCACAAAAACAGAAATATAGTTCAATGGAACAGGATAGAAATCCCAGAGATAAACCCACACACCTGTTGTCAACTAATCTATGACAAAGGCAGCAAGGATATACAGTGGAGAAAAAACAGTCTCTTCAATAAGTGGTGCTTGGAAAACTGAACAGCTACATGTAAAAGAATGAAATTAGAACACTCCCTAACACCATACTCAAAAATAAACTCAAAATGGATTAAAGACCTAAATGTAAGACCGGACACTATAAAATTCTTTGAGGAAAACATAGGAAGAACACTCTTTGCCATAAATCACAGCAACATCTTTTTTGACCCACCTCCTAGAGTAATGGAAATAAAAACAAAAATAAACAAATGGGACCTAATGAAACTTAAACGCTTTTGCACAGCAAAGGAAACTACAAACAAGACAAAAAGACAACCCTCAGAATGGGAGAAAATATTTGCAAACGTATCAACAGACAAAGGATAAATCTCCAAAATATATAAATAGCTCATGCAGCTCAATATTAAAAAAACAAACAGCCCAATCCAAAAATGGGCAGAACACCTAAATAGACTTTTCTCCAAAGAAGACATACAGATGGCCAGGAAGCACATGTAAAGCTGCTCAACATTACTAATTCTTAGAGGAATTGCAAATCAAAACTACAATGAGGTATCACCTCACACCAGTTAGAATGGGTATCATCAGAAAATCTACAAACAACAAATGCTGCAGAGGGCGTGGAGGAAAGGGAACCCTCTTGCACTGTTGATGGGAATGTAAACTGATACAGCCACTATGGAGAACAGTATGGAGCTTAAAAAACTAAAAATAGAATTACCATATGACCCAGCAATCCCACTACTGGGCATATACTCAGAGAAAACCATAACTCAAAAAGACACATGCACCCTAATGTCCATTACAGCACTATTTACAATAGCCAGGTCATGGAAGCAACCTAAATGCCCATCAACAGACGAATGGATAAAGAAGATGTGGTACATATATACAATGGAATATTACTCAGCCATAAAAAGGAATGAAATTGGGTCATTTGTAGAGACGCGGATGGACCTAGAGACTGTCATATGGAGTGAAGTAAGTCAGAATGAGAAAAACAAATATCATATATTAACACATATATGTGGAATCTAGAAAAGTTGTACAGATAAGACAGTTTGCAAGGCAGAAATAGAGACACAGACATAGAGAACAAACTATGGACACCAAGGGGGGAAAGAGTGTGTGGGGGGGTGGCAGTAGGATGAATTGGGAGATTGGGATTGACATATATACAATAATATGTATAAAATAGATAACTAATAAGAACTTGCTGTATAAACTAGCTATATAAATAAAATGTAAAAAAAATAATGCTTAGACTAAATGCGGATCCTCCCCTAGGCACTCTGACCCTAAAAAGAAAAGCCAAGAAATTATGAGTAAGTCCGCAGCAGACAAGGGACACACTGCTCTGGGCCAAAGCCAGGCAAGCCCACTGGGCACCCACATCAGGCCAACATATTTCTTTTAAGGGTGTTTTTACCCTATATGCCCTGCAGCTTATGTTTAAACTTCAATAACTCAGCAACTTTGACATTATTCCTTTAGGTATGAAAAAGTGATTGGACCATAAGACACAACTGCTAGCTAAAATGCTCTTGCTTTAAAAAAATATTTTAACTCAATTTTGAGTTATATAACCACAAAAGAAAAGAACTAAACCAGCAAGCAATATTGTGGGGAAACTGAGATGACCTTCAGATCATTTAAAACACAATGGTTTTTTTCTCTTTCACAAACTGGCTACATCTCTCATTTTCTCTAAGGCAGTTAATACTATGATATTACCACATAAATATTGGTGAAAATTATGATAAGTATTGGTGAGTAACAAATCTTGGGAAAGTATATTTCACAGTAAAAAGAAATGTTCCTTATTCCATAATAATTCTGATGCTGATACTTCTGTTGGTATGTCCCTGAATTACATGCTAGATACTCTTCACAAAGAAATTTACCTTTTCTTTTCCAACTGGTTTGGCTACAAATGTAGAGAAAGCCACACTAACAAGTTTCTCAATGCCAGTGAACATGTCCTGTACTGTGACCTTGATGCTGATCTAAAAAGGAAAGAAAAATAAATTCAAAACTTTTCAGCCATCTAGACAACAGATGAGACTGCAGCATTCAAAATTCATTTATGCACTTCACCATTGTTTTGTTTTTTGAATAAAACCAGCATTTCAATTTACTTTTAACCAATACTGTCCTCTCAATGATTTTCTATAAAATTGGAAATATATTTTTTTTCTGATTATAGAAAAATATATATTTACCATGGAAGATTTGGTAAGATTAAAAATAGATAAATGATAAAGATGGAATCTGACAATCAAGAGTAAATATTATCAGTAATTCCATCACTCAGATGAATAGTTACTAACCTTTATATAAAATTTCTTCCAGTTTAATATCATTTCATACATATGTATGAAATGTATCTATATGTATATAGTTGTGTCTGTATGTGTGTATACACACACACACAAAAGATTATCATACTGTATTTACAATTTTATACTATAACGAAATTTTTTGGCATTTATATGATAAGCGTTTTCTAATCCCACTATTACTAAATGTGTTTTTTGTTTGTTTGTTTGTTTTAAATCTAAATGTGGTTTTGAAAACAAGATATTAATGAATTCCTTATAGCCCATCGGAGAGATGCACCATAACTTTTTTTTTAATCTTTAGTCTGAGTTTTATAACCAAGTTGACATGGACAGAATGTTATTTGTAGTCATGTTATTTGCAGCTTTGTTTCCTCTTTCAGGAGTTTTCTTTTTCAGGAATAGCAAGAAAGTAGTTGAGACATTTTATGGTGACACCACAGTGGACTGGATTTCCCCATGTGAAGAACTCTGAAGCTCTGGTCCTCATGATCACACACTGCAGAAGTGTAGGTAAACTCGGGAACATAGCCCAGAGAAATAATACTACCTTCTTGAAATAGTGGGCAACCTCGGGCATCTTAGTTCAGCACTGTGTTATCAATGATAATATCTATTTCTACATCTTCGCCAAGTACATCATGCACAAAAATAATCATCAATCGGTGATTCACTTAACTTATGAAACCAAATTAGTATTTGCATGGTAAACGTAAGTTAACTAGATGGTGATTAACCAAATTTAAACCATCCATTTTCAACCCCCAACAACTCTCAACCCCACATAGCTTTCTACTTTCAGAAAAATAGGCAAATGAAAAATAGAATAGACAACTAATAGTAAAAACAAAGCAACAATTCTGGAGAGTTAAAACAAGTTCCAAACATTGTCTTCTATTAGAACAATTAATTTAGTTATGTACGATGGCCAAATGTCTCAAAAACATATGCCAGGGAGAATTTCACTTTGTGTCGTTACAGAGTGGGTCAGATTGGAATTACATCCTATGAAAACAACTGGAAAATTGGACCAAGTATAGCAAGCAACTATTTTCACACACAGGACAGCAGGCAACACAGACCTGTGATCTCCAAAGAAAGGGAGATAAATGAAGGGAGCACTTGCATTTCCTGGGTTCTCAGCCTGCAGGTAATTCCCAGACTATGACCAAGGAGGGGAAATGGAAACTTGCTGAATTGAAGAACCAGAAATCAAGGAGATCAAGGCAGCTGAGATTGTCCCAGAAAGGAGGGAGCTACAAAAGGAAAGAATTCCCAGGTATCTGCATATTGTTCCTGTTGAGTGTTTGGGTTGATACCAGTCTGAGCATGTGTAGGGTGAAATCTGACAAAGCCAGAAAAGAACGGCTTCTGAGGAAGAAACAGTTATTGTAAGGTAAACAGTTCCAAGAGCTCATACAGTGCTAGGAATCTGGTGTTCCCTCCAGCCAGACCTCAGTGAATACACAACACATTCATAGAGGCCATAGAAGACCACAACTTAGTAGAGGGACTAAATTAGCCCTAGATGGGGCTAGCATTTATTTTTCTTAAGATCAGAAATCTGTGCTTTCAAACTCCCTGGGTTCTTTTCTTAGCTTTTAGTCAAACTTCCTCTGGAAATTCTAGCTGCTATCAGGGAACAGGAAGAAAGGAGAAAAGAAAGGAAACTTTCATCTGTGTATGGGCTGAATATAAAGGAGAGTGCTGTCTCTCAGGAGAAAGGCCAGACCCAGAGGCTACTGTGAGGCAAAGCTCAAGAGCCCCATAGCTGAGAAATCAGGATCCAGAGGCACCATCATAAACTGTCTTTGACAGAGCTCATTTTATCCACAAGTTTTTATTACCTTTCTGATTTCTTCAAGTTTTTTTCTATTCTGTTTATAAACATACTGGGGGAAAGTGACTAAATCAGGGTAAAGCCATCACCACAGGTGTGGTTATTGCCAAAATAGTTCTTTTATGGGTTGATTTGTGTCCCTCACCAAATCTGGTACCTCAGAATGTGACCTTATTTGAAGATAGGGTGTAATTAGTTGAGATGAGATCCCTCTGGAGTAGGATGGACCCCTAATCCAATATGACTGATGTCCTTATAAAAAGGGAAAATTTGGGGGGGCGCCTTCAAGAGGCCAGAGGAGTAAGACGTGGAGATCACCTTCCTCCCCACAAATACATCAAAACTACATCTACATGTGGAACAACTCCTACAGAACACCTACTGAATGCTGGCAGAAGACCTCAGACTTCCCAAAAGGCAAGAAACTCCCCAGGTACCTGGGTAGGGCAAAAGAAAAAAGGAAAAACAGACAAAAGAATAGGGACGGGACCTGCACTTTGGGGAGGGAGCTGTGAAGGAGGAAAAATTTCCGCACACTAGGAAGCCCCTTCACTGGCAGGGATGGGGGTGTGGGTGGGGAGGAAGCTTTGGAGCCACGGAGGAGAGCTCAGCAACAGGGGTGCAGAGGGCAAAGCAGAGAGATTCCCACACAGAGGATCGGTGCCGACCAGCACTCACCAGCCTGAGAGGCTTGTCTGCTCACTGGCCAGGGTGGGAAGGGGCTGGGAGCTGAGGCTTGGGCTTTGGAGGTCACATCCCAGGGAGAGGACTGGGGTTGGCTGCATGAACACAGCCTGGAGGGGGCTAGTGTGCCACAGCTAGCCGGGAGGGAGTCCAAGAAAAAGTCTGGACCTGCCTAAGAGGCAAGAGACCATTGTTTCAGGGTGTGTGAGGAGAGGGAATTCAGAGCACCACCTAAATGAGCTCCAGAGTTGGGCGTGAGCCATGGCTATCAGCGCAGACACCAGAGACGGGCATGAAATGATAAGGCGGCTGCTGCAGCCACCTAGAAGCCTGTGTGCAAGCACAGGTCACTCTCCATACCTCCCTTCCCGGGATACTGTGCAGTCCGCCACTGCCAGGGTCCCAGGATCCGGGGACAACTTCCCTGGGAAAACACACGGTGCACCTCGGGCTGTTGCAACGTCTCACTGGCCTCTGCCACCACAGGCTCGCCCCACCTTCCATACACCCCCTTCCCCCAGCATGAGTGAGCCAGAGCCCCCTAATCAGCTGCTCCTTTAACCCTGTCCTGTCTGGGTGGGGAACAGACGCCCTCAGGCAACTTACACACACAGGCGGGGCCAAATCCAAAGCTGAACCCCAGGAGCTGTGCGAACAAAGAAGAGAAAGGGAAATTTCTCCCAGCAGCCTCAGGAGCAGCGGATTAAACCTCCACAATCAACTTGATGTACCCTGCATCTGTGGAATACCTGAATAGGCAACAAATCATCCCAAATTTGAGGCAATGGACTTTGGGAGCAGCTGTAGACTTGGGGTTTGCTTTCTGCATCTAATTTGTTTCTGGTTTTATGTTTATCTTAGTTTAGTATTTAGAGCTTATTATCATTGGTAGATTTGTTTATTGATTTGGTTGCTCTCTTCCTTTTTAAATTTTTTTATATATATTTATATATTTCCTTTTTCTCTTTTTGTGAGTGTGTATGTGTATGCTTCTTTGTGTGATTTGTCTGTATAGCTTTGCTTTTGCCATTTGTCCTAGGGTTCTGACTGTCCGTTTTGTTTGTTTGTTTTTAACTATAGTTTTTACCGCTTGTTATCCTTGGTGGATTTCTTTTTTGGTTTGGTTACTCTCTTCTTTCTTTCTTTTTTTAATTACTTTTTTATTTTTAATAACTTATTTTATTTTATTCTTTTTTTCTCTCTTCCTCCTTCCCTCACACCATCTCTTCCTTCCTTCCTTCCTTTCTTTCTCCCTTTTTTTCTGAGACGTGTGGCTGACAGGGTCTTGGTGCTCTGGCTGGCTGTCAGGCCTGAGCCTCTGAGGTGGGAGAGCCGAGTTCAGGACATTGGCCCACCAGACACCTCCTAGCCCCACATAATATCAAATGACAGAAACTCTCCCAGAGATCTCCATCTCAACGCTAAGACCCAGCTCCACTCAATGACCAGCAAGCTACAGTGGTGGACACCCTATGCCCAACAACTAGAAAGACAGGAACACAAACACACGCATTAGCAGAGAGGCTGCCTAAAATCATAATAAGTTCACAGACACCCCAAAACACACCACCAGACATGGTCCTGCTCACCAGAAAGACAAGATCCAGCCTCATCCACCGGAATGCAGGCACCAGTCCCCTCTACCAGGAAGCCTACACAACCCACTACACCATCCTTACCCACTGGGAGCAGACACCAAAAACAATGGGAACTACAAACCTGCAGCCTGCTAAACGGAGACCCCAAACACAGTAAGTTAAGCAAAATGAGAAGACAGAGAAATACACAGCAGATGAAGCAGCAAGGTAAAAACCCACCAGACCAAACAAATGGAGAGGAAATAGGCAGTCTACCTGAAAAAGAATTCAGAGTAATGATAGTAAAGATAATCCAAAATCTTGGAAATAGAATGGAGAAAATACAAGAAACGTTTAACAAGGATCTAGAAGAACAAAAGAGCAAACAAACAATGATGAACAGCACAATAAAAGAAATTTAAAATTCTCTAGAAGGAATCAATAGCAGAATAACAGACAGAAGAATGGATAACTGACCTGGAAGATAAAATAGTGGAAATAACTACTACAGAGCAGAATAAAGCAAAAAAAATGAAAAGAATTGAGGACAATTTCACAGACCTCTCGGACAACATTAAACACACGAACATTCGAATGATACGGTTCCCAGAAGAAGAAGAGGAAAAAAAGGGACTGAGAAAATATTTGAAGAAATTATAGTTGAAAATTTCCCTACTGTGGGTAAGGAAATAATCAATCAAGTCCAGGAAACGCAGAGAGTCCCATACAGGATAAATCCAAGGAGAAACACGCAAAGACACATATTAATCAAACTATCAAAAATTAAATACAAAGAAAAAATATTAAAAGCAGCAAGGGAAAAGCAACAATTAACATACAAGGGAATCCCCATAACGTTAACAACTGATTTTTCAGCAGAAACTGCAAGCCAGAAGGGAGTGGCAGGACATAGTTAAAGTGATGAAAGGGAAAAACCTACAACTGAGATTAGTCTACCCAGCAAGGATCTCATTCAGATTCAACAGAGAAATTAAAACCTTTACAGACAAGCAAAAGCTAAGAGAATACAGCACTACCAAACCAGCTCTACAACAAATGCTAAAGGAACTTCTCTAGGCAGGAAACACAAGAGAAAGAAAAGACTTACAATAACAAACCCAAAACAATTAAGAAAATTGTAATAGGAGCATACGTATCGATAATTACCTTAAATGTAAATGGATTAAATGCTCCAACCAAAAGACATAGACTGGCTGAATGGATACAAAAACAAGACCCATACATATGCTGTCTACAAGAGACCCACCTCAGACCTAGGGACACATACAGACTGAAAGTGAGGGGATGGAAAAAGATATTCCATGCAAATGGAAATCAAAAGAAAGCTGGAGTAGCAATTCTCATATCAGACAAAATAGACTTTAAAATAAAGACTATTACAAGAGACAAAGAAGGATACTACATAATGATCAAGAGATCAATCCAAGAAGAAGATATAACAATCGTAAATATTTATGCACCCAACAAAGGAGCACCTCAATACATAAGGCAAAAGCTAACAGCCATAAAAGGGGAAATCGACAGTAACACAATAATAGTAAGGGACTTTAACACCCCACTTTCACCAATGGACAGATCATCCAAAATGAAAATAAATAAGGAAACACAAGCTTTAAATGATACATTAAACAAGATGGACTTAATTGATATTTATAGGACATTCCATCCAAAAACATAAGATTACACTTTCCTCTCAAGTGCTCTTGGAACATTCTCCAGGATAGACCATATCTTGGGTCACTATTCAAGCCTTGGTAAATTTAAGAAAATTGAAATTGTATCAAGTAATTTTTCTGATCACAATGCTATGAGACTAGATATCAATTACAGGAAAAAAATCTGTAAAAAATACAAACACATGGAGGCTAAACAATACACTACTAAATAAGCAAGAGATCACGGAAGAAATCAAAGAGGAAATCCAAAAATACCTAGGAGCAAATGACAATAAAAACACGAATACCCAAAACCTATGGGATGTAGCAAAAGCAGTTCTAAGAGAGAAGTTTATAGCAATACAATCCTACCTCAAGAAACAAGAAACATCTCAAATAAACAACCGAGCCTTACACCTAAAGCAATTAGAGAAAGAAGAACAAAAAAACCCCAAAGTCAGCAGAAGGAAAGAAATCATAAAGATCAGATCAGAAATAAATGAAAAAGAAATGAAGGAAACGATAGGCAAAGATCAATAAAACTAAAAGCAGTTTCTTTGAGAAGATAAACAAAACTGATAAACCATTAGCCAAACTCATCAAGAAAAAAAGGGAGAAGACTCAAATCAGTAGAATAAAAATGAAAAAGGAGAAGTAACAACTGACACTGCAGAAATACAAAGGATCATGAGAGATTACTACAAGCAACTATATGCCAATAAAATGGACAACCTGGAAGAAATGGACAAATTCTTAGAAAAGCACAACCTTCTGAGACTGAACCAGGAAGAAATAGAAAATACAAACAGACCAATCACAAACACTGAAATTGAGACTGTGATTAAAAATCTTCCAACAAACAAAAGCCCAGGACCAGATGGCTTCACAGGCGAATTCTGTCAAACATTTAGGGAAGAGCTAATACCTATCCTTCTCAAACTCTTCCAAAATATAGCAGAGGGAGGAACACTCCCAAACTCATTCTACGAGGCCACCATCACCCTGATACCAAAACCAGACAAAGATGTCACAAAGAAAGAAAACTACAGGCCAATGTCACTGATGAACATAGATGCAAAAATCCTCAACAAAATACTAGCAAACAGAATCCAACAGCACATTAAAAGGATCATACACCATGATCAAGTGGGGTTTATCCCAGGAATGCAAGGATTCTTCAATATATGTAAATCAACCAATGTGATAAACCATATTAAAAAATTGAAGGGTAAAAACCATATGATCATCTCAATAGATACAGAAAAAGCTTTCAACAATATTCAACACCCATTTATGATAAAAACCCACAAGAAAGTAAGCATAGAGGGAACTTACTTCAACATAATAAAGGCCATATATGACAAACCCACAGCCAACATTGTTATCAATGGTGAAAAACTGAAACCATTTCCACTAAGATCATGAGCAAGACAAGGTTGCCCACTCTCACCACTATTATTCAACATAGTTTTGGAAGTTTTAGCCACAGCAATCAGAGAAGAAAAAGAAATAAAAGGAATACAAATTGGAAAAAAAGAAGTAAAACTGTCACTGTTTGCAGATGACATGATACTATACATAGAGAGTCCTAAAGATGCTACCAGAAAACTACCAGAGCAAATCAATGAATTTGGTAAAGTAGCAGGATACAAAATTAATGCACAGAAATCTCTTGCATTCCTATCTACTAATGATGAAAAATCTGAAAGTGAAATTAAGGAAACACTCCCATTTACCAAAAAGAATAAAATACCTAGGAGTAAACCTACCTAGGGAGACAAAAGACCTGTATGCAGAAGACTATAAGATACTGATGACAGAAATTAAAGGTGATACAAAGAGATGTAGAGATACACCATGTTCTTGGATTGGAAGAATCAACATTGTGAAAATGACTGTCCAACCCAAAGCAATCTACAGATTCAATGCAATCCCTATCAAACTACCAATGGCATTTTTCACAGAACTAGAACAAAAAATTTCACAATTTTTATGGAAACAAAAAGTTCGTGTGTTAGTGGGTTTAATGTTGTCCCAGAGGTCTGGGAAATTGTCCTCAATTCTTTTCTTTTTTTTTGCTTTATTCTGCTCTGTAGTAGATATTTCCACTACTTTCTTGAGAAAGAAAAATGGAGCTGGAGGAATCAGGCTCCCTGACTCCAGAGTATACTACAAAGCTACAGTAATGAAGACAGTATGGTACTGGCACAAAAACAGAAATATAGATCAATGGAACAGGATAAAAAGCCCAGAGATAAACCCATGCACATATGGTCACCTTATCTTTGATAAAGGAGGCAAGAATATTCAATGGAGAAAAGACAGCCTCTTTAATAAGTGGTGCTGGGAAAACTGGACAGCTACATGTAAAAGAATGAAATTAGAACACTTCCTAACACCATACACAAAAATAAACTCAAAATGGATTAGAGACCTATATGTAAGACCGGACACTATAAAACTCTTAGGGTTAAACATAGGCAGAATACTACGTGACATAAATCACAGCAAGATCCTTTTTGACCCACCTCCTAGAGAAATGGAAATAAAAACAATAAACAAATGGGACCTAATGAAACTTAAAAGCTTTTGCACAGAAAAGGAAACCATAAACAAGATGAAAAGAGAACCCTCAGAATGGGAGAAAATATTTGCAAATGAAAGAACTGAGAAAGGATTAACCTCCAAAATATACAAGCAGCTCATGCAGCTCAATATCAAAAAAAAACAACCCAATCCAAGAATGGGCAGAAGACCTAAACAGACATTTCTCCAAAGAAGATATACAGATTGCCAACAAACACATAAAAGGATGCTCAGCATCACTAATCATTAGAGAAATGCAAATCAAAACTACAATGAGGTATCACCTCACACCTGTCAGAATGGCCATCATCAAAAAATCTACAAACAATAAATGCTGGAGAGGGTGTGGAGAAAAGGGAACCCTCTTGCACTTGTTGGTAGGAATGTATATTGATACAGCCACGATGGAGAACAGTATGGAGGTTCCTTAAAAAACTAAAAATAGAACTACCATATGACCCAGCAATCCCACTACTGGGCATATACCCTGAGAAAACCATAATTCAAAAAGAGTCACGTACCCCAATGTTCATTGCAGCTCTATTAACAATAGCCAGGACATGGAAGCAACCTAAGTGTCCATTGAAAGATGAACAGATAAAGAAGATGTGGCACATATATACAATGGAATATTACTGAGCCATAAAAAGAAACGAAATGGAGTTATTTGTAGTGAGGTGGATGGACCTAGAGACTGTCATACAGAGTGAAGTACGTCAGAAAGAGAAAAACAAATACCATATGCCAACACATATATATGGAATCTAAAAAAAAAAAAAAGGGTCTGAAGAACCTAGGGGCAGGACAGGAATAAAGACGCAGACATAGAGAATGGACTTGAGCACACGACGAGGGGGTAGGGTAAGCTGGAACGAAGTGAGAGAGTGGCATGGACATATATACACTACCAAATGTAAAATAGATAGGTAGTGGGAAGTAATCACATAGCACAGGGAGATCAGCTCAGTGATTTTTGTCCACCTAGAGGGGTGGGATAGGGATGGTGGGAGGGAGATGCAAGAGGGAGGACATATGGGGATGTATGTATATGTATAGCTGATTGACTTTGTTATAAAGCAGAAACACACCTTAGTAAAGCAATTATACTACAATAAAGATGTTAACAAAATTTTTTTTAATAAAAAGGGAAAATTTGGACACATACACACACACACACAGGGAGAACACCATGTGCAGATGAAGGCTGAGATCGGGGTGAAGCAAACCACTGGAAAACCACCAGAGGTTAGGAGGAAGGATGGAGGCAGATTCTCTCCCATAGGCCTTGGAAGGAACCAACCGTACTGACACCTTGATTTAGGACTGCTAGCCTTCAGAACAGAGACAATAAATTTCTGTTGTTTAAGGCACCTAATCTGTGAAACTTTGTCGAAGAATCCCTAAGAAACAAATGTAAGTCCCTACATGTCTTTTGTGCCCAGAGATCAAAGGGACTGCTACAGAGCAAACAACAAGTTGCAATATGGGATCCAGGAACTCCTTTCCTGCTATTTTAACCTGGATAGAGACTTCAAAAGCTCCCAAGAATTTTGTATTCATAGCTATAATAAAGAAAACACAACCAGGTAGACGAAGAAGAAAAATCTAAGCTTCCCTTCTTGCTCCAATTACTCTGCCTTTCAAAAACTAGTTAATCGTGGGGCTACTTTTCAGTATAGGTGAGGAGATAGAGAACAAGTAGAATTAGAATAGCAATAGAGTCAGAATAATTAAGAAATAAAACCTATACCTGGCAAAGAACCAAGAGAGTGCCCTCCTCCCTTGTATGTTTACTTTGTGTATATCCTTTTATGTAAAAATAGTTCATTGCATCACATTTAATTTTAGTAGCAGGGAAACACAGGCTTATTATTTACCTGTGAGCCTGACTACAGATTCAAGGGCCTTCTGAAATTCAGAATCACATGAACTCCAAGTTATTCCAGGCCTCCTCCTCTCTCCTCTGTAAACAGTGAAGAAATGAGCACCAACAGGCAGAAGGAAGAAAAGGGAGCCTCTTACCTCCATGCTTGTGCTGAACGCTCTAGTAACTTTCGCTTTGATGGTTATAACTTGTCCAACTCTAGTTAAAAAAAAAACAACAACAAAAAAAACAGTGATTCTAGCACATCTCATTTCAGACTTGAAGATTCACTTCAATGCGTGTGCCATAGAACAGTTCCACTTTATGCTGATAATGTTCATGCCTGAGAAACTCAAATTAATAACGTAACAAGACCGCACTAGAAATAGATACTGATTATTGTAAACCACACAAGAGTTAGCTGACTACCTCTTTTTAACAGAAGACGGCCTTTGCAAAGATGGTGTGCAAAATGATTTCCAAATCTACAACAGATACTTGACTGTACCACAGCTGTTTGGTTAAGAGAAAACGAACAGACATGCAAACCTATACAGTTGATATTTTTAAATGTTGGTTAACAAATAAATGGGAAACATACAAGCAAGCAAGCAAGCAAGCAAACAAACAATACCTTCACTAGGTTTACAGGAGCCCTCAATGTTGCCAGATGATCCATTCACTCCACATTATTACTGGGACTCTGGTCATGTAACCCTAAGTTGTTTCAAAGCTTTTGTGTCTGGCCCTTCAGTCACCTAAGGGTCTACCCAATATAAGCCTCCTCAATTTTTCTCCCTGACTTCAAAGTTGAACTACATTCTCACTATTCTTCTCAATCTTCTGTTTCAGGGGAAGAAAAATAGATCTCTTCCAGACCTCTTTCTTTACCCGTGCCCTTGATCCTATCCTGCTCTTACCTTTCCTCCTGCACCATGGCCTGGCTTAGGCAGCTCTTTCCTCTTTTGTACCCTCAATCTCTGCCCCTTCCTTGACTCCTTATCAGTCTGTGAAAATGTTCAAGGCTTTTCCTTGCTAAAAATCTTTCTCTCAAGTTTATTCTATCACAACATATTTTTCTCTTCTCCTCTATATTTCTCCATATTCAAACTTCCTAAAATAATCTTTTTCTTTTTCCAGCTCATACATTTAACAAATGTTTACTGAGTTACAACAAGTCCTGGCACTAAGCTAAGACCTCAGGATACAGTGATTAACAAGACAAGGTTGATGACATCAAGGAGACCAGTCTTCACTTGGGACACCAGGATGCAGACAGATGAAGTGCAAAGCTATGAAATTTTTCAAAAGGAAGAAAGAATCAAGTATTGCAAAAGCACCCAGAAGTGACTAATTTGAAAAACCAGGGAAGGAGCCATAGAAGAGGTAACATCTGAGATGGGTCTTGAAGGATTAGGATTTTGTCAGGTTCAGAAGTTTGGGGGTTTCATCTCTCATTCACTTCTCAGCCACTCAAATCTATCTGTTGCTTCCACATCTTACTCCTGATCTCTCTGAAGTCACTTCCTAACAGCTAAATCCAAGGTCTCCTCTCATTTAACAGCATCAATCAACCTCTTTCTTCAGGAAACCTTCTCTTCCCTTGGCTTCCAAAATACTGTTCTCTCTTCATTCTCAGTTTTCTTCACTGATTTCCCTTTCTTAATCCATCCCTTAAGGGTAGCCATCCACCAAATTTATGCTCTTTGTTTTTTTCTCATTTCAGCCTCTTCCTGAAGACCTTGTTCTCTTCCACAATCCTATCATCTTTATAGAGATGATTCTCAAATCTAAATCTTTAGCCCGAACCTCATTCTTGAAACACAAAGCCATATTTTCAAACTTCTCTCAGCAGATTCAGCTAATAGTTATGGAGGCCCTACTAGGCTGAGTGATAGCTGCTTGCACACACATTACCTAATTTAACTGAATCCCCACATTTAGCACATGTGAACCCAAACCAATTTTCTCTTTTCCTTAAATTTGTTCCTCCTAGATTTCCTAGCTCTGTTTGGTAAAGTTTCTAGCAGAGATTTACAGTGATAACATGAGGCAGAGAGTCCCTCTTCAAAGCTACTGTAGTACTTTGTACTCATATACTACCAAAATCTTCTGCCTCTGCCTGTCAGACTCTGAGGAGGGGACGCATCTTGACACTTTTTTTTTTGGCCACACCATGCGGCATGTGTAACTTCCCTGACCAGGGCTCAAACCTGCATCGCCTGCAGTGGAAGCGCTGAGTCTTAACCACTGGACCACCAGAGAAGTCCATCTTGCCAAGTTTTTGTCTCTTCTGTGAACTCTGCCCTTCCTTTAAAAGCAGGAGACATTCTGCTTTTCATTCTGCTAAAATCCCAAGTAAAATCAATTTCATAGCATGGCATTCAAGGTCTTCTGTTATCCAGTCCCACACTGCTGCTGGGGCATCATCTCTGCACGCCAGGCTTTTCCTAAGCACCCCCCAATTCTTCCCACCTCAATGCTTAGGCTCTTACATGTACCTCATCTTGTGAAGTCCTTTTCCTATTCACCAGATGAAAAATCTATACCTCATTTAAGGCCCACATTAAATACTACCTCCATCATGAAACTCTCATTGGTTCTCCAGTCAAAATGTACCTTTTATCTACCCCACAGAATTTATATCTCACCTTAGGCATGCATCCTATCATACTTTCTATTCTGATGACTATGTATTTGTCTGACCTTCTTACCAGACTGACTGCCACACTTCAGTATTGTGTCATAAACATTCACATATTCTATTGAGCCTAGAGCAGTACTTTTGGTATATTCAATATACATTTGTGAATTAAAAAAATATCTAATATGGGACATCCCTGGTGGCACAGTGGTTAAGACTCCACACTCCCAACACAGGGGGCCCGGGTTCGATCCCTGGTCCGGAAACTAGATCCGACGTGCATGCTGCAACCAAGAGTTTGCATGCCACAACTAAGGAGCCCACCTGCCACAACTAAGACCCGATGCAACCAAATAAATAAGTAAATAAATATTTTAAAAAATCAATATAGTAAAAAAAAAAATTAATATGGCATTTAAACAAATTGTATGGCTTTCTATATGTAGCTTTCAATTTTCTTTTTTTAATGGTGCAGGTCCCATATATTTTAGTGGCCACAAATCCTTTCTGATAACACAAACACAAAATGGTTCAAATGGCAAACCACACTTTAATGATGACGTTACTAGTTAAGTCTAAGTTACAGAATTTAGGATTGGAAAGTACATAATAGATGTTTATTGCAATATACTGTTGGCATTCCTAAGTTTAATAATGGTGCTTTAATCTATTCCCAATTAAGTTTGGATTTTAAGTAATCTGTAATTGTGTTGAGATACAAACACATGTCAACTTTTTCTACTTCAGGGAAAATCACATAGCTAGTATCTGTGCTTAGTCAATAGACCCAGTAGACTTTTATCTGTATCTACAAGTCTCTAGAATGTCAAGGGCTCTTTCACTGACACTGCAGCTGCCTATGAGAACAAGCATCAGGAGATGTTCAATAAAGGTTGCTGATCACGAAGATAGAAGAAGTGGGTTGGAGAAAGCATTAGATAGAGCATAAGAAGATCCAGGCTCTAAGTGTCCTCTGTCCTTTGGCTGGCTCTGGGCCTTAGGCTTCAGTTTCTTATCAGTACAAAGAGATGATTGGGTTGAGTTCTAAAGGTCTCTCCATATCTATGATTCTAATGCCTACCAAAAATTTCTTTTGGGTTAGCTTTGGAGATATAACTTCTTTATGCATGTGGTTTTATTTAACTCAGAGATGAACTGGGCATCTCACTGGACAGACTACTTAGGGTTTGAAAACTTGTGGCAGCTACCCCATGGTCCTTGAGAACCATCCCAGACTAGAAACAGATGATCTTCTCTCTTCCTTTTTCTTATATTATGTTTAGAAAAAGGAAGAGAGAAGATCATCTGTTTCTAGTCTGGGATGGTTCTTTTAGGATCAAGATATTCAGAAAGAAAAAAAAGAGATACAAACATAAAATCAAATAAATTAAGTAAAACCATATAACCCTAGTTTATTAGATTTATTAATGTAACCTCTTAAAAAAAAAATCCTAATTCTGCCCACCGAAAAGGCATAGAAATAATGACAAATCCTGCATCAGTGAGCATGTTAAACAGGGATACAATGAGCAGATACAAAATGTGGTAAACGCTATAGGACAAATGACCAGGTTTCTTTAAAAATCAAATTGCAAGAGAAAAGAAGAAAGGGAAATTTTTATGTTAAAGGTCGTATCACCCATATTGGATCCTGATTCAATCCATAGACCAATTGTTTAAATTAAAAAAAATTTTTTTTTGAGACCATTGGGAATGATAATTTTTCTTAATGGTATTGCAGTTATGTTATTATGTTTTCTAAAAGAGCCCTGATCTTTTAGAACTATATACTGAAATATTCAGAGATGATGTCTGGGATTTGCTTCAAAATAATCCAGGTATGTGGGGGAGTATGGAAGGGTATTGATAAAACAACAGCATTCATGAGTTGATTATTGTCATAGTTAGGTGTTGGGTCCTTGGGGATACATGGTAGTATTCTCTCTACTTTTGTATATGGTTGAAAGATTTGTGTATCTTGAAATTTTCTACAATAAGAGATGGTAAAACATATACACACTCCCACACATAAAATGTTTTTCATAATTTAACACCTCTACTCAGATGAATTAATGTTTACCCAACAACCTAATGATGAAATTCACCATCATAGAGATACTTATTATCATTAATTATTCTACTAGTAAAGGAAGGAGCCATTCAGAATCAGCTTTTAGAAATCCTGCAATGGCTTATACCAGAATGCATTTAATGCTGAGAGCTATTTCTCAACAAAATCAGGGCTGCAAATTTACACTTAATAGTATTTACTAAAAGTAGGTCCTGTGCCCCGCGACGGGAGGGGCCGCGATAGAGAAAGGCCCGCGCACCGTGATGAAGAGCGGTCCCCGCACCGCGATGAAGAGTGGCCCCCGCTTGCCGCAACTGGAGAAAGCCCTCGCACGAACCGAAGACCCAACACAGCCAAAAATAAATAAATAAATAAATAAATAAATAAAGCCTATTAAAAAAAAAAAAAAAAAAAAAAAAAAAAAAAAGTAGGTCCTGAAATTATTACTATTATTATTTTTTACTGATTTACATTGGTTCAAATGTTACTTATTAACAAATTGGATCCCTGACTCCAAATGAGTAAGCTTAGGTGCCACAAATACATGTTGTAAATGAACCAATAAACCCAGGAGAAAGGCATGATAAAGCAATGCCACTTACCTAGCTGTCTCCTCAAATTGTATGTCATCCACTGAGGCTGTAACACAGGAAACCCCAGCATGTTTTTCAGCTTCAAAAAATAGGTTAAAAATGGGCTGCATTAATAGTTATGTTTAAATATTTCAGCATGCAGGAAAAGGAATAAAACAAGTGGATTTATTCTAGTAACTCATCCTCTTATGCAGTATAGGACCACTGTGCCCACACTTCTGGATGAACTGGATTGATAACAGTTCCTTTGCTCAATAAGTTATTTTCCTACTGCATGTAAATTACTGTACTTTCTCCTAAGTTTTAACTTATACTATCTTTGATTTGAAATTCAGCACCAATACCCAGCATATCTAGCTATTCAAATAGTAACTTTAGTAAGTTGGTGTCAAATTTAAATATTTTGTCAGGTACTACCCTTCTTTTGTTTAAAAAAACAATACATCAAAGCTGTATCTATTATCCCACATAACCAGTAGCTGAATATATTTAAACCACTTAACCAGTGCAAGCACTGAACAGTGTGGAAGACCTCAAGTTCATACCCCAAATCAGAGAGAAACTTGTCTGGGCATCAGAGAAATAGAGATGGGCACATAGTAAGTATTTAATCAATATTTATTATTTATTACTACCAAGTTCATATGAAATTCACTATGCATTAATTATGTTGGAGGAGAAAAGTATTGAGTAGGGTGAGAGAGATTAGGGACGCGCTCCAGTTATTTCCATGTTCCCTGCCTGCATTTATTTATTTATTTATAACATGTATTTATTTGTTTGTTTATTTATTTATTTATTTTTGGCTGTGTTGGGTCTTCGTTGCTGCCCTTGGCCTTTCTCTAGTTGCAGCAAGCGGGGGCTACTCTTCGTTGCGGTGCACGGGCTTCTCATTGCGGTGGCTTCTCTTGTTGACGAGCACAGGCTCTAGGTGCATGGGCTTCAGTAGTTGTGACACAAGGGCTCAGTAGTTGTGGCTTGCAGGCTCTAGAGCGCAGGCTCAGTAGTTATGGTGCATGGGCTTAGTTGCTCCGCGGCATGTCGGATCTTCCTGGACCAGGGCTTGAACCCGTGTTCCCTGCATTGGCAGACAGATTCTTAACCACTGCACCACCAGGGAAGTCCCTCTGTCTGCATTTAATTTGTTGAGATTTTTTTTTTTTTGATTGTTGGTTTTACTTTATGTAAAAGTATCAGAATTTTTCCTCTTTGGGAAAAATCTTGACATGTGGTTTTTCCAGAATTTCATTTTGAGGAACAGTCAATTAAAACCCAAACAGACTGCATTAGCTTTTTAAAGAAATTTTAACTCCATTTTAATTTTGGAGACTTCACTCCTGCTGTCATATTATGAAAAAGAAAGAGACAGTGAATTATACTGAATTTGCATTCTTTGTGTGTAGTGGATTACTTTAATTGCAATATATATTGATAGTCCCAGGTAAAGTGATATGAGAAAATACTCCAGAGAGCAAGTATTTAAGACATTCCTCTCTATGATCTAATTCTGTAGAAAACTGGACATTCTGGTTTTACTAGTTGGAAATAACTATTCTTCCAAATATGCAGATAACATAAACTGAGTTACCAGAAAACTAACCGTAGCAGAACTCTGTGTGTGAGTGATGGAGGTGGGGAAATGGGTTTCCCAGCTCTAAAGTTCAATTAGAGGAAGGAAACATAAAAGTATTAGACTCTAGAAAGTTGGGTTCAATTTAATTCAGTGTATCAAACATTTGTTAAATTCCCATTGATTTCCAGACACTGAGCTGTTATCAGTCCTATCTTTTAATGAGTCTACTCAGTGACAGAGATCTAGCCATAGTCAGTAAAGTGTTGACTAAAGGGTATGTAATAGACATTCATTCTGGTCACCTGACATGAGGGAATGATATGTTGAGTTTATTAAACTATTCTTTTAGATAAAGTGTTACCATGTACACCAACATGAGTTACCAAATTTTGAATGATTTAAATGATAACTAAAGTGCAAAAACCAATAAAAGACTAAATTTTTATTGTATATATTGGGTGTCTTCTATGTATATATAGCACTATACCAGATTGCATTAGGGATCACAAAGAAACATAATCATAATAATTATGATTTATTATTGGCCTGGCACTAAGTGTTTATGCATATCAATTACATGAGGTTGATACTGTTATTAGTTCTATTTTACAAAAGAGGCAATTTTGGCTTACAAAGATCAAATACATTGTTCTAAATAGTTATTTTTACTACAGAAGCAACAGGAACTCTGAGAAAAGAAAAGACCAACCAAGGAATGCTACCTAGAGAAGTACTTGGCTGAATATGGGCTTCAGGAGCTCAATTGCCATGGTTTACATTATAGACTTTCAGGGGCCATTAAATTAAAAATGAAAATTTAAAATATGGGGAACCAACATAGGGCCACAATTTTTACATGTGATTATTTTCTTTTTACAAGCATGACAGATATGAATTCAACAGGACCAGTCTGTTCTGGTTCTTGGTTTTGATTGTCCTTCATGCAGTATGCCAGTAAAAGTGGAGAAACCCTAAAGCTATTTCTGATTTCCTGGGGAAACTGAGAGAAGCTGAGGAACAGCTAAGTGGATGTAATCCAGGTATGATGACTGATAAAAATGACGGTGGCTTCATTCATTCTTTCTTTTAACTAATATTGATTGAACACCCGTGCTATGCCAGCCTCTCTGTAAGGTGCTGGAAATATAAAACAGCTACTCTCCTTATTCTCATGGAATCTAGTGAGGAACCAGACATTCATTAAACGAATACATAATAACAAAATGAGTTAGGTGATCTGAAGAAAACATGGATTTTATGAGGGTCTGTAACTGAGGAACCACACCTAGGTGGCATGTCAGGGAAGGTTTCCCTGTGGAGAGGATGCTTGAAGTGAGATCTGAAAGACGAGAAGGAGTAAAACAGATGTGTGTTGTGGAGGAGAGCAGGGGAGGAAGGGCTTGCTGGGCAGAAGGAACAGTGACTACAAAGGTCCTGAGAAGGTTTTTGTGGTAAAAATGCAAAAAGCAAGAAGGAGAGTAGGTAAGATGAGGCTGAGGGGAAGGCTGAGGATAAACCATGCACAGGGCTGTGAAGCTCTTGGTTGACAATTTTTATAATATTTAGTATTAAAGATATTGTTTCAGTATCTTCTGGTCTCCAGATGAGGCCGGTGGCTAATTCTAACGAGGTCAGTGGCTAATTCTAATCCTTGTTTTCCTACAAGGATTAACATTAACCATGTTTCCAAACCAACTTTATCATAAAGGTTTCTTCAATATTGTATTATTAGTAATATAACTATTAAGGTCCACAGTAATTGGTTATCAATTGACTCCTGCTGTGATCTGAGTTTCCAAAGGTGTAAAACCATAGAAATTTTTATGAAAATTGCAGGAGGGCAATTGTTTCTCCATTATAGGACAGAAGCACTAAGTGAGGTAACTTTAAAAGTCACATCAATATTCACATAATGAATTCAGTTGCCATGGCAATAGGCATAGCAAGTGAATAATTTCTATAGTTTCTCCTACATGTGAATTACTTTTATATTCATGTCTCCATTATTGTTATTATAACAGACCTCAAATCCTGATAAAAACTGTTAAGACAGAAACCAAACAGACCTATCAACAAACAGAAAATAAACAGATTGGCATCAGATATATGACTGAATTTTGTGGGTGGTTAGCACACAGGGGATTAGAAACTCTATGCACACTCATTGAGGAAAACAGGGATTTGTAATCAGCTGAGCTTTACTTTTGTCCTCTATAAAATAAGAGTCCTGGGATACACGATCTTAAGCTCCTTCCAGCTCTAATATTTTATCCTAACATATTTTACTTAAAATGTACATTTGCTGAGTCTATTAAGTGCCTTACGCAAAGCCTGGCTTCCTTTTATAAATGAGATTCCAAGTTCTGGACCCATCCATCCAATTACCCATCCATATAATCAGGAAGTTTTTATTTAGTGCTTACTTATTAAGTGCTTACTAAGCTTCCGTTTACATGCTAATTGGCCAGGCAGGAAATAAAAGGTGAACACATTAGTACACAAAGTAATTACGGATTGTGTTAAGTGGTGTGGAGGAATTTGGAAAGGGTGTTGTGATGAAAGAGTGCAAATGTAAAGCAGGTAGTTAGGAAAGACTGCTCTGCATAAATGATATTTAGTGGAGACGGAATGCATGGAAAGGGGCAAGAGAAGAGTGTAAAGGCAAAAAGAACAGCAGGTGCAAAGGTCCTTCGCAGAGACTACATGACGGTGTGGAAGGCAACAAACTGAATTCAGAAGCAGGTATAAGAGGTGAGTGATGTATTAAACTAGACATTAATGAGATTTGCAGAAATGTAAACCAATACCACTTCTCTAAGTACATTTTTGTTCTTGTTGAAAATATAGTTATTTTACAATAAAAATATGTAATGGGTTTTTGTTCTTTTCAAATGAATTATTTTTTAAAATTTCGCATATGGTAAATATGGATAAAAGAACCAACACGAAAGCTCTCTTGGGGTCCTCGTTTATTTAATGGGGTAAAGGAGTCCTAAGACTAAAAGGCTTGAGAACCACTGGTCTAGGTCATTCCCAGTGTTGGATGAACAATCTCAATCATTACTTCCCAGCTGCACAGGGCTTAAAGCTCTGTCAATACTCTCGTCTCCTTCCTTCTCCCTCCTCACCGATCAGGGGTCCTGGTGTGGCAGCATCCCGACCTCTGCCGTCTGGACCCCCGCCACCCCGCATCCCCATATCCCAGCCCGCTTCCCAGTTCCCAGACACACCCCTCCGCAACACACACCGCCCCCCCCCCATTCAGGGCTCCTCCATTCCAGATCCCTGGCACCCTGTGTCTCCCCCATCCTACCCTCCCCTTCCAGCACCCCTACCCGCCAGGCAGGCGGTAGCGTCGATCCACTTGAGCAGCTGAGCGGCGCTCAGCTCTCCGCGGAGGTTGGCGTGCGTGGGCTGGATGGCCTGGCTCATGCACACCTCGCCGGGCGCCGGCCGCTCCAGCTCCATGGCTGGTCAAGAGTGCGAAGCAACCGGGCCTGGCCGCCGCCCGGCCACCAGCTGGGCCCGCCCCCGCTCCAAAGGGCGCCGAGCCGCTGCCCCGCCCCGGCCCCCCGCCCCACCACATCCCGCTCCCTGCTGGCCGCCTGGTGCACCGGGAGGTGAGATTTAAGGGGCCAGGAATACCGCCAGGAGGGCGAAAGGGAACTCTCTTCTGTCTCAGAAGACGCTGCCTCGGGCGGCCGAGGTTGGCAAAGCTGGAACCAGACCGGGTTTCTCACCTATAAAGGGGGATAGCAGTACTTACCTCAAGAGGACTGTGCAGAGAATTAAATGAGATAAAGTACAAAAGTCATAGCGTGTGCCTGGCTAAGGTGACATAGGTGTTTGCCAAGTAAATAGTGAGGTTATTATCCGTCTGAAGAACTTGACAGGTGATGGGGAGTTAATAATTAATTAGTTAAATGCTGTCCAGAGAAATGTAGACCTTTTGCTTTAGAAGTTGATTTTAAAGTATTTGACTTCTTATTTTCTTTTTTTCTGGCTGTAGACTGCCAGGTAGGGTGGGCACTCACTCCTCCCATCCCTAGTTCAAAATCCACCTTCTGAGTCTTAGGATAATATAATGGCTCCAAAAAAAACCCTGTTATTCATCTTTTTGTTATGAAATTACCTCCACTGCCAAACGGAGAAAAATTTAAAAAGGGCTGATCTTTGCTTGCACATCAGAAGTCACCCAATAAGGGAAGGCAACCTTTCGGTTTTAATATAGAGAATTTACAGTTAAAACCTGTCAACTTGGACTTCCCTGGTGGCGCAGTGGTTAAGAATCCGCCTGCCAATGCAGGGGACGCGGGTTCAAGCCCTGGTCTGGGAAGATCCCACATGCCGTGGAGCAACTAAGCCCATGTGCCACAACTACTGAGCCTGCGAGCCACAACTACCGAGCCCGTGTGCTGCAACTACTGAAGCCCACACGCCTAGAGCCCGTGCTCTGCAACAAGAGAAGCCACTGCAATGAGAAGCCTGTGCACCGCAACGAAGAGTAGCCCCTGCTCGACGCAACTAGAGAAAAGCCTGTGCGCAGCAACGAAGACCCAATTCAGCCAAAAATAAATAAATAAATTAATTAATTAATTAAACAAAACAAAAAAACCTGTCAACTCATTACAAATGAGCCCAAAAAATCCCAAGAGAATTTCTTCTTTATGAGAGACAGAATCTAGAACATTAAATAAGAGTTCTCATTGTCAAACTTTAGCACATATAAGCTGTTACACTTTCTAGAGCTGAAATCAGTGACTCTACAAAGCGGTTCCCATTATGGAAACAGTGACACCAGAAAACCTCCAGCATGTTATAGAGCCATAGATGTCATATTGCGAGGGCTGGCTGCATCTGGGATGGGTGAGGGAATGGACACCTAGAGAGAAAACCATGTGTCAGGCAGGCAGCTGATGTAAAAGGAGCAGTTAAGATAGTAGAGCGCCTGACTTGAACTCAGGGCTCCTGACTTACCACAAAGTCTAACTGACCCCAACAAATCAGTGCTGCTTTTTTATTCTTGTGCAGATGGCCTGCCAAGCCCCAGCCTGGAGCATCAGAATGGTGATTCTGGTAATTTTGCTTCTCCTTTTAAAGATTTTTTTTTTTTTAATGTAAGAGAGGAATGAAGGAAACATGGACTCGATAACTTTTCAGGATCCTCTGTGAGGTTTCCGTCCCATATAAGCATAAATAAGAATTAGATGCATGCAGTTAGGCAAGTATGAAGTTTGACTTTTATAAAAAGCATGAAAATGACTTTTTTAAACAAACAAATTAAAATGTGTGCTTCCAGGATGGTCCCCTCACGTGGTTATACGCTGATTTCAATGACAGTGTTATTACTCATATCACTTTTGGCATTCCTCATTGGAAAGTGCCGCTAGAGTTCTTAAATAACATCTTGGCAGATTAGATCATTGTTCAGCAAATATTCACTGTGTCTACTAATAACTCCCTGCGAGGCACTTATTGGTGTTGGGCTTGGCCACGTGACTTGCTTTGGAACGGAACGTGAGGAGGTACCAGTGTACCAACTTGAACCTAGACCTTGGAGGTACCACCTGCTCCTGTTCTCAGGAACATCTGACCTCTGCAGTGAGAAGATGCTAGCCTGAGCTGCTGCCCCATCGGCATGTGGGTGCCGGGCTGAATTCACATATTGCAGAGCCATTCCAGCCAACCTGCAGACTTGCAGCCTGAAGCTGAGCCCCACAGCAGACATGCAGACTTCTGAATGAGACATAACTATTTACTGTTGCATGTCACTGTGATTGGGGGATTGTTACACAGTAATAAATAATGATTACATGCATGAATTTCATTTATTCATATTTTAGAAATTTTATTAAGTTATTGGAAATAAAGTAAGTGTTTAGGTTGGGTTGTATTGTTTTGGGTAAAAAACAGTGACTAAAGTGATAATAATATGTAAGTACTTCTGTACTTGCTTTATACATATACTTGGTGGCTTTCTGAAGTGATTATCTGGAAAGCGATAGCATGCATCTGTATATGTATGTCTAGGAATGTTTGATCAAAGAAGCAGACACAGTACACAAAGTCACTATTGTTTTGTTATATATATTATCTCCTAATAAGATGTCTTGATTATGGTTTCATAGCTTTTTTTTTTTTTTTTGGTTTCATAGCTTTTGTTGGTTTTGCACTGATTTTCATTTTCATAGCCTCTGCCTGAAACTACTGTTCTTATGTTTTTCTGAATAATATCTGCATGTGTGAACATTTGCTATATCCTTTATCTGTCAAGGATTTTTGCTATTATGTTTGAAAAAAAGGCTTCCATTTTCCATTTCTGTTTAGAGACATCTGTTGAAGATGAGCAGGCTGTGAAGCCAGCTTGATTTTAGAAGGTCATGCACAAGAGCAGGAAAGCTGATCAGGAAGAGTATGGAAGGTATGATAATCACTAGAATAATAAGAACATCTTTAGAATGTTGGTGTAGGAGGGAAACTAGACAGTTGAACCCCGTCATTCTGGAGATGAGGAAATGAGGTGTTGGCCCTGGGTCACGTTGCAAAGGTAATGGTCAGGCTTTGAGAAAACTGAGAACAAGGAGCATGAAATGTAAGAAAAGAGACAGAAAAAAGTGCTTCCCCCAGAAGCGGACCCTCCAATAGGAATTTGAGAGCAAGCAGTTTATTTGGGAGAAAACTGCAGAAAGCACCTGTAGGAGAGTCAAAAGTGTGGTCCCCGGGCTTCCCTGGTAGCGCAGTGGTTGAGGATCTGCCTGCCAATGCAGGGGACACGGGTTCGAGCCCTGGTCTGGGAAGATCCCACATGCCGCGGAGCAACTAGGCCCGTGAGCCACAACTACTGAGCCTGCGCATCTGGAGCCTGTGCTCCGCAACAAGAGAGGCCGCGACAGTGAGAGGCCCGCGCACCGCGATGAAGAGTGGCCCCCGCTCGCCGCAACGAGAGAAAGCCCTCGCACAGAAACGAACACTCAACACAGTCATAAATAAATAAATAAATAAATAAAAAGAACGTGAATTTCTAAAAAAAAAAAAAAAAAGTGTGGTCCCCAGACCAGCATCAGCACCACCTGGGAGCTTGTTAGAAATGCAGAATCTCAGGCCCCACCCCAGACTTGCTAAATCAGAATCTGCATTTTATTAAGATTCCCAGGGGAGTCATAAGCACATTCAAGTTTGTGAAGAACAGCCTGAGTTATTCCCGCCGGAGACATGGAGGAGGTTGGAGGTTTCTACCCTCCAGTCCCCACCTTTCATTGGCTGAGGGCTGCTTCCCAGCATGAATCCCTCAGCACTTACACTGACTGCAGGGCAAGAGCGGGCTCTCAGGCAGAGCTTTGCCTCCTTAGGAAGGGAGGATGCTGTCAGCTTGTACTGGAAGCTGGAATGGCGAGTGCCGAGGGGATGGTGGCAAGGCACCAAGAGCCATGATACTTACTGTTCTGAACATCAGGGGCAGCTGGGAGCCTTTTCTTTTTATGAGACGAATCCCAGGCAGAGGGTTTGGTCATTTAAAGTGTTTCACACCGAGATGAACTTTATTAGCTAGCAGTCTCTATCTCCACCTTTGGTAGAGGTTATGAAAGGCACCAGGTCAATGTTTTCAAATTCAAATTTATACGGATATGGTTCAAAGTTTAAATACAGAGTTCCTAAACAAAAAATTCAGAGTGTGTTTCCATATATTTCGGGTGCCAACTTCTTGCCTGGAGGGTCTTTTTTGCTCCTGGACCCTATTCTTGGGGTCACGCTGACCTTGGGAAACTGAACTGTCCCATTTAGTGCCTGGAGCCTCAAGCAAAACTTTCTCCTGTTTGTTCCTGTGCCTTCCGTGGCCCCGGCTCTCAGACAAGCATTAGGTGTACAAGCCAGGTGTCACCTAATGCATGCGGAGTGCAGCACTTTATTTTTTTGAACAAAAGCCATGTGTATGGAGTCCAATTTTTTCTCTTCCCAGGGTTTGCTTGGCCCTACCTTCATTCCAGGAACGGCTCAGTGGAACCCCCTGGCGGCCACCCCCATTGCTTGGACTCCGGGGATTGCTTTCAAATATAGAGCCAGCCTTGCATCTCTGGAATAACCCCACTTGGTCACGGGGTATAATTCATTTTACATGTTGCTGAAGTCTCTTTGCTGATATTCTGTTAAGGATTTTTACATCTACATTTTTGAGGCATATTGGTTTCTCTTCTCTTTTTCTTTTTTTTCTTTACTGTCTTTGGTTTTGGTGTCAGGTTCATAAAATGAATTGGGAAGTGTTCCCTCTATATTCTAGAAGAAATTGTTCTTTAAACATTTGTTAGAAATCTCCAGTGAAACCATCTGAGCTACTCATAACATGCTACACAGCCCTATGAAGTGTGGGTATTATTATAATTCCCATTTTATAGATGAGGAAACTGAAGCAACTTGCCCAAGACCACACAACTAGGAAATAGTAAAGACAGGATTCAAACCGGATAATCTGGCTGGAGTCTCAGCTAGGCTGAGAAGGTGACCAGTGGGGTCAGGACCACACAATTAGGAAATGAGAGAGATGGGAGTTTACCCAGATCCAACTTCAAAGGCCATGCCTCTCTTAGTCAAGCTACCTTCACTCATTCATTCATTCATTCAATCAGTGCATATTTATTGAGTGCCTCCTGTGTCCCAGGGACTGTTCAAGGCACTGGATAAATGAAATGATGAGTGAAATAGATTTAGTCCCTGACTTTATAGAGTTCATGGTTTAATAAAATGTGCTACAAAAATGTAAATCATTCTAATAAGGATGAAGCAGTGATAAACATGTATGGAAACTAGCTGATGGCTCTGGGCAGCTCCTCAAATTATATCGGGCAGTTGACCATTTACTAGACTGAAGATCACTCCTGATTTGTGTGTGTGTTTTTAGACAGTCACAAACTTACAGAAAAGTGGAAGTACCATACAAAGATGTGCTTGTTGCTGTTGGAGTGTCACTGCTCCCAGGCCCTCACTGTGGACACAGCTACGAAGTGTAAGTGTGTGTGTATATCTGTCTATAGTGGATTGAATGATGGTCCTCCCCAAAGATACGTCCATGTCCTACTCACCAGAACATATGAATATTAGCTTATGTGGTAAACAAACAAAAAAATGTGATTAACGATCTGAGAGGAGAAGCTTATCGTGGATAATCTAGACGGGCCCTAAATGCAATCACAGGTATCCGTATAAGATAGACACCCAGGGGGTTTCCCTGGTGGCGCAGTGGTTGAGAATCTGCCTGCCAATGCAGGGGACACGGGTTTGAGCCCTGGTCTGGGAAGATCCCACATGCCGCAGAGCAACTGGGCCCGTGAGCCACAATTACTGAGCCTGCGCGTCTGGAGCCTGTGCTCTGCAACAAGAGAGGCCGCGATAGTGAGAGACCCGCGCACCGCGATGAAGAGTGGCCCCCGCTTGCCACAACTAGAGAAAGTCCTCGCAGAGAAACGAAGACCCAACACAGCCATAAATAAAATAAATTAATTAATTTAAAAAAAAAAGAAAGGAGGAGGATTTAAAAAAAAAAAAAAAAAGATAGACACCCAGAGGACAAGTCACACAGAGGAGTGGAGGAGACAGAGGGTGGAGTGATGTGGTCACGAGCTAAGGAACACACAGAGCCACCAGAAGCTGGAAGAGGTGGGTACAGATGGAGTGTATCTGTGCCTTCACCTTGACTTCTGACTTCCGGCCTCCAGAACCTCGAGAGAAGCAATGTCTGTTGTTGTTGTTGTTGTTTTTAATTTTTACACTTTTATTTATTTAGTTTTGGCTGTGTTGGGTCTCCGTTTCTGTACGAGGGCTCTCTCTAGTTGCGGCGAGTGGGGGCCACCCCTCATCGCGGTGCACAGGCCTCTCACTGTCGCAGCCTCTCCTGTTGCGGAGCACAGGCTCCAGACGCGCAGGCTCAGTACTTGTGGCCCACGGGCCCAGTTGCTCCGCGGCATGTGGGATCTTCCCAGACCAGGGCTCGAACCCGCGTCCCCTGCACTGGCAGGCGGACTCTCAACCACTGCGCCACCAGGGAAGCCCATGTCTGTTGTTTTAAACCACCCAGGTTGTGGTAACTCGTTGCCCTGGGAAACTAATACACTATCTATAAAACCCCAAATTCAGATTTTTTTTTTGGCTGCTCTGCATGCAGGACCTTGGTTCCCTGACCAGGGATCGAACCTGCGCCCCCTGCATTGGAAGCACGGACTGGACTGCCAGGGAAGTCCCCCCAAATTCAGATGGATACATCAGTTCCCATCCACCAATGCAGGGTTCATTTTATTTCTCTTTCCGCATATCTCTAACTCCATTTTCTGACAATGATAAGCCTGGCTTACATCCCACTTGGCAGATTGCCTTATTTGGTCAGTCCCCCTGTGTGTATCCAATCTACCACCTCCAGGTCATTATCGCCCTTGAGGGGCGCCCTCCTCACCTGCTCAGGCTCCAACGCCCAGCCGGGGCCTGTCCTGGGGCCACCTCCCCACTGGGCAGGCACAGCCTCCCGCTCAGGCAACCTGCGCATACCCACACCTGCTCGCCTCACATGATGGCTTTCAGCTGTGTGGCTGAGGAAAGCAAGAGGAAGGAAGGGGAAGGGGAGAGGAAGAGGCGGGCCCTGACTGGGCGTGCCGGCGCTGCCCCTGCTTCCGGAACGCCCTGCAGCCCAGCGCAAGCCCCGCTCCCCCTGGGATCCGCGTGAGCCCACCCCAGCGGGGCTGGATGTGGCTGTGACCCTGCAGCGGGTGGGAGGGGCCAGGGGCCGGCGCCCACTGAGACGCCCTCACCCTGCAGGACCAAGTACCTCTTTTCCCAGGAGGAGTCATCAGCCAGGACTTGGTGACCGGAGTGATGCTGGAAGGCTAAAACCAACCTGGAGGTTTCGATACTTTATTTCATTTAGGAAGAGGCCTGTACCTAAACATCAGAGGCATTTCTTGGTGGCAAATTGGATATTTCTCCCCTATTATATAGGCATCAATCTGCTGTGAAGAAGCCTTCAGATTAAATTTCAAGGATGAAACAAGATTAGTCCTGACAGGTATGTAGATCCTCAAAGAATGTGCAATAACTCCTCATAAAACAGCCTAAAAATATTCTTTCTGTCAGTTCCACACTTTGTAAAGAGGCTTTATGATTTGTGCTTGATAATATACTGCTTAAATTTTAAAATTGTTTAATACCAGCATGTCTTTTCTCTCTAAAGAGATTCATTCATCAACTATTTCATTGAACATGTTATCTTAAATATGTAATATTGACCAGACACTGGGCTAAGCGTAGGTAAGGCCCCCGTTCTCAGAGCTCAGGGAGCTCTCAGTCTGGTATTTACATCAGTAGTGTGATGTGAAAAGGGCATATCATAAGATACTGTACACAGTGCCATGGGGACATGGAGAGGGGAGGCTCTCCTCTGCATGGCCATCCCCAGAAAGTGTTCATCACTTTGTCAGTCAAGCAGCAGAACCTAAGCATCCTAAGCAAAGGGGAATGCTTTGGGGGCTCCCAGAAGTGACTAGATATGGAGAACCAGGCTTGACAGTGGGCAGGTGCAAACGCTGTGCTGCAGGGCTGAGAAGTGCAGCAAATGTTTGTTAAGAAGATTCTGGGGCTTCCCTGGTGGCGCAGTGGTTAAGAATCTGCCTGCCAATGCAGGGGACATGGGTTCGAGCCCTAGTCCGGGAAGATCCCACATGCCGCGGAGCAACTAAGCCCGTGCGCCACAACTACTGAGCCCGCGTGCCACAACTACAGAAGCCCACGTGCCTAGAGCCCATGCTCCGCAACAAGAGAAGCCACCGTAATGAGAAGCCTGTGCACCACAATGAAGAGTAGCCTCCGCTCATGGCAACTGGAGAAAGCCTGCACGCAGCAATGAACACCCAACACAGCCAAAAATAAATAAATTAAATAAATTAATTTTAAAAAAGAGAGACCCTATTTAAAAAAAGAAGAAGAAGAAGAAGATTCTGGTATGGCCTTGCCTCTGCTCCTTCCTTCCTTGTGGACCTTGGTTAAGATCTAAAGTCCCAGGAGAGAGCATCTATCTGCTCAAGCTTAACTCATATGTCTTCTCATGGTCCTAGGACTGGGGAAGGGAAGGGTACAGGAAGGGCAAAACCTGTTTCTCTTGGTTTCAGTAGAGATGAGACAGGTGCCTGGAATTACTTTCTCACTAAGATTAAAGCCACTGTGGGAGAAGTTATTCCCCCAAAGGAAATTCATCTCTGATTAGGAATGGAGAAGGGAAGCTAGACAATTTTTTAAAAATTAGCAGTGACTTGTACAAAGGCCTTCAGGCATGGGGAAGACAATGGGGAAAGGCAAGTCCTTGATAATGTTCTTCAGCTGCTGGATCAAGCCTCACCTGAAACCAACATACTTTGGAACTTTCCAATTACATGAACAGATAAGTCTTTTCTATGGCCCTTCCTGCCCCCACTTTTTGTTTGTTTGTTTGTTTAAGCCCGTTTGAGTCTGGTTATCTGTCATGTGTAACCGAAAGATTTCTAACTGATACACCCACACAATGTTCTTACACAATTGCTGGCAGTTCTTTATTTTTCTTTTATTTGCTATGAAAATATTCATTTCTATTTATTTTTCCAGTCTCTGAGTGACATCAGTGCTTCTCATTTTTAGCTCATATCAGGTGAGTGATCCAGCTCCATAATATAACATTTTTATTTTAAGTCATTTTTCTCAAATAGGTGGTATAGTTTTATAATGATGTTTGATTACACGCTTTGCAGCATTCTAATAAAACAAAGGCAACACACATTGGAAATAGGTTTTTTCTTTTTTTTTTTATAGAACTATTTTATGTTGATACTGATATTCCTTTTTTTTTTTTTAAAGGATTTGTTTATTTATTTATTTTTTTAATTTTTGGCTGTGTTGGGTCTTCGTTTCTGTGCGAGGGCTTTCTATAGTTGCGGCAAGCGGGGGCCACTCTTCATCGCGGTGCGCGGACCTCTCACTGTCGCGGCCTCTCTTGCTGCGGAGCACAGGCTCAAGACGCGCAGGCTCAGAAGTTGTGGCTCACGGGCCTAGTTGCTCCGCGGCATGTGGGATCCTCCCAGACCAGGGCTCGAACCCGTGTCCTCTGCATTGGCAGGCAGACTCTCAACCGCTGCGCCACCAGGGAAGCCCGGAAATAGTTTTTTTCTTACAGCAATTTTGAAATCAGTTTTTCAGCTGTGCAGCTGACTGGGCTAGAGATGCGAAACCTCCACAGTCATCAGTGTGTCTTTAAATCAGGCAACCGCTCGGTCCCCACAAGGTCTCGCGGGCATGAGCCCTGCCTGGGTGCTGTGGGGCACGCAAAGCAGCATCAAAGAGATCCAGGTCAGTTCCTGTCCCTATGGGAGACTAGAAAAGTAACCCAACTTTATATAATGCTGCATTATTCTGAGGGGCTTTAGAACCGTTAATTAATTCACAAGACACTCTGCGTGGGGGCAGCCACTACAATTACTCCAATTTTTCAATGAGAACACTAAGGTCCAGGTATTTACCCTGCATTGTCCGCGTAATCAGTAATCAAATCTGAATTCCTAAGTGACTCTGCTTCTTGAGTCACGCATCCAAGGCACAAACTACCCTTGCCATTTGCGATGTTATTTAGCTAAAATAATATGAATGTTTTAAACAATATCCTAATAATCATCGTATAGCATTTGAAAAGAAAACAATGTTCTATAATGTAGATATTGACATCTTGGATTTTTCATTAAGGATTTTTTTTCTCTTAATTTTATCACATGCAGAGAAAATCAAAGAGGAGAAAATTGAAATTAACTTTACATTAGATGACAGTAATTCATAGGTCAAAAAAATGTTGGTTTACAGATCAGAACTAATAAAGACAATTGGAACTAATTAAGATTTTAATAAATCTTAGAAAAAATATATTTCCTACCTGTTGGAATTACAACTGTCTTGCGCATTCTCTCCTCGATAGAATCACACACGAAGCCTGGGATATCAAAGGAACATACAAATTTCCTTACTGTTTTGCTCTTATTCTTGTCAGAATTTGGTCAGAAGAAGTTTGGAGGCAAACGACGACAATAATTAATCTTTCAAAATCCTAATACGAACGGGAGTAGGAAGCCAAGAGGGTCCCGAATATTCCCTCAACAAATGTTGAGAGCTTACTCTGCTCTCATGGAGCTTACATTCTGCTGAGGGGAGACAGAAGCTGAACAAAATAAACGTGTGTGTGTGTGTGTGTGTGATGCTTGGAGAAAAATGAAGCAGGAGAGGGATGGAGGGAGGTAGGCATGGCTGCAATTTTAAACAGAATAGTCAGGAAAGCTTCCCTGAGACCCGATATTTGAGCAAAGGTCAGAAGGAAGTGACAGAGGAGCCATGAGGCCTCTCTAGGGGAGAAGGTTGCCTTTAGGACTGTTCGCTAATGTTCCTGTCCTTCTTCTGGCCACATGGTCGGACTATATCTCGTATCTCCCCGAGTATGAATTGATTTGACCAATGAGACATAAGCAGTGGTGGGTGAAGGACCTTAAGGGTCAGGGCATGATTTGTCGTGTTCCCTTCTCTTCAGCCAGTGGGGTCCGCATAGAAGAGGCCCCCTCAGGAGGCATATCGATCACAACAGCATGGGCCAGGGCCTACAGCTAACCCAGAGACTCTGTTGCTGTAACCCTGAGATTTGGGGGTGGTTTGTTCTTGCAACATTGCCTAGGTTATTCCAACTAATGTAGCAGTGTTCTGGATGCGGGAGCAGCAGGGCAGAGGCCCTTAGCTAGGGGTGTATCTGGCATGTTGGAGGTACAGTGCAGAGGCTGTGTGGAGCAGATTGGGCCGAAGGGTCCTGAGATGATACCAGAAAGGTAATGAAGGGAGAGAGAAGTTGTGCAGGGCCTTCTAAGTCACTGTAAATATTTTGGCTTTTAGTCTGAACGAAATGGGGAATTGGGGAGCTTTGAGTAGAGGAAAGATAAGATTTGCATTACATTTCAAAAGGATAAGTCCAGCTGCTCTGTTGAGAACAGATTGCTGGGGGCAAAGGTGCAAGAAGGGGAATTAGGAGACCATTGCAGGTCATTGTATGCATATGTAATAGAACCCAAGGGTCTGGGACGCAGGGGATGGAAGTAGGGGTGAACCCAATCACTGTCGCTTATGCTGCTTGGAAAATGTGTGATTCCAGGCCTTGCAACTCGCAACTCAGGGCTTTGTGGGTGTAGATCTCCTGATTCCCAAAGGGGGACACTTCTGCTGGGGGTCCAGCAAGAGTCCCGGTCACTCCAGTCTCCTTGTGCCAAGAGACCAGCAGGAAGGAAAGGTGTCACCATTCCCACGAGGGCCACTGACCTAAAACTCCAGGAGTAGGTTAGATTTTTGAGGAAGGCAAAAATACATTCGGCATGCAGTAATTTTCGGAGCATCTCTTCGTTCTCACTTGCCCAATTTTGGTGATAGATAGACCTGTGCAGCAGCCATGTCCTGTGAAGGGCATGATGACAAGGGTAAACAAGATCCCTCAGGGATGAGGATGTAGTTAACTCACCTGGTAAACTGCCTAAGCCGGTAGAGGTGTAGCCAAGGGGAATCTAGAATGGACAACTGAGGAGGGTGATTATTAGCATCATTACATTTCTGAAACCAGCTGCAGCACGGGGGATACAGTTTGTCCCACTAAGTTTCCTCTTGTAAGTTTTCTCCAGGAAAAGAGATCAGCTAGAATTTTGGAGTGGCTGGTTCCAAAGTTGTCTGACTTACTGTACAAAGCAAGTGGATCTGAGCAGGCAAGGGGTGGACTTCAGTGGATTTTGTGGTGCACTGCACACAATACCCCCTTCAGGACCCAAACAGTCATTCTCCCGGTTACCAAGAGTGTCCCTATTCTTGGATGACACCTGGGCACCTCCCCAGGATTTGCCCTTAGTGGAAGGGAACTGCTGGGTTTTTATTTATGTTCCCTTTCCATAGGGAAGTTGTATTCACTGACTGGCTAATTTGGGGAGTATAAGGGCCTGGCCTCTTGCTTCAGTCTGGGACACCTCTGAAGAACAAGCCTGGTTTAGAATCTCTGTGGGATTGGCTGAGGTCTCTGATGTACCTGTATCATAGTTCAACTTCTCCCTCTGCCCAGTCTGCTCCCTTCCCTTCTGTGGTAGACAGAATAATGAATGGCTTCCCAGAGATGTCTACATCCTTCTCCCCAGCACTCATGAATGTGTTGCCTTACACAGCAAAAGGAAATTTGCAGACATGATTAAGTTAAAGATCTGGAGATGGAGAGATTATCCTTGGTGGACCACATGTCATCACAAGGGTCCTTCTAAGAGAGAATCAGGAGGTCAGAGAAGAGAGAAGATGCTTCGCTGCTGGTTTTGAAGATGGAGGAAGGGACCACAACCCAAAGAATGTAGGTGGCCTCCAGAAGATGAGAAAGTCAGGAAAGGAGATTCTCCTCAAGAGCTCCAGATGAAAGGTGGCCCTGATGACTGATTTTGGACTTTGATCTCTAGAACTATTAAAGAATAAATTGTGCTGTGTTAAGCTACTGTTTGTGTTAGTTTTTTTTCTACAGGAGCAATAGGAAACAAATACATGTTCCCTTACAGGTAATTTACACCATTAGAGTCTTGTTCCTTTTTGCAGAGGAACTGGGGATATTTGGATGTATTGAACATGTTCATGTCACATTGAAAAAACTTACTATGAGGATGAATTAAAAGGTAGAAGGACAAGTGGTTGTCCACTACTCTGCTAGCTTGGGGAAGACAAGATGGAAAAACAGGATAATAAGTTAGACACCTTAGCCTCACATTTTGCAAAGCTAGGAGGACATTAGATGCCACAGATTAAGATTCAGGTGATGACAAAACCTGATTAAGCTAAGAGATAGAATGTGTGGGAAAGTAATGAGAATAAAAGGGAGCAAAATAGGCTTTAAAAAATACAGACTGCTGTAGCCAAAAATCGATTTGTACAAAACTACTAGGAATAATAAGAATGAAAGAAAATGACTATATATGAGAAGTAGCATGTATGTTTTTGGTAAAAGAAGGTAAGAGGAGTGGAGGAATTATTCTAAGAGAAAAATCCAGAGTCAAGGTGTATCTTTTCCTGCTGTATTGTGTGTCTGTTTCCTATGCTAGTGTGATCAATCATCAGAGAAACTGTTTGGGTTAGAAAACGTTGATAAAAGTATTTGACTCTCTTTACAATGTAGTACAGAATTCTCTATTGTCTCGCATGAGTTTTCAGATTGTTGGTCTCTTTTTTTTTTCATAGTTGATTTTTATTATTATCTGTGTCATTTCATTTAAAAGTGATATTTGTGTCATTCATTTAGGGGTGCTCACATTGATGTACGTAACAAGAAGGGGAACACTCCATTGTGGCTGGCAGCAAATGGTGGACACCTTGACGTGGTTCAGTTACTGGTGCAAGCAGGTGCAGATGTGGATGCAGCTGATAACCGCAAGATAACTCCTCTTATGGCAGCATTTAGAAAGGTAGGAGTCTTTCATCCTCAGTCACTTGGATATTTTTCACTTAGGCTTTTAGTGCTTTCTCCATTTTTTTTTAAAATTAATTAATTTATTTATTTTTGGCTGTGTTGGGTCTTTGTTGCTGCGTGCAGGCTTTCTCTAGTGGCGAGCGGGGGCTACTCTTCGTTGCGGTGCGCAGGCTTCTCATTGCGGTGGCTTCTCTTGTGGTGGAGCACGGGCTCTAGGCGCGTGGGCTTCAGTAGTTGTGGCGCACGGGCTCAGTAGTTGTTGTTGGTCTCTTCTTGATTAGAAATTGTAAGCAGGGGATTTTATTTGCCTTTTCAGTGATCTGCCTAGAAAACAAAGATTTTGTGTGGTATCATGTCAGGTCTTTGATTACCTAAGAGGGCTGCATCTTACAACTATATATATATATATGTTAAATTACATGGGAAGCATTGTCAAATAAGTATTATGTTGTGTCTAGAAATGATGTAAAATTCCTGGAAATCTGATATGTCCAAATAGAATAACTTTGACAAGTGAGAGTTTTCTGATAACTTTAAGATCATAAAACTGAACTGGGTAGGAATTTCCAGAACTAGATTCAAGCAGAACAAGAATTAATATGGGGCTGAATTAACTGATGAGGGTGATTGTAATTTCTTCCAGATATAAGGAAACCTTTCCTTTCAGACTAACTATGACTTACAGCACAGATAGGGAGAAAATGATTGTTTCATCTCTCTTCATTGCAAGCCTGTTCCTAAAAATTGTACATTTTAGAACAAGAGTCCAAATGGAGGCCCACACTCCATATGTCTAAATATTTAAAAATTATAAATCAAGTGAGCAAATTGTTAAAATATGTTCTATCCTCCCATCTTAAAATATACATTTATGATGACAAAATAGAAAGTTGGCAAAATACAAAACACAAATCAATTTATTATTACACACGTCTTTGGGCTGATGATGTCTGGATGAGTAACTGTTTCATATTGTAGCAAGTTACACAGCCACTCTGTTCTACTGTTGCACATACTTCCCTAATTCCCAGGTATCTCCCCAGTCAGGAACTGGAAAATGAAGACAAGAAAAAAAGACAGAACTCCCAGGAAACACCTTGGTGTGCAATAGAATCTATTGTATACATAACCATCTCACAGTAAAGTTGTCAGGTGAATTAGTTTCTCTTTTCACCTACTGAAATTTTTCACTGAGCTTCTCCCAATGAAATCCTCCCACACTCTAAAGCAGTGTTTATGTCTGACTGAAAAATCACAAACCTTTACTAAATTCAGACACCTTTTGAGGGTGTAGGGCAAGCAGGGTGGAGAGGCATTTCCCTGAGACCTGGCCAGTGTTACTCACTGGAGTGGATATTCAGGGTTAAGGATGGGGCCACGTCAGTGAGGGCCAGACCCCCAGAGTATCGCGTGTATAGTTTAATAAAAATTTGGGTGGGCGTGCCTGTGTTACATGGAGCCCTTTAAAGTGCAGGACCAGGGCAGGGGGCCCCTTTTAATGTAAGGGCATTGTCACCTCATTGTTCCGTGACATCCCTATGTCCATCCCTAGGAACAGAAGTCTAGGAGACAATGACAGGACTCTATGTGGGGTTTAATCCACTTTTAACCACCCCCCCCCCGACACCCTCAACAACAGAACAATGATGAGGCTGCAATCCTACTGTTTAGTGATCATGTTCATTGTTTCCATTCATTCATGTGTCAGATGCTGTTCTAGGCATAACAGTGAGCAAAGCAGTCAGAGTTCCTGCTGTCATAGAACTCACATGTTAGTGGGAGAAGACCAAAGATAAACACATAAACTATAAGTAAGATGATTTATCATAGAAATAAGTGCTATGAAGAAAATAAAGCATGAAATGGGGCAGGGGCAGGGGTGGACAACTTTAGCTACAGGGATCGGGGAAGAGCTCTCTGGGGAGGTGACTTTTTGGCCAAGATCCACAATAAGAGTAGGAGGCAGTAATGCAAACATTGAACACATTAGCTAACTGGACTTCCTGATATTAGAGGGTTAAGAAGAACCACTTTTTAAATTTCAGCACCTGATGAACATCTTAAGTACTTAGGCCCACTGTCTTGCTATCATCTGTAGTGAAACAAATATAAAATTTTTCATAATTCTGGACTTTCTACCACACCTTGATAATTAATGCACCGAATATAAATGTAAAATTGTGATCAGACCAAATCTGACCTGAATTCAGAATATACCCTATAAAACACATCACTTAATAGAATTTTTATATCAGCTACCTTGCTGTTCTTTCTCAAATAGCAAAATAATAAAAATTGTCTTTGTGATTTCTGATGTTTTTCTAGAACTGATCTTAATATGAAAGACTTGATTTCACTAGGTAAGTTTTTAAAAAGCTAAATCTATATAGAATAAAAATTTAGTCCTCTACATGAGATTTTTAATTAAAGAATACTCAAAGTTCTAAGTTCTTAGTCAACCAAGGCACCTCATAGACTGAAACAGAGCAAAACCTTATTTTTTTTTAATTTGAAAAAAGGAAATTTACCAGTTAGTTTTAAAAGAAATATGCATGTATAATTTTGGATTTTTTAAAAATATAAATTTATTTATTTATTTATTTTTTGGCTGCGTTGGGTCTTTGTTGCTGTGCGTGGGCTTTCTCTAGTTGCGGCAAGCGGGGGCTACACTTTGTTGCGGCGTGTGGGCTTCTCATTGCGGTAGCTTCTCTTTGTTGCAGAGCACAGGCTCTAGGCACGTGGGCTGCAGTAGTTGTGGCACGCCGGCTCAGTAGTTGTGGCTCGCGGGCTTAGCTGCTCCACGGCATGTGGGATCTTCCCGGACCAGGGCTTGAACCCATGTCCCCTGCATTGGCAGGTGGATTCTTAACCACTGCACCACCAGGGAAGTCCCTGGGATTTTTTTGTAAACCCTAAATATTTTTTTCACATAATAGAATCAACCTAAAATAATTTTCATTCAATAATTTCTAATTATAAAAGAGAATCATTAGACTTATTTAGTACTTTATTTATTTTTAGTACTTTATTGTTGCTTGTGCCAGACAGCATACAAAGTGATTTACATGCATCATTTCATGTAATTGTCACAAAACCTTGCATGGATTAGTATAAGGTAATACTCAGAATTCCTATTTTATATTTGAGGAAATAAGCACAAGTTAGGCACCTTGTCCAAAGTCACACACAGTGGGAAATTGTGGAACCAGAAATTGAACCTGAGCAGCCTGACTTCAGAGTCAGCTTAATGCTTGCGATTATGACAAGCTTCTAGATATTTTATACTGTCTTATTCTTTATAATATTGGCATGATTACATTCTTACATAATCTGAAATTTGCTTAATTCTTAGGAGTTTCTCCAGAAATTCAGTATATTGAATTTTTAAAATATAATTATAACTCTTTATATAATTTTTAATGTAATTATATAATTATTTTATATAATATTATATAATTTTTTATAATATGAAACTTTATTCTAAAACATATCCCAAACTGCAAGGCACAAGTACCATTGAAACAGGTAAATGTATACATACAGAGAATGGTGAAACAGAATTTTAGCCTTTAAGAAGTCTTTATCAATAAAAACCCAATATAAAGATTTGTTTCAAAACAAATTACATATATTAACTCTAGCATAATTCTAAAAAATAGTCAAAGTAAAACACAAAACTATGTAAACTGTGAATTCAAGTACAAAAACAAGATACATGTACATTTGAATCTGTGCAGAGTGCTTCAAATTAATTGTAGTCTAATTCCAAACAGATTGCATAACCAAGTCCACAACAATCATAGACTAATGAACAAAGATTTCATAAAATGACTAAATGATTTATTTCCAAAATCTCCTGTATGATCCGGCAACTGCCACCTCTACCTCTTTCCTTCCCTCTAAAATAAATCAGGTTCTGTCACATCTGATGTTAACCACTGCATGGCCTATTAGATTGTGGGCATTTTGATTGAGACCTTTTCATTAAATTTGCTTTCCTGTGACATCTTTCTTCATCAGTATGTCTTCTAAATTCTAAATATTTCAGGTACCAAAATCTCATTACTGCATGATTGTATAATTACGGTAGCTTCCTTCGTTCAAGTGGACATTTAGAGTTCTCTTCAAATGAATGAAAAAGAAGAGCAGACAACTCCACAAGAACAAGATAACTTCATAAATATACTTCTTTATTCTTTAATACTCGTGAAATATTATTAGTAAGTAACTCCCCAGGTCAGAGTTTTAGAGCTTAGATGTAGTAAAATCTCAGAATGTAGCCAAGGGAACAAAAGTTAGTCCTACAGAGATGTGGGTACATTTTAAAATTTTGTTAAATATGTGAAAGGGCTAATGCATTGGGTAGGGGATGCATTTAATCATGTCACTTGTGACTCTCATCACTTCTTAGCTGCCTCTTTCTTTAGGAACCTAAACTCTGAAAAGATTGATATTATTAGACAATTTCTCTGGCATTTTCAATAACAACATAGGAAAATTGGTTGTTAACATAGGAAAGTGGACTCAAAAATGGTGGTAAACTTTCAGAAAAATCAGGCCTCCAAATCTGCTTTTATTATCAGACTGTTTCTCTACCTCAATACAATTTTCTAGCTATTTATAAGATCTTATCTTGACATTAACAGTGTTAGATATAGTATTATTAGTAGTATTATCAAAATGCAATAGCTTTAAGAAGAAATATTTTATCATTGTTACTTTCTTGAAGTTTATGATGCTTAGAGATTTGTCAAATCCATGATCTTATTTTAGAGCTGAACAAACTGAGGCTCAGAGAAAAACATAACCTGTTGAGTCATATCATGACAGCAAGGTTATAACGCCCACTTCTTTCTGTCTGCTAATACTATGGTCACTGTGACACTATACTCTACTGCTTCTAATCAGATGTCTTTAATTTCTTAATTTTAAAAATAACCAAAATATTTTAATAAGCACAAGTAACAAAACTTTGAAAGTTAATATCTGAAGTTGTTTTTTGGCTATAGTTTACACGTATTCCTTATTAGGAATATGTCTCCATCTTCTTGTTTGGGGTGAGTCAAATTTTTATGTTTTGTTTCACTTAAACATAAAACCTGAAACTGTTAACACTCTTAGAAAACATAGAGGAGTTCCTAGACATTGATTTTTGGCAATGACTTTCTGGATATGACAGCAAAAGCAAAATACATAAGTGAGATTATATCAAACTAAAAAGCTTCTGCACAGCAAAGGAAATATTCAGCAGAATGAAAAAGCAACCTATGGAATGGAGGAAGTATTTCCAAACCATATGTCTATTAAGGGCTTAACATCCAAAATATAAGGAACTCATATTACTCAATATCAAAAAATGGGCAAAGGACCTGAATAAACATGTTTCCAAAGAATACTTAGAAATGGCCAACAGGATCTGAAAAGGTGTTCAACATCACTAATTATTAGGGAAATGCAAATCAAAATTACAATGAAATATTATCTCATACCTGTTAGGATATTGCTTATTAAAAAAATAATGTGTTGACAAGTGTAGAGAAAAGGGAACCCTTGTACACTGTTGGTGGCAATGTAAAGTGGTGCAGCCACCATGGAAAAGAGTATTCAGGTTCCTCAAGAACTTAAAAATAGAACACCATATAGTCCAGCTATCCACTTATGGGTATTGATCCAAAGGAATTGAAATTAGGATCTTGAAGAGATACCTGCCTTCCCGTGTTCATTGCAGCATTATTCACAATATTCAAGACATGGAAACAACCTAAATGTTCACTTATGGATGAATAAAGAAAATGCGGTATATATGTACAATGGAATGTTATTCAGCCTTAACAAGAAGGAAATCCTGCCATTTCCGACAACATGGATGGACCTGGAGGACATTATGCTAACTGAAAGAAGCCAGACACAAAGATGAATATTGTATGTGGAATCTAAAAATCATCAAACCCATAGAAACAGTAGAATGGTGTTTGCCAGGAGTTGGGGGAAGTAGGAAATGGGAAGATAATGTTCAAAGGGTAGAAAGTTTGAATTATGTAAGATAATTTCTGGAGACCTGTTATTCAGCATAGTGCCAATAGCTAACAGTACTGTATTCTTTTTTTTTTTTTTTTTACATTTTTATTTATTTATTTAATTTATTTTTGGCTGTGTTGGGTCTTCGTTTCTGTGCGAGGGCTTTCTCCAGTTGCGGCAAGCGGGGGCCACTCTTCATCACTATGTGCGGGCATCTCACTATCGTGGCCTCTCTTGTTGCGGAGCACAGGCTCCAGACGTGCAGGCTCAGTAGTTGTGGCTCATGGGTCTAGTTGCTCCGCGGCATGTGGGATCTTCCCAGACCAGGGCTCGAACCCGTGTCCCCTGCATTAGCAGGCAGATTCTCAACCACTGCGCCACCAGGGAAGCCCAGTACTGTATTCTTAACACACACACACGTATGTGGCAAATTGGGTGAGAGGAAACTTTGGGAGGTGATGGATATGTGTGTGTTCCTGATGGTGTCATGGGTGTATACTTACCCCCAAACTTAGCAATATGTATATATAAAATATGTACAGCTCTTTACATGTCAATCATACCTCAATAAAATGATTTAAAACAAACAAAACATGTAGACTTTAAAGATTAAGACTTTTGCTGCTCTTTGATGCTATTTGCCCACTGGGAACATACTGGCTCTGTGATTTCTGGAGACCGCTAGGCTTTCGTGTACCATTCAGGCTCAGGGAGAGGGAGCTTACCCCGGAGAGGGGCATGTACTCATTCAGCTACACAGCAGCCGTGTCTGCCAAGCTGGCCAGAGGAGCTTCTTGCACTCCTCCATCCCACCTACACACCCCCCCTTTAATCTTAGCCTTTGAGTAGACATGTGAGTCACTTGGGACACAGAGTGAAATCACAGCATTTTAATCAGCATACTCACATGTTAATTTTACTTGTTTCCTATGAAGGAGGAAGTCTCATCTCAGGGAAGTAACCAGTTAATTATTGTAAGCAATCATCAAATACTCAGGTTTCAGAAGTATGTTGGGCTATGATTTAATTATTTTCCTTAAGAAATGCTTCCTATTTTAATTTTTCAAAGCCATATAACTAATGTGTTTTTGCTGGATATGACTGCCTTACCACCAAGAGTCTCCCCTTTCCCTCACATCAGATACTGAGATAATTGAACGTGTTTAGATGAAAAAATACTGCATTGGCATGTTTTAATGAATTAGGTTCACAGAAGAAATTCATAGATGTAATGAGCATGCATCTAAAATATTTAAATTACTTATTTATAGATTTTTAGAAGTCTTAGAAGCCTAGGTATGTTTACTATAAACCACATTGAGGAACTGTTGATGGAAGAGATGGAGGCAGCTTGTTATAAAACAATCAGCTCACACTTCATCCATGTAAAGGATCAATAATGAAAGAGGAAGGGGCATGCTCTCGCCCTCCCCTCCTTTCCCCCATTGCTTCAAAACATTGGGAAGAAAACTACACATTTATAATATTCCATCAAAGCTAATTTGTAAGATATTAATAGATGTTTGTCTCAGTGTTACAATATGTGGAGCCAAAACACCAGAGTGAACTCAGGGTCTTCAAGAATCATGTGCCTACCTAATAGGACATGCTTAACAGTTATCAGTAGAAACCAGTAATCATGTTTAATAAAAATATAATCAGTTCGTTGTTGAGCTATCATGTTCTGTCAGTCACTGAACACTTTCTTTCCTTAACAACTGCTAACACCCAGATAGACAAGTAAAAGGAAAAAAACAAAAACAAAAAACCTTGAAAAACAAAAACCAAACTGACACAATGCAAACTATAGAAGTTGGAGGTAAAACTTAGAATAGCTAAAAGTTTCGTGGGTCTCCATGGGGACTGACAGAGACTGGGGGACTGGTACCAGGGAGGGAAGCAGTGAGGCTTCATTCTGAGTAGCTGCTAATGCGTGCTATAAACCACCTGCTGCAGATTCAAACAGGACTCCAGGGACCAATGGGGAGGGGTACAAGTAGGGAGAGATTGAGAAAGGTTACCTTTAACTGGCTTGAACGTAAATAATGGGTCTTGTGGTAGAGGTGAAGAGTGTAGTTAGCCCCAAAGCAAAACATCTTGAAAGATTGCTTAATGGAGAAATGGAATTCTTTTATCAAATTGTAATCTTTCATTACAGGAAAGATTATAGTAATTGTGAGATGCCATTACCACTTGCCACAGTAGTTTAAGATTTGTATCAACTTGGCTTTATTTAACTGAGTTTTCCTGGAGTCATTTTTTTTTTTTTTTGTCTTAATAAGGTTCCATAAAAGATTGGGCACTGTTCTTACCAGTGTCAAAGTTACTCCTTGAGGAATAAAGTAGTTGTTTCAAGAGCCACATTAATCTTTTTAAACTAATAACTATTTATGAAGGTGCATTAACCTTTCAATAATTCTACATAGTACCTTAACTACAAGGACTAATTGTAGGTACTAGAGATAACAGGACTCCCGAATGAGAGAGAAAGATATATAGAGAGGATTTAATGTAATTCTACTTACAAAAATTATATGAATTTCTTATTAGACAAGTTAGATTTCACTTGATCAAGATAATGCATGATTGGGTAACTAATTTTTTCATTGACCTGTAAGAGTTTTTTCTATGTACTCTTCTATTGTGAAAGGAAAATAGGTTTTTTTTTCTAAAGCTGAAAATAGGGTTTGTTTATTTTAAAGCCTCCTTCTTGAAGTTTCCATTCTTATCCCTCCATCTTAATTCACCCTCTTTGTTTTAACGTGGCTTGAGAAATAAGAGGTTTTGTGATGCAGACAGAAGCTGTCAAACTAACTGCAGGAAAAGGAGTATTGTGCTCAAGTTGGATATATGAATGGAATTATTTCAAAGGAAGACAGAGGAACCAACCCTGCACATAAATTTCTTGGTTCTTTGCAGCACGACTCCTCTGGTCTCATCTCTTCTAGAATGTAAAGGTCAAAGTAAACTTCACACAGCTAGCTTCTCATCTCCGTATACTGGCTAAATGTCTTAGGAGGACGAAGTTTACCTAATGTGAAAGTAATCTTATAATTCTGTTTGCATTCCAGAAATGTTCAGATTATGTTTTCCAGTTGAAACAGTTCTATATACAAACATCTTCAAAAACCAGTTCTTTAGGATGTCTGATTTCTTTTTTCTTTGTATGGAAATATACTTGATTTACAGTATTAGTTTCAGAGGTATTGCATAGTGATTCAGTATTTTTACAGATTATACTCCATTAAAAGTTATTACAGGATAATGGCTATAATTCCCTGTGCTGTACAATATATCCTTGTTGCTTATCTATTTTATACATACTCGTTTGTATCTCTTAGTCATACACCCCTAACATGCTCCTTTCCCCTTCCCCGCCCCACTGGTAACCAGTAGTTTATTTTCTATATCTGTGAGACTGTTTCTGTTTTGCTATATATATTCATCAGTATTATTTTTTAGATTCCACATATAAGTGATATCATATAGTATTTGTCTTTCTCTGTCTGACTTATTTCACTAAGCATAATATTTTCTAGGTCCATCTATGTTGCGACAAATGGCAGAATTTCATTTTTATGTCTGAGTAATATAATATTGTATATATGTATATATATATTCCACATCTTTATTATCCATTTGTCTCTTCATGGGCACTTGGGTTGCTTCCATATCATGGCTATTGGAAGTAGTGCTGCTATGAACACTGGGGTGCATGTATCTTTTCAAATTAGTGTTTTCATCTTTTTCTGGATATATACCCAGGAGTAGAACTGTTGGATCATATGGTAGTTCTATTATATATTTAGTTTTTTGAGAAACCTCCATACAGTTTCCCATAGTGACTGCACTATCTACATTCCCACCAACAATGTATGAGTGTTTCCTTTCCTCCACATCCTCGTCAACATTTGTTATTTGTAGATTTTTTGAAGGTAAGTATTCTGACAGGTGTGAGGTGATATCTCATGGTGCTTTTGATTTGTTTACACTCCTCTGATTAGCGACGTTGAGCATCTTTTCATGTGCCTGTTGGCTATCTCTATGTCTTCTTTGGAAAAATGTCTATTCAGGTCTTCTGCCCATTTTTAACATTGGGTTGTTTATTTTGATGTTGAGTTGTATGAGCCATTCATATATTTTGGATATTTACCCCTTGTCAGTCACATCATTTGTAAATAATTTCTCCCAATCAGTATGTTGACTTTTAGTTTTGTTGATGGTTTCCTTTGCTGTGTGTAAGTTTTTAAGTTTAATTAGGTCCCATTTGTTTCTTTTTGCTTTTGTTTCCTTTGCCTTAGGAGACAGATTGAAAAAAATATTGCTACAATTTATGTCAAAGTGTTCTGCCAATGTTTTCTACTAGGAGTTTTATGGTTTCAGGTCTCACATTTAGGTCTTTAATCCATTTTGAGTTTATTTGTGAGAAAACGTTCTAATTTCGTTCTTTCACATATAGCTGTCCAGTTTTCCCAGCACCATTTATTGAAGAGACTGTCTTTTCTCCATTGTATAGTCTTACCTCCTTTGTAGGTTAACTGACCATAAATGTGTGGGTTTATTCTGGACTTTCCATTTTGTTCTATTGATCTATTTATCTGTTTTTGTGCCAGTACCATACTGTTTTGATTACTGTAGCTTTGTAGTATAGTCTAAAGTCAGTGTGATTCCTCCAGCTCTGTTCTTTCTCAGGAACACTTGGACTATTTGGGGTCTTCCATACAAATCTTATTTGTTCTATTTCTGTGAAAAAATGCCATTGGTATTTTGATAGGGATTGCATTGAATCTGTAGATGGCCTTGGGTAGTATGGTTATTTTAACAATATTAATTCTTCTAATCCATGAACAGGGTATGTCTTTCCATCTGTTTGTTTTTTGTCTTCAGTTACTTTCATCAGTGTCATAGATTTCTGAGTACAGGTCTTTTACCTCCTTAGGTAGGTTTATTCCTGGGTATTTTATTCTTTTGGATGGGATTGTAAATGGGGTTGTGTTCTTAATTTCTCTTTCTGACATTTCACTGTCAGTGTATAGAAATGCAACAAATTTCTGTATATTAATTTTGTATCCTGCAAGTTAACCGAATTCGTTGAGTTCTGTTTTATGGTGGTGTCTTTAGGATTTTGTATGTGTAGTATCATGTCATCTGCAAACACTGACAGTTTTATTTCTGCCTTTCCAATTTATTGGATTCCTTTTATTTCTCTTTCTCCTGACTGCTGTGGCTTGGACCTCCAAAACTGTATTGAATAAAAGTGGCGAGAGTGGACATCCTTGTCTTGTTCTTGATCTTAGAAGAAATGCTTTAAGCTTTTCACCATTGAGTATGATGTTAGCTGTGGGTTTGTTATATATGGCCTTTATTATATTGAGGTATGTTCCCTCTATGCCCTCTTTCTGGAGAGTTTTTATCATAAGGGAAGTTGAATTTTGTCAAAAGCTTTTTCTGCATCTATTGAGATGATCATATGGTTTTTATTCAATTTGGTAATGTGGTGTATTACTTTGATTGATTTTATGGATATTGAAAAATCCTTGCATCCCTGGGATAAATCCCACTTGATCATAGTGTATGATTCTTTTGAGGTAGTGTGGAATTTGTGTTTGCTAATATTTTATGGAAGATTTTTAAATCTATGTTTATCAGTGATATTGGCCTGTAATTTTCTTTTTTGTGTGATATCTTTGTTTGGTTTTGGTATCAGGGTAATGTTGGCCTCATGGAATGAGTTTGGAAGCATTCCTTCCTCTGCAATTTTTTGGAATAGTTTGAGAAGGATAGGTGTTAACTCTTCTGTAAATGTTTGTAGAATTTGCCTGTGAAGCCATCTGGTCCTGGACTTGGTTTGTTGGTAGTTTTTTTTTAATTACTATTTTTGTTTTCACTACTAGTGACTGGTCTGTTCAAGTTATCTGTTTCTTCTTGATTCAGTCTTGGCAAGTGCATGTTGCTAGAAACCTGTCCATTTCTTCTAGATTGTCCAATTTATTGGCATGTAACTGTTCACAGTATTATGATTTTTTTGTAACTAAATGGTATCTGTTGTTATCTGTTCTTCTCTTTCAGTTTTTATTTTGTTTTATTTGGGTCCTCTCTCTTCTCTTCTTGGTGAGCCTGGCTAAAGTTTTATCATTTTTTTAATCTTTTCAAAAAAACAAAACTGTTCTTGCTTTCATTGATCTTTTCTATCTTTTAAATCTCTGTTTTAATTATTTCCTCTCTGATCTTTTTTATTCCCTTCCTTCTGCTGACTTTGGGCTGTGTTTGTTCTTTTTTAAATTCCTATAGGTGGTAGTTTAGGTTGTCTATTTGAGATTTTTACTGTTTCTTGAGGAAGGTTGGTATCACTATAAACTTCCCTCAGAACTGCTTTTGCTGCATCCTGTAGATTTTGGAGTATTGTGTTTCCATTTTCATTTATCTTGAGGTATTTTCTGATTTCCTGTTTGATTTCTGCACTGACCCATTTTATTTTTAGTAGCATGTTGTTTAGTCTCCAAGTGCTTGTTCTTTTCCCATTTTTCTTTCTGTACTTCTAGTTTCATGCTGCGTGGTTGGAAAAATGGTTGAAATAACTTCTATCCTCTTAAATTTGTTAAGACTTTTTTTGTGGGCTAGCATGTGACTTATTGTGGAGAACATTCCATGTGCTTGAAAAGAATGTGTATTCTTCTGTTTTGGGATGGAATATCCTGTAGATATTAAATCCAACTTGTCTAAGGTGTCATTTAAAACCACTGTTTCCTTTTTGATTTTCTATCTGGATGATCTGTCCACTGATGTAAATGGGGTGTTAAAGTCTCCTACTATTATGGTGTTATTGTCAATTTCTCCCTTTATGTCTGTTAATATTTGCTTTCTATATTTAGGTGCTCCAGTGTTGGGTGCATATAGGTTGATGAGTGTACTGTCCTCTTTTTGTATTGATCCCTTTATCATTATATAATGCCCCTCTTTGTCTTTTGTTATAGCCTTTGTTTTAAAGTCTAATTTGTCTGGTATGAGTATTGCTACCCCTGCTTTCTTGTTTCTGTTTGTATAAAATCTTTTCCCATCCTCTCACTTTGTCTGTGTGTGTCTTTAGCTCTGAAGTGAGTCTCTTGTAGGCAGCATATAGAAGGGTCATTTTTCTTATCCAGTCAGCCATCCTGTGTCTTTTGTTTGGAGCATTTATGTACTTACTGCCATTTTACTACTTGTTTTCCATTTTTCTTTCTTTTTTCTTTTTTAGTTCCTCTCTGTTCATTTCTTCTTTTTGCTTTTTCATTTCTTCTTTTTGCTTTTTCCCTTGTGGTTTGATTTTCTTCAGTAGTATGCTTGTGTTCCTTCCTTTTTCGTTTGTATGAATCTATATAGGTTTTTGATTTGTGGTTACTATGGAGTTCATATATGTTGTCCTATAGGTATATCTACTTGTTTCAAACTTGTAGTCATTTAAGTTCAAACACATTCTAAAATATCTAAATTTTTATTCCCCTACCCCACTTTTTGCATTTTTTATGTCGTATTTTATATCTTCATGCTTATCTCTTAACTGTTTATTATAGTTATAGTTGATTTTATAGTTTTTGTCTTTTAATCTTCAGACTGGCTTAACTGGTTGATCCTCAGTCTTTACAATATATTTGCCTGTCCTAGTGGGATTTTCCTTTTGCCATAGATACTTACTTGTTTTCCACTTAGAGAAGACCCTTTTAACATTTCTTTAGGGTAGGTTTAGTATTGATGAACTCTTTTAGTCTTTGCTTATCTGAGAAGTTCTTCATCTCTCATTCTACTGTAAATGATAATCTTGCTGGGTATAGTATCCTAGGTTGCATATTTTTCCTTTTCAGAGCTTTGAATTTATCATGCCACTCCCTTCTGGCCTGCAAAGTTTCTGCAGAGAAATCAGCTGATAGCCTTATGGGGATTCCCTTGTATATGACTCTGTTTTTCTTTTGCTGCCTTTAGAATTCTCTTTTTGTCATTTTGATTCTGATATGTCTTGATGTGGGTCTGTTTGGATTCATCTTTTTTGGGACCCCTGTGTGATTCTTGTACATGGATATCTATTTCCTTCTTGATGTTTGGGAAGTTTTTAGTCGTAATTTCCTCAAATACATTTTTGATCCCCTTTTCACTCTCTTCTCCTCTGGGATCCTTATAATGTGAATGTTGGTATACTTAATGTTATACCAGAGATCTCTTAAATTGTTTTCATTAAAAAATTTTTGTTTTCCTTTAGATATTCTAATAATCGGGTGATATCCATTATTCTATTTTCCAGATCACTTATGCATTCTTCTGTGTCAGTCTGCTATTCATTCCTTCTAGTGTGTTTTTGATTTCAGCTATTGAATTCTTCATTTATGATCAGGTATTTATTTTCTAGTTCCTTGTTAAAATGTTCACTGTGTACATCAATTCTTTTCCCTAATTCAGTTAATATTTTTATTACTAATGTTTTGTGTTCTTTATCTGGTAAATGGTTTATTTCTATTTCATTATTTTTTCAGGGGGTTTCTCTTGCTCTTTTTCAATTGAGAGTAGTTCCTCTGCCTTTTTGCTTAACTTCCTCTGCCTCTATGAGTTTATGTGAAACAGTTACCTATTGTGGTCTTGAAGGGGTGTTCTTATGTGGGAACATCCCTATGTCTGCATTCCTGTGTCTGAGTGTGCCCAATGCCTTTGGTGGGTGAGCTGGATTTGACATGGATGTAAGTCACATCTTTCTTCAGTGTGTGCTGGCAGCTATCACCTTGGTAGGTGGTGGGGCTGGTGATGGAGTCGCTGGAGATGGAGTCGCTAGAGCTGGTTCTGGGTGTGGGACTTCCCCTTTGCTCAGTGGCTGTCACTACCCCGAGGCCCTGAGGGCTGTCAGAAGCCTGAGAGTTGGGTCTGAGCTGGCTCTGTTCCCTTTAAGTGTATGTTTTTTCCCTTTCCCCTCATTGCAACCCTTGCCCCAGAGTGGGGGCATGCTGAAGCAAGTGGGGCCTGTGCAGGCTCTCAGAACATGTCCTCTGCTGAAAGAGATCTGAGCTATGTCCGATGTGCTGCCTTTGCAGGCACCCACAATTGTTTCCTTTGCTCTGTTTAGACGCAGCCTCAGGTGTAAGTCCCCTTTGTCCCTCACAGCCAATCACTGCCCACAGCCTCCGCTGACCCTGCCCTGTGTAGAATTGCTCCACAGGGCAGGCAGGCCCCATGCAGACTCTTGGTGTGTATTGGGGGGTGAAATGTGGTGGAGTGGCCACTGTCAGAGATCTCAGCAGCTTCTGATGCGCTGCTTGTGTAATCACTAACAGTGGGCACTGCCATCCCACCCAGGCTCCACCCCAGGACCAGGCTGCCTCTGTGTTCCATGGTCACGCCTTTCCCCTGGTCATGGCTGCTCCAGATCCTGTGCTGCACTGTGGTGTGACGTGAGTGGGGCCAGAGTGTTGGCTTGGCTCAGGCTGGAATGTGTGGCAAAGTGACTGCAGGAAACCCGGCAGCCATTAGAGCAGACCTCTCTCTGTCCTGCCTCAGGGACAAGGCAGTGAACGTGCGCTCCTCACAAGGAGAGTCCTGGCTCCCCCAGCCCTTCCGTTACTCCTAGCAGTCCTCCAACCAGCCAAGGGGCCTTTTCTCTTCCAAGTAGGACCCCAGGACTGGGGTGCCCAATCTGTGGTTCCAACCATTCACTCCCCAGGGTGGGTGTCCCCCCGTGTATTCTCCTTTTCCTCTGAGTCCCCTCCCACTGGCACAGGTTCCAGTCCTATTGCTTTTCTTCCCTTCCCACCTGATTACCTGTGTATCTTTCTTAGAGCCTTGGTTGTACAGGAGTCCTTCTGCCAGTTTCCAGTTTTCAGTGACAGTTGTTCCACATGTAGATGTATTTTTGATGTGTTCATCAGGCGAGGTGAGCTTCACATCCTCTTACTCCACCATCTTGATCTCAAACTCTTAGATCTCTGATTTCTTATAATTAAGTCTGAAATTTTTCAATATATTCTTTTAACATAATCACTGAAAATAAAAATTCATAGCCAAGTAACCAAGAAATGTCTTGAACTCTAAGCACATTCTGAATATTTATGTTGATTTTCAACTTTTAATCAAATGGGAAAATATAAATTCAATTTGTGAAATAAGCATTTATTCTAAAGAGTTTGAAAGTTGAAATGTTAATAAATCACTGTTAGCACATGCATACGCTCTCCTCTAAGTCCCAAATTACCTAGTTATTTTTCACAATTCTTTTGTTTGAATCCCCTCTTTTGTATATAAGTTTTTATGTCAAAAATAGATTTGAAGTGTTTTAATTGCTGGCATTTATATCTGAAAACAGTTGGAATGATGTAGCTTATTTTTGGCAAGCAGAATCAAGATCCACCACAAAGCGATCCATAATATAGAGCCTATAGCATAAATTTTTGTCTTTAGTGGGAAGAAATCCACAATAGGTTAGGGATTAACTGTACACATTTACTTCTGAAGTTTACATGGCAGTTTAGTGATTAATCACTAACCTTGGTAAATGCCAATTTCCTACTTACTAGGAGTAAGAACATCTATTTGTGCAACTCAAATGGAAAAGATATGTGATTTAATTATGTCTGCTCCAAAACTCCTCTTCAGCTGGATAAGCTTTTACATTTCCAGTGCCTCTTTTTTTTTTTATTTTTAATTATTTGTTTTTATTTTTGGCTGTGTTGGGTCTTTGTTGCGGTGCATGGGCTTCTCATTGTCGTGGCTTCTCTTGTTGTGGAGCACGGGCTCTAGGTGCATGGGCTTCAGTAGTTGTGGCATGCAGGCTTAGTAGTTGTGGCTCATGGGCTCTAGAGCACAGGCTCAGTAGTTGTGGCGCACGGGCTTAGCTGCTCCACAGCATGTGGGATCTTCCTGTAGCAGGGCTTGAACCCATGTCCCCTGCGTTGGCAGGTGGATTCTTAACCACTGTGACACCAGGGAAGCCCCTCAGTGCCTCTTTAATGCACAAGTGTGGACCCCAATTTTTGAGGCCCAAAGCAAGAGCTCGTGTCATGGCAAACTTGATGAGAAATAATACTGCCAAGTGAACCAGAAAGATATTTTATTTAACAGATTTCAAATGAAGATCAAAGTTATCTGGAACAGATACTTTTCCAATCTACATTTCATGTTTCCTGAAGTGCTGCCTGCCAGAGCAGAACAACAACATATTTCTGGTTACTTGACGGAAAAGATGTTGATATTGCTTACTCATTTTTGCAGATACACAGTTCAGTAACTCTCTTACACAGAAACACTATACAAAAGCTTTCTACAACTTAAATACAGTAGTAAATACCTTATTAAACAAGGTTTTGAGTCATCTGGGAAGTGAAGTAACCAGTGAGAGCTTGCCAGACTTCTACTCACCCCAGACCATCTCCCCTCGGAGATGATTTAAAAGGCTCATCTTAGAGATACTCGCAGCATGTATGTTCTACCGAGATTTGGACCTTGAATGCTTTACATTCTAAACTGAGCTTCACTGGACCATGTAGTTTTACAACCAGAAATCTTTCAGCAAGATTACTATTTTTTGAGAAGGGCCTGAGAAGATTGTGCTGCCTATTTCAAAAGGAATTTTTGCTAAATGGATTGAATTTTAAACTCTGTCTCAATATTGAGGATTTGGTTATGTTGTGATTTTTGTGGAGGTAATTATCTTAGAAATACTGGTAGTGGTCTTATTAATGCACTTTTGGTACAATTTAGATGTGGCTCCTATGTTGGTTTTGGTTTGGTTATTGGATTCAATAAATTTCTTATTAGTAACTCTTATACTGAGCATTTCAATTTTGAATTGTGTATTAGTTTGAGAACTTTTATGGTGAGATGATCTCTTGCAATTGCTAGTGATTTATTTTCATAAAACACTTTCATATATTGCTTATATGTGTGAAAGTGTTCACTGTATTCTCTTTTTCAGTGGGTATAAGTTCAGCTCTCTGGAGGTTTTTCAATCGAATTAAAAATTGTACCTAGTTAAGTACTTCTCAAAGATGAAGTAAATATATGAAATTTGGCTAGTAACTGCTTGTTGTAATAGCATGCCGAGTTCTCAAAATTAAAATTAATTACTACTTTCAATTATTTATACATGTGTTCTGTTAAAACAATTTTGAGACCATTAAATATGTGTACTATCCCTTCAGTCATAAGTGAATAATGATTAACTTCATGACAAGACAGTGAGCACCATTAAGACTGTCAAGGAAATACTTTTGACTTTTCAATTCTTAAACTATTTCTTTCTCTGAAAACATATTTACAAAAATAATAAACACTGAATTCTTTTATACAATGTATTCTAATTTTTATGTTTTTATGTCATAACTGAGATTATACTGTGAGCACATTTAAAAGCAAAATTTTTCATGTGACATGAGTAGATATCAAGAGTTTCCTATTATCGTCAAGAATTACGTGCTATGAGATGCAAAGATACAGTCACGTGAGGAAAATCTGATATCACTGTACACTGAGAAATGCACCTGCAGCCAAGCAGAGCCCTTCAGACTTCAAGGGAAACTTTGCAAACTGAATAAGACAGATAAACATTGATATGTATAATGTCTATTGGCTCTAGAGCTTTCTAAACAGCAATACCATATTCCTCATCAGACAATTTTGTAGGGAATAAAACTTCTGGAATTTCTTTTATTTAATTTTTATGACTCTCTAGATATAAAGGGTTTCTTTTACCTTTAGAGATACACTGAGCTATGGGAACAAACACTTGATGAGTCTCACTGTGTGGGGCTGGGTGTGCAGACTCCAGCCCCTTACCCTTCATTTTGTACTTGTACTGTTATCTCACTTACCAAAAGGAGCTGAGGAGGCATTAAGCTAATTCTACTTTTTTTTTTTTATGTATGTTACTCTTGTCCTGAATCTACAGGATGTTACTACCACTAATAGCCACTTTTGCACCATTAGAAATAGCTTAAGTAACAACTTCCAGAGAAGTTCTTAGTTATAGGACTCTACCTGTTTCAATTCAGGGACTCTTCAGTTGCCTTGCTACCTACATTCCATCTCCCAGAAATCCAGACACCTTGCTAAGACTGCCTCATAAGTTACTTGAGGTAACCTTCAACTCAGTAAGGTGTCTGCCCAGTGGGATTTACAGCATTACCCTTTCTAAAGACTACGTACAAATGTGTGGCAGCAGTGAGCTAGAAGACACCATGTGGATCAAAGCCATAATGCTAAAAATAATTAACACTTAAATTCTCTTGAATACTACAGAAACAGCATTTAAGAATTTATTGAAAAAATAATTTATATGTTTCCATTTTATCTAGGATGAATTCTTAATCTCAGTTATAGACCTCCCTCCTCCTATATTCTTAAATATCTATGCAGTAGTGTGCAGAACCTACTTCAGAATTTGTATTTGGGCAAATGCTCATGGTGAGCTGAGGCGACCATCTGTATAATTCATCAGAAAGATGAATGTACTTGAGGAAAGGATAGTTTTACAAGAATTACCTGCATAATTGCTTCAGATTTCCACATTATGTGCAGTCCTACTTGGAATAAAATACTGAACTTTTACCCATTAACAGATTTGCTAATAATATTAGTTATATTTTTGGTATTCAAAGTTTAGTTATCTGACCACATAGAACTAGCCACTCATCATAACCTATTTAAATGCATATAAAGAAATTCTTTGATATTAGAGACACCTGGTTTTTACATAAAGCATAATGTCTAATTCAATTATAGACACAGATGTCCACATTAATTACAATTTTATCATTCAGACAGCATTTATGCTAGCTTCATATGAACAATTTCCTTTACTTTTTCAATAAGTAATAAAGTTAGAGGCTAGAAATGGTAGAAACGGTAGATGAAAACCTGTATTTTTAGAATTAAATGTGAAAATGTGTGAAATTAAGGGATATTTACGTACATCTTTATGGCAACCTTTTCCATTGCATGACTAGCTCAAATATCTGTACAAAAACGGGGAGTGATAAATCCAATTGAAAATGTAATAATGCACACGTGTGCATGCATGTGTGCACACACACAGGCAGACGCTAAATTTACAACATGTCTTGGGTAGCTGGTGGCCATCGCAGAATGAAGGACAGGAGATTATGAAAAGGCATCCCAGACTCCAATTACAGTTATACAGTAATTGTGCGTTCATAAAAGCCTGACAAATAATTGTTTTTCCAGGAAGATATTATAAGTAACATTTTAACACATGTAGTAAGAAAACATCTTAAATTCTTAAAATCACAATTAGATAAACAGTACAATAAGCTGATGGCTATAAAGAACCCTCTTTATAAAGACTTGTCCATTCATGTTTGAAACAACACCATGTCCTTTATTCATTCTAACATATAGTTTCTGTTAAGTTTTTAATTGTTGTAATGCATGGAAAGTAAATATTTTGAAATATAATCTAATAGAAAGCCACATACACAGTTTAATCTGTTTATATTAAAAACATTTCTAAGGTGTGGCTAAAATTAAAGTAGATTTATTTTCAAATTACGTAAACTGGAAAGGTTATTTGAGTTGTTTTCTAATAAGTAGATGATTAATTGCGTTTTCCTGAGCAATTCTGTCAGGACATGATGGTAATTTAGCTAATAACATGTTGTCTTGTGTTCTGAGAACACTGAAGAATCCAAATTTCATTTTCTGGGCAATGTACCGAGGTCATTTGGCACAAAAGAGAAAAGTGGGATAAAGTTTTAATGTTAACTGGGAAAAAATTCTGGGAATACTTTTTAAATAGGAATATTAATACTTGCTTTTGTCATGTTAATTGCACATCTCACTTAAAAAATGGAAATGCTAAATATTTCTAGGGACATATCATTACATTTCAATAACTGGGATAATCAAAGTGAGTCCAATTTATCCTGAGGACAGTAAATCCGCAAAGGGGGAAAAGACAAACTATACATGAAAACACTTAGTCCCACTTTAAATTTTACAGTATCTATATATTTGTCTACATACTTAAGGATGTAGACAGCAAAAATATTCATATTAAACTATCAGTGCTTACAGAAATTATTTTTCTTCTACTCAGGAAGACCATTTGTACTAAGTTAACATGGGAAACTTAGAGGAAATCCTCCTTAGGAGACCTACTCAACTGATAATTTCTCTTTAGAATATAGTTCAGGAAAGTAATTAAAGAGGTCTCAGGTGTTTTCATCTGTAGGTCACTCCTTTCAATGTGAATTACAGTTCATGGGTAAAGTTGACATTTTTGGTGAAATAACATCAACTCAATTTCTTCTAAACAAATGTCTACATCAAAAGACTGTAATAACTGCACAATTCGTGGCAGTGAAGTGACCAAGGATTAGATGGTCATTTATGATCTTACCTTTAGATGCAGTGCCTTCTTAAGAAAGCCTAATGTGGACAAGCTAGCAGAGGATGTGAAAGCCGGCGAGTCCATCTGCTTATGTTTTGTATCACTCTTTCCATCCGAAATCACTTTAATCAGCTATTTTACCATTGAAATAAAATACAATCAAAGGAAGGGATTAATAGTTACCAGTTGTGCAATAACATAACGTAAGTCATAATGGAAGTGTTTTGTGAGCAAACGTCACACTGCCACCCCCAACACACACATACACACACACACGTGCAAGTTTAATATGCCAAATGGAAGTGTATTAATAGTGGTTCACTTTTCCAGTATTTCTCAAGGTATGCTTCACTGACCCAATTACCAGTGGCAGTCAGAAAGTGGAAATTGTGATTACGTCCCCTAGGAAAACTATATACTATATGAAGAAGAAAACTGTAACGGCTAAGAGGTAAAAATGTTCAGTTTGTATCTTATTTCTACTGGAGGATGCAGGGATTGGGAAGGAGGCATGGAGAAAAAGCCCAATCAAGACTTCATGGTATTAAGGACTGTGGAAAACTCTTTGCCAAGGGCACAGTTCTCAATGCTTTGCTACACATTCTCAGGATGAAATGATAGAGAAAAGGTACGGACAGACGTAGGGCTTCCTCATGTCCAAACTGAACTCATATATTTTCATTTGCTCTTTTAAACTACAAGAAGAGTGTTAACTGAATGATCCTATGAAATGCAACAGAGTTCAGATAGCTTAGAGAATCATAAACATAGAAATGGAACTTTTCTCTATTTTATTCCTGGAGGGAAAGGGTTGTTTTGGGCACTTTCCATGGCTCAGGGAGCAGATTTGTTAATTTTCTGGCAATAGAGAAATCTTAACCTCAGATTCTCAGCTATGTAATTCCTGTTCATCAGCAACTGGACATCCAAACTGGAACACTTGGAAAGGAGCACGAACATTCACCCATCCAATGTGTGGGTTGTTACCAGATCAGTGGCACCTCACAGCCTCTGTTCCTGTGTGCAGCTTTGCTATAAGAAAGGCAGCTGGTTAAGGACATACATACCTTAGAAAGACTTTGACATATATTTTCAACTGTAGTGAGTTAGGCAGAACGCAAAGCAGAGTAATAAGAGTTAATGTTTTCACCTATTTATTTTTATATTTCACATGTATATTTTATATGTTCAATGTAGGCAAGAATTGCTAATGTTACTGAGAGGTGAAATGTTAAAAGTAACTCAGGAACAGGTAGTACATATAAAGACCACCACAAATGCATGGAAAACATGGGTGAAAAGAGAAAAGGATAAGGTTTAAATGATTCAAAACCTAAACAAAATTAATATACAGCTATACTATCCTCCATTCGGTGCATGAGAAAATTATTTGATATTGGAATTAAATATCTTTATTTTCTGGTTTTCTTGAATACAACTTCTTCAAATTTTCAATGATTTCAGGAATTTAAAAAACTAGCTATTTCTAATCTGGGTTCCAAGAGAAAGAGAAATAGGCTGAATTGATTGCTATACCTTGGAAAAAGTCAATTTTACTATTTTGACCAAATAGGCTAGAAATAATGGGACCCTATTGCCTTCATATTCCAATATTACTTCCAAAATAAGAGCAAGTAAAATCATGCTCAGGATTCTTTGATTATAAGAAACAAGACCTTCTTAGAAGGCAAATGAAAGAAATTCAAGATCAGTAACAATAGAGAAAAGAGTCAACAAAAGGTTTCAAAATTCTAGCATTATAAGATTAAGCTTAATAATCACAAGACTCTCAGTGTTCACACAGTTGTCATAAAAAGTGAAAGTTAAAATTATTCTTGGTAAATTCATGTGTCTGTACAAGGTGTCATCTTCAGGTTACCTTGGCTTGAGTTAAAGACCTTGTCGTTTGAATTTTTCATGAAAGCCTCTCTGTGGCTTGAAACCTTGAAGTTGTTCTCCAGTGTGCAGTCCTAGCCTCTGCACACTGTGTGATTAATGGCAACTAGTTTGATTAGTTTAAATCTGGAACATAAATTTTAATTCAGCTTCCTTTTCCCCTCTTAACAGTTCTGCCTGACATCCCTGTCATGCACAGGCAAAAATCTTTATTTTCAGAAGGAATAAATCCTTATGGATTTGAGAGAAATAAGTCATCTGGGATGAGGAACTAGTAAATATAGTGCCAAATTTTCACTTTAGAGACCATACGCCTAAAGAAAGATGGATGCCCCTTACCTGAGAGTAAACAATGCTTTTCAAAGTCTCTGGAGTTTCGATATATAGTTGTTGATCAATGGTTATTTTTATCACAATTTTCAAAGAAAGGATCACCAACTTAGCTTTTAGAATGTAAAATCAGTCTTCAGACTTTTCTATTATGACTTTGGTGTTTGTATGCCTGATTAAACACAGAAAACCCAAAAGATCTGGAAAGGGCCATAGAGCAATGTGCTTTCATAAGGGAAGTGTTTTGTTTAAATTTTTCTAATGTTTTATGAACAGTTATATGAAGCAGATGTAGCCTACTGAAGTCAATGGCAAGATGAAATATAGGTACTATCAATAATTTCACTCTACTATAAGTCCTATATCCTGGGAACAGAGCAGGTGGTCTGCTGGCAGCAAGAAGGGACAGTCAGTTTTGCTGCTACTAAGATACCTGGGTAGAGAAGCAGGACTCCAGAGCCCCTGGCGTGTGATTAAAAACTCCCTCCCCCCTTGTGCTGAAAGTCTCAATCATTTGAATGTATCTCCTTTATGTGGAGATGTTCACAAGTCTGAATAAAAATGAGGTACAATTCACGTTAGTATGTTATTAAAAATTTAGCTGTAGCATTCCTGGTGACAAGTGACATATTCAAGCAAATGGCTGTGTTATCACTTCTGGGCTTTATCATATTAAACAGGAAATATGTTGCTAAAAATATGACGACCCCTGTCACTTTATTGCTATGGTCTAAGCAATCGCAGCTAATTAATGATTTTCCATATCATCTAAGACAAATCAAGAATTCCATCTAGAGCAGTTATTGCAGAAATATACTGTGTTAGGCTCCAGTTAAGCTTTTGTTGATTTGAAGTAATATTTTTCCTACATAAAAAGTACAAAAATACTCACTGAAGGTTACTGAGAAGTTGTTTGATTTGACATAAAGATGAAGACACACTTCTTTTCTGAGACAGTACACTTTGTGATTCACAGGATAACTTGCATCACACGCAATTTAATGAAAGCTCTCAAATAAGCGATTTTATTCCTATCCATGATTGCAGACATTTACAAAACCATAACATCTGAGTTCACCTTAAAAAATAACTTATATAAAGCAGTGATATACACAGCACAAAATAGATCAGGGAGGGGCAGGAGCAACTTTTAATAATTAAAATGTAAACGTGAAAAAAAGGATGGAATAAAAGTCCCTACTTATTTCTACTTAAGATGTCATGTGATAGTATTTTACAATGTCCTGTGGGTCAATGTATGTATGTGCATGTGTCCATATAACATACACACATACAATACATTCTCTTTCCCACACATATACATACACAGATAATCATTTGCAGTTCCGTTGAGGGCAATTCTAATATGCCGCTCTGTACAGTTGTTCGAATCACGTTTGGACCCGCTTTCTTCACAAAATAGGGGAGAGAGCAGGAAATAAAAAGGTTGGTTTGGTGTGACTGAGATTCCTTTGTTTAACTGTACACTGTGATGAATAATTTTCTTCCGTAGTAGTTCTGTGAAGGGCTGACTCACTGTGGTTTCCATGAGGAGACTTGGTAATGGATCACACACTCATTGTCATGCTAGGGGAGTACTAGAAGGAGAGAAGAATCCATATTTTAACAACAATTCTTCTACAGGCCACTAACATTCCCCTTGGTAAACAATAGTAACTGTGAATTTTAATGTCTTTTATGCACAAGCTTTAAATACAGCATAAAAATAAGAAAGCATAAAAAGAGTAAAATTATATAGAATTGACTGTCCTGAACTGTTAAATATTTCCTCTGGAAAGCAAGCAGTCTCATTCTCTCTCTGAGCTTCGGGGTTTGATAAGTACCTAGTCCCTCAGCTTTCTCCTTCTAGCCAGATTCATGTTTCATAGGCCCTTGGAACAATTTGGGTAAATCAAGTCCAAGGGTGATTCATAATAATCAAATACGTGTGAGGGATAGGATAGTCTTTGTTAGCTGTGTAAACTTGGGAGGTTACTAACCTCTCTGTGCTTGTTTCCTCACCTGTAAAATCAGCTTAATGATAGTATCGATCTTAAAGGGGTTTGGGGAGGATTGAGTATAAAACCCTTAAAACTATGTATTTATTGAATACATGGAAAGTGCTCAGTAAATGCTGGAGTAATAGTATAACTCCCAGCTGGCCATAAGAAATCCTTATTAAAGCATTTAGAAAATACTTAAGAGTCTGATTTATACTTTAGCATATAAACTTCTTCCCTGAAGCTGTGACTCCTATCTCAATCCACAAGCATTTCTGGGTGGGAGTAGGGGCATTCTTGTTACATGTTACTTGTCAGTTTGAGGCTGACCATTGCTACAAGGTGAGACTTTCAGAAATTTGGAAAAGTGGTCTTAACAAATGACAAACAGCAATTATTTAGATAATGATGCCAATCTACCCTCATATGCTTGAGAAATAGACTGTGACAGAAAAGTTCTAGAGCAGCTCTGCCCAAAAGAACTTACTTCAACGATGGACACGTTCCACAACCTGTGGTGTCCAGTACGAAAGCCACTAACCACATGTGGCAACTTGAGCCCATGAAATGTGGCCAGTGCCACTGAGGAACTAAAATTTTAATGTTATTTAACTTTAACTTATTTAAATATCCCCATGTAGCTGGTGGCCACCATCTTGGACAGCACATTCTAGATCACCTGTTATGGGAAGGAGGAGCATCTACTTCCAAGTGGTAACGGTTTCCATATTTAATATGACCTCTTAAATATTTTAAATGCTTTATAAGAACCTGTGAGGACCAGGGCAAAAGGGAATTCCTTTTAATGCGCTCATAATGATTGCACCTCATGGAAAGAGGCAGATAAAGTGAGAGGGTTTGGTCCCAGGCTGCAGGGGCTTAACCAGGAACAGTGATGGTCCTGGGAAGGGGAGCATGAACCTTCTAAAAAAGGAACAGACAGAACAGAAAGAAGTGAATTCCAAATGAACGGAGGTCGTGCAGGAACCAGAAACGAGGTATAAGGTGTGTACTAGATAGGGATGGATTTGTTCATATGGAGAAAGCAGGATTTCCCAGGGAAGAGCGCAGGGTGACTGACAGTGGCTCAGCTGGCAGAAGTCTGGACTGGAAGTCATTAGAGTTTGATCTAGTGCTCAAACCAAAAACCCACATTGATCCTGAGTAAAAGCAGATGACTAGGCCTGAAAACGGGTCACTGGACCTTAGGGGGAGGATTGTTAATCCTTTAAACACAGGTCAAATCAAGGAAAAATCTACTTGTTAATCCCTTAATAGCCTCAAATTTCCTCAGTATAGGAAAGCTTATTTATATATGTTACTGACCTTCCACATTGGATTACAGTGAGTAGGGTGATATAAAGGGGAGACCGCCAGAGAAGCGAAAGGGGATTCAGTTTGATAGAAAAACTCCCCTTTATGCTTGATAATGGCAACAAAAAAGCAAAGCTAAACAAAACCTCAAGCCCCCAAACAATCATTGAGAAGGATCAGTGAAGTGGAGCCCACCCCGTCCCTGAGCTGGGAGTGGATCTACCCCCATCTCATCAGGAGACACCATGCAAATCTCCACTACAAATAATGACAGCACACTGCCATGACCTATCCACAACCTTTGACAAAATAATCATATTTTGCATTTGACTTTTAGGGGCAAGACTAAACAAGAAGATAAATGGATACTAAGGTTTTATTGAAAGTAGAAAACATAAGAATATGGCAAAATGGGCATAGGAAATTTAATCTATGCTTTCTTTGGCTACTGTTATTTATAGTAAGGATGGGTGAGCCAATCAGTACTGCCCAGTAGAACCTTCTGTGATGATGGATATGTGCTATTCCGTGCTGTCCGGCACAGCGCCCACACGTGGCTGCTGAGTTCTTAAAACGTAGCTAATGTAATTTAGGAACTGAAAATTTAACTGTATTTAATTTTAAATAGCACAGCTAGATCATCAATCATTATTTTAAAGACAAAGATTTTAATGGGTATATATTGTGCCAATCTAAAAACAGTGAAAGACTTTAAAGCTTTTTTAAAGTCTCCTTTTTTAAAAAGGACTTCAAAGGATATGTCGGAAAAAAATTTTCTGGGTAAGTCATAATTAATTCTAGAGACCATCTCATTTAATGCACATTCTGAATAATCAGATTTTAAAAATCCCTGAATCCTTTTTTCACAAGGATTGTTCCAGTTCATTCAAATGTAATGTAACATTAGGGAATATAGTTAAGAATATATTATAGCCTTCATTCTAATTATACACCATTAAAAGTATGCATATATAGAGACAAGTATATATGCACATTCTCTCACATTCTCCATGCTACCAAGCATAGTTATTGGTTGCTCCCATTTCTTAACACTGGCAATTGTTAGGATTTTTAACCTGTGTTATTTCAAATGTCTTAAGCAAATCTTACAGTAAAATGAGAATTTGTTACAGATTCATTGGGAAGTTAAGAGAGTTAGGCTTATTCAGGGAGGAAACTGAGTGGAAAATAGGGTACAACAAGAAAGTCAGGGCCAGATTCAGTCAGAAAGGATGGAAGCACCATCTCCAAGCAATACAGCTCAAAAATTAGCAAGCATCTAATGAAATTTAAATTTTGAATAGTACAGGTAACTGTAAAATGATGCCCTAAGTGTATCTGGTACAGTAAAATAGATTGTATTTGTGTGTGACTGTCTTTATAAGCGATGGGCTATTTGCACTGCTAAGGCTGTAAACTGCTCATCTGCTGCTGCTTTTATTGAAACTGCTTCAACTAAGTAAGATTGAGGGAAATTGCAAACTTTCTAGGGAAACTCACAGAATGTGCTAGCAAAAAGGAATTTTGCTATTGATTACTATTCAAGTAGAAGTGGCTTACTGTTTTCTAGAAGTAGAAGAGCAAGTGTTAAATGGGGTATCATATTTAGAGACATAAAATATTCATGGTGTATTGTCCTGAGACCACACTGCAATGTTTCTGTTGTACTGCTGCATCAATATGCCATGACATATTCTAGTGTTTGTGTCAGAATGCTGTGATATCAGGTTGCCCTGATATCACAGCATTCAAAACTATTCTGTGAGTCTGTTTCTCCTTGATCAAATGATAAAATGGCCTTACAATGCTGTTGACTGCATCAGTGTTTGGTTTAGCATGTAAAACATGAGCTAGAGAATTTATTATACCCAATTCATGTACCATGGACTCCATCAGAAATATCCATTAAATCTTTGAACAATGTGCATACATTTCTGTTCATACACTTCAAGAACACTTCAGATCTTACATTTCTCTTCATACACTTCAAGAACACTTCAGATCTTACATTTATATTTCTAAGCATCTATATAATATTTTATTTTCTTAATGAGAGATAATACTACAGGTACCTGAGCTGAACTAAAGTGAAGTAAATCTAGTGTGTATGTTACTATTCAAAAAAAAAAATTGGGGCATATGTGATTTCTTTACAATAGAAGAAAATGAAAAAAGGCAGTAAGGGTAATAGGAAATGATCTACCACCTTGTTTATAATTTCTATTTGACACCGTGATTTTAATAGCATGTTTGCTCAGTTGATTATAGTTCAATGCTATGGTGAAAATATTCTGCTAAATTAATTCAAGAAATAAAACTAACTGCTTTCTTTACTTGAGAGGCATGAAGCACTCTTCTTTGAATTAAGCCTTTTTGTATTATGTTTTTAAAGCCAAACATTTTATAGAGTTTGAACACTAGGGGGCATCTTTGTTTCTTGAAATAAAGGTTTTTTTTTTTTGATTCCCCCCCAAAAGAGTCGTCTGAATGTTGAAACATTTTTTGATTCCTATTTTCTTGAGTAAAGTGTGTTGGCACTGCAAGGTTTCTGCCTTTGGGTTGGACATTTCTGTTTCTATATTGATTACATTAAATAGCATGTGTGAGGTGACTGGGATAGTGTCTGTACATGATAATCAGTCAATAGATATTTGCTCTCTTCCCAGGCCCCTTATGTGGTTAAACTTCAAGATAAAGACCGACAAACCCTCAAAAGGCAGAATGTTCAAAAATCTGTGCTTTTCAGACTTACGTGCATTAAAAACCACTAGAATTCAGTTGGCATGTTTAGTCACTGGAAATGTTTTCTTTTTAAAAATTATTTATTTTTAATTGGCGTATAATTGCTTTACAATGTTGTGTTAGTTTCTGCTGTACAGTGAAGTGAATCAACTATACGTATATATATATCCCCTCCCTCTTAGACCTCCTGCTTTTCCTTGATGATAGTAAAGCTAACTTAGTGGAGATACCTAGTCTATTTACTTCTTTAAGGCCTTACTACATTTGTCAGCAATGAATCTCTTTTGTCTTCTTCCTCTCTGCTCTCTTTTCTTGATCTTTTAAAAAGGTGCAAACAAAAATGTGTGGATGTGATAGAGGAAGCCACAGATAACCAGGGTGTCACTCATAGCATGTAGACCCCTCACCCAGCAGACAGAACAGCGCAGCCAGTGTGGACCCGCTTCCAAGGCTGCACTACCCTCCAGGCGGTGGTGCAGGTTCTCAACCACCATCCAAGTATTTCTCTTTTGGGGACTTTTCTAGTGGGGACAGGAGAGAGGGAGGGGGGAGACAAGAGGCAGATTCTGTTTTCTGCTAACTCTGCACAGCAGTCTGGCGTTTTACCTGCTTCTTGGCTTCAAGGGTAGCGAGGCTGGGCCAGGAAGTCAGGGGTGGGGGAAGCCCTACTCCAGTGGCTCTATATGCTACGCACATATTCCCAGAGGGATCTGCTATCCAGAATGTGCATAATCCACTTGGGGTTAAAGGATGAGGCTGGTCTTTATTCTGCACAAAGTAGTTTTTTAAGTCCTGTTCTATCTGATTCTCTGATCCCTGTGAAGAGCTTTCTGATGCCAACTCTGAAGCAGCTCCCCTCTCTGGCAAACAAGGCGGCAGTCGCCCACAACAAATCTGGGAAGGAAGGGGGGGAGAGTTCCTGTCATTGCTGCCCCTAAAGTTAAAGTCACGTGGAACCTTTTTAAAGAAGTTTTCTTTTCCAATACAAAATTAATACTTTCCTTGGTGCTCTTAAAACACCTGGTTTATATCTATTGTAGCACTTATTAATCTGATGTATGGTTTAATTAGTTGTGTAAACATGTTCTTCCCATCAGATTACATTCTTTGAGGTAAGGGATGTGTTATGTTTGTTTCAGAATATTTTGTCCTTAACCTAGTGCTTTGCATAGTGCAGGCTCAATACATGTTGAATTGAACTGAATTAATTATCATATACCTCACTGAATTATACCATTACTGGAAGAATTAGCATAAAATGAAATTAATGTCTCTAATTAGATAAAGTGAACATTAATTAATTAAAATTAACTAATTTGTCCATAGTCTTGAAGCAAACTAGTGAAAGAACCGGGCTCTAAGAAATCCCATAATCCTAAGCATTATAAAAACTATATAGTTCCTCACATTTTTCTATTTCCTCATCATTGACAGGCTAATCTTTTGATTTCTTTAAATATGAGTTTTTATGTTTACCTTCTTGGTTCTCACTAATCATAAATATCCTGCAAATGAAACAGACAAACTAAAGATCATCATATTATTTCTAGTTTTAACGGAAATTAAAGTCTAAAAACAAGGGAAGTCTTGTCCCATGCCGAGGTGCTAGGTCAACACCAAGAAGTAAAGGAAACCGCAGAACACTCAATCTTGGGTTCCATTTTGGGAAGCAGCCATTCTGCGCAAAAGTAGGTATATTACTAGCCACCGCTTCAAATTCTGATGGCATCACCTCTGGTAAAGGTCTGGGCAAAATGAAGGTAATTTTCTCTTCTGATTCTGTTTATAGTTTGGTAGATCCTCCATTATTTTAATGATGGCGGTACATGTATTGGAGGCGCTGATTCTATGAACATGAAACTGGTTTGGGTTCTGAACTCGTTTATTCCAGTTCAGGAGTTCTTAGCAGAGAATGTGTATCAGCATCACTGACGAAGCTTTTCCACATGGGAGGACGCCTGGCCCCGCTCCTGGAAGTTCTGATTCGCTGGGTCCAGGGAGGGTTCTGGGAAATTGTATTTTTAAAAATTCTATAGATGCTTCTTACGTGAAATCTTAGTTAATAAATTACTGTATAATGCAGTAAGTCCTTGAGAAAAGATACCATGTTTTCCTTTTGGTCTTTCCAGTGCCTAGCACATTGCTGTGGCCTGTAGTCAGTGCTCAGTGACTGTTAAATGAAGGAATGAATTTGATCGCTTCTCCGTTTGCTCCTATCTACTTCTATGGAGACGTGAAATGATACTGCCTTTGCTTAACACTATAGTCACACAGAAAACGACGTGGATATCCCGTTCGGGTTAAATGTAAATAACTCGTTAACATACAAGACAGGAAAGTCTAGTGCATAATGTAAAGACATCTTAGAGACAATTTTCAGAGCTTTCAGGACAGCACTGAGAATAAACCTGGTTTTGCAGTGATCAAAGACATTTTAGTAATGTGAAAAATTTATAAAAACGATCACATATGCAACCTGTTTCTAGTACATTCCTTTATGGTGGATGTTTTCTAAAGGAAAATTAGGATTAAAGTTTTTGTCTTTGTAACTATGTACATAGAATCGGAGTAGAAAGTTTATTTTTTAATACTTCCAAAGAAATTGCACTTAGTTTTCTAACTTTTAAAAGATCAACCTATTGAACTCTAGATAAACAGTCGTAATAATGGCTTTATGCATTTATTCTAAAGAAGAGCTTCAGAAATAAAATCTGGATATAGTAATGTAGTCAAGGGAATACTTACACTCTCACTCTGAAAAGGATTTAAGAAATTTCCCCCCATTTCGCCATCATCCCTAGGAGTGCCCGGCTGATTACTCAGGCTCATATTATTGGGAGAATTCTGTAAACAAGATTTAGAAAACAAAGCATTTTGAAGATTTAAATTTCCCTTTTACATGGTACTCTTTCAAACATGGAATCTATACCATCATCTCTAAGGACAAAGCAGACTTATAATTCCAATCTCAGACTTCTACCATGGATTCTGTTCATTCTTTGCACCTTGACAAGTACTAATGCTTTCCCAAATGAAAATTAAAAAACAGAAAACCCCAAATAATTCACTGTAACTCTTTGTCTTAGTCTCAGAATCATTTATTCCATTTCCCACTCTCAGTTCATAGAGTTCCTAGACTTCTGGAGAGTTTAAGAAACATTCCCAGGAGGGGCATGATGAAGAGTGCAGTCTACACACTGATTGGGCGGGATGGAACAATAACTTCCCTGGGTGATTTTACTAATCAAACTCGAAAGGTCACTGTTTTGATAAATATTTCCCTTTAATTCTACATGTGGTTTACATAGTAACACGACTTTAACCATTATTTTTATATGAACCATAAGGAAAAAAGGAAAATGGTTAACGATAGTTAAGAACAAGAGAAATAAATACCTCAGGACTTGAGAATTCAGTATGTACTTGTATAGGAAAAGGAGGCTCAGAGGTTTTGTGATTTAGAACCCTTTCCTATCATTTGTTTGAGCAGATTTATTTGAAACTTTTAAGATAAAATGGCTGATATTAGCAATCTAATCAAACACAAGTTAACAGTATACTGCTTTATATTCTATTTAAATTCGCTAGTCGTTTTTGCTGTGCGATTTTAGCCATGTGAGGTCATCTGATACTCCACGTCGATAGGGAATACAGAATGGCAGCGGCGTATAAAGCATGCTCACACAGGATTGCAACCGTGACTATGGGATTCTTGTAAAAATAAACTTCAAGGTTAAAAACTTTTACTTGTTATTTCAAATGTAAGCCAGATTTTAGAGATTTTTCCTGAGCCGTTGCCATTTTATATTCTGTTTTCGAATAAGTTTTTAGATTTTTTAAACAAAATTGCTCTGAGGATTTTGACTTAACTAAAACCAAGTTAGGCAATAGAAACGAAAATGTCATGAATGGGTTATCCCCAGAAGAATATGTGCTTTTTAAAAATATGGTTAAACTGTAAAGCAGAGGCAGGTAGATGAGCTGGTAGAAATAGAGCTTGTATCTTGTCCTGCTGTGCACCCCACAGGGAGGATCTGAGAACAGGGATCCTCTGAAGTCCGTAGGAGCTCCATTTGCCAGCGAACCCCAAGGGCTGGGGAACCACAGCTTAATGGCATAAAGAGGATTCTATTTTTTTTTTTTTTTGGAAAAAATTTTTTTCCTCTGAAAATGTTAGTTTCCCAAGTATAAAGTAACTGGACTTTGAAATGAACATGGATAACCTGATTTCCTGAAAAAAAAATTAAGTAAAATTGAAGTGCAATTAACTAAGCTATAGGTAACTAAGCTACAGCTCGTGAATAAAGTTATTACTCAACTGTGTCTTGAAAGCAGGAATGATAATGCTTACTTAGCTCAAAAAAGGGCAAATTTATAAAAACACTATAAGATTTACCCAAAATCTAGAAGTCTTTGGTGAAGGCAGATTTGTCATTTCATACATAATGGAGAAACTGGCAATCTTGGAATAAAAAATAATCTAACATACCTATACAGGGGTATTTGAGCATGTATTTGGAAGCTGCATACTTTTACATATTCAAACAGATATATGAAACGAGCCCTCTCCATCCTTGCGTAATAGTCACACTCCTAGCCTTAAGTACGTGAGGTGCCCTGAAAGGAGCAGCATATCTCTGACTAAACTGGGGTGCTCCCAGACTCCGCTGCATTTTTGCCATGTCTCATTTCTTTTTATACTTTTTTAAAAAAGTTTTATTGGAGTATAGTTGATTTACAATGTTGTGTTAGTTTCAGGTGTATGGCAAAGTGTATCAGTTATACATATACATATATCTACTCTTTTTTAGATTCTTTTCCCATATGGGCCATTACAGAGTATTGAGTAGAGTTCCCTGTGTGATACAGTAGGTCCTTATTAGTTGTCTCTTTTATATATAGTAGTGTGTATATGTCAATCCCAATCTCCCAATTTATCCCCCGCCCCTTACCACAGGTAACTATAAGTTTGTTTTCCACATCTGTAACTCTGTTTTTGTTTTGTAGATAAGTTCATTTGTATCCTTTTTTTAAACTCCACATCGAAGTGATATCATTTCTTGATTTTCAATTCTGAAAGTCTGGCTACTTTCAAATTGATTCCTGACTCAAAGTGTCGATTTAAAAATATTTGAAGTTTGAAAGTAACATTACAGTAATATTTAAATACTTATAAAACACTTCATGGTGTTGCTTCTGTTTTCCATGCAATCTTTTCATAGCATGGTGGCTCAGCATTAAACTTTTTTAGGGGGGAGTGGTGGTGGTGTATATGAGAACATTGAGAGGCAGATTAAAAGGACACATTCAACACACAAAACTGAGCTAGTATCAGATCTCTGAAACCTGTTCCTATCTAGCTCACTGGGCATATTTGAAAATCATGAAATGATAGAACATCTTTAAAAAATCTGAGGTAATCTCTGCAAAATGTTGTGAAAACAACAAAAGTTGCTCAATGAGGAGTCTTAAGGAAATTGTGCTGTCCATGGTCACTGGGTGACATGATGAAGCTATAGCTAAAGATATACTCAGTATTGGTATCTGAGGAACAGCTAAGACAGTGGTTCCAAACACCAGCCCAGAGCAGGTTATGACGGTGGGTGGCAATGAACTGTGTGTATGCTGCATTTAACTGTAGCTGTTTGTGTGCAGTGTCTCCAGTAGATTGCATCAACAAGGCAAGAATGTAATGCACAAAAAGGGCACAGGTTGGTCAAACAACTTCTTGAAATGGAGTTAAGAAATTTAAAAAATGTAATACTGATGCTTGACAAAATACAGGTTTAACTGGAGAATTAGGAAGATGCAGCTAGAGACCCAAGAGCAATTTTGAACACAACTGCTAAGCAGAAGTGGTTAAGATCATCTTCTGATTCACAAATAAGAATGACTAGAAAAAGAATAGGATGAAAAGGAATGAGCCCAGGAAATAAGAGAAAAGGGAGAAGAGAGCTTCTTGAGATGGCCGGACATGAGGTGGAAAAGGAAGAAGGTGGGGAAAACGAAGTTAGTGACAACTTGCATAGCTTGGAGTAAAAGGCTGAAAAATTCAGCTGTGAGTCGAAAGACGTAGGGAAAAAATAATTGTACAATATGTTTGATGCTGCTGATTACAGATAAAGTGACAGACAAGTGGAGATGGGACAGACAATAGTGGTACCATCACCCAGACAGCCTGGTTAGAGCCTGGAGCCAAGGAACGAGGAGTGGGGGCAGGGCTGAAATGAGACGCTTAGGAGCCCATTTGAAGGTGGATGCAACCAGTCATTTCTAGTACATTGTGGCAAGTTTATTACTTGGGCATAATTCTTTTTTTTTTTTAATTTTTTTTCTTTATTTTTACTTATTTATTTTGGCTGCGACGCACGGCATGCAGGAGGATCTTATTTCCCTGACTAGGGATCGAACCCATACCCCTTGCAGTAGAAGCGCAGAGTCTTAACTACTGGACCGCCAGGGAATTCCCTTGGGCATAATTCTTATGTCAATTGAAATGTACTTGAACTTTCCTTTGTAAAGTTTTTCCCTATTGTATTTGTTTGGTCTCCTTAGTTATACTGAACTTCTTGAGGGCAGAGACCATATCTTGTTTGTCTTTGGAATTTCATAGCCCAGAATAATGCCTTGGCACATTAATGTTTACTGAATGAAGGAATTCCTGCCGAAGTACAAACCATTTGAGGGCAAAGATTATGTTTGTGTTTAAAGAAGTCTTTTGTATTTCCCCATAGTGCACAAGGCAATACTCAGTACATAAAAGTACACAATGGGTGGTCAATTAATGCTTAAAGAATGAACAGTAATCACTAGGCAAGAGAATATTATCAGCAGCAGGCACAGTGTGGTGGAAAAACTTGCTTCTGGTTATAGGAAGGGGAAAATAAGTATAGAAGGAATAGCAATAGATCTGATATGAGGGCAGATTAGAAGATGGTATTTCATTTGTCATTATGGCCCTTAAAATTTTTTAAAGTGCTTTATAAATTACAAAGTACATTCCCATATAGAATTTCATTTACATCTATGTAGTGTACAAGGTTATGTCAGTGCAAACGTTATGAAGACGGCCTTAAGCAATCTGGATGTTCCCGCCTTTGTGTAATGAAGAATTATCTTTAGACATTAGAATATGTTTCTCAAATATAACTTCAGACATTTTACTGTGACCACAAAGCACAATTCAGCCAACATCAATTGTTAGATACCTAAGACAGCCAATACAATCATGGTCATCTGGCTTGTAAAGGTGCTTCCCAGAAAGAAGGCTCTAACGGTATTATACAATGAATCTTATTTTGAAAACAAGGTTTTTGAAGGCTTACCTAATACTATTTCTCACAGAGCTAAGATGGTGCCGTTTGTATATATCTATTTTTAGAAAAGAAAAAGATCTTCCTGATTGTTTCTAAACAGACATCCAAAGTGCATGATGAAATTCCTAGGCCAAGCAGCCAAGCGATGCAGATACAATGTCAGAATGCCAATTAAACGCTCTTTTTTTTTTCTTAGCTTGAAGTCTTAATTTATAAGTTTCTATAGCTCAACTTCATTTTATTTTTCTTGGCATCAGGAATTTTGCTTTATTATACATGAATATAAATTCAAAGTGGAATTAAAAATGAAGTCATCCTTTAATGAATTTCTGTATTTATTGATATAAAGCAGACTTCTGAGAGAGTCATTCTAGTGGTAGTTAATAATTAGTTCTCATCAGCCATTCTAAATATACATTTGACCCACAGAGAAGTATTTTAAAATTCATCATGACCTAAAAAGTATTTAGGTATTCTTCAAAAAATATACGGCATCTTAGCAAAGCATTAATTTTAGATACTCAGACGACTGACAGAGGAAAAACAGAGACATGTGCTATTGGAAGGGTCACTTTCCTACTTCTATTAATATAATTTTCCTCTAATTACTTTCTTACTCTATTTTGTGGAACTATAATAATGATTGAGGACATCAGCATTGCCTGATAAGGGTTTGGAAGACAAATGAGATGTATAAATGCAATGCCCTTACAACATATAATAACCACTTTTTCAAATTTACCTCTTTTCGTGTTGCTCTAGACTTCTTTACATTTTCAAAAGATTATCTATAGTATGTCAGTTTGCTTTACAAATGCGTAACATCATAATGTGATTAAACTGATTATTATTTGCTTGGGTATCAATTAATCATGTATAGCATATCCTGTAAATGAATCCTAGCATGCTTTGAAATATTCTTAAAAGACTAATTTTACCCTTTCCCACAGATTATATGCATTAATATTTTACACTTCTACTTAATTATATCTGGCTTCTACTTTCAAACTCTTTAAGAACAAAATTCATAACGTTATTCTCAATCTTAAGAAGAGTTCTGTGTGGAATAAAACACAGATAAAAAACAACACACAATACATAATACTCACCTTGGAAATACTGTCCATATCTCCTGAGCCTAAAACAAAATATGGAAAGAAAGCCTTTATTAGGTAATGATTCTATCTGTAAATTAAATACTCCTTTAAAATAAACAAATGTAGTAATGCAGTGCACTGTATGTATTTGCAGTGTATATCTCTTGGATTTCTGAATCTCAAAAAATTACTTTTCTCTTATACTGTGTGGTATCATCTGATGGCAAATGCAAGGAAGAGTTGTACCTTTCCTTCCCAATCATCTACTTTTTTTGGTAATGGCAGAATAAAAAACTATTGCTATCATAAATTCCTGAAAGTGAAACAGTAGACATATATATCCTACTCAATTCAAAACTTTAAAATTTGTACACTAATACACATGTGTATATATATATTTATAGATATGTAAATAGAGAACGAGAGAGAGAGAGATCTCTATTTTCTGAAATGATGCTTCTGTACATCTGATAAAGTACAAAACAGGCATTTGCAACAATACCTGACAATATTCTGAACCATGTTTTACTATAATAACCAAAATCAAAGTATAATATATTTTTTTTTTTATAATTTTTCTTTTTTTTAATTTTATTTATTTATTTATTTATTTATGGCTGTGTTGGGTCTTCGTTTCTGTGCGAGGGCTTTCTCTAGTTGTGGCAAGTGGGGACCACTCTTCATCGCGGTGCGCGGGCCTCTCACCATCGCGGCCTCTCTTGTTGCGGAGCACAGGCTCCAGACGCGCAGGCTCAGTAATTGTGGCTCACGGGCCCAGTTGCTCCGTGGCATGTGGGATCTTCCCAGACCAGGGCTCGAACCCGTGTCCCCTGCATTGGCAGGCAGATTCTCAACCACTGCGCCACCAGGGAAGCCCAAGTATAATATTTTTAAGAAAAATTTGGCAGCAACAAATATTCATGGCAATCCATCAAAAGTAAAAATGTTTTCAAAATGTAACATTGTGGTTTTATTTTAATTCTTAGGAGAAATGGACAATCAATACTAATTTCTTACTGAAGAAATGGAATCATAACTTAGGTAACAAAGAAAAATAATCAGATCCTTGCCACAACTTTAGCTTTATTTTTAACTATTTAAATAATTTTCCTGGCATAAAAATATTATAATATTTTAATAGTACAGCATTCAGCAGACGGTCACAGATAAAGTAAAGGCTTATTAACATTAGTTTATAAATAGGCATAATGTTAAGTACTGAATGTATATATGCAATTATGTATCTGTAAATATATACAATATTCATTATAGATGACAAGTATATGTGAAACTATTCTGCAAATTCTGTTCTAGTGAGTAATATAACTGAGAATCTTCTCACTATGACCAAATGCCATCTTTTTGTGAATGATTTTACAAATTAAAAGATTGGAAAGTAAATTATTTTGCAATAAATTAGAAAGTAAAATTCTAGAATGGTGCTATCCCCAGTAGAACTTTGTGTGATGCTGGAAATGTTTCCTTGTGCTGTCTGTTATGATAGCCATTAGCTCATGTGACTATGTGCACTTGATATGTGGCAGTGCAACTGAAGAACTAAATTTTACATTTAATTTGATTTATAATTAAATAGTCACACATGACTAGTAACTACCACAACTGGACAGTGCAAATTAACATTTTGAAAACTAGGCAAAACAAGCATGGATCCTTAAAAGCACAAAAGTCTATCAAAAAAAAAAGTCTATCAAAGTGTTGTAAATAATTTCTTGATTATTGAAGTTACATAGCTTTTCGAAGTATCAGAGGATGGCATTTCCTGACCTAGGGTGGGGTTGTGAAATCCGTGTATAAACTGAGTTACTCATGGCATAGTTTCTCCAACTTAAGTAAAAGATGGTTCTTTTTCAAAAGAAAAAAATTATCACAAACCTCCAACCCCACTGTCAACTTTTAAAATAGTTTATGATATATGATGATGATAAACATACAAACATAAAATAAATGTCTTTTTCCCCTTGTTTTGGTTTTGCATTTGGCCTGCCTACATATACAGTATGCTGTGTGACCAGGTCAGTTTTGTACCACTTGTCTCTGTTTCTCACTGTTGTGAAACTTTTTGTTCACCTTGCAGATATTTGGCTTCATTTGGTAAGAAAACATCATTTATGAAGTATGTTTACAACCATTATTTGCACTACTTGAAATCAGCTTTATCACGAACACAGACAATGTGGGCAGTGTTCTCTCTTAAGAGAATCATTCAGATTATCCAGAATATGATTACCAATTTTACTTTTTAAAAAGAGACAAACATTAAAATGCAAAAACAAAATCAAGAAATTCTTGCAGAGGACTGAAGTTCCTCTGAGACTGTGTCTACAGACCTTTGGAGACAAAGAAACCCACTGTGAGGATACCATGGTCCTCTAGGTGCCCAAAGCAGCAGTGTCTCCTTTTATCATAAACACTCAGATTTTGGTAAGTTAAAGTAAATACCTGTGAATATGAGCTAGGTTAGAACAAATCTCACATATCTGATTTTCCAAATAATCTTTAGCCATCATAGCGAATATCCTATGGATTAAACTATCAGTTGTAGATAACAGCTGAAGCATTTCAAAATGAGTTCCTATACAAAGAAGAACTTCGCAAGTCATGATATTCACTATGTAGAATTAAGGTTTTGTTTTGAATTCATTCCTGAACATCAGATTTAATATCCTTACCTAAAGAGCCATTCATGTGATGTGATTCCATTCCTCCTAATGCACCCATGGGACCATCTGACCCAGGGCCCATTGGAAACTATTCAAAAAATGGAGAAAATGACTGTGATCACATTGAAAACAATTGTTTATCTCAATGTCACAATACCTATCTTTAACACTGTAAGACACTTCTACAACTTATTTTCATTTCCAAATTATGGAGATTATTTTCCTAGATTTTTTTCCAGCCTTCTAGATTCTCTAACTGGACTGCTACTTCCCTCATTCCATCTTCTCTATGTTCTAGATCTCCAGGCTAATGCTCATTCATATCCAAATTTTTCTTCAGATATCCTTAACCAGAAAGCACATATATTCCAGTGCAAGTGAGAAGATAAGTATTTTATGCTATTGACAAATTTTGCTATTATAAACCAGAGGTAATTCTTAAGAAGCTGCTAAAGGTATTGGCTTATTAATAAGAATAATTGAACATTATATGCCAACATTAACATTTTTCTTAGCAGACAATCTATCTTTGTTCAAATGAACATGATAAATAATTTCATCTTGCAGGTTAAATACATTTAGCTCCTTGGGGATAGCTGAATATAGCTAAGTCTTCTTGGCAGTCTCAACTATGTCAGTTCAATCACAATTAGGCATTCAATAGCAGTTATATTTAACATTTTTTAAAGTAGTGGTATTTCATTTTCAAGTGAAACCTTACATTAGAAGCCTAGTACAACACAGATGTGAAGAGATGTGCTGTGGTAGAGGTGGTGGTGGAGAGCCCATGACCTGCCCGCTTAGTCTCTCCCTCAACTCCCTGGAATACTTCTAAGGAAACTCAGACCTCAGTTTGAAGACAGGCTATCTATAATTACCTTATGTTTACAGTTAAGATAGATTACTGAAAACACTTGTTCTTAAAATTTCCCATGCCCAAATCATTTCTTCCATGTTGTATGGTGCAGAATACTGAATGTGTTGCATGTATGTATGTGTATCGATGGGATTGTGGTGGTTACTAATCATACAGGCTTCGGGGGAAGATTGCCCTGAGTGGACACCCTGTATACCACCGACTCTGTGTGGAAAGAAGATAGCTTTCCATCACCGTGCTCACACAAACCACATGCTTATACATTTTCACAGGATAATGCCAATTCTGTTGCCTAAAGTTTTGTTGCCTAAAACACATGGATGGATTGTGTTTTTTGGTTTTTTTTTTTCAGTAAACAACTTGGAATACGCATGCCTCTAATGAGAGGTCAAAGAAATTAACTTTGAACTTACTGTTGTTTTTCAGGTTTTTTCAAAAGCATAGTTTAGATCTGGGCTGAGAAACTGGTGCCGGTGAGGCCAACAGCCGGTGAACCTCCTTGGTTTGGTCCTTTTATCCGGCCCCCACTGCGCGTTAAACAACACTAAGACTGTAGGTATTATACTTGAAGCACATAATACTGCAGTCCTAGCCCTCAGCAGGCATTTTGCTTTGACTACCTCTGGCTGAAATGAATGACATTTGGAAGAGTGACATGTTCAGCTTCTGCTTCTCTTGAATCTCTTATCTTTGTAACAAGTAAGAGAAGCAGAATGGAACACACTTGGATGATATCAGTTTAGCTGTCTGCAGAAATGTCTTCAGTACCATATGCTCCTGGTTTCCTCCTGTATCCCCTCCCTTTCAAATATCAAGTTTTAAGATCTGAAATTGCAGTATGAAGAGCTTTTCTACATTTGTGCTGCATTTCTAAAATGAACATTGTTCATGATCATATTCAGTGTTCTTTAAAATCTCTGTGAAAACACCTTTTAGACATTACTGACAGAAAATTGTTTCCTTTTCCTGAAAAAGAATTTATTTGATTATACAAAGGGAATACTGGTAACTGAAGGCAGTGCTGCTTAACAGAAATAATATGTAAGGTTCAAATGTGAACTACATAAAAAAATTTAGATTAGCAGCCATCTTTAAAAAGTAAAAAGAAACAGATGAAGTTAATTTTAATAATTTTATTTACTTATATAATCAAAATTATCAATCAAAATACAGTCAGTATAAAATTTTAATGAGATATTTTATATATTTTTTCATATTAAGTCCTCAAAATCCAGGGTGTGTTTCATACCTCCAGCACATCTCAGTTTGGACTAGCCCTATTTCAAGTACCATAACATACTGGACAATTTAAAGTTTCCCTTTGCTGTCCTCACTGCTAGGAAGCTCAATTATAATATTTCATCCCCAGTTTTTGGTATACTTTTGGAAATTCTTTATATGTGTTTTGATTTTTCTTTAATTTGAGCTACATTTTATTCATATATATATACCTATGTATTAACTGTATTTTCTTATATATTTTGTTAATATGTAGGTCTTATAGATATCATTTTTCTGTAAGCGTTCATGGAAAAATCATGACCATATGCTTTATTAAGTACACTCAAATTCTTTCTGTAGAACTGCTTCAGTTCTATATTTAAACTCCAGATTTCAAAAATTTAAAGAAAAACAGGCATATTCAACTTCCTAATTTAGTTTCAAGTTTAACAGGAAAAAAAAAACAACCACCTGAAGAAATTAGTGATGTGTAAAATGAGGTGAACATATGATTACACATTAACTGTCACTTTCAAATAGTCAATTATTAGGTATTCGAGATAAAATAAGGCTACATATCAACATTTTATAATTAAGTTCTCTTTTACATTTATATTATACTGATATGAAATCTCTTGTTATGTATGTTATATATTATGTTTTTTTCCAACCCAGAACATAGAATTTGATTTTTTGATATCCAGTAAGATCCTGGATAATAAAATATAAAGCTTAAACAGTATCAAGGAAAAGGAATGTACTTAGAGTTTGAGTCTTCAAATACATTCCAAAAATTTTAAAAAATGCATAGTTACATTAGGCCTGTTAGGTCCAGGAGGTACTGCATTCATTAAAGTATACATGTTGTCTCCAGAGTTGGTTGAGTCTGAAACAAAATATTACTGAATTAATATCTTTCATTATAATCTACACCCAAGTCATCACAAAGTAATAATCAAAGATGATCTGGACACTTATGCATATTTATAGCTACAGCACTTGAAATAGTCATTACTAATGTTCAGAAACAAATATCTGTAAGTCATTTTCTGACCCCAAAATTATCATTCTGAGGTTGTAAATTAGGAATATCTACCTAATATATTAGGAATAATCACTTGAATAATTCAGATCAAAAGGAATATTACTTTAAAAGTCTAAAGAATTACTGTAAATTTTTTCTTCTTTAAAAAACATGATATCTTTTGATTTCTCTAAGCAATTTATATGTATACATATAACAGAAATCTCTTAAAATTCAGATTTAGTAGCTTTTTACTTATTATTTCCTTAGGCTTCTTATAGACCAATTTAAAAAATAGTTTATTTAGCTAATAATTAATAAAAGCTGGTGGAATATCCTGGCTTAGTTCCCACAGAAAGATATTAGAACGAGACTATACAACTGGAATGAAAATACTCTTGCTTGAAGTAAAAGCCAGCTTCCACTAGTACAACTTTTGATAAAAGTCTTTTCATTCATTTTATTTTTGATTCATTATAATAAAAATAACTGTAGTGTATATCCACATAAATATATGTAACATTTTACATTTCATGTCTATTAGCTAGTCCTAATTAAGTCTCTCAGTATATGTGTTTATAATGTATAGCCTAGAGTGAAAGTCTTAATATTTTACATTTAGGAACTATCAACTATAAAATGCTTTTCTATTTTTCCACAATTATATAGTTCTCTTAAATATAATGTTGCAGGCCTCTATTTTGAAAAAGATGTTTTTCAAATGTTTTGTACTGATTCAAGGCAGAAGATAAAAATTATTTGCTTTCTCATGGCAATAACCATAGAGTGAGAAATGGGCAATTACTTTTCCTCTTGTTTTGTGATTATTAGACGTTAATTTATTATTTTAGAGTAGGTTAGATGCCATTTATACTTTGTAAACATTGATCCATAAACCTAAGTATTATTTTTTACTTCTAGATTAATACATCATATTGTTGAGAAAGTTGAAATGCCCACCTCTGGTTGACCTCTGTTTGTTTATACTAAGTAAGCTCCTAATCTACTTTTGTGGCCTTAACTATTTTTACATCCTTATGTACACTATACTCCTGTCAACCCGGGCTACTTGTTCTTTCTTGCATATGATCATCCTTTTCCATCACCTTATTTTTGTTCTTTCTTCCTCTGAGCATCTTCTCTACACAATCTCCGCTTACCGAAATTATACTCTCACTATTCAAGGCCCATTGCCAACGCTACCTCTTCCATGAAGTTTTCCCCTGATACTTAAAAGTATGTGAGTGCTCCTCTACCACTGAATTCTGCTTTGCATTATAGTTAATATTTTGTCTTATTCTTCCCTCCCGCTTCAAACTAGGTTATAATTTCTTTGAGAGGAGGAAAGGGACCATGTCTTACTCATGTTGTGTACTATAAACAATAAATATCTACTAACTTAGATTCAATTCATGGCATAAACCCTATCCCATAAAAATGTATCTTTCAGAAAAGCTGGAATTGTTTTTTAAACATAGGAAACCTTCAAATGGTTCTTCACCTTTATTAGCCTTACTAATTTTACTTACTAATTTTAGCAATTAATTTGAAAGGAAAATGGGCTGTATATTTTAAAATATGCAGAAAGAAAACTTTATTGCTTTAAAGACCAATCAAATATAATTGCATCTGAAAATGAAAAAACATTGAGTGAATAAGGTTGGTATTTTTTAGAAAATGTCTGATTTATTTTTATATACAAAAAAACTTTACAATAGGTATTCTGGCACCTATTTTTTGGAGAGTGGGGGATATTGGCTTCATATTAGAGGACTGACTGTGATAAAGGATGAGTACATGAAAGAATAGGCAGAAAAGCTAGCAAGATACACTGGTGGCAATTTCTGGCTTGAAAGGAAGAAGTGATCCGATTACTTATCACCTGAAAAGTTTAGTGTTACTCTGAAAACTTTGTTTGAGTATGTAGTAAAGTATTTATTAATCACATGCTACCTTCATAAATTAAACCTTAACTTCACCAAAAGGATTGCAAATGTGGGCAAGATGTTCAATTCATATACTTCTATCTTCAATGAATTTTGTTTCACTTCACTGAAGATGTTCTGAGGACAGAGATCCATGAAATATTTATGATATATTCCAAAGAGTTAGTGAGGCAAAGTAAAATTTTGAATTAATCATCAAATTTATGCTTTTTCTAAACTAAAGATTCAAAACTTAAAAATATTTATTGGTATGATTAATGATATTTAATTTCAAACTTCTGTGTATCTTAGATTCCAACAAATTTGTAAGAACATACGAATTTAACAGTGCAACATAATAAAAAAATATTTTCTAATTATAAAAATTTCCCATATATTTCATTACCCAGAAGTTAAAACTGACAAAGTCTTAGTCTATTTCTTTGTTATCTACTTTTCAGATTTCAGGGTAATATATTTTAGTTTTTTTTGGCCACACCATGCGGCTTCCGGGATCTCAGTTCCCTAACCAGGGATCAAACCCATGCTCTCTACAGTGGAAGCACGGAGTCTTAACCATTGGACCAGCAGGGAAGTCCCAGATTTCAGTGTAATATATTTTAAAATAACACTGTGATCATATTGTATTAAATCATGAACATTTATTTCTCTGTGTCATTAAAATTTCTTTGATAATAATTTTAATGGCTACATTTTAGTCCATAAAACATTAATTTAAAAATATCACTAAAATCGGATTAGGCATGAAGGTTGTTTCTATTATTTTACTATTGGCTATAACAAATGAGCATCATTCTACATGATTCTTGGATTGTACCTCCAATCATTTCTAGTAGTAGGATTATAGTGTCAAGTGGTATGAGCTTTTTCATGGCTCTTGCGACACGTTGCCAGGAGCTTTCTAGGAGGGCTGTGCTACCATCAGAGGCCTCAAGACACAACACATTTAATAGTTTGTATTAAAGTCTCAAAGGAAAGAGATATTTAAAATAACGATATGATTCCAGGAATATTAAATTATTTTGGTTTAAAAGGTTAAAAAACTTTCCCCACTACATAGTGGGTTAGCTAACTAATAAATACCTATAGACGTGTAGGATAAATGATATTGTAAGCACGTCCACATCTATCTTAGATGCTAGATATGGTGGGTCTGATTTGCTGTATTAAACCTAATGGATCCATGTATTTCATGTGTTACTTATGCAGAATTTTTCTTAAGTTGTGAGGTTTGGATCTTTTCCACAGTCTCAAGCAAACTTTTAGTCAGATAAATTATTGGGCAATTCATACAGATCAACACAGTTTTCATTCTGATTAAATCTATTACCTACACAACAGTTTTCTAAATGCTTAAAGTAATTGGACAGTAGTTACTTAAGAACACTATTTCTTCCTATTTGCTACCTCTACTCAACTTGTGAAACCACCAATGAGGTAAAGAATACTACTAACTTTCTTTCATAACAATTTCTGTATTTTGTGATTTTACTCTAAGAATCAAATGCCCACGTGGCTAGTTCGATTACAATACCTGCTGGACTAGGCATGATGGGTGTTCCTGGTGGCCCTCCACCTCCTGGAGGACCCTAAATAATTACACAAAATTTCAGTAAAAATAAGGCATTGCATTAAACAATATAAGGAAAAACAGAAGTTAGACTTTATAATAATCCAGTTTGAAAACAGTAGAGGAAATACATTTTCTCCATAATTTATTTTCTTTGAATGCACAATCATTTCAATGTTATGCAAAATATAATTTAGTTTAAATATGCTGAGATTGTTTTGACAAGTTTCCAAAAGCAATGAGCCTGTAACGTTGATTTATGATTCATGGCTTAATGACATCAGGTATAAGGAGGTTAAGGAGAAACCATTTAATAAGGCCTTTACAAATCCCATACAATAGAAATCATTCATGTGTATTTGTGATTTAGTTTACTGTAATTTTCTTACATTTTGTATCACTGTTTTTTATAGGCAACTGAAAATCAGAAGATATTCATATGTTTAAAAAAATACATTGATGCTGCTTCTTCTGCCAGCATCAACTGCAACACTTCTGATGCACTGTACCTTCAGCTATCACGTCAATTAGAAATGAGAGGTAATGCTGACTGATGTGAGGGTTTCTAAGGCTGTAGGTACACAATCAATCTGAAATGGATGTTAGGTGACTCAAGTTAATTCAGTTATTTCGTGCAACCAAAATGGATAATTCAGGCAATGAGTTTTAGAATGTTCAGACTTACAGTAGTCAAATTAACTATTAAGTGGCTAAATTTTTGCTTCATTCTGAGTGCACAGACATAACCCACTAATTATTTCAAATAATATATGTATTGCTATTTATTAAACAGCTTAAATTTACTTTCAAATAAGTCTGTAATTCCATAAAACTATATATATCAAGCTTATTTTTAATTGACTTGAAGAAAAAACAGGTTTTACTCAAACTTTTTTACTTTCATAGAGATTGTGCAAAAAGTTAGACTTAGCTTATAGCTTAAAGAAATACTGAGCACTAAGTTCACAGGTCCCAACAGCGTGTGCTTTTCGCTATGCTCACAGAACACTGTTTCCATGGAGGGAAAATGCGCGTTGATCTTCTTCCTAAGTACTCCTTTTTTCCTACTCTGGTTGACCACCACCTCTGAAAAGTTCTTTAGGAAAGATTTTTCTTTTTACCGTTTTATCCTTGCTACTCTGTTAGGCATTTCCCTCTAAATATTATAAACAAATTATCTTTTATGATGGCCTTGAGATACAGCAAGAATTATAATGTGATGATGGTTAAAAGGTCATTTGCAAATTCAAGAGGTCATGTAAAACCTGCTAATTTGACGAATGTAAAGAATTGGAAATTTTTAACATGTACTAAGTGATAAGAAGAAGAAGAAGTGGTCTCAGTTTCTAAGAATGAAAACTAGCCCTCCTCCCCCAAATTACTAGTCATTATTCTGCTATCTAATTATCTTTGTGATTGGGAGAAAGCGTAACGTCTTCTTAAGACTTTGTGTATGGCAAGTAGGGTGGGGGGGGTGCAGATTATTCTAAAGAACTGCAAATTCAAGCATATCATTGTGTAACTGGGATGGCTGTCTTCATGATTGGACAGTGTATTGCGTGGTTTACAGAAACATATGCTGAAGTAAAACACAGTACTCAGGGCAATTTTGGCCAGATTGATAACTGTTTCACTAATGAACATCAACACATGTACTGAGGTTGGCAGACGGAACAACTCAATACAAATCAGATGTTCACTTCTTGGCCAACACACAGGGGCTCTTCTTAACATCTGGACAACTATTTCATTGCCCAAATAGAACATAACATCAATTCTTATGAGCAAACAAACCCAAATGTACTTACTACATAATTCCCAGGAGATGCTGAGGAGTATGGTATCTGGAACATGAACAGGACAAAAAATATACATATTTTGATTCATGTGGCAGTATGGAGACTGACCTAAAATGAATCTACTTTCTAACTTTTGTCAAGGTTTAAAATTTATCACAAAGGATAAAGGCATTTATATATGTCTGAGTGCTAGAAAACTGAATAAAATGCAGAATTATCTTGATTTACAAAAAAGAGAGGATTTTAGTCAAGAGGAATTTAGATAGAATTACAGCTTCAAGTTATATTGATTTCAGGGCAGTTGTACTCACTGCTTGATACTAATGACACTTATTTTGTAATTAAAAAGATATATATTTGTGCAGCTAAAAACTGGAAACCAGAATTTTTCAAATTAGTAGCCTTTACAGATGCAATTTCTAATTTATGTGCATTCCGGGATACATTATTTTTTTTAAAGACAGGTTTCAGGCTACTATATTCATGCAGTAGTCAATACTTGATATATAAACCTCACTTTTCCCCCCTTTCCTTTCTAATTAGCGTCTAGAAAACAATATAATGAATGGAAAAGATTTTGTTAATGTAAGTCTCCAAAGACTACTAATTTGTGGGGATCAGATATGGGTAACATATTCCCTCTTCCCTTCAAATCAAGCTCCTAACTAAGCTCTTTTCTAGAGATTAGACGGTATTAATACAACATTGCTATGATAATTTAAGAAATGAAAACTGGAAAACATATATTTAAAAATAACCCCTTAACTGTGGATATTAATAGAGAAGTTAAATCCAAATATTCTTTTTTCACACAAACTCACTAGCTTACATCCTTCTGCACATCCAGAAGAGATATTTTTGCCTTATTCTGAAAAAAGCCAGTAAATTACTGTCTTCTTGGAGTAGGACAGCCAGGGCCAAAATAGGACCTTAAGAGTGGTGAAAAGATTATAGTGCCTGTACCTAAATGTTCCCTCCACCCCAACTCCTTCCTGATAATTACACTTAAAAATAATATGAAATAATAAAGTAAGCAGAAAGAAATACAACAAAGTTATGGTTTTCCTTTGATTTTAATATTGAGTTATTTGAAAGCTCTCTCCTCATTGTTTGGTGTCCTTGCTTTGCCTTAAGCACAGACCACAGGTGTCTGAGCCTCTGGTTGGTCCACCTATGGGTAACTCAGCACTGCAGGCGGCCGTTACCAGAGTGTCCAGTATCACTAGTGATGACGATCACTTCTATGAGTATGGGGATCCCTATGGCAGTAGACATTTACTCGACTTGGTGAATGAATATCGCTTTGCTCTCTAGGGTCCTCTGCAGTTCATGATCTACTATCCATCCTCTGCTTATTATTTTAAACATGTGCACCTGCCCTCTCCAAATCACCAACTTATTTGTTAGCTCCAGTTTTCATCTCCTTACAACTTTAGCACCTGGCTCATGTCCTTCTGCCTCTATTGCCTACCGTCATCCTTAAGCAACTTCAAGATATGACCTAACCACTCTTTAGATCTTTGGAATTTACACTCACTGCCTTTCCTTTCCAATATACCCCCCTTTTCCATTTATGAGCATGAATACATCCTAAAAGTTTTTGCACAGAGATCTAAACAACTTTCCTGACATTTTTCTTGTTCCTCATGGCACTCACAAATAACATTCTATATTCCAATCAGAAACTTATCCCATCACAATTCCTCCATGTTTACTAAGTTCATTATTTCCCTATTAGTTTCCCACTAAATTGCCTGTGCCCCTCCCCCATGCCACTGCCAGTATTTTCTTTCTCTCTCCAGTATGTTAAATTCATTATCCTGAAGTCTACTTTGTTAATTTCCAACTCTTTGATCACCCTCTAGCCAACTTTTCTGTTTTATGGTAGAGAGTTCCTGGTAAGAAACACAGAATAGGGTTGACAAGGTCCAAAACATAATCATGTTCTCCAACTTCAACCTAGTTTTCACTAACACTTGGAAGCATTTTGGCTCGGCCTTTATGGAAGCCCCAAAGCATTCTAGAGGTGTGCCAGTAAACTCAGGGGGGAAAACTCCCAATCTGTAGCATTTGCCTGTTTATGCAGTGTAAATATTCCTCTAAGGCAGATTTCAAGCTACCAATGATTTAACAATCAGCTCACAAAACTCCTGAACTTTTAACAATGGACTTTTGTGATCTGGCTCTCGTTGGTGGTTATACCATCCCGAGTTGGTACTTTGCCCTTTTGTTATACATTAAAGCCATCAAATTCTTGCTCTGCCTTCATCTTCAACTAAACACTTCATTATTTATAGATTTAAAATTTCATCCATTCATCTCAGGTAGGAAAAAAAAATCTGTGTTTCCAAAGCTAGCCCCTCCTGACCATACCATTCTCCTAAGTCCTTGCTCCTTTTATACTTTTAACTTCTCCCTCTTCATGGTTCCTTCAAACACCATTAAATATAATAAACATTTTAAAATACTTTTAAAAGTTTGTTACCACCTCTAGTTCAATTTCTTTCTATTTTTGCCCTGTCAAACTCTCTAATTTTGACTTACACTCACTGTTTCTACCTCATAGTCTTTGTTGCCCTCATTAAGAGAAATGCGCTCTTAATTTCTAAATTAATTTCTTAATTTGGGCTCCTACCCCCAGCACTTTATGGAACCTGCACTCTTGTAAATTACATCAGCATCTGCCAGCCTAGCCTGAGAAACAAAATATGACAATGTAGGTAGAAGTACTGTGTGGGTATAGAAGACGTATTTGAGCTGGGCAGCTAGGACTTAGAGAGGGCGGGGGTCCATTAGAAAGACAAAGAGAAGGATCAGCATTTAGAAAAGAAATGTGAAAGTACACAGTTTATTAGGGAAATGGTACATGTAATTTTACACAGTTGCTGCAGTGTGGGATGTACAGGGGATTGTGGTAAATGATGAGGCTATATGGTCAGAGTGAATTTATGCTGTTGGAAATAGGGAGTCACAGGTTTTAGAGAGACATGTTCAAATTTATGTTTTAGTAAGGTAACTCTAGAGGCATTATGGAACGTGAATACAATTTAGGAGACCATTGCAAAAAGTCTAGGCAAGAGATGGTAAAAAGTGTTCTAGGCAGGGCTGATTAAGATAAGTAGGAGTAAGAGAATCTGACAGACTTTTCACAGATGTCCTCTGCAGGGCTTGATGACAAACTGGGTGTGGTGGACAAGGGAAGGGAGAAGTTAAGGTGATTCTGAGGTTTCCAACTTGCTGACTGGGTGGATGATGGTGCTACTAATTTATATATAGGGAATTTAGGAAGTGGGGGACAAGTTTGGGGAATACCTGCCATGTTGAATTGGAAAGCACTAGTAGACACTGAGTTAGATCTGATCAACAGATATTTAGAAACAGAGGTCTAGAACTCATTTGAGATCAGGTCTAGAGATAAAGCTTCAATTGAATAAATTTCCATTTTGTACTGGGCACGAGACTTTAATCTAGGATTTGGTTAGATTTAGTGATAGTTGAAAATGTTAAAATGAAAAAAAGAAAAAAAAGCCCAAGATTGGAATTAAAGAACATTACCAGTTAAGAAAGGGCAGATAATGTGACTGGAGGAAAATCAGGAGAAAATATCTTATAAAAAGTCAAGCAAGTTAGACTTTCAAGAAGCAAGGAGTGGGGGCAGCTTGGCTAGGAAATGCCTAAACTGGGCTTATTTTTGAGCTCTGTCAGGCTCAAGTCTTTCAACCTTTCTGTGACACACCTAAGAATAAATAATAAAAAGGAATATGCTAGTACAAATATGGAAAAAAACATTATTTAAATGAAGAAAAGAAATGAAGAGACATTTAAACAAAACCAAGGTGTCAAATATTTCAAAGGTCAGGTATGATGAGGACAGAAAATAAGTCATTATTTTTGGTTGGTAAGTAGAATGTCACTAGTAACCTTCAGAATAGTACTTTTCATGGGAATTGAAACAGTTGAGAAGTCAATTCAATCAATCTTCGTCCATCACCTGTTATATTTCATGCACTGCACTACCATATAGTAATGAAATGGAAAAGAGGATCAAGGAATTCACTGCCCAGGAGAATGGTGGTGAGGGATTCAATGTGTGAGAGACACTGGATGGTGGTTTGAGACTGAGGAAGGGTTGAGAGAAGTTTTCTATCAGTTGCCCCCTCCCAACTCTAGAGGAGTGAAAGACTGGGGGTTTTAAGGTTGTCTTGGGATTTTGTTCATTGGCACAGTGTTAGGGAAAGTTCCAGCCAATGGAAAGGGATCGACGAAAACTCCTTTAGAAAATGAATGAGCAAGATATGTAGAGACATCCAGACATGGAATAAAGAGAACAGATAAAACAGTTAGTATTGAGAAGAACATCTCTGAGACAAGAGGAAAGAAAAATGATGAAAGGTCTTATAATATTGGAGGTAAGGGTAGAATCTGAAGAAATTTGAGTCTAATGGTGTTTTGGTTTTTTTTCCTCTATAAAATATGAGACAAGTTTTGCTAATAGAGAAGGGGCCAAAGATAAGAAGTGCAGGAAAGGCAGGCGACTAAAGAAGAGTTAAAAAAATTTGCTGGTCACACATCAGTGAGGACTCAGCAGAGGTTGAAGGTTATAGATTTAAATTATAACACATTATGTTATAATGTTCAAAGACTTGAAATCACCTTCAACTTCTTCACTTTCTTTATCCTCAAATCCAACAAGTCACCAGGTATTTTTGATTCTATGTGTGACATTTATCTCTGCCATCCTTTCTCCACTGCTTTTACCTTAGGCTCTGACAACATTTTATAAGGTCTGTTACTATACTCTCCTAATATTGTTTCCCTATGTATCCATTTTATATACTATCTTCCTAAAACACAGCTCTGTTCTACACAGATGATAATTCCAGATTTCTCAGCATTGAGAGCCCTGAACACATCATGGTCCCATTTTTCTTTTTCCAGCTTTGCCTTCCAAATCTATGTTCCTAGTCACTAAGAATCTAATAATTTTTTCTCACACATTGCCTGCATTTCCCTTTCCCTTTACTTTTGTCCAGGCCTTTCTCCACCTCTAGTGACCAGATTCTTCCCAATGTAATTAATCTCCTCCCTCCACCCCTCTCCCATATGCTATACAAAATAACCATTAATATGAAATGAAAGAGGAAAATGCAGATGTAGAAGATAAGGAAGACCAGAGAGGTAGAAGATCAGAATCATAGAACAAGAATCTCTTATTTGACAGATAATAAAATTAAGGCCCATATGTATTGTCTGGTTAAGCTAGACAGAAAATTCCAGAGCTGTGACAACAATCCAAATATTCTGACTCCTAATATCCATGACCGGTGCCGTGGTAGGGGGAACAGCAGAATAACTAGAAGTTTTTTGGCTTTATTAAAAAAATGATTAGCTAAGTAGCTTTACATTTTAGCTAAGTAGCTTTCGTCAACTGTGAATTTCAAAACTACCTTAAAAGCACTGAAATTCAGTTCACTAGAAATCTCAAGGGGAACATTATCTGTGTCAGTGTAAAGTTGAAAATATTCTATTATTTTTTAATGCTCTTTTTAAAAAATGAGCATCTATTTGTACAGAGCAGAGCCTATTTGGAGTAAAATATTTGTATTTCTCTTAGGCTTAATCATTGTAGTAGATCCTCATTTTTCCTTAAAGGGGTTTTCTCTTCTATCTGTCCAGCTAGTGAGTTGATGAATACAATGCTATACTGAACGTTTGTTGTTTCTGCCTATTCCCTCTTTTGCCAACAATTCCTTGAATTCTTTTTGAACCATACCTCCCTTATTTTTCCATGTGGCTCGGGCGGGGCTCAGGAAGTGGGTGTGTGACCTAGGCCTGGCCGATAGAGCATTGTACATAACTGGTTCATGAATGAGTCTGTGTACCCAAGCTAAGTGAATCCAGTTCAGTTAGTTATTCCCAATACCTGTGCTTAACTGATAGAGTTGTGCTCTTTTGTACTCAAGAGGGAGCTGTGAGGACATAAATCTGGAGCTTCACAGGGCCTTCTTGCCAGATGAGTGGAACAAAGGTAAACGATGAATAGAGGCAGTGTCTGATGATGTTATTTGAATACTTGGAACCAAATGTACCCCAAAGCAAATTTATGTCTGGACTTTTCAGATACATGATCCAGTAATATTCTCTTTCAATATGAGCCTAGTTTGGTTAGTTTTCTATACCTTGTAATCAAAAGAAGTGTCTGCAGACAAAGCTAATTAAGATATTTTTGATAAAGGTGCTTGCTACTTAATGATTAGAACTTGCTTTATAGTTCAACCCAAATGCACAGTTCTTTGTGAAAAACATAAAAAAGAAAAAAATGGTTGGTAGACTTGTAAATAAGCTTCCAAATAAGAATCTGAGGCCAATACTGTAATGCTCAGAGTGAAGGAAGTTAAAAGTAAAAAATCATACTCTTATTTTGAATTAAAAACATAAATTTGTCCTTAAAAATGTTTCTCCTGCTGCCATGCAAAAGACTGCCAAAAACATTTTTGATCAAAACACTTGTATATGACAAAAATTTGTAAAGATAAAGATTAAGCAGATAAATAAATGTATTGTGGATAATGGTTGGTAGATTTCTCACTTTCAGAGAAGTGAGGTATAAACATGGAAAGCAGAAAGTCTAGAGTGAACTCTGTTGTACTGAATTGAAGTTGAAGCACCACTGTGCACTCATGGGGTTTTTAAAAAATTTTATTGGATTACAGTTGATTTACAATGTTGTGTTAGTTTCAGGTGTACAGCAAAGTGATTCAGTTATACATATACATAGATTCATTCTTTTTCAGATTCTTTTCTGATATAGGTTATCACAGAATATTGAGTAGAGTTTCCTGTGCTATACAGTAGATCCTTTTTGATTATCCATTTTATATATAGTAGTGTGTATATTTTAATCCCAAGCTCCTGATTTATCCCTCCCCTCCACATTTCCCCTTTGGTAACCATAAGTTTGTTTTCAATATCTGTGAGTCTGTTTCTGTTTGTAAATAAGTTCATTTGTATTATTTTTTAAAAATCAGATTCCACATATGAGTTATATCACATGATATTTGTCTTTCTCTGTCTGACTTACTTCACTTAGTATGATAATCTCTAGGTCCATCCATGTTGTGGCAAATGGCATTATTTCATTATTTTCTATGGCTGAGTAATATTCCACTGTATATATGTACCACATCTTCTTTTATCCATTCATCTGTTGATGGACATTTAGGTTGCTTCCATATCTTGGCTATTAAATACTGCTGCAGTGTGCACTCATGGTTTTAATATGTAGAGATACAGAAAGATACAGATGTGTGTGGGTGTGTGTATATACATACATCTGTGTCCTAGTTCTGTTGGTTGAGAGGGTTAGAAGCTAGATCACTCCAATGGGTTCTAAATACCACTCTCCACTAAAAGGAACCAGGGACCCTTAAAAAATGGCTGTTTCCAAGGCGAAGGCTGGGAAAATATGAGCTTCAATATGCTCAAAGAATAATGGGGACATGGCAAAAGGACAAATGATCCAACCTGAAAGGGTTTTAACTGGACAAATCTGAAATGATTTTAGTATTAAAAAAACCTACTGGACAAGGTAAGAATCCACGAGTACATCGGATTACATGAATGATTGGAGAAGAAAGAAAATCTCTTATAGTAGAAAGTCAACTAATAAGTGGAGAAGGAAAGACAGAATTAGAAAATAGACATTTGGCAACCAACATAGCAAAAAAACGATTCAGGCGAGATTCATCAATGGTTACTAAAAGTAGCAGATTAAAGTACGATCTTTATGATAGTGTCAAAGTATGTCTCCACAGGTTGATAATTACAAAGGGAAAAATAGTAATTTAACAAGCTAGGAGAAACCTAACAAGCATCATCTAACTAAGTGATCAAAGTTAACATCACAAGTAATAGATAAATCACCATCATATGCCCCCTGAAATGACGCACTGAGCAAAACACAAAATTACTTCTGTGGATTCCTGCCAAATATATATAACATGAATCTAATCATGAGGAAGCATCAGCTAAGACAAACTTATGGGACATTCTACAAAATAACTGGCTTGCAGTCAACAAAACTCCAAGTTTATGAAAGACAAAAGTTAAGGGAACTGTTCCAGGTTAAAGGGGACAAAGAGACATGACAGATGAGTACAGCAAGTGAACTGGGATTTTCTTTTGTTACAAAGGATATTGTTGGGGCAACTGGTGAAATCAAAATAAGGTGTACAGCTTAGAAAATGGATTACATCAATATTAATTTTTAAATTTTGATCCTTATACTATGGTTATGAAAAGATAATGTCTTTGTTTTTAGGAAACACAAAGTATTTAAAAGAAAAAAAAAAACATATTTGGAAACAGCAAAAATGAAACAACCAACCACTTTAATGTGCTGCCCTGAGGAGCCAGAGGCTTACTGTATTGATACCAAATGAAAAGTATTTGTAATTTTAAATATGGACAAAAAGTCCAAAGAACTTGGAATTCAAAATAATACAGATAAATTGTCACTACAACATAATCAATGGTATTTGGGGAAAAAAAATCTCTCTTTAATACTTTTGCTTTGTTTCATGCAAGCCTTATGTTTTTGCTAGAAAGTCATCAGTTGTCTTTGGTTTTTTTCTTCTCATAATCTATCATATTCAGAGGAATGTTTTTCCTTTCTGTGCTCTGGATGATGACTCCTTTCTTTTTCCAAAGAGAAAAGTATAGGTGTTCCTTCACAACTTTTCCCTATTCAAATTCTTTGGGGGGAAGTGTACCCATATGTGGTATATATTAACAGAAGGGACTGCTTTCAACTTGATTACGTGCCTACATGTGTGCTGGCCAAATGCCCATTTCACAGTGGTTGTTCAGTAGTTTGATATGCACAGCTCCTTCCCTAACGCCTAGTGTTTCTCAGGGTCTAAAATAATGCAGAGCTGCTGCCCTGATACAGTACATTCTCCTATCCATGTGCTCGGCTCTGTGAAATCCCCAAGAGTTGTTTAGGTATCTAAAAACTAAAAATGATCAGAAAGCATAACTCTCTCCTCATCTCTGCCTCCATCTAATACTCTTCACTTGGATAACATACCCGCTAGGTACAATGCACCACCTTCAGTATCATATCCTGCCCACCTTCCTTGATGGCTTTTGGAGGATAGTATCTCCAGATGAGCGTACAAAAGGAGGTCCTGCAGGAGGTGGGCAGTGGTTGTGTGAACTGCACTCTGGCTGCCTGCAGTGGGCAGTGGAGGGGATGGCTGGCTGAGCTGACACTGAGGAAGGAGAGAGGGTCCTCTTGCTTCTAGGTAGGAAGGCTTACTAGTTAAGGTGGGTCATCGACTGTGCTTTTTAACCCAGTTTCATCAGACATGTAGATAATAGAAATTCTTTCCAGATTCTGACAATAGGAAGATTTGCAGTTTTCACTGTTATTAAAAAATTGTTTTTCTGCACCTTTATGGGTATTTTAATGGGGAGTTCAAAGAAAGTTATCTTGAGCTGCTAGTTAAATGCCTTTTTAAAGTGAAATCTTGAAATTTGAAAGGCATATATAACAAGAGGCAAATAGAAATGTGAACTAGTCAAAAGCATATAAGCAGACTAAAAGAAATTTGGAGGAGTAAAGGTAGTCATATTACAACATAATCAGGTAAAACAGTATCTTAGAAGATTTGTTGAACTTAAATAGTGAACTGAAGACCCAAACGGTAGCAGCAACATCACTCTCTCCACCCCAAACAATATTATTTAATTAGCAACTGTCATAGCTATTGAAACTAAGAGATAGGCAGATAATATACAGTAAATGTTTTCTCTAAAAATATGACAGTTACTTAATTGAGAAGAAAGTGATTTCTGCTTTAGAATAGCAATGGATTTAGGATGATTCTTTCTATATCACCCACACCTCACTTTAAATTTTCTTTAAGTTTAAATTAACATTAAACATTGAATCAGTTTCATGTTTATTTAGCATTAAGGCCACTGCTAGTCAGTGAAGGTACCTCTGCATATTAGCAAAAGGCGTCCCTTCTGGGCAGATAATCCATAGACTTCACAAGTGGAAAACAGCTATATTTCAGCCTCCTTCTGACTCCCTAGACTCAGGCATCTTTGTGCAGTGCACATACTACACAAATGTACAGAGCAGAGCTCTCTCACAGATTGAAGAACTCAAGGTTTCAAAAGTCAAGAAAAAAATCTCCAGGTTCATTAAACTTAAAATCATATCAATATTAATTTTAAGATTGAAAGCTTAATTTTTAACCTGTGCCTATATTTGTGACATTAATAAGAGACAAAAATATTTACACAGTCAAATCATGGCCACAAAACTTGTAAGGAAAATTCCCATGATGTCAGATACATAGATACAAGTGTAAGGATGGCAGTTTAGCCCACAGGCACAAGGTAAATGTGTACTTCCTTCTTGGGGCAGCGAAAGAGCAAACCTAGGTGTAACCAGAACAGCAAATATAATCATAATAACTGAGATTGATTTTATTTGGCAACTTAGTAATTATTATAGTTATTTTAGAAGATGAATTCATTATATGATAAATTTTATGATAAATGTAGGCTACCGTAGAGTATCCTTAAATCACACTACTATATTTTTGAGGGCCTGGTAATCTACATAGAATGCATGTTTACATTAGACTCTGAAGTGAAAAAAATCACATAATTTCAAAAGTTATACATATTTTTCTAAAAACATATAAAAATATATTTTTTGAATGATTTCTTAAAAAAAGGTTAATATAACCAATTGCAGGGCTTTCAAAAGCAACAGATTTTTGTTGTTAAATGCTACAAAGTGCAAGGAAAATGTAAAAATACATATACTCACTGAGTTGGCATTTGTTGGGTTTGGCCAAGGTCTACCACCACCAGGACCCCTGTAAGACAAAATAAAAAATGAAATTTTAACTGACGCTCTGAATGTTTCACAATAAGCAACAACATCATAAAATACAAACATTTATAATTCAGTTACCATGCAGTTCTAGTTCAGCACTGAAATTACTCTTTATATTTTCACAGCTTTTTTATCTCTAAAATCCAAAAATTTTATCATTCCCCCAAACAGCTTTCAGTGTTTTACAGCTGTTTTAAACAGCTTTATCACTAATTATGAGATAAATATAAAAGATAATTGTGACAATAATAAGTGCTGCATGTATCATTCAAAATGAAAATGAAATTATTTGTAAAATATCATTATACATAAAATGATTGCTCTTAAGCTACAAATGAATAAATGTACATAGTAGGTATCTAAATTTGTCTCCTCTTCAAAAAATTGCATAGAATATCATGTTACTTTATACATCTATATATCAATCTATCTTTCAGTGCTACTGATGATTTAGTTACTATTAAACAAGGGAAACACATTTCTTGTTTTCATAATTGTAGTTCAAGATAGTGGCCAGAGTAAATCTTGGGGAAAAATAGGAGGTAATCTATGCCAATGTATGTCAATATATTACTTCATGTTAGGGTGAGGGAGAATGTTTCCTATTCTATAGCTTAAAAGGACATAAAGCTTTTAAAACAAAATTAATGCCTAATTAAATTAAAAACGTCTCTTGTCCATTTGCTTTTTAGTATTAAGTGTACCTGAATATATACTGCCTGATAAAAAGTAGACTACTGTCAGCAGGTCTTCTGTAATTAGAGTCACTCGAAATTCCCCTTTTCCCTCTAATCTCAATGAAAACACTGTGACATTTTTTAATTAAAAAAAAAAAGTCCCCTGATTCTTATTCTAGGGACCTTAAACCTAAAGTTCTAAATGTTAGCTAGAGGCTCTCCAAGTTAGCTATATTATCCATGTTTGCTTGGAATATTTAGAACTGTTCTGGGTATTATTTTGGGATTCCCCAGGAATGTAAACAGCAGGGAAGGGCATGAAAAATTGTGTCCTTAGGCTCTATTAGGATGCCCAAGTGCAAGTCCCCTTTTGACCAGAATGGACTTGGTCAAAGTATTATGCATAGGGAGAAGGTGAGGGGCACGTGTATTGGCTCTGGAAATAGTTCCTCTCTAGGATAATGATGATGACTTTACAATTAGTTACTGGAACACTTTGGAAAGTGATTTTACATAGAGGATTCAATGTCTTAATGGACAGAAACTGAGGTAAAGCATAGGATATATGTTGATCAAGTAAAGCACTTGTTTGATGTTAAATAAAACACAGTAAAGAAATTGGAAAATATTTATCTTAAAACAACATAAAAATATACTATATATCCAAATCATGGCAAAAATTTGTATGCAACAACATGCAGACAATCTCATATTTTGAAATATTATGTTTAAACAACGACTGCATGAATAAGAGATATTAAATATAAAATAATTTTGTTAGTTAAAAATTTGTTTAATGTTAATGTGCTAAACTAAATGTTAAAATAATTAAACATTTTACTTAAGTAAATAAATACAAATTAAATAAGATAAAAGTTAAATGTTAAATTTATTCTAAGAACCATAGAATACCTTTTATACATTTCAACTGTTTGACAAATACTAATCTAATCTCAGCTCACCATGTATTTCATATTAAATTACATTTTAATGTAATGGGTTAAATGTTAATTCATTTGAATAAGCTAAATTTCCCCCACCATTACCATTGTGTTTGAAAACATTTTCAGTTTTGCAAATACCGCTAAATAAAGTGGGGGTTATAGTAGTGAGTAGTTCTATTAGAACAACTTCTTAAGTGCGGTAATTCCTACTCCTTTTGAGGGCCATCAGTTATCAAGAGAGTAATCTACAAACTATAACACAGACATTATTTTGAATGTACATTTCTACATAAGTATAGTTTGAAGTAGAATCAGGTTAGCCTCATTTAAAAATAAAGAGAAAAATGAAATTTAAAAGAAGTCTTTAATTTTTGGTAAGGGTGTATGGATATGATTAAATCAAGGCAACCGTGACTATCAAAGAGAAAAATTCTCTTTTCTTCTGTAATTCAGTCATTTTGAGATAATATCTATACAAACTTTATAATTCTATAGGATATGATTTAGAACAAGAAAGTCTAGATCCTTTGAAATTATTTGTCCTCTTAGTTTCTATAAAATAGCAAGGTATACAAAGTTGAATTAGAAATATTTTAATACTGAATCCTACATTCTTTTGAAATTTGTAAAAATGTAGTTTATTTAGAAATACCGTTTTCTTTAAAAAATAATCTATAATGCATTTGAAAACATTTACATTGTGGCTGTTGTTTGTAAATTCTACTTTAAACTACTGAAATTGATATTAAAATTTTTTATAAATATATAATACTAGTTATATAAACATTAAAAGTATACTCATTTTAATTTTAGGTGACACTACATATGATTTATCCTGAGTTTGGAGCATGGAAATGTAAAAATCATATCAGAATAACTATTTTCTTTAGAGGTCACCAATATTTTTTTAACAACAAAATTATCAGAATTTTGTTCCAAATGGTTTGGTGTCAATATAAGAGAGAAAGCTGCAGTTAGACTATGGTATTTAGTTACTTTAATGACCGGGGTTTGGTATTCTTTACTGGCATTATACTTTGGTGTCAAATAATAAAAAGTGACAAGCTAAAGAAACCTCATCCAGATATGATCCTCCAGTAGATCCCTCCTGATCCCAACACACAAATATCTTAGACTCTTAAAAACATAGCCTAAGGTAACACTATTCTAATGCCTTTTCCTTTAATTTTTAAGTTAGCCAACATGTAAAACAGTGACATGAAGGAAGCCATAATTCCAGTTAGAAATACTTACTTGCCATAATACAGTAAGATTTAGTTTGTTTTAACAATAATAAATTATGAAGTGAATTTCAATAAAATTTACTCTATTGAGTACAATGGAGACAATAATATGTTTTATTATTAAATTCACTTTTGCTTTCTTGGGGCCAATATCAATAAGAGAATGAGTCTCTCTGGTTGGACCTTCCATACTTAAGAACTTTCCCTGTTAGAGGGAAATATTTGTGATTTCATTGTCCTTGAATCCTAATTTATAGAAAACTGAAAATGGTATAAAACTCCAAATAACAGTCAACAGTAACAAATAATGGAACTTTGAGTCTGTAAAGCTTAAAGGCTCTTTAAAAACCAGATATAATATAAATAGTAAAATATTATGTAATAAAAATATTTTAAAATATCTGGGTATATTTAAATGAGAAACCCAAATATGAACAAAAATAATCATTTGAAATTTTCAGCCATACTTTTAGTCTCCATAGTCTAGGGAATTAAATGTACCCTTATGTATCTGTTTAAATGTATGTGAAAAAGGAATGAGAAAATTTTAAGCAGCTATTTGAATCTCTCAATAGTCACAGGAGAATAACTTTCCTCTATACTAGCAAAACTGCGTTGATCTAAAGTCGACCACATCACTACAAAATGATATTAGATACATCCTTAACATTTAAAGAGAATTTTGGGTTGATCATAGCATTCAAAATGTATACTCCTTACATCTATACATAGTATTCAAAATTATTCTTTAAAAGGCATTCCATTTTAAAGTCAGAATCTTAGGTAGGTAAATTTTATATGTATCTAAATCCTATTGTTAAGAGTTTCAGCTTTTGATATAAGCATAAGATATCACTCCTTTTTGTAGAAACCATTAATAAGCCTAAACCTTTGAGGGATTTAAGAAAAGTCAGACTTCATGTCTATCCATTTTTACTTTAAAAGTAAGAAGACATGATAGGAAAATTTGACCTACTTTTTCCCCTTGTTCTGTTAGTTTTGAGCCTGGCTGGTATCCACCTATTAACCTATTTTCTATTTTAGGCAAAACTGCTTTCCATGAAAATGGTTCCAGAAACTTAAACAAATCCCTATGTACATCAAAAGAGCTCACCTCAGTATATATTCAATGCTATTAAATGATGGCAGAGTTGTTTAATTTGATAGGTAAGTAACCAAAACATGGACTAATGGGAAATATATTAGAGGAGACTACCCAGAACCCTATATAGAGCTCTTTCATTATTTCTGATAAATTTTCTTTAGGCTACATCATGGAATTGGATCCTCTAATCAATTAATGAAAGTCATTCACAAGTTCTGGGTGTATATGGAACTTTGAGGGCAAGTAAGATAATGAAAAATAAATAAAAATTCCTTAACAAATTGCATTATATTGGCTGATAGAAGCAACTACTCTCTTTGGGCTTGAAAGGCCCTTTCAGTAAAAAAACAAAAAAAAACTGTTAGTTTACTCCCTAAGTATATTTTGAATTTTCAAAAGAAAGTATACTATGGAAAGTTCTTTAATAAAGAAGAAACTACCAGAGAGACTTCTTCCTGGGTTAACAATGGTCCCAACAAAGCAGAAGTAAAGACATATATATATTTATAAGAATTAAAAACTCATAGGAATCATGCTATATGTGTTAAAATGAACGATATTCCATTGTCTACTTCTGTAAAGTCAAGTCATGGTCCTGGCGTCATCATCTCTTCATACTTTTGTATGGACTACATAAATATTATGTGCTTATTTATAAAAGACTCATTTTTATGATAAACATGAAAATCAGGCTAAAAGTTGGCATTTGTGGCATTTGAAAATGGAAAAAAAATAAGGGTTGCAAGGGAAGGAAGAAAAACATGGAAAATATGTTGTGAAAATGAAGCAAATGCTACAGCTCATGTTTAGTTCATTTATACTACAGTTTCATTTTATACTACACAGAAATTGAGCTTAAATTGTGTTACAAATTGGTGTGACTTTAGAAGACAGAAAAGAGAACACTTTACAGGATAATATAGCATTTTGCTTACATGTTCATTCCAGGCATTCCAGGGCCACCTAAAGCATTCAGTGGGGGTCTCATTGCACCTCCATAGTTCTGTAATGATAACCAAGGGTCAGACTACCACAAAACAAAAAAACAAAACCAAAGAGGAGGGGGGAAAGAAAGGAAAGCAGGTTAATGATTTCCCTACATAACTCCTGATGGGATAAGGCCTGTGCAATTCATTCTCAGAAGGGTCCACTCTTGTACTTTTGCTTCTATTTTAACAATTACTTTTGTTTGTGTCTTTTAAAAACTATGTGAATATGTACAATCATTGGAGCATGTTAAGTGATTAAGGTATAGTTGCAATTATAATATTCAACATATCTTTATTAATTTCCTGATATCTGTACAACAGTGAACTTTTTCAAACAAAACATTTCATAAATCCAAAACTCTGTTTTTAAAGAAAGGACTTAGTCAACATGTTTGAAATTGTCTGACTCAGAAAAATTACATAAAGTCTGAAAACAAATAGGTGAATCCAGCATAAGAAAGTGGAATACAAACTTCTGTTCACAAAATAATATATCCAAGAGAGAAATGTACAAATATACAGATACACAAAAATATATGAACACTAAAGTATACTTCAAATATGTATGCGTGAATTATATGACTCAACAGGCTTCTGTCAATATCTATTATGTGCATTCAAAGGATAAAAACATTTTAATGTTTTAACAGGCATATCAGCTTAGCTTAGTTTAGTTTCCACAAGGGCCAAAAGACTACTTTTAACACTATCATATTAATATATTTTGACATCATCAACTACTTTCATGCTTGGTTTTCTGACACCACCTATTCCTCCAACATTTCTGACCACTCTTCTTCAATCTCCTTTACTGGCTCCTTTTGTTTTGCTAGCTCTTAAAAATGTTGCTTTTCCCCAAGTTCTAGCCACAGCGTTCTTTTAAATAAATACACATTTATGGGTAATCTTACCTGCTACCATTAGTTCAACAATTATTTATATGTTAGGAATCTCAAATCTATTTTGTCATGATGTCTCTCCTAAGCTCTTAGATAACTCATATGTTGAACTTCGTATCAGCTGTTTCTATCTGGATACCATTTCACACTCAACATACCTAAAAGTAACCTCAAGTTTATCTTCTCACACTGTGTTCTTTATATTGCCTTCCTCAGTCAGTTCTGTGGCGTCACCTTCTATGTAGCAGTCCAGGCTAAGAACCTCTGAGAGCTCCTGGATGTTTCTTCCTTTTATTTCAATTTCCATATCCAGTCAGTTACCAAAGTCTATGGATCCTACCTGTGAAATAGCTCTTGAAATACTGCTCTCCTTCGTATCACTCATCTCTGTCATTTATTGAGACTACTGTACTGTCTTAGTTGGTCTCTCTGACTTAGCCTCTCCCCCTCCCCATCTATTCTCCGTACTGCCTCCAGAACTGTGCTTCTTAAACTCAGTCCTATTTATGTCACTTAAAAGCCATGATGACCCACACTGCCTATCAAATAAAGTCTGTACTTCAGCATGGGTCTATGGTGTTATTCACAGATCAGCCCTAGCCTATATTTCCTGCACCCATTTCCTATAATATTTACCTTCTTCCCCTACTCCCAACTATACCCTCCAGACTGCTGAATTTCTTGTGATTCAGAAACATGCAGTATGCTTTTACACTCATGATAACTCATCTGCTATGGCCTTCTGTGTAGTAGGTGCTAAGATGACAAGGAAATATTCAATGAGAGAAGGTCTGTTAACTCCAGAGAATAAGCCACAGTTTGTAAATAAATTACCTAATTACATGCTCTTCTCATTGTTTATTTACTTTTACTTTCAAGAAATCTTATTTAAACATCTCAATTGTGTATGCTATGGGATAAGAGAATGGTGTCTATCCACACTTGAGTCACTGGTTAAAGAGATAGCTATTTCTCTTAACCTCCGGAACAAGGATGGGGGTCGCAGCAGCAGTATTACTAAGGAGTCACTGGGAACAAAATCTGAATGGTAGAGTATAATAGAAATTCTTCACACAAAAGGTTGTGCCTCATTTTTGATCTTAGGTGGTCTGTGCTTTATCAAGGAAAACACTAGTTTTCCTTCTAGCTCTCGACATGGAAAGATACTGGTTTGAATCTCTCTTGCCCCTGCCCTATTTCCTCTGCTCCTCTTTATATATGTGTGATTGTGGGCCAACGATTCTCCCGATGATCTGCTCAACCTTAATTTCCTTATCTGTAAAGTGAAAATATCACCTCTCTTATAAGCTTGTTGGAGGAAAAATGAAATCGTACAAAATGCATATTAAAGTGCTTGGTGCATTAAAAGCATGATACCTGGTGCTCAAAAACTGTAGCTGCTAACTCTTATCACTGTTAATAAGGGACTGACTTAAATGAGTCTTCTCATTTTCCCTTGAGCCCTCAACCCTAACATGCTTGTGATATAGTGACTCCCTGACAGAGTACATGTATTTCTTTTCTTGACTTTTTTCCTACTGCCTAATAGTTTTTCTTTATGTATCTGCATCTCCTGCTAAACAATAAGTACCTGAAGGTAGAGTCTGTTTTACTCATCTTTGTGCATCCAGTGCTCAAGTTTGACAGTGCAGAAGTGTCATAGGAAATGAGTAAGAAATTATCCAACACATATTTTGATAGACTTACAAAATATTTTCATTTTGTGAAGAATCTGAAGCATATAGAGAACAGGAAGATAAGAAAGAATAACAACTAGCTTTCTAACTGGTAACAAAGGCAGAATGTGAAGAGCTAATTTAGAATCACTGAATTTTAAAGCTGATGGCAACTATACAATTCCATCTGGTTTAATCTCTCTCCCAATGCAACGCTCCTGACAAAAGGGTTGTTCAGACTCTGCTTGCAAAGTTTATAAAGAGTTTTTCCATGATTGGGCAGTTTAATTTCTAGAAAGTTCTTCCCTATACTGAGCTAAATTCCACTTCCCATCTTAGATTTGAAAATACAGAATTAGTCTACTCTCTCTTTACATGAGAGCCTATCATATATTTCCATCTCACTATTTCTCCACCCCAAGTATTTGATTTGGAAATCATGATATGTTCCTACTTGTATATAACTCATTTATCCTTCAGATTTCTAGAGGAATTAGAAATAGTTGGACAGTCTTGTTGAATTTTTCTGTTAATCATATGGTACCTGCTGAGCCTAAGAACACAGACAAGCTAAGTATATCTTATTATAAAAGCCAAGTAGAAAAATTACTTCAAATATGGCATTAGGGAAGACATTTTTCTTGATTAAGCAGACAATTCTGCTTTTCTATTGAAAGGATACTGATATCAATCTAAAAATCATGTATTACTACTGAACGTAGATTTAAAATAGATTAAGGGGTGGAAAAAATATGCCAGAATTTGGAGCAAAGTTTTATTTCTTCATCCATGCAGTAGGTTTTAATCACATATTTACTATGTTCTAGGTGCGCACTTTGCCTACATCAGCGTTGTCTGAGAATCAAATTATATATATTTCTTCTAGGAATTCAATTATTCCAATAGATAACTACTGTCCCTCTTCACCACATTGGTCTTAAGCTGAAAAAATTGTGGAAATAATATCTACGATACAAAGGAGATGTGTATTTTGTTTTGCATAAAGCTAGAAACAATATTCCAGAGACTGTTTCTATAGTTCGGATACAAAAAAAGCAGACACATTCTGTTCTTGAGTAGCATCCATAGGATTAAATATCTGTCATGAGAGTTGTTTTTCTATTATCTTTTAAGAAACACAGCTAACTTTTATTATAAAGCTCAGTTTATAATCCATATGTTACATATACCAGGTGTTATGAGTAAATACCTTACAAGAATCCCTTAATTCAAATAATTTTACTTCACTTTTTACCTATTGTACCATTCATATGAATATGATTCCTATTTTCATTTAAGTACATGATATTTATAAATAATTTCCTTTAACCTTTTATACTTATATACTCTGATTTTAAAAAGTTGTTGTAGGTATTTCTGGTTTCTGAGGTAAATTCATACCAAAACACTTTACTTCCTCCAAATTATAAAGAAATAGATAGCAATGATATTAATCCAAATGGAAGAAATAAACTACTCTCTTTGGGTTTGAAAATGAAAAGAATTCATACTTATATGATAAACTTAGTTAAACTCTTCAATAAGCGATTACTCCCCAGAAATGTTTTCTTACTTTGTCGTAATTTACTTATAACACAAAACACATACATATTTGGCTAGATATTTATAAAATATAAAGACCAATATGCTTTTTACTTCTGCATTTTAAAATGAGATCTAAGTATTCATACAGCTTAGGTGAGCATTGGTTCATCTTTCAAACACTGCAGAACTGGCTCAAATCAGACTCTAATTTTTAAAAGTATTGAAAATACTGGTCTGGAATGACAAAAACTCAAAGAGCAGCTAGCTGAAAAGTAAGAGAATTGAATGAAGAATAAATTATAGGCATCAACTTTTGATGTATATTTAAAATGCATCTGTTATGAAAATCTTTTGAGAAAAAAAATCCTTCAAGTTGTATATAGCTAAACTGGTTGGCTTAGCTCATTAAAGACTAAAAGTATATTCAGTCAGTGAAATATCCTACAGATCTTATAAATTCTAATTGCTATTAATAGATTAATGATGGTCATAAAAATCATCATCCCTAACATGAGTAGAAATAGGAAAAAATAATTTAAATATCTAAATTAGGGTTTTATAAGATCTTAAGAAAATACATAGAAAACTGAGCCTAAATAAAAGAAATGGGTTTTCTCTGACTTTGAGGATCCCACAAACATTTACATAACACTTTTTCTTATCATGTAATATGGTATCTCTGAAAAATTTGTGCTTCATGTCCCAATACAGTTTATATATACAGTTGGCCCTTGAACAACATGGGTTTGAACTATTCCAGTCCACTTATACGTGGATTTTTTTCAATAAATATACTATTGGAAAATTTTTTGTAGATTTGTGACAATTCGAAAAAACTTGCAGATGAACCGCATAGCCTAGAAATATCTAAAACATTAAGAAAAAGGTATGTCATGAACGCATAAAATACATGTAGACATAAGTCTATCCTTATATAAGTATAAGGGGAGTGGTATGTAATATAAAATTAATAATGTGTTTTCTTACTGTTTTATAATTTTGCTTTCAAAGAACTACATTACTATACAGTACGTGCCTCTCTCTCTCTCTCCATCTTTCTCTCTCTCTCTCCCCTCACCCACCAACCCCAACTGAAGAAACTATGTATCGGCCTATCATCACATGTAAGTGGTTTAAAAAAATGTAACAATGTTTACAATACTGTATTGTGAATATGACTGTAATACTGTATGCCATAAAAATGTTATAATGATTTATTCATTAGTGTATAGGATAGGCTACGATGAAGCAATCATTGATTACGCTAGTTTACCATAAAGCTATCATATTGCTGCTTCTTTGTTATCAATGCATGAATTGTTATACCTGTAAATAAATAGGAATTTTTTTCACATTATCTTTTCATTTTTGATGTCCTGTGTTAGAAATATATGTAATATCTACAGTGTTTTGTATAATTTAAGACCACATTGATGAAGATACTGACAGACGATTCATCTTATAAACAGATGATATAAACTTATGGTATTGAAAAATGTAGCGCAGTACTGTAAATGTATTTTCTTACGATTTCCGTAATAACATTTTCTTTTCTCTAGCTTACCTTATTGTAAGAATACAGTATATAATACATACAATATATAAAACATGTGTTAATTGACTATGTATGTTATCAGTAAGGCTTCCAGTTAACAGTAGGCTATTAGTTAAGTTTTAGGGAGTCAAAAGTTACACATGGATTTTCGACTACGCAGTGGTTTGGTGCCCCTAACTCCCATGTTATTCAAGGGTCAACTGTATATTATTACATGTTGGCAGAAACTCCTTGGTCTAAGTCACATTTACCTGAGAATCAAATTATATATATTTCTTCTAGGAATTCAATTATTCCAATAGATAATTACTATCCCTCTTCACTACATTGGTCTTAAGCTGAAAAAAGCTTAAGACCAATGGGTGTTAGATTCTTAATTCTCTGACTCCTTTGGGGACACAACAAAATACTTAACATTTTTAAAGCAGATACATGAAACAAGCTCCTAAAACTGTCACTTATAAAGACTGTTCTTGGAAAGAATAAAAAAGTAAATCAATTCATTCTTTTAACCAATGTTATGATACACTAACCTCTGACCTTTGAGGAAGAAATTTAAAATTCTCAATTCTGGATTAGTTTCTTTGAAATATAACATTACAAAATTAGTTTCTACCCCATGCAGTCTTCCCAAGAGAGACAGAGGGATGTTTTAGCTAAAATAAGTGATATCCTGGAGCAGCATACTTAAAAATGTCATCAATAGCTGAATAGGTTCAATCTTGGTGTGTACTTCTGGGAAATTGTGATACGGAAGTAGGCTAACATCTAATGTATACTGATAGTATTATGCGTGTTCAGTAAGACCCATTTTAATGTTTATTTCTAAATGGTTCTCTATGCTTTCATATTCTGTAAAGAAATATGGTAGTATATAACAGTCAATGGCATTCTTTAAAAGATTTAGAAATATATTTTATGCTGCTTATTCTATTTAATTCAGTCAACTAGGTTTCATTTAACTTATCTTAGTTATCTTTTATAATAATTACTATAATTTTTCATATTTCCTCAATATAACTAACAAAAGGGTAATAGTTATTTTTAATAATAATTTCTATAATGTATTTCTGCACAATGTTTTTTCTCCAATGTACCAAAGGCATATGTGTAGCACCTGTTAAAATATGGTTTGTTGTTACATCAATTTGGACATGTCATAGATATGTCCTCAAGAGACTAAACCATGTTATTAAGCCTTTAATGTACATACTAGAAGCCAGCAAATAATATAGTTTGTTTGTATAAGATGAAGGCAAAAAACTCAGCCTCTAGCTTCCTGCACTGATTATTTATTTACCTGTGGTCCTAAGGGCACCATTCCTCTTGGAGGTGTCATTCTCTGCATTGGCCCACCCATATTTGGATGTCCTAAAAGGAAAAAAAGTATGACGATATTAGCAATGTAATGAGCATAAGTGCTAAACCGGAGGCTATAGCCTCCTCTCTGCCTGGTGTCACATCTTATTTACTAAGGACTGTGTTATTGACATCACCTCATCTTGGCTTCCATGGCCAGTTTTCTACCTCTTATCACTACCTACCCACACTCTCCATTAATGTCTTGAAATTGAAATGTTCTTCCTATTCTGTGTTGAATTACGTCTCTCACACCATTTGCTCCTTTTTTTTTCTCTTGGAATAGTATAATAGAGCCATACATATTTGTGGTACCTAAACAGCTCTGATTATTGGGTTTGTTAAACTACCAAGTAAGTTACTTATTGCATAGCATCCTCTTTCCTCCTGCTTATCTTTCTGGTGGACTAACCTCTCTATCTGAAAAAGGCAGAGAAAATCACAAGTGATATAATCACTTTGAGTCTCACTTGTTTGAAGTTATATAAGAGGTTTTAGAAGTTACTAGTTAAAATACAGATTCTAGATATTTAATTATTCTGTTCCTTATGTTATCACTTCCCTCAGTATCACACATAATTAAGAGTTAGCTAAAAAGATAATTACTTGGCCACATTACCTGTAAAAATGCAACTGATATAATTATGGAATATCTGTACAAATAAAACCTTCCTTAAAAAATACAGGATTTCCTTTGAGATTTTGCACATCAATTTCACTTTTACTTTAAAGTAGTCACCTTGTTGTCGAGTTGGGTCCATTCCACTGGGAAGTAATGGCTGACTTCCTGGGACACCTCCAAGAGCCTAGCATATTTAGTAAAACAAAATAAAAAGCAATATTGGAACTATTTATAAAATAAGTGCTGTAACAATTACAGAGTGCATCTGAGTATTTCACAAGATTTTTTTTTCAAGATGTATTTTTTTTTTCTATTGGAATATATTTGATTTACAATGTTGTGTTAGTTTCAGGTGTGCAGCAAAGTGATTTAGTTATAAGTATACATGCATGTATTCTTTTTCAAATTCTTTTCCCATATAGGTGGTTACAGAATATTGAGTAGAGTTCCCTGTGCTATACAGTAGGTCCTTGCTGATTATCATTTTATATATAGTAGTGTGTATATGTTAACCCCAACCTACTAATTTATCCCTCCCCCACAGCTTTCCCCTTTGGTAACCATAAGTTTGTTTTCTAAGTCCGTGAGTCTGTTCCTGTTTATAAATAAGTTAATTTGTATCATTTTTTAAGATACCACATATAAGTGATATCATATGATATTTGTCTTTCTCTGACTTACTTCACTTAGAATGAGAATCTCTAGGTCTATCCATGTTGCTGCAAATGGCATTATTTCATTCTTTTTTTATGGCTGAGTAAGAGTCCACTGTATATATGTACCACATTTTAATTATCTATTCATCTGTTGATGGATGTTTAGGTTGCTTCCATGTCTTGGCTACTGTAAATAGTGCTGCAATGAACACTGGGGTGCATGTATCTTTTCTAAGTATGGTTTTCTCCAGATATATGCTCAGGAGTGGGATTGCAGGATCATATGGTAGCTCTGTTTTTAGTTTTTTGAGGAACTTCCACAGTGTTCTCCATAGTGGCTGTACCAATTTACATTCCCACCAATAGTGTAGGAGGGTTCCCTTTTCTCCACACCCTCTCCAGCATTTATTGTTTGTAGACTTTTTGATGATGGCCATTCTGACTGATGTGAGGTGATACCTCACTGTAGTTTTGATTTGCATTTCTCTAATAATTAGCAATGTTTAGCATGTTTTCATGTGCCTCTTGGCCATCCATATGTCTTCTTTGGAGAAATGTCTATTTATATCTGTCCATTTTTTGATTGGTTGTTTGTTTGTTTTGATATTGAGCTGCATGAGCTGTTTCTATATTTTTGGAGATTAATCCCTTGCTGGTCACATCATTTGCAAATATTTTCTCCCTTTCTGTGGGTTGTCTTTTTGTTTTGTTTATGGTTTCCTTTGCTGTGCAAAAGCTTTTTTTTTTTTTTTTAAAGATGGGTCACCATAATGGTTTTTTAAATTAATTAATTAATTTATTTTTGGCCGTGTTGGGTATTCGTTTCTGCGCGAGGGCTTTCTCTAGTTGCGGCAAGCAGGGGCCACTCTTCATCGCGGTGCACGGGCCTCTCACTACTGCGGCCTCTCTTGTTGCGGAGCACAGGCTCCAGACGCGCAGGCTCAGTAGTTGTGGCTCATGGGCCTAGTTGCTCCGTGGCATGTGGGATCTTCCCAGACCAGGGCTTGAACCTGAGTCCCCTGCATTGGCAGGCAGATTCTCAACCACTGCGCCACCAGGGAAGCCCACTGTGCCACCAGGGAAGCCCTGCAAAAGCTTTTAAGTTTAACTAGGTCCCATTTGTTTCTTTTTGTTTTTATTTTCATTACTCTAGGAGTTGGATGCAAAAAGATTTTGCTGCAATTTATGTCAAAGAGTGTTCTGCTTATGTTTTCCTTTAAGAATTTTATAGTATCCCATCTTACATCTAGGTCTTTAATCCATTTTGAGTTTATTTTTGTGCATGGTGTTAGAGAATATTCTAATTTTATTCTTTTACATGTAGCTGTCCAGTTTTCCCAGCACCTCTTATTGAAGAGACTGTGTTTTCTATCCTGTTCCATTGATCTACTTTTCTGTCTTTGTGTCAGTACCATACTGTCTTGATTACTGTAGCTTTGTAGTATAGTCTGAAGTCAGGGAACCTGATTCCTCCAGCTCTACTTTTCTTTCTCAAGGTTGCTTTGGCTATTCAGGGTCTTTTGGGTTTCCATACAAATTTTAAGATTTTTTGTTCTAAATCTGCAAAAAATGCCATTGGTAATTTGATAGGAATTGCACCAAATCAGTAGGTTGCCTTGGGTAGTGCAGTCATTTTGACAACATTGATTCTTCCAATCCAAGAACATGGCATATATACCTTTCCATCTGTTTGTTCCGTCTGATAGTTTTCACAGTACAGGTGTTTTGCCTCCTTAGGAAGGTTTATTCCTAGGTATTTTATTCTTTTTGATTTAATGGTAAATGAGATTATTTCCTTAATTTCTCTTTATGATCTTTTGTTTTTAGTGTATAGAAATGCAACAGATTTCTGTGTATTAATTTTATATCCTGCAACTTTATTGAATTCATTGATGAGCTCTAGTAGTTTTCTGGTAGCATCTTTAGGATTTTCTATGTATAGTATCATGTCATCTACAAACAGTGACAGTTTTACTTCTTTTCCAACTTGGATTCCTTTTGTTTATTCTTCTTCTCTGATTGCAGTGGCTAGGATTTCCAAAACTATGTTGAATAAAAGTGTCGAGAGTGGACATCCTTGTCTTGTTCCTGATCTTAGAGGAAATACTTTTAGCTTTTCACTATTGAGTATGATGTTAGCTGTGGGTTTGTCATATATGGCCTTTACTATGTTGTGGTTTATTTTCTCTATGTCCACTTTCTGGAGAGTTTTTATCATAAACGGGTGTTGAATTTTGTCAAAAGCTTTTTCTGCATCAATTGAGATGATCATATGTTTCTTTTTTAATTAATTAATTTTTTATTCATTTTTGGCTGCATTGGGTCTTCACTGCTGCACGTGGGCTTCAGTAGTTGTGGCACATGGGCTCAGTAGTTGGGGCTTGTGGGCTCTAGAGCGCAGGCTCCGTAGTTGTGGTGCATGGGCTTAGTTGCTCCGTGGCACGTGGGATCTTCCCAGACCAGGGCTTGAACCAGTGTTCCCTGCATTGGCAGGTGGATTCTTAACCACTGCGCCACTAGGGAAGTCCAATCATGTGGTTTTTATTCTTCAATTTGTTGATGTGGTCATCACACTGATTGATTTGCAGATATTGAAAAATCCTTGCATCCCTGGGATAAACCCCATTTGATCATGGTGTATGATCTTTTCCATGTATTGTTGGATTCAGTTTGCTAGTATTCTGTTGAGGATTTTTTGCACCTACGGTCATCAGTGGTATTGGCCTGTCATTTTCTTTTTTTGTGGTATCTTAGTCTGCTTTTAGTATCAGGGTGATGGTGGCCTCACTGAATGAGTTTGGAAGTGTTCCTTCCTCTGCAATTTTTTGCAATAGTTTCAGAAGGATAGGTGTTAACTCTTCTTTAAATGTTTGATAGGATTTGCCTGTGAAGCCTTCTGGTCCTGGACTTTTGTTTGTTGGGAATTTTTAAATCACAGTTTCAATTTCAGTGCTTGTGATTGGTCTGTTCATATTTTCTGTTTCTTCCTGGTTCAGTTTTGAGAGATTGTACCTTTCTAAGAATTCGTCCAAATCTTCTAGGCATTTTAGTGTCATATAGTTGCTTGCAGTAGTCTCTTATGATCCTTTGTATTTCTGTGGTGTCTGTGGTAACTTCTCCTTTTTCACTTCTTATTTTATTGATTTGAGCCCTCTCCCTTTTTTTCTTGATGAATCTGGCTAAAGGTGTATCAATTTTGTTTATCTTTTCAAAGAAACAGCTTTTAGTTTCATTGATCTTTTCTATTGTTTTCTTTGTCTCTATTTCGTTTATTTCTGCTCTGATCTTTTTTTTTTCAATTAATTTTATTTATTTTTGGCTGTGTTGGGTCTTCGTTGCTGTGCACGGGCTTTCTCTAGTTGTGGTGAGCAGGGGCTACTGTTTGTTGTGGTGCATGGGCTTCTCATTGTGGTGGTTTCTCTTGTTGCAGAGCATGGGCTCTAGGCGCGTGGGCTTCAGTAGTTGTGGCATGCGGGCTGAGTAGTTGTGGCTCGTGGGCTGTAGAGCACAGGCTCAGTAGTTGTGGCGCACAGTCTTAGTTGCTCTGTGGCATGTGGGATCTTCCCGGGCCAGGGATCAAACCTGTGTTCCCTGCATTGGCAGGCGGATTCCTAACCACTGCACCACCAGGGAAGTTCCTCTGATCTTTATATTTCTTTCCTTCTAGGAACTTTGGATTTTGTTTGTAAGCTTAGGTTGTTTATTTGAGGTTTTTCTTGTTTCCTGAGGTTAAGACTGTATTGCTATAAACTTCCCTTTTAGAATTGCTTTTGCTGTGTCGCATAGGTTTTGGATCGTTGTATTGTTTTCACTTGTCTCTTGGAACTTCTAAATTTCCTCTTTGATTTCTTCTGCGATCCATTGGTTGTCTGACAGCAAATTGTTTAGCCTCCACGTGTTTTGTTTTTTACAGTTTTTTTCTTGCTGCTGACTCCTAATATCATAGCATTGTGGTTGGAAAAGATGCTTGATATGAGTTCAATTTTCTTAAATTTACCAAGGCTTGCTTTATGAACCAGCATGTGATCTATCCTGGAGAATATTCCATGTGCACTTGAGAAGAATGTATATTCTGCTGCTTTCAGATGGAATGCATAAATATCAATTAAGTCCATCTGGTCTAATGTGTCATTTAAAGCCTGGATTTCCTTACTGATTTTCTGTCTGGATGATCTGTACATTGATGAAAGTGGGGTGTTAAAGTCCCCCACTATTATTGTTACTGTCAATTTCTCCTTTTATGGCTGTTAGTGTTTGCCTTATATATTAAGTTGCTCCTGTGTTGGGTGTATGTATATTTACAATTGTTACATCTTCTTCTTGGATTGATCCCTTGATCATTACGTAGTGTCCTTCTTTGTCTCTTGTAATAGTCTTTATTTTAAAGTCTGTTTTGTCTGATATTAGTATTGCTACTCCAGCTTTCTTTTGATTTCCATTTGCATGGAATACCTTTTCCATCCCCTCACTTTCATTCTGTATGTATCCCTAGATCTGAAGTGGGTGTCCTGTAGACAGCATATATACAGATCTTGTTTCTGTATCCATTCAGCTAGTCAATGTGTTTTGGTTGGAGCATTAATCCATTTATATATAAGGTAATTACTGATATGTATGTTCTTATTGCCATTTTGTTAATTGTTTTGGATTTGTTTTTGTAGGTCTTTTTATTCCCTTCCACTTTTGTTCTCCTCTCTTGTGATCTGATGACTATCTTTAATGTTGTGTTTGGATTCCTTTTTCTTTTTTGTGTGTATATCTGTTGCAGATTTTTGGTTTGAGGTTACCATGAGGTTTTGATATAGCAGTCTATACATATACAAGATTGTTTTAAGTTCACGATCTCTTAATTTCAAATGCATTTCCAATATCCTGCATTTGTACTCTTCTCGTGATTGCTGGTTTTGATATCATATTTGTGTGTGGATGATTTCCTACCTTTACTGTATGTTTGCCTTTACTGATAAACTTTCCCATTCATAATTTTCTTGCTTCTAGTTGTGGGCTTTTCTCTTTCGCCTAGAGAATTTCCTTTAGTATTTGTACAGCTGGTTTGGTGGTGCTGAATTCTTACTTTTTGCTTGTCTGTAAAGCTTTTGAGTTCTCTGTCAAATGTGAAGGAGAGCCTTGCAGGGTAGAGTATTCTTGGTTTTAGGTTTTTCCCTTTCATCACTTTAAATATATTGTGCTATTATTCCCTTCTGGTCTGCAGAGTTTCTGCTGAAAAATCAGATGACAACCTTATGGGGATTCCTTGTATGTTATTTGTTGCTTTTCCCTTGTTGCTTTTAATACTTTCTCTGTCTTTAATTTTTGTCAATTTGATTAATATGTGTCTCAGCATGTTCCTCCTTGGGTTTACCCTCTATGGGACTCTGCACTTCCTGGAGTTGGGTGACTATTTCCTTTCCCATGTTAGGGAAATTTTCAGCTATTATCTCTTCAAATATCTCCTCAGGCCCTTTCTCTCTCTCTTCTCCTTCTGGGACTCCTATAATGTGAATGTTGGTGTGTTCAGTGTTGTCCTGGCTGTCTCTTAGACTGTCATTTTTTTAAATTTTATTTATGGCAAGGCATTTTTATTTTAAATACAGCAGTGTGTCAATCCCAAACTCCCAATCGATCCCTCCCCGCCTTCATTTCTTTTCATTCTTTTTTCTTTATTCTGTTCTGCAGCAGTGATTTCCACCATTCTGTCTTCCAGCTCACTCATATGTTCCTCTGCCTCATTCTGCTATTAATTCCTTCTAGTGTATTTTTCATTTCACTTATTGTATTGTTCATCTCTGTTTGTTCTTTATATTTTCTAGCTCTTTGTTAACATTTCTTGTATCTTCTTGATCTGTGCTTCCATTCTTTTTCTGAGATTTTGGATCATCTTTATCATCATTACTCTGAATTCATTTTGGGGTAGATTTCCTATATACACTCCACTTAGTTGTTCTGTAGTTTTATCTTGTTCCTTCATCAGGGACATATTCCTCTGCCATCTCATTTTGCCTAACTTTCTGTGTTTGCAATCCCACAGGCTGCAGGATTATAGTTCCTCTTCCCTCTGGTGTCTGTCCCCTGGTGGACGAGGCTGGTCTAAGAGGCTAGTGCAGGCTTCCTGGTGGGACAGACTGTTGCCTGCCCACTGGTGGGTGCAGCTGGGTCTTGTCCTTCTGGTGGGCAGGGTCATGTCAAGGGGTGTGTTTAGAGGTGGCTGTTGGCTCAAGACGACTTTAGGCAGTCTGTGTGCTGATGGGTGGGGCTGTGTTCCTGCCCTGTTGGTTGTTTGGCGTGAGGCATCCCAGCTCTGGAGCCTTCAGGCTGTTGGGTCGGGCCCAGTTTTGGCATCAAAATGGCGGCCTCCAGGACAGTTCATGTCAATGAGTACCTAGTACCTCTGCCACCAGTGTCCACACAAGATTTCTTATATTTCACACTCATTTATGAATTTTATAAGTCTGTACACCCAGTATAATTTCTTAGTTTTAAAATGATCCTACTTTGCCCAGTTTTTTTTTTCAGGCAAAGAAAATTGGTATTGTTGGGAACAAAATCTAGGCAAAAATTGTCCTATTTCTTCCTTAGAAGTATATATAATGCCTTTCCCCGAAATTAATTTACTAAGGGTAAATTAATTTTGCTTCTTAAACATAAGCGATTTCTATAGATTATTTTACTCATTGGGGATTATAATAGGAGCAGAACTAAAATGCCAAGGGGCCAATGAATATTGTTTTGGGTAGTCATATTTTCCCTAAGAAACTATTTAGAAAAATAATACTCCAATTAAGTTCAAACAATTTGGCTGAATGGAAAAAGAGAACTAGAACTGAAAAAAGGTGCTGATTAACAGATAGGGTATATTTTATGCAGGGGTGCAATAGTGGATACATACTGAATTGTAAGTTTCTAATAGTCATCTGAGAAGCACTTAGAGCTGGACCAAGCTATAAATGATTTAAACATACTGATCCTATGAAGCATGTATGTATACATATATACACATAATCCTGACAACTGGCAAGAATTTCTATAAAGGTTCACTAATTTAACTTAAAAGCAGGAATATCTTATTTAATTAGTTTAAAATTTCAAATATTTCAAAGGAAATCTGATATTAAATAATTTATTTATCCAGACCAGAACTGTTTCGGTAATTGTTATCATTGGGATGCAGTAGAGAGCTGCCATTTTTCAAGCCATTTTTGTAATCCCTTGATTTTTTTGTTTGTTTACAAGCACACTCAATGCCAATTTATTGATCTCCTACTAAATGACCTATTTCCTGCTACCTTTTCAGCCTAATTTCTTGCTACTGCCAAGCTGACATTCCAACTTCCAGTTATACCAAACTCCTTTCAGTTTTTTCAATTCATGTACTCAGTCAACAATATCTAAATGCCAACCATTAAAAGCAAAATAAAACAAAACTAAACACAAACTAAAACTAAACTTTCTTGCCTCTCTAGGAGGTCACAGACCCTTAAGTGCTTATTCTGACATATTTTAGATCTCGGTTTAGGGATCATTTCCTAACAAAATTCTTCCATATAATCCCAGTTTGGCATAAATTCTCCTTCTATATGCTTTAAAATACATTTTTTAAAATTTCAAACTTACAGAAAAATTGCACAGACAGTACAAAGGATTCCCATATACCCTGACACTGACTGCCCAACAGTTAACATTTCACCATATCTGCCACTTGAGAGCAAGTGGCAGATATTATGCCTCTTCACTTCTAAGTACCACAGAGTTTAGTTCCCTAAGCAAGGATATTCTCCTACATAACCACAACACAACTTTTCAAGTCAGGAAATCCATTGATACAACACTACCATCCAAAACACACACACGTCATTTAAATTTTGCCACCTGTCTCAACAATGTTTCTTTTTACTTTCTGGGACCAGGATCTCATGGAACACATGTTGCATTTAGTTGTCAGGTCTCTTCATGCTCTTCCAGATCTTTCCTTAGGCTTTCTCTATCACAGCCTGAACTGTTTTGGAGAATGAGTAGTCTTAAATTCTACAGGATGATCCTCCGATGTCTCTTCATGACCCAGACTCAGGTTTTATTTTCTTAGGAATACTGCAGAACTGATGCTATACTCTTCTCAATGTATCACATCAGAGGGTACATGATGTTGACTCATCCCACTACTGTTGATGTTAACCTTATCATCTCATTCTGTTGGTGTCTGCCAGGTCCTACAACACTAGACCATTATTTTTCCCCTTTGTAATTGGTTACATTCAATATTAGAGCTATTCCAAGACTGTCAATATCCCATTCCTCATCAATCCTTTATCAGCCTTAGCATCCACTGACAACTCCTAAACACTATGACAGTTGCCAAATGGAAACACTGCATGTGTATCATTCTTTCTATGCTTATTAGTTGGCATTCCATTGTAAGGAACAGCTTTCCCTTCTTACTGATTGATACATTGACACTTACGGATTCCTATTCTAATCAAAAAGTTGTAAACTATTTACTGTCATCATTCATTTTAATATTTAAATTATGCAAGATCTGGCCAGTGGGAGGCTCTTCAAGCTGGCTCTATTGTCCTTTTGAAACATTTCCATCATATTTTGAGCATTTCCTTACTGGTATGAGATGTTCCAGGTTCGTTTCATACTTTTCCTGGCCTAGCTCTGGAATCAGACCTTTGTCCAAAGGGCCCCGATTCCTTCTAGTGGAGGACAGCATTTAGGCACCAAGATCTGGGTTCTCAAAGTGCTCCTTCTTAGTTGAGTACATTGCCTTTTGGCTCTCTCAGTAAATGCTGCACTTGAAAATCTATGTGTATATGTGCACACATAAATTTATGACTAATTTTATATCTGTGTGTGTGTGTGTGTGTGTGTATGGTACATACACATACCATAAATCCATACTCTCTAACACCAATCGAACACGTCCAATTCCAATCCAAAACCTCAGGATTATTTTCAGTCTTCTTCCTTCTTCTGTTTGTAAGTATTTTCTCCAACAGTGAGAAATCTGGCTTTCATTATCTTTAATGAAATTATCTTTATCTTTAATTATCTTTAATACCGTTATGTGGCACTACCGTATGACTCCACCCTGCCTCCCTGAATATCTTGGCATGCAGGGGAGGTAAGGGCTTCTTATGTGCTTTTAGAGATTTTTTTTTTTTAACATCTTTATTGGAGTATAATTGCTTTACAATGGTGTGTTAGTTTCTGCTTTATAACAAAGTGAATCAGTTATACATATACATATGTCCCCATATCTCTTCCCTCTTGCGTCTCCCTCCCTCCCACCCTCCCTTCCCCACCCCTCTAGGTGGTCACAAAGCACCAAGCTGATCTCCCTCTACTATGCGGCTGCTTCCCACTAGCTATCTATTTTACGTTTGGTAGTGTATATATGTCCATGCCACTCTCTCACTTTGTCCCAGCTTACCCTTCCCCTTACCCATATCCTCAATTCCATTCTCTAGTAGGTCTGTGTCTTTATTCCCATCTTGCCCCTAGGTTCTTCATGACCTTTTTTTTTTTTTTTGGCTTAGATTCCATATATATGTGTTAGCATATGGTATTTGTTTTTCTCTTTCTGACTTACTTCACTCTGTATGACAGACTCTAGGTCCATCCACCTCACTACAAATAACTCAATTGCATTTCTTTTAATGGCTGAGTAATATTCCATTGTATATATGTGCCACATCTTCTTTATCCATTCATCTGTCGATGAACACTTAGGTTGCTTCCACATCCTGGTTATTGTAAATAGAGCTGCAGTGAACATTGTGGTACATGACTCTTTTTGAATTATGGTTTTCTCAGGGTATATGCCCAGTAGTGGGATTGCTGGGTCGTATGGTAGTTCTATTTGTAGTTTTTTAAGGAACCTCCATACTGTTCTCCATAGTGGCTGTATCAATTTACATTCCCACCAACAGTGCAAAAGGGTTCCCTTTTCTCCACACCTTCTCCAGCATTTATTGTTTCTAGATTTTTTGATGATGGCCATTCTGACCGGTGTGAGATGATATCTCATTGTAGTTTTGATTTGCATTTCTCTAATGATTAATGATGTTGAGCATTCTTTCATGTGTCTGTAGGCCATCTGTATATCTTCTTTGGAGAAAGGTCTATTTAGATCGTCTGCCCATTTTTGGATTGGGTTGTTCGTTTTTTTGTTATTGAGCTGCATGAGCTGCTTGTAAATCTTGGAGATTAATCCTTTGTCAGTTGCTTCATTTGCAAATATTTTCTCCCATTCTGAGGGTTGTCTTTTGGTCTTGTTTATGGTTTCCTTTGCTGTGCAAAAGCTTTTAAGTTTCATTAGGTCCTATTTGCTTATTTTTGTTTTTATTTCCATTTCTCTAGAAGGTGGGTCAAAAAGGATCTTGCTGTGATTTATGTCATAGAGTGTTCTGCCTATATTTTCCTCTAAGAGTTTTATAGTGTCTGGCCTTACATTTAGGTCTTTAATCCATTTTGAGTTTATTTTTGGGTACGGTGTTAGGGAGCGTTCTAATTTCATTCTTTTACATGTAGCTGTCCAGTTTTCCCAGCACCACTTATTGAAGAGGCTGTCTTTTCCCCACTGTATATTCTTGCCTCCTTTATCAAAGAAAAGGTGACCATATGTGCATGGGTTTATCTCTGGGCTTGCTATCCTGTTCCATTGATCTATATTTCTGTTTTTGTGCCAGTACCACACTGTATTGATTACTGTAGCTTTGTAGTATAGTCTGAAGTCAGGGAGCCTGATTCCTCCAGCTCCGTTTTTCTTTCTCAAGATTGCTTTGACTATTCGGGGTCTTTTGTGTTTCCACACAAATTGTGAAATTTTTTGTTCTAGGTCTGTGAAAAATGCCAGTGGTAGTTTGATAGGGATTGCATTGAATCTGTAGTGTGCTTTGGGTAGTACAGTCACTTTCACAATGTTGATTCTACCAATCCAAGAACATGGTATATCCCTCCATCTATTTGTATCATCTTTAATTTCTTTCATCAGTGTCTTATAATTTTCTGCATACAGGTCTTTTGTCTCCTTAGGTAGGTTTATTCCTAGATATTTTATTCTTTTTGTTACAATGGTAAATGGGAGTGTTTTCTTAATTTCACTGTGAGATTTTTCATTATTAGTGGATAGGAATGCAAGAAATTTCTGTGCATTTTGTATCCTGCTACTTTACCAAATTCATTGATTTGCTCTAGTAGTTTTCTGGTAGCATCCTTAGGATTCTCTATGTATAATATCATGCCATCTGCAAACAGTGTCAGCTTTACTTCTTCTTTTCTGATTTGGATTCCTTTAATTTCTTTTTCTTCTCTTACTGCTGTGGCTAAAACTTCCAAAACTATGTTGAACAACAGTGGTGAGAGTGGGCAACCTTGTCTTGTTCCTGATCTTAGTGGAAATGGTTTCAGTTTTTCACCACTGAGGATGATGTTGGCTGTGGGTTTGTCACATATGGCCTTTATTATGTTGAGGAAAGTTCCCTCTATGCCTACTTTTTGGAGGGTTTTTATCATAAATGGGTGTTGAATTTTGTCAAAAGCTTTCTCTGCATCTATTGAGATGATCATATGGTTTTTCTCCTTCAATTTGTGAATATGGTGTATCACATTGATTGATTTGTGTATATTGAAGAATCCTTGCATTCCTTTTAATGTGATGTTGGATTCTGTTTGCTAGTATTTTGTTGAGGATTTTTGCATCTATGTTCATCAGTGATATTGGCCTGTAGTTTTCTTTCTTTGTGACATCTTTATCTGGTTTTGGTATCAGGGTGATGGTGGCCTCGTAGAGTTTGGGAGTGTTCCTCCCTCTGCTATATTTTGGAAGAGTTTGAGAAAGATAGGTGTTAGCTCTTCTCTAAATGTTTGATAGAATTCGCCTGTGAAGCCATCTGGTCCTGGGCTTTTGTTTGTTGGAAGATTTTTAATCACAGTTTCAATTCCAGTGCTTGGGATTGGTCTGTTCATACTTTCTATTTCTTCCTGGTTCAGTCTCAGAAGGTTGTGCATTTCTAAGAATTTGCCCATTCTTCCAGGTTGTCCATTTTATTGGCATATAGTTGCTTGTAGTAATCTCTCATGATCCTTTGTATTTCTGCAGTGTCAGTTGTTACTTCTCGTTTTTCATTTCTAATTCTATTGATTTGAGTCTTCTCCCTTTTTCTCCTGATGAGTCTGGCTAATGGTTTATCAATTTTGTTTATCTTCTCAAAGAACCATCTTTTAGTTTTATTAATCTTTGCTATCGTTTCCTTCATTTCTTTTTCATTTATTTCTGATCTGATCTTTATGATTTGTTTCCTTCTGCTAACTTTGGGGTTTTTTGTTCTTCTTTCTCTGATTGCTTTAGGTGTAAAGTTAGGTTGTTTATTTGAGATGTTTCTTGTTTCTTAAGATAGGGTTGTATTGCTATAAACTTCCCTCTTAGAACTGCTTTTGTTGCATCCCATAGGTTTTGGGTCGTCATGTTTTCATTGTCATTTGTTTCTAGGTATTTTTTGATTTCCTCTTTGATTTCTTCAGTGATCTCTTGGTTATTAAGTAGTGTATTGTTTAGTCTCCATGTGTTTGTATTTTTCACAGATTTGATATCCAGTCTCATAGCGCTGTGGTTGGAAAAGATACTTGATACGATTTCAATTTTCTTAAATTTACCAAGGCTTGATTTGTGAACCAAGATATGATCCTGGAGAATGTTCCATGAACACTTGAGAAGAATGTATATTCTGTTGTTTTTGGATGGAATGTCCTATAAATATTAAGTCCATCTTATTTAATGTATCATTTAAAGCTTGTGTTTCCTTATTTATTTTCATTTTGGATGATCTGTCCATTCGTGAAAAGTGGGGTGTTAAAGTCCCCTACTATGATTGTGTTACTGTCGATTTCCCCTTTTATGGCTGTTAGCATTTGCCTTATGTATTGAGGTGCTCCTATGTTGGGTGCATAAATATTTACGATTGTTATATCTTCTTCTTGGATCGATCCCTTGATCATTACGTAGTGTCCTTCTTTGTCTCCTGTAATAGTCTTTGTTTTAAAGTCTATTTTGTCTGATATGAGAATTGCTACTCCAGCTTTCTTTTGACTTCCATGTGCATGCAATATCTTTTTCCATCCTCTCACTTTCAGTCTGTATGTGTCCCTAGGTCTGAAGTGGGTCTCTTGTAGACAGCATATGTACGGGTCTTGTTTTTGTATCCATTCAGCAAGTCTATGTCTTTTGGTTGGAGCATTTAATCCATTTACATTTAAGGCAATTATCAATATGTATGTTCCTATTACCATTTTCTTAATTGTTTTGTGGTAGTTATTGTAGGTCTTTTCCTTCTCTTGTGTTTCCTGCCTAGAGAAGTTCCTTTAGCATTTGTTGTAAAGTGGGTTTGGTGGTGCTGAATTCTCTTAGCTTTTGCTTGTCTGTAAAGGTTTTAATTTCTCCATCAAATCTGAATGAGATCCTTGCTGGGTAGAGTAATCTTGGTTGTAGGTTTTTCTCCTTCATCACTTTAAATATGTCCTGCCACTCCCTTCTGGCTTGCAGAGTTTCTGCTGAAGATCAGCTGTTAACCTTATGGGGATTCCCTTGTGTGTTATTTGTTGTTTTTCCCTTGCTGCTTTTAATATTTTTTCACTGTATTTAATTTTTGATAGTTTGATTAATATGTGTCTTGGCATGTTTCTCCTTGGATTTATCCTGTATGGGACTCTCTGTACTTCCTGGACTTGATTAACTATTTCCTTACCCATATTAGGGAAGTTTTCAACTATAATCTCTTCAAGTATTTTCTGTCCCTTTCTATTTCTCTTCTTCTGGGACCCGTATAATTCGAATGTTGGTGCTAGATTCTTATACCTCACTTTTATAGAACTTATATATGATCATGGCTTGCTTTCTTCTCTGTATCCCCAACAGGCTGTAAGTTCAGACAGTGAAACCTATCTGTGCCTTTTTGGCTCAGAGTAACAAATATTTATCGAAGGAATAAAACAAAGAGTTTTCACTGGACAATTTTAGGAATCATCAGTGATAAAATCTGAAGAATGGACTAGATTTCAAGAAGTGAGAGAAAAAAGGTCAAAGAATCAAAGATACAATTTTCTTAAAATACCAAAAAGAGGTAGGAAAGGAAACAAACTGAATAGGTATGATATTAGCCAGGGGACCAGGACCAACATTTCAGAATGCAAGAGGGGGAGTTTCCAGAAGAAAGAAATGGTCAACAGTGTCAAAAGTTATAAAGAAGTGAATTAGGAGGAGGAGTGAAAATGTATGACTAGACATTATCTTCAATTGTGAGTTTGAAGTTCTTCCGTTTTTTAAAGTCTCTAAGTGGTTCAAGTTTTATACTCTGATTGTGAATTTCTAAATCTCATTGGTGACACCATGTTTTATCACTGGAAACCATTTTCTTCGAAATTTTATTTTTTCTTGTTTATCCTGGAACATCAGAACAATTGACAAGTCTTCCTGCTATTATCACTTAAAAATATAGCATAATCCTATAGAAATCTTGATCAATGTCAAGTTGTCTTTCAAAATGAGTGTCTTTACCCAAATTTAACTCTTTAGTCGCCAGTGTTTGTCTTTTGGTAAGTCAAATCTCTTAACTTTTAAAACATTTTGATCAGTCCCGAGATGACCGGATGATGGTTTTGTGCATCAAAAGAGCACGATCACTAGATTCTTTAAACCTTTAATATCAGGAAAAATAAACAGATTTATACATCTTGTGGGTCAATATATATTCTCATATTTGTCAACATGTTAAATGTATTCCATTGATAATTGTTTAACTAGTCACAAATTTTGGCACACATTTTTTGTTCTATAAAAGATCTTCATTCTGACAGGGAAATTGACACTAATGATGAGAATGCTTAATAATAACAAACATAATATCAACAAAAATATATACTTGTGAGCCAGTACATCTGTGCCAGGAATTCTGCTAAGCATTTTATATTTATTTCCCTCAATGCTTACAACAATCCCACGAGGTTGTTATTATAAATCCTTTCTGATGATGAGAAACTGAGATTTAATACATAAGTAAGTTTGTTAATTTGTCCATGGTTATACTATCTGTAAGTAGTAGAGCCAGGACTTCAAATCAGATCAACATATTCCAAAAGTTCTAAAAGATAAGCCTTAAATCCTAGGATTTAAAATAAATGAAATAACATAAAATGTTATTAAGTATTTTAAACTAATTAATAATTCAACGAAGGAATTTCTTGCTGCAGAAAAAATCATTTAGTTTACAGAAGATTCATCATATGATTCCAATGGTGAGCCCCTCTAGGATCTTAAGATTCTGGTATGTATTTCTTTGAATACCATTATATGTATATAATCTACTCACAGAGACTAAACACTCAATGATGATTAAAAAATAGTGAATGTATCTATGCCTTTATGATATAATTCAGTTAACAATTTTGACCTACCAAATTTTTTTAATGGGCCCCCTCAATTACATGAAATGAAGTAGAACGAAATAATTATGAAATTTTGGAACTAGAAGGGATTTTAGAAATACAGGAGTCCACTCTCATTTTACCTGTAAGAAAAGCAAGGCCCAGGAAGGTTAAGTGACTTGCTCAAAGTCATACATTGCTGGGCTTTGCTGGCATTTGGATCTAAGATGCTTGACACATTGAGGTCCTGCTAACAATACCACTGCCATTTTTTTTTCCTGTATAAAGGCAGTATCAGTAGAAAAGATATTAAAATTCAGAAATGTGACATTCAGTGTGGAAAGATATTTGTCTCCAAATTACAACTCACCATTTGACATATATATTTACTTATTTATTTTTCTTTTTTCTGTATCTCAACCACTGTAACTGCACTGTCCAATATAGTAGCCCTTTGCCACATGTGGTTATTTAAACTAAAATGAATAAAGTTAAAAATTAGATTCCTCAGTCACACTAGCCACATTTCAAGTGCTCAAAGTACGAGAGCTACTGCATATGACAGTGCAGATATGGAACATTTCTCTCTTCCCAGAAAGTTGTTGGGCACTGCTGCATTAGAACGCCAGTTCCATGAGAGAGGGATTCTCATTAGTTTGTTTTCTGATGTATCCCCCATGGAGAATGGTGCCTCGCACATAGTAAACCTCAACAAATTTTTGTTGAATGACTATTTCTGAGAGTGATTTTTGTACAGCCCTATGAACTTTCCAATCATATATATGGCAACGCATTTTTTTGTTATTGGCTTATGTCCAAAAAGGGAATATCTGTGACAAAATGGCTGTAAAATAATGAGATGCAGTTTGGCAAAAGAAGTAAACATTGTACCAAAAAGCCCGATATACTGCTAACTTAAATTGAGTAAGATAGCACAGTGTTCACTATGTAAACTTTTCTTGGTTTGGGAAGGAGAATGAATTTCTTCTTTGCCAGAGATTTTGAATTTGTTAATTTCCTTTGCCCTACAAAGGTAGAAAATAATTGGAAAAGACATACATCCCAGGACATGGTCATAATTCAAAGTCAAAAGAAAATAATATATTTTTCATTGTGTTTCACTGGATTGCAAATAATAATTTAAATACTTTAACAGTGTAATTAACACAATAGAGATTTACTACAGTCTTCTTTACGATTTCAGCTGTAAGACTCCTATCATTTACTCAATGTAGAACTTAATTCTCTTTATGCAGCTGAAGTCCTTCTCTTATGTTTTCACATTGATATCATTAAATAAATTCAAATTCTACGTATGAAATACTTTACAAAGACAAAATTACTGGGAAAGGACATGTTAAATAGCATTTATTCTGAAAAACAGAACATGTAATGAAGAGTAAGTGTAGTATGTTTAAAATATAGGTACCTTGGTTATACGGGGGGATACAGTACATTTATTTTCAGTATATGAGTAAATGTCCCAACAACCTGTTTTTTTTTTTTTTTTTCTGCTCAAATGCTTGCTGATTTTTCCCTATCTGAAAAGTGAAGGATAGTCTTCTCAAGATTTGCCTATCCTTAACATCCATTATGTTTTTCATTTTATCATGTATAGTAAGAACTATACATTCAGTATTAACAAAGAATAATCTCATATACTGAATAACCAGAAGAATAAAATATCTGTACTTTCATTTACATATATAATTAACTAATAATATCTTTATCCGGTCACAAATAAAATTCCTGTTCAATGCAAACTTTAAACATACAGAAATAAAAAAAGAAATCACTCATAATCCTATCACCCAGAAATAAAGGATAAGTCCCTTACAGTCTTTTTGGGGTGTGTGTGTGTGTGCGCGTGCACGCATGTTGGGGGGGTGTGGAGTGGAGGAACTGAGTTTGTACAGTGATATGTGGTAAAGGTGACATACCACACAGGTTTGTGCCTTTTTTACATTTGGTAATAGATCATAAACATTCTGTCATATCAATAAATTTAATCCTATAACATACCTTTTAATAGCTGCATACTATTTCACCATTTGGATATACTATAATTTACTTAACCACTCATTCATCTATTATTGGACAAATATCTTTGAGACTTTCAGTAGAATGGTCAGATGCAGTGTGCTTTTAGAATGTCAAAATCAGCTTTAGAATATAAAATGGTCAACAGCACTCACTATGTTACCTCAATTCACACACCTGTTTATAGAGTTTTAGGAATGGTGAGAAATTCCAATTCTATAGGGTCAACAAATCAATAGTTTATTCTTGGTGTCACTCATTAACAGTCTCTATATTTCTGGCTGTCTTGGTTTTCTTAGCATAGTGTTGAATGAACACTGTGAATTTTTCAGATTAAACATTTTATCTATGAGAAGGATAAAGACCTCCAGGTTATGGATACTTCAACACCACCAACCTATTCTGACAGTTGAACCAATTCTGGTATAATTTCTATGTTTCATGTGTTCTCTCATAGATATTTATTCTTTGCAACATTGCAGATTTTTGTAATTTTACTTTGCTTTCATAATTTTAGATACTATTACCTTTTCTTGCATTTTTTGGGCATAGTGATTTGATACCATGTTCCAAATACCCAGTCCATAAATATATAAACAGTATAAGTAAGCCATTGTGGATTTAGTTCAGACCCATGAAAACCATCTCAGAAGTACTTAAAAATTATAGTCTAATCATTAGTAATTATAAATTCTGGAGAAGCTGTTTATTAAAAGATTGTCTTTTACATATTCAAAATGACTAGTCAACACCACTGAAGAAGTTAATAGCGTACTTTTTATTTTCTTAGATACAATATACCAATAAAAGAAAATTTTATTAGTTTATGATCATTTTAAATAGACTAAATAAAAAATTTAACATTTGTTTTTATATACATCATTCAATTAATCACAAAAATAGCTTTGCCAATTCTACTTTAATGACTACATAATGAAATTGAAGAAATGTTTTGTTGTTTGAAAAGGTCATGCTACTAAATAGTTAATAGTGTAAACATTGTTTTAGGAAATGTTTAACAGTTTGCTCAAAATTCTTTAAAAAATAGTATAAATGTAAATTACTATGAATTTGAAAGACAGATATTTGGATTAATGAAGCTTAACTATATATGGGGAGGGGGGCAAAAAAGGGCCACTCATAGAAGAGTACAATTGTTTTAAAATATACTTAGGTAAAGACTGTTTAAAAGTCTTGAGGAAAAAGAACTTGTATCATAACTCTTTATTACCTTTAACTTTTTAATTGCCTCTTTTAAAACTCCAAAGGTTGTTGTTCTTAAAAAAAATTTCAAACAACCTAGATTTACAACTCCACATTTCTACCACTAACGCATTCTTCCTAAAAGTGTCTTTCATTTTGTCAGTTTCTTTAGGTGTGGAACTTAGTATCTTATACATAGCAGGTATTTCAACAATGTCAAATGGATGCAATTCCAATAACTCCATGAGATTTTCATTATTCATATGCAATAAATGGAATCAGAAAAATTCTCACATGCTTGTACAAGAAATTCACATTTCCCTAATGGAGATTTTCACAAACCTCTTATATCTACGAAATACATAAAGCTATGAATGGGATGTCTGAAACACCATGAAGACTGCAATGAAAGATACAACTTTCTGTCCTTAGAAAAGGAAATTTAAAAGACTCAGGCACCTATAAGTAGATCTGACTGTCAATACATATAGGTTCACCCACAGAGAAAATAAAACTCCCATATGTTGAAACACTTGGCATCCGTGCACTTCTTTTTCCTATTTCATGCCATGTTTCCCTGGCCCTATGTACTGAATGCATTTTCAGTGTGAAGGAGAAAACTCCTCCAGCTGCTAATGTGAGGACTTCTAGCCCTGTAACCATGAGATGACCCAGCACTGCTGCCTGCTTAGAGTTCTCCCCTGGGGGTGAATGTGGGTGCTGGCACTCTCTGCTGTGCATTAGAAGCAGAGAACACCAGCAATTGGGACACTTCAAGGACACTGCATAATTTCAGTAAGAGTTAGGAGAGGAGAAGGAAAACTCCATTTCTGTCAAATGTGCTATCAAAGTAAGCACAGCTTTCTTGTTCCATTTTTTGGTCAGGAAGGAAGTGGAAATTTTTAAAAAATGAAAAAGATATTATTGTGATAAAAATAATAATAAACCAGGGTTTACTTTAAATCTGGGAAAATGATGTATACAAAAACAAAGAAAGTGACAAAACAATCATCTTGACATTAATATTCCATATGGTTAAGCATTTAATTTCTTCTTGTGTTACATATATATATATATATATATATATATATATATACACACACACACACACATGCACGTTGTCTCTATTCTAAACCTAAACTACAAGCTACCTGCAAGTAAAAACTGTGCTTTATTCTCTTTAGCAAATAAATATTTATGTTATTGATAAACTATCTGAGGATGAAAGTCTATGAAATCGCAGAGCTCTTGTAGGTAAAGATAGTTGGAAGATCTATTGTTAACTATTAATAGATCTAACCCTTCTAGAAGCAGCTAATTATATGCTTGATATGCCACTATAATTGGGCAAAATTGGTATGTTACAGCCATGTTATTGTAACTATATAATATAAAAATAAGCTTAAGTATGTTCGTAGAAAATTTTATTGCCATCCTTTACAGTATAATCTGCATTTACCAAAATTATATATATTTTGAAAGGTAGGTTCAAAGTATATGGTAGACTCCAAGGGTCAGCAAACTTTTTTCTGTTAAGATCTAGACAGTAAATATTTTAGGGTTGCAGGCCACCTATGGTCTCCATCATGATCACTCAGATCTGCTACTGCAGTGTAAAAGAAGCCATAGACAATACATAAATGAATGAATGTGGCAGTGTTCCAATAAAATTTTATTTACAAAAAGTCAGCCAAACTATGGGCTATAGTTTGCCAACCCTTAATGTAGGTTATACATCACTAGAAGTAGCATAAAATGGGATGAAGAATAATATTTTTATAGGAAAGAAATATATGTGACATTTTCAAGATCTTTATTGACTCTTAAAAAAAAACACAACAAAAAACCACCAAACTTAAATAGCACACACAAATCTTACCTGGTTAGGTATCCTCAGTGGGGGCCTTGGACCTCCAGGGTACCGAGGTGACATAAAAGGCTATTGAAGTAAAACAAACAAATAAACAAAACAAAAAAACAATGTAAAATACAGATCTGAAAATAAACTGCTTTAAAGAATTTTTGAATTATACAAAACATAAATCAAATTTACTTATGTGGCTGATTTCAGTAAAATAAAAGCTTTTAAGAAAAATTACCATCCTATTTTTTATTTTGTAGAATATCTGGAAAAATTTCCAAAGAAATCATAAAAAAATGGAAGATGACTAAAGTAACTGTAGCAAAAAAATTTTTTAATGCTATCTAATTGGCAAAAAGTAAGACTAAGAAATTTAGGCAATTGAATCTTAGTCAAGACTTCAGGCAGAGGATCACTGGCTACATTTTTATACAAACTGGATTCTGAATTACTCAATTCAGTTATCATTTTCCTCTAATAATTTTGACTGAATTACTCAATTCGGTTATAATTTTCCTCTAATAATTTTAAAGTTGCCAAATTTCTTCATCTTTTCTTTTGTAGCTCCATTTAAAATGGTAAAGAAATTTCTTTTCTAAGGGACATTTCTGGTTAGGAGAGCTTTGGCTTTCTTTCATTAAGGGTTTTTTATAATTCAAAATCGATTATAAATTTTAAAATTGACATTGCTTTGCATATTTTGAGCCTAGCAGACTATGAGGTATGTACTTTTTTTAATAACCATTTTTTATTGAAGTATAGTTAATTAACAATGTTGTATTAGTTTTAGGTGTACAGCAAAGTGATTCCATTATATATATACATATACACACACAAATATATACATATAGACACATATATATATTCTTTTTCATATTATTTTCCATGATAGGTTATTACAAGATATTAAATATAGTTCCCTGTGCTATACAGCAAGTCCTGGTTGTTTATCTATTTTATATGTAGTAGTATGTATATGTTATGAGGTGTGTACTTTTAACAGAAGAAAAAAATGGCCTTATATTAAAACTCAAGTCAATTTATCTTGTTAGATGAATCAGAGGCTGCTAAGATGTACTGATTCTGTCAGTCCCGAAACTGTCTGAAAAACATGCTAAAAGTATCATTTCAGTGATTGTCCAATGATGAGTGGAAGGAGAATATTTTTGATCACTCAGATTTGGGCACAGATTTTTTTTTAGGTTTATTCCTAAAATTATTCAAAATTCCATTTTTATAGAAAAATACAATTTTGTTTAATTATAATACATAATTACATGTAATATAAGCAAATTATCAACTCTAAAGGGTTGAATATTAAGTAAAATATTAAGAATGAATTAATATAAATTAAGAATCAATTTACCAAAGGATTGGGCAAGCCAAATCTATAGTACTTTACATAATTAAATTCCACATTTATAATGAATTTTCTAAAAATATTTTTAGAAATTAGGCCTGCAGTTCTAGGGCTATTTTAAAAGCAGCAGCTGAAAAATAAAATTCTAGCAAATTTATGTGGTATAGACTTTTCTATAATATCTTTTGGAGGGTCTGACAAACCAACAAGAAGAACTTTAGAATTAAGCAGTTTGAGTTTTTACTTACTGTGTTGTTATATGTTAACATATTCCTAGGAGATCATTTTAAATGGACAGAAACAGTAGATTATTCAGGTAATAGTGTCACCTCCAGCTGATAAAACTTAAGTGGATTTTCCAGTTTAAACATTTAAAAAATGTTTAGTTTTCACATATTTGATTAAAGTTGACTCTCATCATTTCTGAAGCTCTACTCTAAATTGGATTAATTAGTTAACTATACTGTCAACTGGAAGCTCATCCCAATATTCACACTCCCTCTGCTACTTTTCTAACCACCTAATTTCATTTATGAAACTGTCTTATAAATTCTGGACTCACTTAAAAAATTTAATAATTAAATATCGTGTCATTGATTTTGGAATGGTTGCCTTTCTTTCACAAAGTGATGTTTTATGACATAGTCACTAAGCCCAAGTACAATATAAATTTAAGGTTTGAGACATGGAGAAATAAAAATAGGTTACTAATAATTCCTGTCTATAATAAAATCACCTCAAAATGGAATACAAGGTAGAAATTGTTAAAACACTACTAAATACTGATAACCTTGAAATGTACCTTATTTGAAACAGAGCATTTGAGATTTGTATGTTCCTCTGAATGTAAAATAATGTTATAGTATTAATATAAATGGACTATCTGAAAAGAGAAAATTTTTCTCTGATCAATGGCATTGTGAATAAATGTATTTTAACAGGACTGTTGTACTCTCCTATCTGACCATGAGGCCCCATCAAGGGATTACTAAGAGGGAGAGGCAGTGCATGTGGTAGTTGTGAACCTGTAGTCCCCTATGGAATAAGATTGCGAGAGAGAAAAGAGTCTCTTTTTAATTTATTTCCTCTTGTATGCCCTCCTCCAGAAGTTCAAATTTTTTTTAGCCAAAAAAAAAAAAAAAAAGAAAGAAAGAAAACCACTTCCAGTTTTCAATCTATAGCTATACAATTAAAGCAAAAAATAACAAAAATCTAGTTAGTTTAGATAAAAAACTACTACTTTCCCCTAAAATATAAACATTATTATGGTTAAAGCATTTTAATATCCAACTAGTGCTGTTATAAGCTCTTAATATTCAGATTGATTCTTAAGATATCTGGTTAACCACCTAGGTCCTCAACTGCCTACTTGTTGAGGTACAGACACAGCAACAGAACCCAAAAGAGTTTTCATGTTAGCAACTGAGAATATTCTACTAATATTCTGTATTTCACTATTCAGAAGTCAATTTGCTTTTAAATACAATTTAAGGTATTAAAACAAGTTTAAATTCTTTTATGGTAAAATGCTAATCTAAGAGATTACCTACTGATATTATAAAGTATACCTACTGATATTATAAAGTACATCTATCGACAGACCTTCAGTACTCTCTGTGTTGATAACCTGGGAAGAACAGGTTCCTCAAAAGAGCCCTTAGCTATGAAAGTATGCTTACTCTTAATATTTGGGGAAAATTTTTTAATAGTTTGGGCATCAAAATATGTGCTTGAGGGTGTCAGAATGATGAATCAATATTTTAAATGGAAAAAGCCTTCCCCTTGAAAAATGGGCTAAAAAGTTATTTATAATGTGTATGGAAAACATTTGACTGGGAGTCAAAGGCCTGGATTCTAGTTTTTGCACCACCACTAATTAGCAGAGGGACCCTAAATTAAAAACCTTTCAGGGCTTTAGTTTTCCCAACCTTAAAATGAGAGAGTTGGACAAGATGATCTCAGAAGTCTCTTGGGAAATAATAATTTAAAATCCCCATGATACTGAATGTCAATATTATGACATAGTATGAGTGTGTTTCGTGTTTGGTAATTGCAATCATTGTCGCTTTTGTTGTGGTCATCCATTTACAATGCTTGGTGTCAGTTTGTTTATCTCTTGCAAAAATAAAATACACTGTGTGTGTGAGTGAAAAAAAATAAAAAATAAAAAAAAACAAAAAAAAAATTAATGCTAGTAGAATAGGTAGTTTAACTCTTCAAATCAAGATATACAATTTCCAGTTACTTGGAATATTTTTACTTCTTAATTTTTAATATTTCATAAAAGGCCTTTTAAAATATAGTTTATACTAATTTGTATTATTTCCTAATTTTGAATCTGCATCCACATAGTGGTCAGTTGGTATAATAAAGAATACTTGATTCTTTAAAAAAAATAAAAATAAAACTCCCATGATTCCATGTTAATTATTTCCAGCAAGTATAAAGATTAGCATACTGTAAATAGCTATAAATATTTGAAGTGTGTGTGGGTGATATCAGTCTATGCTCCTAAGGCACAAGCTATCTTTATCAAGGAGCTAGAGAAGCTTATTCCCATGCTTTCCAGAGAAAAAGAAAAACCTAGGTAAAGAAAAAAAATACTCCAACAAACAATGATGCCCTTTGTTCAGATCAAAGGCCAATAGAGAGAATAAAAAAGCTGCACTTATTGATTAAAAGGTATGCTAGAGATTTGTTCATTCAACAAATATTTATTAAACACACACAAAGGCACTGTTCTAGATGGTGGGACATATCAGTGAACAAAGCAGATGAAGATCACTGCCCTCTGCTTAGGATTTTTCAAGGTTCACAGTCTTGTAATTAATAGGAGAAAAAATGTTCTGGAAAAACTATTTTCTACAGTCCACTAATCTGGAAGAAATAAAACGTTCTCTTCACCAAATGGCAAATATCAATGAAAACCCAAAGAAAATAATATTTCAATCTGGTGGCTTCCCTCAGAAGTCATATTACATCATCCCTACTTGACAGAACATGTAGTGTTATGAATGACTAAAAATCAAGGCTAGGCTTTTAAAAAAGTTCTCCAAATTAGGCAAAACTCGTGGACAAAGGTTCTTTATAATACACAAGATAAACTGAGTAGCACAGTTAGTACCCTGACATATGGAAATACATTTATAGGCATAAATTCTCATTTCTACATGTTTCAGTTATCTACTTAGAATGAATGGGATAAACCAAAGTGCAAGCAATAAAAATGTATACAAAGCCAGAAAATCAATAAATATTTGATGACTAAATGAAAGGAAAAAAACTCTAATAGAAATATAAACTAAATGTCCAGCCCATTTCCTCCAAGTAGTCTTTTAGAGAAAAAATCACACCCATTTAGAATCATAATTTATTTCAGAATGAACATCATTCAGTCTTAAAGGATTATTATTTTCCATTAGATCAAGAATTATTCATGAAATATTAAACTTCTGCTTTCCTAAAAGAGATTTTCCTTTATTCTTTGCCATTTCTGCTAGTGGAAAGTAGTAGTCTGCCTCTTCTTATTTCATCTTCATAAACTGTTAGTGCTTTATCTCAATTCTCTAAGATTTAGAAGGAACAAGTTCTTTCTCATCTCTCCTTCTCCAAAGATCCCAGACCCCACCAATGGAATTATTTTATAAATAATTTACCCATTCTGAAATTACAGGTGATAAGAACCATTTAAAGCCCTAACTTCTTTTCACATATATATATGATCAAACTGTACATCTTAAATGACACATTGCTCAAATGTTAACTTTACTAATATTTTCTAACATTTTAATTAGTTTCCAGAAAGCATAAATATGATTTATCAATACCACAATTTTTCTTGAGATAACTCAGTATTCTCCTTTCTATGCCAAGTAAACATCTACTAATCCTCCAGGGGCTGGAATGTCACTTCCTCTTTAAGGAATCTCTATAGGCTCCTTTCCCTCCATTTCCTAAGCACTTTGTTCACACTATTCTCATAGAGGATTCAGCACACTGCAGTGTAATGTGTGCCTTGATATGAAGGGAACCCACTTCAGAGGAAAGGACATGAAACCAGATCAGAGCAAGTACCTTAATGCCACGGTAATCAATCCATAAAATAAAACTGATATTTCTAAGAATCCTTAAAATTGATGGTAGCAGTGTATAAATCACCCTATATCTTATTTTAAATATTTCAACATGGCTTTAGAAACTCTTTAAATCTTGGTCTTTAAGAGCAGGTTGATAATAAAGAAAATTTAAAATCACTAAAAAGTAAAATCTTCTTTAAAATGCCAATTTTATACTTAAGCATTTTCTATATACTACATTTTATTTTATGAGCACAATTTAGAACAAATCAATGATGAAAAGAATAATACTAAGTTCTTTAGAATGAACAAATGTAACATTTAGGACAGTTTACAATTCTGAAAATTTAGAAGTCTGAGATATGTTCTACAACTTAAAGTAACTGAACTTTTTCGAGTACAAAACAATTCGTGTGAAATTTGCTTCTATTTTTGAAAAAATAGTAGTTTTTAAATGACATAGAAATACACAATTACCAAGTTTGAGAAAACATGAACTTACAATCTAAAAAATAAATACACACTTAAAAAAATGACTTCACAAAACTACTCAAGTAAAGTTTTACAAGTTCTGTATTGTACAATTATAATAAAATCTGACTTATAGAATTTTATTCCAATATACCTTTTTGACACATTTTACAGCAAAAAGTTTTTAGAGTTAACTAGGTCAACCTCCTTATTTTATGTAAAAGAAAACCAAAGACCAAATTCCTTAACTGCCACTTCAGTTTTCTTAGAGCTATGTAACATCCGACTATAGTAATAACTTTAAAGAATAAAGGCAGGTACACATACTTCATTCTTATGACTAACTGACCATAAATAAATTGCCTGACTTGGCATTTCCTCCTAGGCACCCCCAGCAACCTTGCAACCATTCACTTAATGTAGAATTCTTTACCTTTGTTACCACTCAACCATGAAAAGCTGAAAAGACAGTGGTATTTCAGGTAATCAAGTTAATTTGCACATAAAGCACTAATTAGCATGTGCTCTTATTCACCAGATGAAAAGAAATTCAACAACTGAAATATAAAATCAATTTAGTAAGCTCTATCTCTCTCTTCTTGAATATTTTTGGTAGAGTTTTGATAATATATGTTGTCTTTAGTTCATTTATTTTTGTTTTTAAGTCAAATACTGGAAGGGAATAGAAGATGGGTTAGGAATGGTGCTACATGGATGTGGTATTATTAGAAGAGTATTATCATTGTAATCAAGCTGCTCATGATAATGTGACAACTTGTAATGAGGTTCAGGAGGAAGGGAAGGAAGCAGTTAGCGCATTCTAAGAGAGAATGTACAGAGTCGCATTCAATAAATACTTGGCTGTTTCCATAGCTGGGTCATTGATTGAGTGAGTGAACAACATTGATGGAAGACTCTAAAAACCAGCAGAAGATGTAATAAAGTTTGGTTCTCTTGTATAAAATCTCACCTGGCCAATTTATGTGTCTTGTTAAAAATAGGTAGTATCTATTGATATTGCAAAGGGTAAGGCACAGTACTGGCATAGTGTATCTGGTTGTCTAATGAGAAAATGCTTATATGTATAGAGGGGAAAATTCAGCTTGCTTATATAGGATAAATTATGTCTTCTAGAGCAGCGGTCTCAAACCTTTTTGGCACCAGGGACCAGTTTCGTGGAAGACAATTTTTCCACAGACTGGGGGGTGGGGGGAGTTGGAGGGGTAGAGGGATGGTTTCGGGATGATTCAAGTGCATTACATTTACTGTGCACTTTATTTCTATTATTATTACATTGTAATATATAATGAAATAATTATACAACTCACCATAATGCAGAATCAGTGGGAGCCCTGAGCTTGTTTTCACTTGCCACTCACTGATGGGGTTTTGATATGAGTCTGCAAGCAATTGATTTATTATGGTCTCTGTGCAGTCAAACCTCTCTGCTAATGATAATCTGTATTTGCAGCCACTTCCCTGCACTAGCATCACCACCTCAGCTCCACCTCAGATCATCAGGCATTAGATTCTCATAAGGAGCATGCAACCTAGATCCCTCGCATGTGCAGTTCACAGTAGGGTTCACACTCCTATGAGAATCTAATGCCACTGCTGATCTGACAGGGGGCGGAGCTCAGGTGGTAATGAGAGCGATGGGGAGCGGCTGTAAATACAGATGAAGCTTCGCTCGCTCACCTCCTGCTGTGTGGCCCAGTTCCCTGGGGGCTGGGGACCCCTGTTCTAGAGGACCTAATAAAAGTAGGTAAAGAACAAAGTGTTGGAGATCCCAAGATGATACTGAGTTATAATTACAATATCTACATCAACAACATATAAGAGAATTTATGATTTAGATGACTAAGAAGGTCTTGTACTCTCTCCTACTGCTTTCAGGTTTCTCTATTTCTGGGCATCAGGGTTGAAAATAGTGATTCTTAGGCAGTTTTACAAAGTAACAGTATTTAATAACCACTTTTTGGTATAGAAGTATGTCAGGTTAATTTATGTATGATTTGGAGGAAAAAAAAGTATGATAACTTCCTAATTTTTTTCTAAAGCAGCGGCCAGCCATGAGAACTGCCACTAATTCCATATAGCAGGGCATTTCAACTGTTTGTCTAATATAGTGCCAGGTGTACACATGAGACCCTGGTCTTCTTAGATTTAAATACATTCAAAGAGCTATAATCCCCAGGTCTCCGAAACATGTTTTAGCTTACATATTTTCTTTCCATTAAGAAGAGGCTCAGCATTTGAGTAATATCATATTGTCTTTACCATATAACCATCTTTAGTCTAAAAATCTGTAAGAAAAAATGGTTATTTGCTAAAAAGTAATTTGCTTCCATCAACAATTAGGCAAAAACACAAGACACAAAGTGATACACAGCTAGGAAAAATATGGGTTATCTTTAGTAATTATATTAATTATATAAAGATCAAATATCTACCTTTCTTGATCCTGTGCCGATATGACTTTAGACAGATATAATCTTTCTTCTGATATTTTTCACATACTGTTTTAGGCAGACACAGGGAATAATACACAATTCTGTGTCATAAAAATTATTACAGAATCTTTCAAGGGAAAAACTTCTCTTGAACATAATTTTTTTAAAATGATAAATATAGAAGATTATAATTATTTATAGTCCTGTAAAGGTAATAAAAATATGTTCACTATGAGATTTTACCCCAAGCATAAACATTCTTTTAAAAATTAAACATTACTTTTAATTCATTCTGGGTCCATTTTTTTAGTTAGTCCAATTCTCTTTACATGATTCTCCTATATAGATTTCTATTCTCTATTTTGCTATTCAAAATCTCACTTAGAAGTAAATCTTTTTTTCCTTAATTGTGATAAGAGTTGAAGTCATATGGCTGTCAATTATAAATAATATTGAGAATATTATTTTGAAAAAAGCATCACAAAAAGTGTTGTGACTTGTACATTCATTTCTGCCATCGTTCATATAGTAAGACTGTTCACATTTTTTTATTTTTATGATTCCATGAGATGCTTCATAAGTTTTCTGTAGAAAAGTAATGAAGCATAAATTATACATCAAATGAATTTCGTTAAAGTTACTTTACAATTCATATATCTTAATTTGTTCAGTTTCTTTTCTGTTTTTCAGGAAAATCTCCATCAGACATTACTGACACCCCAGTGGATAAGACACTCTTGATTAACACATTTTAATTCCAACTAGTATTAAACTAATTTAGCTCACAAAATGACATACTTGTGCTGGCAATTCTGCTGATAAGCATAAATATGTAGTTTATCTTCCATACATCTTAGATATTCTATCATCAACAACACTTAATTAAAATAACGCATATCAAATACCTGTAAAGTATGAACAGATCAGGTTTCCTAGATGTTGTTTTGGCAAGGCTAATCCAATTCAGCACAGAGTTATAAGCAGGTTGATTCTTCTGATATGGATTTAGTCTAAGCATTAAAATTGCTCATTTCTATTATGGGCCTTTTCAAAAAGATGAGACTATTTCTCAAGTCTTCATTACCATATATCAGATACTGGCTTGTGGCAATGGACTTGTGGATTGTGAAGGGGAACTATGCTGCCTTCTGGTCTAATCAACTACAGAAGTTTGAATAACATTCTATGAAAAACTTTAATGATTTGTTTTAGATCAATTTATATTCACAAATACACACAGACCCTTTTATTTTTTTTTGGTGTCTGTGGGACACGTAGCTGGAGTCCTGCGTAAGTTGAATCTCGCTCTGTGCTGCCTCCCATCCCTGACTAAAGTCACAAGGACAGATCAACCCACATTACAAGTAACCCACTATGGGTATGAAAATCAATATGTGAGGTTTATAACTGAGGAAAAGTATTGGGCTAACTCAATAAAAAAAGAAGTAAAAACAATAATTTTTTAAAACAACTCAATTTTTCATTGAAGAATGCAAAAACATTCCCCTCTTCCCCAACCTTTTCCCTATTTTATATTCTTGCTTCCACATAAACTTGTTCTAGATGAGAGGGTGGGAGACAAGCACTTTAATTTACCTAAATGTACCATTAGGTTAAAAAAAAAAAAAAAGCTACTTTGTTCTGGTACCCTTCTGGTATCTTGATATGCTAGGTAAGTTTCTACTGATAAAGCAGTAGTCTTTTCAAATTCACAAGCAGCGATAACATTTGTTAAAGAAACCTGCCTATGGGCTCCGTCTCTGATACAAGTGGCAGATTATATATATTTTTACTTTCTTTAAAATGAAATGTTACACTTCATATTCACTTGGTTACTTACCTGCAAAAATGAAGTCTAAAGTTACTCAACCCATGTCTGAACTGTATAGAGTAATCTTTTCTACTGAACAGATTTTAACAGAAATGATTAATGCCCCAGAAAGTCTGTTTTGAAACTACAGCTTACTAATTTGACTAATGCTAAAAAGTATAAAAATAAGCAAGATGAGAGAATTTAAATTGCACAAAGTGAAGTTATTTCTCCATCTCCAATTAAGATGCATTTTGAACCATGTGTCTTAAATAGGTACAGAATAAATGTACAGAATAAAACTAAGACAAATTTGAGTGGAGAAAATATTACTGATGTCAAAGGTATTTGTAATGTCAGATTATTTATAGAATATAAAAATGACAGAAAACAGGTAGTAGTCACATTTGCAGGCATCCTTAGTAAGTAACTCTATTTTACCCTTTCTTGATAAGCATCCTACTGTGTACAAAGAATATCCGAGTACTCTATTCCTTGGCATTATGTCTTAAACTCAAGATTATACCTGATTGTTGGGTATAATAGATGGCACCTGGCAATTGCCTGTACTCTCTGTCCACAGGTGCCAGCAGAGCAGTTTTCTTTGTCCCTCGGCAGGAATGAACAGTTTATAATAGCCAACACTTCACTCCCAGCAGCATTTCTTTGACCTCCCCAGCTTCTCTCTCCAGCTACTGCCTCATCTTCACTTTCCCTTTACAGCAAAACTCTTTGAAACTCTTTGAAAGAGTTGGACACACTCGTCTGCAATTTCTCTCTTCCTACTTTATCTTGAATTTACTTTTATGCGGCTGTCACCCCCATCACTCCACGGAAACGGGCCTTATCAAAGTCACCAGTGACCACCTCGTTAGGTCCAATGGTCAGTTGTCAGTCCTCAACTAATTTGAACTATCAGCAGCATTTGACACAGCTATCATTCCTCACTTCCCTGAATTTTTCTTCTTGGCTTCCAGGCTCCCACATTGCCTGGTTTTCTTCCTAACTCATGTGCTCCTCCTTCCCATTCTTCTTGCCGGTTCCTCCTCATCTTCCTGCCTTCTTAAAAACAGAACCCTGGGATCCTTGAGCTTCTCGTCTCTCTCTCTACTCATTACCTGGGTGATGTCATCCAGGCTCACAGCTTTCAATATTAGCCATATGCTAATAACTCCCAAATGCCTCTAGCCCAAGCCTCAAGCATAAAACTCCAGATCTGATACCGTGCTCCCTACTCGACATCTCTTGAATATCTAATAGCCATCTTAATCTTAACAAGTTTAAACTTAAGCTTCTGATTGTCCCCTCATACCTCTTCTTGCAGTTTTACCTATATAACACAGGTAAATGTCAGCTCCGTTCTTTCAGCTGAACAGACCAAAAGACTTGCAGTCACCCTTGATTTGTCTTTTCCTCTCACAACACATATCCAAACCATCGCCAGAATCTGTTGGCTCTAACTTCAAAATATATCTAGAATCCAGTCACTTCTCACCACTGTTACCAGCCTTGTTTGAGCCATAATATTCTCTTGTAAAGTTTTGCAGTGACATCCAAATTGGTCTCCCTGCTTCCACCTTTCCCTCCTATAGATGAATCTCAACATAAGAGCCAGAAAGACCCTGCTAAAACCCTCCACTCAGAACAAAACCCCAAATCCCTACAGTGACCTACAAAATTCTACTTGATGTGGCTTTCTACTGCCTACGACTTCATATCTAATTGCTCTCCCCAGCCGACACTCCACTATAGTTACTCAGGCATTCCCTTTGTCCCTGGAAAAAGCTGGTCATGCACTGAACTCAAGGGCTTTATACTTGCTTGTCCCTCAGCCTAGAACACTTCCTTCAGACACGAGATGCTTGTTCCCTCGCTTCCTTCAAGTCTTTACTTAAATGGCATCTTCTTGATGAGTCCTTCTGTGGCCACCCCATTCAGAACTTCCTCAACACTGCCTATTTTCCTTTTCTGCTTCATTTTTCTCTCTAGTCCTTATCACAATCTAAAATATCATATATTTAAAAATAATTATTTATTTTGTTTACTGACTGTCTCCCATAGTGGATTCTACGTTGGATGTGGGTAAGGATTTCTGTTTAGGTTGTTTACTCCAGTAACTCTAGCACGGGGTGGTGGGAGGGGGCCATAAATATTTGTTGCTGAATGTCATCAGCAATCTGAGCCAGTGGTTCTCAAATTTTAGCTTGTAAGACTCATCTGTTAAAAATAAAAAACAAACAACAAAAACCAAAGGATTTCCAGTGCCATTGCCCCACCACCAAGAATCCTGATATACTACGAGGCAGGTGACCCCAGGACTCTTGACGATAGTACAAGAATACACTTGGAGAAACACTGTTCTTGGTCTTTACCCTTTGGATTTCTTACAGGCCATCTAGTGGTGACCATATTCATAAAGAATAGGAGTGGGTAAATTATGGCTCATGGCTAAATGTGGTCCACCACTTGTTTTTGTAAATAATGTTTTACTGGAATAGCCATGCTCTTTAGTGTACACAGTGTCTATGGCTGTCTTTATACTACAACAGAGTTGAGTAGCGTGACCTCAAAGCCTTCAAATCCTAAAATATTTACTATCTGGCTTTTTACAGAAAAAGTTTGTTGACCTCTGATATAGATAGAAGATAAATTATTCCAGACCACCACCTAGTGATAAGCTATTTTTTATTTTATATATATATATATATATATATATATTATTATTATTTTTTTTTTTTAAATGGTGTTTTCTTTCCTTTTTTGGCTGCACGGCGTGGCATGTTCATCTCCTACCAGGGATTGAACCCGTGCTTAACCACTGGACCACCAAGGAAGTCTGATAAGCTATTTTTCAAAAAGCTGAAGGTATCCTTATGTATACTTAAGACAAATCTATCCGACCTATACAGGGAATTTGCAATATATTTAATATTTGATTTATATTTAATAATCCATTCCTTACCTTTAATTCCCCAAAGAAGGGTGCCCATTTTTGTTTCTGTAACCAACGTTAAACAAAAAACTAAGATTGTGTTATAAACTGCCTTTGGATATTTGCTATACATATTTTTGTTTCCCAAGGACCTATAATAAAAATAGAGGCGTTCTGGGAAGACTTTTCAAAAATAAGATATTGGTCTAGGATGGCCAAGTTAACTTTTTCATAAATACCCATTTTGATAAATAAACATCAAAAGTAAGGTTTCTAACAGGAAACTATTTCATTCCATTCTAACTGAAAAACCCAAGTAAAGAGTCTAAACCCCTGACACCCCCTTCGTTGTTTGTTGTCCATCTAGTCACCGCTATAGGGTCTTCTGTTGTTTGAAACTGCGATTTTAAAAAAAAACTTAGTTACTCAAGCTGAGCAGTTTTAATTTGTTCTAATAGTTGAGGCCAGAAAAACTATTACCACAACTGCAGGAAAGCATTATCAAAGCCAGCAGCTGTCAGGCACCTTGATTTTTTTAGGCTGCTTTTATCTTTATACTAGAGAAAGATTTGTTCTGTTCTCAATATTCAGAATCTTTGTTCTTTAAAGATTCAAAATTACATTTTTAAGAAAATTAAACTTCAGTTTTATTTCTTGAACTTTGACAAATAAGCAACCTTCCCCACCTCTACTCTCCAAATCCTGGTGTATTTAATTCTGAGAAATACTATTTTTAATGTGTGAATTTTAAACTATATATATTGATAATGTCAAATGTTATAGTTCAGTAAGTCAATTCAACTTGAGATATTCAGTATTCCACTTATTCAAATTAAGAAATGATGTACTTACTAATCTTTTGGTTTGTTATCTGAGGTCAAAGATGATATCTACAACTTCTGGGGAGAAGGAAAAGGAGTTTCTCCTGGTTTAGAGTATTTCCTAAAACTAACTTCTGAAACAGCCATGATCAGGAGGGATAAGAGGAAAGGCAAACCATTGGGAGAGAAGACAATTTAAAGATTAATAACAGAAGGAAACTGAGAAGGAATAGAGACTATTTAACTACTATATGTATAAATAATAGGGTAAAACAGGTGCTACTGATAATAAAAGGTGGTTTTGTGAAAGTCTGAATAGGAAGAAGAGTATGCTTAGTTATGAAGGTATCTTCAAAATGTAGGACTTATGTCCAAAAATAAATCAAATAAATATCTACCTCCAGAAACATTTAACCAGGGCTTGTAAAAACATTTCTTCTTGTCTTTTTCCTTTTCAGTTTCAAGTGTTAGATTAAATAATTGTTTTTCTCCTTTTTGATTCTCTTTCTTTTAAAATATCAAGAATATTATATTACCCTGAGCTTTGTTTTTGTCTTTGGTGCTTTATGAATGTCATTTATATTGAGTTTTTCTAGTCAATAAGTGTCCCATGGAGAAAAGGGGAGACTTCTTTGTATTTTTGTTGTTGTTGTTCTTATTACATTATTACTATGTCAAAGCATTAGGTCAGCTTGCTACAGTGCAGTCTTGCTAAAAATAGAACCTTTGGAAAATATACCCAAACAAGTAGAGACATCGGCAAACCACCACTAGATGGCAAAGCCGCTTTACCATTGCTAACATTCTGCGTGTAGAAAGAATGTGACTTAGGAACCTGCTGCAACATATTTTCCACCATATCAGAGTTTTGATCAATTCGGATTTTAAAATATGGATGGCCACTGTAGTCTGAAACTAAATTACTTGGTATACTTTATCTGCAACAAGTATTTATAATCTTATTCATGTCAAAGCCTTACATTTACAATCCATCATCAATGTATTATTAGTTTTCAACAGTTCTCAGTAAAGAAGACAGATCCAGTGACTAAGAATACAGCAAATGTATTAAGATAAAAATCAAAACACAATACATGGTAAAACTGAACAAAAGGCTATACAGAATTCAAAATTAAATATTTACAAGTATATCCCACATTAGTTATATACGCAAAGATATCTACATTAGACCTATTAAAAAGATTACATTGTGTTTCTATATGTTATAGATGTGCTTGATTAGAGTGATAAAAACAAGATATGGTTTTCTTAAAAGTTTTCTTGTGGTAAAGAGCAGAAAGAAGGAAAAAATAAAGTATTTTTTTCACTCCCCTCAGATTGTTTTTGGCTGAAATAAGAAATGCCCATTTCTTTAATGTAGTTTAAGTTATATTAAATTCACAAGAGAAGATTTCTTACTACTCAAATCTAGAAAATTATAAAGCAACAGAGTTAATAGTCTATTTTTTAAAAAAACACAAATGAATGAGAACTTTGTTTTGTAAGTGCATTTTACTAAACTATTTTCATTATTATACATAAGTGTGAAGAAAATCTAATTGGTTCAAGGATTACTGCTGCCCATTCGATAAAACTACAGGAATCAAATTTTGCCTGACTTTTAGTAAGAATGCTATGAGAATGAGTATACAGCAGGTTGATGCTTTTAATGCATAATTCGAATTTCTTAGCATACAATGAAACTTTTGAATAATACTCTAGCATAGGGACAGGAGAGTCAGAGTACAGACTTAGTTCTGAGGACCTATTAGGTGTATTCACACCACACCACAGTGCTGTATTTTCTTCCACCAAAACTTCCAAACTCTAGTTAGATCAAAGGCCACTTCTACTATCTTCCCACTGACCCCAGTAGCAACACTCCTCAATTTAAGAAAGTTGCTCTAAAGTCATTCACCAGTTCCATGGTAGGTCAGTTTGAGAATTTAGAGGGTTTCTTATACAAATTACTCCTTTGATAAAAGACTCCAAGTAAATAAATGTGCCTTACTTCAAATGGCTTTATTTTACTAAACTGACACCTCCTTTTGCATGTCCAACTATTCCCCTTGATTTTACTTAATTTGATCTCCTACTCAACAATAGAAGCACTCCCATTTCAATTAAAAAAGGTCAGGGTTTAAGTCTGAACCATGTTGATATCTGTCACAAATAGATGTGACAGATATCAACATGGTTGATAGATGCTAATCTAGAGACTGTCTTCCAGGATGGACTTATTAAATGTATGGGGTATTAATCATAACTATTTATTTTGGAGTTTGAGTTAATTGCTATTATTCAAATGCAGTTGTTATGAATTCACAAATTTAGAGTTTGTAATAATTCCACTTGGTAATATATTTAAGTCTATACTTATAATGGAAAAGAGGGGGCTTGTTCTGCAGTGTAAACAGGGATAAAATGAGAATGTTTGTCTATTTAGGAGAATGTTTTCAATGTACTTCTTATAGTAGGATCACACAGTGAGTAGAGCTCAGAACTGTTGAAGCTGGTGAAGCTTTATGTGTTAATTAAAATTCTTCTTGCTTTACTTTCCTTTATTCATTAAATTCTAATAGGCTCAATCTTTTCCTGGTCTAGTCCCATCCAGCCATCCCCAAATAAGCTTTGCATTTCCTCACTAAGAATGGGGATTCAAAACTATTTTCATACTCTGGATAATTCTTGGACATCACTATCTCTATGGAACTGGATTAGAAACTGGTGTTTGGACTTGAATTATGATTGTCATGGTGCTATTTCTACTTATAGAAGGTAGCTGCTCTTCATTAACAACAAGCATTGTGGTCAGAATCATGCTGAAGGATAGGAAACTGATAGTGATATTTAGGAAACATTTGAGTACCCTGATCCCATCATGATAGGTACCAAAGGTAATATACTATTTCTTTTTTAAAAGTTCGATGACTTGAGCTTTCCAATATTTCAGAGAGGCATTTCTAGGGAGACTGGCCATACTTAAGCCTACTGAATAGGGGAAACGAGTATTTAAAAGATTAGCTGGAATGGTCTCCCTGGATAAAAAGGAATGACATTTATCATGCTCAAACATATCTAAAACTTTTTCTACCCGCTATCTTTCCTAACTTAGATTAAGACATGAAAATTTTCCAGGGGCCTTAAGTAGGAACCTCAGAGTCATCCTTGATTCCTCCAACTCTTTCCCTTCTACCCCTAACTTGGTTAATCAACTAAGGCCTATCAAACATACCATGCATAGCTTCTTCCTCCCCAGTCCTGCTGCCACTGTTCTTAAGTAGGTCCACAGAGTCTCTTTCTTGAGCTACTGTCACAGCCAACCAGCTGACAGTCTGCACCAGTCTCTTTAATGGGTTCTGTTGTTTTTGCTCTTCTTTCAAGGGTCAGTGTTTTTGGAATCCAGGTGTATACCCCTTTACTCTCTCGTTCTGTACTTTCTCCCTGGACAATCGTTCTATGCCTGTGGGTTCAGGTCCTTGATATGATGACAATCCTGCAATTTTTATCTCTAGCCTAGATCACTGTCTTAGGCTTCAAACCTGTATGTTCATCAGCCTAAGGGATACCTCTAATTGGAGGTCCCACAGGAATCTCTTCATCTGTCCTACCTCAAACCTACTCCTCATTTTGTGGTCCCTATCATCAAATCTCACCTGGATTACTGTAATAGCCTCCTAAATAGCCTCCCTACTTTCAAACCTGTCCCTCTGCAATCCACGCTACACCCTATAACTGGAGTGATTTTTCTATAAATGCAAATATGAACATGCCTCTTTCCTGCTTAAAGTCCTTCAATAGCTTATTACTGCCCTTAAGATCAAGTTCAAACTCAACTAACCTACAAGGCTCCTCAAGGTTACCCTGGAGCCTCATCACCAGCCATTCTCCCTTTAGCTAATTAAGCTCTGTTTTTTTTGGAATTATTTGGTCTCTCTCCTTTCTTGTCTGGGTCTTCATAAATTTTTTTCCCTCTTCCTGGAATATTCTTTCCATATCTCTCTGCTTCCTTTGCCTAATTCATCTTTAGATGCCAATTTGGATTTTATTTACTGTTTTTTTTTTCCCCCCAACTTTCTGGTTATTAGCATAGTCTCAGTTGGAATTCATGCCTGTTATTTTGTCTTTTTATTTTTTTAAAAATTTATTTTATTTATTTATTTTTGGCTGCATTGGATCTTCGCTGCTGTGCACGGGCTTTCTCTATTTGCAGCGAGCCAGGGCTACTCTTCCTTGCATTGCGTGGGATTCTCATTGCGGCGGCTTCTCTTGTTGAGGAGCACAGGCTCTAGGTGCGCAGGCTCAGCAGTTGTGGCACGTGGGCTCAGTAGTTGTGGCTCGTGGGCTCTGGAGCATAGGCTCAGTAGTTGTGGCGCACGGGCTTCGTTGCTCCATGGCATGTGGGTTCTTCCCGGACCAGGGATCAAACCCGTGTCCCCTGCATTGGCAGGCAGATTCTTAACCACTGCGCCACCAGGGAAGCCCTATTTACTGTTTTGACAATATTTTTCTGACAATGACTCTCCCAAGATTGGGTTTGGTGGCCTTCTGATGTGCACTAAAAACACACACTACTCATTTAATATAGCCATTTTCTTTCTAAATTCTAATTGCCTTCTCTCTCTCTCTCATTCACCACAGTGTAAGTTTTTTAACGGCAGGGATTCTGTATACAACTATATCATAGGTGCCTAACAAAGCCTAAATCTACTCTATAGCTTGAATTCAGGTCACTGCCCTTCTTAAAGATGTCTGACAGTTCCTACATGCCTACTGAATAAAGACTCAAGTTCTTAACATGGCATATAAGGCCCTTCTCAAGATGCTACAGCTTATCTTCCAATTTCATTTCCAGGAATTCCTGCCTGCCCTCCCCTCTACTTTCCATTCATATTACCCTGAACACCTCTGCACAGGTCATTCTGATGCTTCCACACTTTTGCTTATACTTTTCCCACTTTCTGGAATATCATTCCTCTGCTTGATTTCTTGGAAAACTTTTTCCAAACCACTCTTAGCTCCAGTTCAGGCAGACTTAATAGCTCTCTCTTCTAGGTCAACACAGAACTTTACTCTGTTACAGCACAAATCTTGCTGTATTACAGTTATTTATTTTTAATAATGACTCGCTGGCTAGACAGTGAGCTTCAGGAAGGTACATATTATACACACTCATTTTTAGATGCCTACCACAGTGCCTGGCATCTAGTAGTAGTCAAGTGTTTATCTAATTGGACTAAAACAGAAGTTAATTCTGTTTCAACTACTCTTACCAAGACTCAGGCAGAAGGCAGGTAAGGGGAGAATGGTTCATTCTACAAAATGTAAAAATGAAAATGTATAGGTTTATACGTCTTTGCTTAACCCTAGGAAGAATTTGGCTTCCTTCCCAGCCCACTGACTCTTTTTTAAAATGCCACTTAGAGAGCTTCTACTAGCTCTTGTAAGTAAACTCTTCTGATTTACTCCCTAACTCCAATCTATCCTTAGTAAGAGAAATAAGAGCATGAGGAAAAAATATAAAATGAGCTAGAAATATTTTATGAGTAATGATCAACTATGAACTTTAAAAGGTAAAGTCAATGGCAGAAGTTCAGAAAGCCTTGCCTTGAATCCCAGTCCTGTGACTTTCTGACTTTGTGCAAACTGCTTATCATGCTTTGGTTTTTTCATCTGTGCAATGGTAATGATGATAATACTTACTTGAACCCTAGGTTATTGTGAGGATTAAGAGTTTATACACATGAAATATTTAGAACAAAGCATGGCATACAGTAAGCAGTTACTAAGTGTTAGCTATTATTATTATTATCTTAAACAGTGATTGTTTAATTAATAACCAAGAGTTATAATATGTTCCTAGATTTTAAGAAAGGGGCCTCAAGACAGAATGTGAGCTCTAAGACTTTTGAATATTAATATAGAGTAGCCTGACAAATAGCATATCCTAAAGGACATTACATTTCAGACTTAGTACTAGGTTCTAATTATGACTTTTTTATTCAATTGCTGTACTGTGGAAAATTACGTATAATTTTATTTCTCCATTTTCACATTTATAAAGTACATTGATCTACACTGAAATGATGGTATGCATTAATTAACAAATGATTATCAAGGACTTTGAAAATATAAAACACTAAAGTGACAAATTAGTTTATAAGTACCTGATGTAATTCATTAACAATATGGCATATAACATTAATTCCTGTAATGCCTTACAACTGCAGTTCTTAACTCCTAAATTCTTCCTAATTTTCTCAAAGGGTGTTATAAAATTAACTATGGAGTTAAAAAAAAGTAAACTTCAGAATCTATGTAGCTTTGGGTTAAAAAACTGTCAGATTTAAATGTGGATGCCATAAAATTGAAAAGTGATGTAATTCTAAAATCATTATCATCTTTTGCTAAAATAAATGTGCTTGCTGCAAATTTAAAATACTAACATATGTATTTTAAAATCTGATTTTATAAATGTTACATAATGATATTGATAAAAATTCCAGTTTAAAAGCCACAAAGATGATTCTCAAAATATTTTGTTATAGCCTATAATTTTGATAAATGAATAGGTTATGACTTAGCCATAATGTGAAAGTACAGCCAAATCTTGATTATCTTTAGTCTGTGGAGATATGGATGGCTTGGATAGTTAAAATCCATATATCATTCCAAAACCTCATCCATTAGCCTTTTCTCCCACCAAATCTTCACCACAGTTAGCTTAGCTAATTGCATTTCAGCTACCTTTCTTTCTTACTTGCACAGTGAAATGGTAAAATGTACGAATAAAAATTTGACAATAAAGAAAATATTGGAAGGAAGGGCTAATCTACATACAAGATAACCGGTCTCAGAATAATCAAGAGTTGGCTGCACAGCATTATGTTTACCTTAAGGATTAAAATAGCCTCATTCTCCTTCATATATTTCAATAAAATTGAACATGAGTTCCTATGCCTTAACATTCCTAGTCAGAGTTTCTCTGAGTACCTGAAAGAACCCTGGTGGTACAGGACCTACTGGCATGCCATCTCCTGGGGGAATGTTTCCTAGCACTGGACTGGGAGCTGCTGCAGCACTCTGCAAAGAATAAAGGAGAAACAAACCTATATCATTACAGAGCAGGCACAGAACAGAAGACTGATGATAACAGACTGTAGGGAGGGAAGCTTTTCATTCCTGGGAACAAAAACTGGTAATTTCCCCCACTCCAGAGGTAAACTAAGATGTAGCAGTTAGTTTAGGATATGACTAAGTTATTTGGTTTAAACAGGTCTCTTTAAACTTTTTGAAATCACAGAACTTTAATAAGATAGTATATCTGAGTAAAATATAAAAGGCAAATAAAATGATAAAGTGATAGAAGTTTTAAGTAAATGCTTCATTTTAAGGCACAGGCTTCTGAAATGGCAACATCAACAACAAATAGATAAATATTTAAGTAACAAGTTTGAAAATGGTGGTTGTAGGAGCTGGAAAAAAGAACTCTGTTTAGATTATGCTTTTCTCTGTCATAAATAAATATAATTACTTCTCTGTCTATAGGTGGCAACACGCACATTATTCACTTTCTGATATACTATAATTGGTAGCCAAAATATAATTGATAGCAAAAAACAGGGTGGTGAGGATGAAAAAGTAATTAGGAGATTGAATAAGAGAAAGGAATTAGATTTGGAGAGATTAGTCTCAGATAAACAGATTATGAAAAAATCAGATTGAAAAATTCAAAGTCTACTTTACTTGCAAATTATTTCATGGAATCTTACAGCTTCATGAAATAGGAATATGAAAAACTTTGGGATAGGCTCTTTGTAATCAAGTCAAGGTTTTAGATTTAACTCTTACATAGAGCAGTAATACATACAACTATTCTACAACCATGGATTTCATCCCTCAATCTCATTAGACACATTACAAATACTAAGAACAGCCAAGAAGGGAGCAGAAATATGCTGAAGACAGATCAGTATGAATTCAACAGTTCTGTTATGAAAAGAACTCAAAACAAATCCTGGATCTAGTGTATTTGTTGTACTTTTCTCACTTGTAGATCAGTTTATTCATTCATGAATTAATATTCCATTAGAAGATGTAATATCTCAGTATATTTGTAGCATATATTTCCCAACATATAAATTGATAAAAATACTAAAACATGTTTATTCTATAGTACTGGAAGTTATTATCACTGAAAGCCAATGATTTTAGTATTTCCTGAGGAAACCTAGATTTAAATGTGGTTATCTAAAATGTTGGTTACCTATGAATGCCAACATTCTAAACTTCTGATAAAGCATAGAAGTATAAAAGGAGAAATAATATTTCTTAGATATTAAGATGAAACATCAATCTATCATCCCATTTTAAGCAAAAACATGCAATTTCATTCAGTGTACATTAATTGAATACCTACCATTTGTCAGATAGCTCTATTTTGCGTTATAATATCAACACTCATGTTTTTAAAAAATGAAAGGCAAATTGTTTTTCATTTTAATTAAACTTGCATAAAATTTTAATACACAATGTTAGAGTAAGAGAAAAACTTACCACCAAACATTTATCTTCTTTTAGTTTAAATATATATGGTTACAGGCAGATCTAGGAAGAAAGATTTGATCTACATCCTTTGACAGTCAATTATTTTAATGGGGAAGTTGCTCTTAGTACTGAAAGCTAGACATAGGATGTCACTATTGTTCTAATTAATTGCAGAATAGAAACTTGTTTTTGCAATAAAAAAGACTTACGTAAAAAGAGACAAGTTTGTAAAACACACTCACCTATGCTTTTATAGAAATGTATACTACAATGTTGAGCAGGTTTACAAAAACAAAACAGAATTCAGTGAATTGCTGCACCTCCGTAGTGTTGTTCAAAGATGCTATTTCTCCTGCAATTCTTGTTGCCTGGCAAGTATATTAAAAAAGCTTTTGCCTACCTAAAGGGAAAAAAAATGTTTGTTTGCATCTAAAGTTTAACAAGTAAAGGTGTTGGGTCATCATTGGCTCATTTATTTTTTCTCTTTTCGGGGGGACTACATTGTTTAAAGGTATATAATACACTAGCTTTTTTCTTCTAAGTTCTTCATTGTATGTTTCCTAAGGATTTTTTTTTCAGCTGTTATTTAAAAGTGAAACAAAATAAATGATACAGATGAAGATTTAAGCAAGTTAAATCTTGGAGATGCCTTCTGAATTTTCATTTTATGACTTCAAAATTATTTAATAAACTCAATATATCAAAATCAAAATATATCTTGCCAAGGATTCTTTTACAAGCTCTACAACACAGCAGTTAACACAACAGACAAAAAAAAATCCTTGCCCTTTTGAAGTTAGCGTTCTAGTGAAGGGGGGAAAGAAAGCCCAATAAGTGCTATGGAGAAAAAGAAAGAGCAGGAAATAGAGTTCCCAGTAAAGTGGGTAGGAATTATAATTTTAAATAGAATAGTCAGGAAGGAATGAATCAACCAAACAAATGAATGGATCAAGTTATGGTGACTGATTTAAATATGTCTCTTACTCTGTTGTTGAGATTGCCTTCTACATTTTAAAGATGTCTCACATAGTTTGCACCTATTCCCTCACAGTGGCACAAAAATTTTATAGAAATTTTTTCTTGCATAATAATCATACTTTGGCCATAACAATACAGGTGCCTTGAAAATAAAGAGTTTTATAGCTACATAATTTCTAGTATAGAGCACGATGCTTTAGTTTTCTGGTGTAATAGCAATTTCTAGGCTTGGCCTAAGGACACAAATTGAAGTGAACAGAATACTAGTAATTATCCAATTTATTTACCCAATACAAAGCACTGGTATAGAGCACTGCAGTCCAAACTTCACTTTGTGGATCACATTTTTGAGCTAAAGTATCCATCCATTCTTCTGCGATTTATTGACAAGGGATAATTCCCTCCTTTACTGTACTGTATGGACTGAAGCTTAGAGTACCATTTGGTACACCATGTTGATCAGTAACAAATACTAGTCTGATAATAAACACTGAAGAGCTACACTAAATGGTACTCTAAGTTTTGTAAAAGAGTATATTTCTCAAACTGCCTAACTTGCTCATTTATATACGGTAGCAATAATAAATAATACATGCTTTGAAATTGTAAGCTAAATAAGAATCAAGTTTTGGGGATTAGAGCTTAATGTAGATGGGAGAAGTACCACATTTCTTGGGTTTCATTGCTGGAATTTCTGAGACTTGTCTCAAGTTTACTTCCAACTCATGAGACAAATTTATCTCATGACTTGAGGATGCACAGAAAGTTGTTGTTGTCTCAAACTCATAAAGTATGTATAACATTATTCTGGGGGTTTGTGACTGAATTAAAAAAGGAGAGCAAATAATTTACTTATACTAAGAACTACTACAAAGCATTAGTTTCGCTGGATTTGTGTGAATTCCCATTAGAATACCATGGAAAATCCTTTATATATAATATATCCACAATTATTTAGGGTTGACTTTTTATATTCTCTCTCTTGTAAAAAAGAAAGACATATAAATAATATGGCTTTAAAATACTTCTTCTAACTAAACTGAATACATAAGACTTTAGAGCAATGTAAAAATATTAATTATCATTAAAAGTATTTTTCCGGGCTTCCCTGGTGGCGCAGTGGCTGAGAATCTGCCTGCCAATGCAGGGGACACGGGTTCGAGCCCTGGTCTGGGAAGATCCCACATGCCACGGAGCAACTGGGCCCGTGAGCCACAACTACTGAGCCTGCGCGTCTGGAGCCTGTGCCCCGCAACGGGAGGGGCCGCGATAGTGAAAGGCCCGCGCACCGCGATGAAGAGCGGCCCCCGCACCGCGATGAAGAGTGGCCCCCACTTGCCGCAACTAGAGAAAGCCCTCACACGAAAACTAAGAGACCCAACACAGTCATAAATAAATAAATAAATAAAATAAATAAAGTATTAAAAAAAAAAAAAAGTATTTTTCCTTTTTACTAGTTTACTTTGTATGCTTTTAACATATACTTTCACATATGTATTTTCTAACTGCTCTTAAATCATTTACTTCGTCATGTGACTTGAATTTCAAGGTTTTTTGGAAGTGAAAATTTTAATTTTTAAAATATTTTCCCAAATCACTAATATAATTTTTACCTGCTTTTTATAAATACAATATATTAAATTTGGTGTTTTCAAATGAACTAAATTATGGAACAATTATTTGCTTTTCCAGGGATATATTAAAATGAACTTTAAAGAGTCACCACGAAATCTTTCTTCATGTTGCTATATATTTATCTTTGTTTAAGTCTACTCTCTTGGACTTTCTGTTTTTATATCTTTCTACCTATAAGAAGGCACAAGTCAATCTGTGCCCCTTCCTCTCTGTGTTATTTATTTTCCCTTGCATATATATCCAGCACCATTTCCCATTTTGCCCCTTCTCTTAAATGCGATTATATAATTGAATTTTAATAAGAATTTTTATTCTCTAATTCCCTATTTCTGAATTTAAAGAACAGGGATGTATACTGTTATTTTATATTTTCCCTTCTTAAATAAAAATATGAAATAAAAGCTAGAAGAGTTCTTATTTTGACCTTAGTTATTATCACTAGTGGCCTCTGGTAGAAAAAAAAAGTTGTATATACTTCTGTAAGGAGGTTTCAAAACAATAGGCATAAAATAAAATTTTGCTTAAAAATAAAATTAAGATGCAATTTATTATAACATAATTAGCATTTATCAAGATTCTACACATTAAATAACTAACAGTTTTAGTTACTAAGGATGGTACAGAACCAGCTGCCTAACTATACACTGGGGAATCAAGATATAAAGTCTACATTTGGTGGAAAAGGAAAAAATACTTTAAGCATATGTAAAATTGTGAAGGTAATAACAGAGGAACTAAAATAGTGATATACTTATTAGAAATTGGAAGGAGGATTAAAGGTAAGAGTAGGTAGGAAGAGACCAGGCAGAGAATTATTTGTCTTTACTATTAACACACTTATACTATTTTTAAGTCAGATATAAGTATTGTTTGAGAAACATTTAAAATGGTCATACAGTAGACTCCCTTATCTGTGGAGATAGATTCCAAGACCTCTAATGGATGCCTGAACTGTGATAGTACTGAACTCTATATATATTATGTTTCTTCCTATACATACATAACTATGATAAAGTTTAATTTATAAATTAGGCACAGTAAGAGATTAACAACAATAACTAATAATAAAATAGGACGATTATAACAATATACTGTGATAAAAGTTATGTGAATGTGGTCTCTCTCCTTAATCAACTTCCTTACCTCTGCCAGAAATGTGGCAGCAGCTTCTTCAGCAGCCTTTCTAATAATTTTTATATTTTCTGATCTACACCTATTCCTGCATCTGTGTAGCCATCCCTTACTAGCAGTAAATGGCTTGGTGTCACTTGTTTCAGAGGATCTCTTGTTGAAGTCTTTGTAGAGGCTCGATATGCTTTCTGGCCCAACACAATGCTGTCAATCAGAACACATTTTCTGTTCATGTCTCCCAGCCACAAATTTTATGCCTTTCCTACCTTAACTAGTGCTTATCATGCACTGTGGGCATGACTTTTGCAGTCTGAGGTGTGAAAACTAGCACAGATTTCTTTTTCCTTTGTCACAATTTCATGGATAGAAGACTCCTTCTTACCATAGATCTTAGCAACCTCAGCATACAATTGCTTTTATTTCCTTATTAAGTTGAGAACTTTCACCTTTTCACTTAAAGGAAGCCCTTTTCAGCTTCTCTTTGCCATATCTGAATTGCCTGCATCACTACTGTTGCACTTTGGGGCCACTGTTAAGTAAAAGAAGGGTGACTTGAACACAAGCACTGTGATACCACTACACTGTATCTGATAACGCAGACGGCTGCTAAGTGACTAATGGGTGGGTCAAGCTGGACAAGGGATGATTCACGGACCAGGCAGGATGTAGCAGGACATGGTGAGACTTCATCATGCTACTCAGAACGGTCCACATTTTAAAACGTATGAATTGTTTATTTCTGGAATCTTCCATTTAATTTTTTTCAGAACTTGGTTGACTGTAACTAAAACTGCAGAAATCAAAACCGTGGTTAATCAGGGCCCTGTAGTAGGTTTCCTGTCTTCACAATTTTAATGCAGAGCACAGTTAAATATTTTAGCTGTTGGTTGAAGACATGTTCTTTATCATATTAAGAAATATTTCTATGCCTAGTATTTTAAAAACAATTTTCAAAGATCAGGAATAATAAGAGACTTTGCCTTTTCATATTTGATGGGTATTATTTGGTTTTCTTTTGGCAAAGACACTTTGCCTTTTCATATTTGATTGGTATCATCTGGTTTTTCTTTTGGGATATAAGTAATTATATATTGATAGTTTTCTTAAACTATCATTGTATTTATGAGATAAGTCATGCTTGATCATCATGGATGATCCTTTTAATAGTCTAATGAATTATATTAGCTAATATTTTATTTAGGATCTTTACATCTATATTCTAAATGAGACAGGTTTAGAAAATTCCTTGCTGGATTATATTCAAATTTAAGCATTAGGATTATTCTACCTTCTCAAAATGGACTGGGTTGCCAACTCTTTTATACTGCTCTCAAGAAATTTACATAATATGGTGTTTATCTACTTTGTAAAGTTAAAAAATATGCAGCGGGTAAAACTGCCTGAATACAAAGGCAATTTTGGAAGTAATTATGGCCATTATTCTTTTTATATTTTCTACTTCTATTTACTTCAATTCTGTTCAATTATATTCTTCCCAGAAAACTTCATTTCATTGAGATTTTTAGTATTATTCATATACACACCACTTTCACATGCTTAAAAAGGTCCTCTGTAGCAGCTGTGAGAGACTGCCAGTAGACCACAAACATCTGTTTCCCTCTTCTTCTATGGTAATAGAACTGTAGCCAGGGACCTGGCAGCCCAGCTACACTACATTGCTCAGTCTCCCTTGCTCTCAACCAAGAATTAGGCTCTTACTAATGTGAACAGAAGAGGTATGCACCACTTCTAGACTGCCTCCTACTTTTTAATTGGAGATCTAATTTCTGTCATGCCTATAAAACCAATGTCCTGAACAATGGCAGAGCACCCACTAGCCTTAGTCTCTGGATGACTTTGTGGAGCACAGCCTGCCCACCTGCCCTGGACTGCCTTACTGAACTGCTGGCACTAGACAGATGATGACTTGTTTTCTCTCTCCTAAATTGAATTAGTGTTCTCATCATTATCTTTGCCAGGAATTGTTCTATTAGTTCACTTTCTTTTTCTGTTTAATTAATATGTTTTCTTCTTTAAAAAATTATCTCTATTTTCCTTTTTTGTAAAAAAGGTTTCGTTTATTTTAAAAATTCTTAATAGATTAGTAACTAATTTATTTTCTTTTTTTAAAATATAAAGAATATAAAACTGTAAATTTCACTCTGAATTTACCTTTGATTGCATTTGCAAGGTTTGATGGTGGTGTTCATGATTTTTTTCCTAAATCATCCAATAAGTATAATTTTGATTTCCCAAAGAGTGACTGGATATAACTGGAAACCAAAATTATACTGATTAGATGATTTAGAAAAAAACGAGAACACCAATATCAAACCTTGTAGATTTAACCAAAGATATACTTTAATCTACAAATGGTTGGAGGTTTTATTTTCCTTTTTAATTTCTAGCTTTCCCAATTGTGTCCAGGTAAGATATACTATACAACTTCTGTATTTAGGAATTTGTTGAATAATTTTTTGTGGTCTAATCAATGACCAATTTTCATAATTTCCCAGGGATATTTAATAAAATATCCACGTTTCTGCTCTACATTTTATCCATTTGCCTAATATCTTTATATTGTCTCTAATTTTTGTCTCCTTGCTCTTTCAAATATATATAATACCCTATTATTGTTGTTTGTCCATTTCGCCTTTCTTTTTCATGTTTAATGATCACTGCCTTGAATCTATTTTGCCCAAAATTGACACTGCAAACTCAGCTTTTCTGTGTGTTCATATATCAAATTATCTCCCGTCCTTTTATTTTTAAACTTTATGCTGTATTTTATCTACCTGTTTCACTTGTTAGCAGAAAAGCACTCTAATATGCATCTAATGAGATGTCCTTTAAAATTAGAAAAAAGAAACTTTTCTTTATCTTAAGCTTTAAAGGTACCAACGTTAAGACAAACAATATCGTTTATGTTTCTTTATGAAAAATGAAGTTAGCTTTCTCTCCCTATTCTACATCTCCCTCTTCCATTTCCTAACCCTTATTATAAACATCTGGAGTTTTAGGCATAAACTTTTTGTTTTCATCATCTCTGCTTTCAGTAATAATTTTTGACCTCTACATTCAGTTTTATAATTATACTTTCAGTATCAAATACAACTCCAATTTTGTCTAGTTTTTTTTCCCTATCAGTTTAAAACAATAACATAACTGTGCTACTCATGAGTTTTAATTTTTATGTATTTCTTAGTTGGCTAGATGATGTATGAATATGATTTTCCAAATCCTTATATGTGCAAATGTCTTTTTTTGACTCTCATCAAAACTATAGACACCACCACTGTCTGGTATTTAGTGTTGCAGAGAAGTCTGATGCCATCCTGATTTTTGTTCCTTGGGGTGTAATCTGTTTTTCTCTTCTAAAGATTTGAAGAATGTTTTCTTGATATTTATAATTCCCAAATGTTTCCATTCCATTTCTAGGTACTGATCTCTAAATTTCTTGCCTACAGTGAGGTGAACCTTTTCAATGATCACACATAGGTTACTTTTTTCTAATGCTAGAAAACTGGGGGGAAATCTTTTCAGTTAATAGATGTAAAGGAAAGATCTGGCAAACCTTAAAGGGTCATTCTTTGCAAATGTTTTTAGCAACTAAGTAAACAGTTATGATATTATTGATAACTTGGGAAATATGCTTAGGAATCTTGATAGGACAGGATTTTAATAGGTTATTAGTGGCATGGGAACCTGGTTGGTACACTGTAGAAAGCACATTTCATGTACATATCATGTGCTATAAAAAAATTAATAAATTTTAACTAAGTAATCCTTCTGTTCAGACACTATCCAAATATAAATTCTGAACTATGAGAAAAACAGTATGCATAAAATATGTTCACTGTCATATATTTATAGTAAGAAATATTCGAGGTAACCCCCAAATTCAGCAATAATATAATATTTCTATAAATTGTAGCACATATAAGACATATATGTGTCTAAATATGATAGAACATGTTTCAACTATTAAAAATCGTAGTTACAAGTGGAATTATTTGGGAAACATAGGAGTTTATTTATGATATAGTGCTATGTAAAACATGCCAAATATAGAATTGGGTGTATGATTATAATTACGGAAATGGTAAAAAATACTATCAAAGATGGTTGGTGGATACATAAAATTAACTGTTAGAATGATATAACTGATTGATTTTTTAATAAAACATTCACACACTTTCTGAAGTTTCATATTTCTAATATAAATAAAAATTATTATGGATTAAGAATACACACTGCCAGTTTTGTCAATAGCTATAAAACAAGACCAAATGCTAACTTAAGACAAACCTAATCCCTAAAATTTAAGGTTAAATAAAATGCAAGTATTTCTAACTTAAAAAAAGAACTCTTATTTCAATAAGACATGAAACATTTTAATTTTCAGACCATGAAGAACCAGTTTTGCTGTTTTGGAAAGTTAGATCCTAGAAGTAATCTAAAAATCATTTTCATTATTCCTGGGCATTTGTTAGCATTGTCTTCACAAGTTCATTTTTAGTGCCACATGCTTCTACCCTAGCCCACTCCACTCAGTCACCCTCTTAGAGTCCAGAGAACCAGCATCACTGACTACTGTGTACTTTTTAGGCTTGTTTTAGAAATATTTTATATGTGCTTTCACAAAAACAATTATCCAGAGTATAGTATTCAACCCTTTAGGCTTCCAAAAGAGGGACAGACCCAGAAAGAGCATTAAAAACAAAATTAAAAGTAGCCCCTGAGCGCCTAGAAACATAAAGTGTAAAAGAGTTGATCTAAATATTACAGCTTGATGTTTGCCATGCAGAAGAAAAAGAGTGCTTTGACTGGCTGGTAATTTCTACAAAATGTTAACTTTTTCATATGAAAGCCAAGAAGCGTGGGAAATATGACAGGCAACAGAAGCGAAGCAGCTATGGGTGCTAAAAAATGTTTTAAGTGCAAGAGAAATGCAAAAAGACCCTGATAAACACAGTGATTATTTCATTCCTAAAGAATACTTTAGCAGGCAGCCTTTGATTTAGTTGTTAATTTTCAAAACAGCAGCCATGTTTCATGGTTCAGAAATCAGGTTCCCTGAATTCTCTATTCAGCTTTAATCAGAAAAGGTAGATTATAAGAAAAAGGGCTAACAAATTGGTAGATTTAGTTAGGTGAGAGGTATTTGGTGTTCATTGTACTATTTTTAAACTCTCCTATAGGTTTGAAAATTTTCAAAATAACATGTAGAAAAAAATATAATTGAAATAAGCTAATGAAATTAGGCTCCAATCTACAGTAATGTAGAGAAAAATTCAGCTTAAACAAGTGGTAAGACTATACTTCCCAAGATGAATTTAGGGATTCTGCACTACCACATGAACTCTTCTCCACCTCTGTATTTTCAATAAATTCAATTTAAAAAGAAAAAAGAAAGAAAGAAAGAAAAAGGGCTGACATAAAGAATTTGCTTTGGGACAATTAAGTTCTAGGTGATATCTTCACTTCTGTACATGCATCCCAAATATTAGGTACCTACTATGTACCTGGGGCTGTTCTAAGATGCAGATTCATTCTGATTACAAAGAATTTTGAACCTAGTGCAATTACTCCTCAAAATTATGAGTTATTAAGGAAACTCATACAAATAGCATATAAAATTTTCTGTTTAAAAATGAAACAAAATGGGGATATTTAAGACACCATTTTTAGCATTCATATAAGTTCAGTGCTCAAGAAGCACTTACTGTCTTCATATGAATTTCAGAGGTTGGGCAAATTGTTATTACAGCATTAAGCCTGCATTATGGCCACATAGTCAAACTACAGGCCTATCTGTGAGCTTTTCCATTAAACACCCTCTCCCCCACCCCGCAATCCACAAACTAACATTTTAGTCAAACATTTAATAAAATAACCTTAAACAGTATTTCATAATACCATAGTTTAAAGGAAAAACAAGGAAAAGTTGTTAGAAATACTAATGTTGTTACCCTCTTTCACAAGTTTTTAACAGTTATAGATTCTGGTCATTGCCCTACTTTTTCCTTTTGACCTCAAAGATGGAAGCCTTTGTCTCTTTTCTACACTATTGATTCAGTATAAAAATCCCTAAGCTTCTAGTTGTTTGGGGTCTAGGTATTTTAACTATTCTTATTGGTAAGAGAAACTGGATAATCAGAGTCATCCTTTGACAAAGAATTGTTTTCCTCTGTGGTAGGCAGAATAGCCCCCCAAAGATATCCATGCCCTAATCCCTGGAGCCTGTGAACGTGGTGGTCTCTAGAATCTGAGAGCAGCCTCTGGCCGACTCCTACAACCACAAGGAACTGAATTCTACCAGCAACCTACATAAGTCTGAAAGTGGATTCTTCTCAGAGCCTCCTAGTAAGAACCCAGCAGGCCCAGACCTTGATTTCAGCCTGGTGAGACCTAGAGGAGAGAAAACAGCTTAGTCAACCCAGACTTCTGACCTACAGAACTATGAGATAATAAACTTTTAAGCTGCTAAATTTGTGGCAGTTTGTTAAGTTAGCAATAGAAAACTAATACACCCCTCCCCCAAAATTACTATTTCATTTTGAAGAACATTTTCCATGGGGCATCTAGAAACTAGGGAACTCTATGGGTCCTTACAGGTTACTGCACTTGCCCTGTTGCGCAGTGCTTGTTTGCAAATACTATGATTTTGATTAAATCAACTGTCCTTCTGATTAAAAATAAACAAAAGTATCTCCCAGGTTTAACAAAGCTTACTTTTGTGGTATTCTTGGTCTCACAAATCTTTTAGTGGCTGTGAATCATGCCCCTCAGGTTTTTCCCTTCCACAGTTGAGTATTCTTGGTCTCACAAATCTTTTAGTGGCTGTGAATCATGCCCCTCAGTTTTTTCCCTTCCACAGTTAAGAGTAGGGAAGCATAGTGAGAAGAATGGCACACGAAGCATCTTTTCTTCAGCTATGATTGCCTGCCAGGACTCTAACTCTGCCTTCTTCTTATCCACAAAGGAATAACTCCTTAACTAGTAAATGAAGTCTCCACCAATCCCATCTAGATTCCAGCCAAGCTATAGGGAGAATACAAAGACAACTGAAACCATAGTTTAGGATCCACCATCATGTCAACTTTGCTAATGGTCCCTGACCCAGTACACTGATTCAAAGAAACTAGGATCCAGCTTCAATCCTTGTACCAGAAAAAGGTCCATTTCTTACTTCCATTTGCTGGACTTTCAGCCCAGTTCCCATCTAATTAGCATCTCACTGCCTTAGAGACAAGAGGAAAACATTCTATTGAGTTCTTTCCTCATATTAATTCTGAGGGAGTACGTTCTGCCACTGGAGTTCCATTTCCACAGTCGAGTCATCAGTATTTGCAGTTGGATTCCCTTGACACCAACAGTTCATCTGTCTAGATCTCTACTCGTTATTTCTTGCCATGCCCCGTCCCCTACCCCCATGCATAGCTTTTTGCACCTGCAGAATATTCGCATTACTCATTCTCTAGTATCCTAACGATGACCATTTGCACACACCTCTGCCTGTTACCTACTATCAGTCTCTAAGATCTCCAAGGCACATCTACTAACCTGTCTTGACTTCCTCTCAATGGTCTGCTGTACACCCTCTCTCAATTGTTTCCTCTGTCATCTTACAATGGCTTTGTCTTAGAATCCAAGTCACACTTATTCTGATTGCATGACCAAAGGAACTCTATTTAAGAAGTTCTTTTTTAAAACTTTGTCATAGAACAAATTACAGTCATGGAAGTATAGCTCTGTATCAATAGCAAGAATCATTGTAATTTTTGTTCGTGTATTTAATTTTTCCAGGGAGAAGATAACCATTATATACTCATCTTTTAAAAAGTCACATCCCTTATGAGTCAGTTAAAAAGTTTACGCAAAAAGGCACACCTTCTCTGAAATATCTTTTTCTCTTTTGTAATTTACAGCTTCTATAGGAAGAAATTTAAAGTCAGTAATTCTGAGTTTTTTCCTTTAACAGCATTATTAGCATGGACCTGAAACAATATATACCTAATACAACAAATTTCTAAATGTTCTTAAATTTTACCTAGAATGAATAGTTCAAATACGCTTAAGGAGAAATTTTAATAGGTGTAAAAAAAGGAAATTTAAATGATTTCACTACATCACAATATTTTAGAATGATTTCCATACAAAGATTAATTTTTAAAGCTTCAACATTTATCTCATATCCTCAAAAGTTGTTACTATGAATAAAAAGAGAACTTGAAAGTAACTTGAACAGAAATATTGTTTAGTTTTAAAAGGTGTTAGTTACTGTTTTCTTGAAAGTGGCATAACAGGTGGATTATAAAAGTCACAAAATAAAAATAATAATAAGATAATAAATGAAAATATTTGTTTACATTGCCTCCAAACTAGAAACATGGGCTAAGCCACTGAACCAGTTTTCTAAATCTTTATTAATATAAAGTATAACTTGGCTTAATTCTGCCACTGGGTTTGGAGGTATTTGAGGTCACAGGCAAAACAAAACAAAACATTATTGTATGTTAGCACATATAAACATAAGATTAAGGGATACCTGCAAAGGGTGCTTTTATATCTGTGTAATGTTTTGGTAGGGAGATAATCTAAAAAATGCCTATCAAAGATTCTAAAAATAGTACCTATAAAGATACAGTTAATTAGACTAAAAAATGAGAAATTCAGCAAATAACTGGTACTCTCTACTAAAACAGGGAAACAAAGGTAAAGAAAATCATGCTAAAGATTTGCTTTAATTTAAAAAGTAAATCTCATGGGACAGTGGTTAAGATACATTTGGCCAAATTTGATCTACCATTTTTTTCTAACCTTCAACTGCAATGCTCTACAGTAATCACTGATGTTCACTGATATAAAATATGTAAGATATTTAGTTATCAGAAAAGGATGGTTAAGTACAGTTTCAACATAAAGAGCTAGTGTGACTTCTTTTTAAAATAAATATACAAAATCTTACATTACAAAGTGGTAGTAGGCTCTAGAGTATGCCAACACTCCTCAAAACATCTGGAATTCCTTTTAGGGAACTATCTGCCTTCAGACACTGTACCACATTCTTTTGGATATTCTCAAGATAAGAAATTTTTATCCTTAGACAAAATAAAATTTGCTTTTTGGAAGCAGGCAAAATTCATTTGGTATAGTGTTTCGTAAATAGTGCTTAATAAGGATAAAAAAATTTTTGAATTAAAAATTTTTAATAAGACAGCCTTTCCACATAAAATGGCTTTGAATTCAACTGCAAAAATTTGAAGTGTTTAAAGTGATGACATGATTGAGACGTTTTAGGTTTATTTATATTTTTTAAATCAATTTTTTGACCTCATAATTTTCACTCATTAGTGCATTTTTAATCCAACAAATATTTGTGCCCACTACATGTCTGATACTACACCAAGTAGACCTTATTCTTGTTCCTAGGAGCTTATGATCTTAGAGGGGGAAACAGACAATTACACACATATTTATTTACCAGAGTGATAAATGCTAGAAAAAGAAAGGAGGAGATGTACTTTAGAGGATTATAGAACATTTCCTAGAAGTAAAATTTAAGCAGAGAGCTGAAGAAAGTGTTGGTGATCAAGGAGCAAAAAAGAGAACGAAGTGAGAGAGTGGCATGGACTTATATATACTACCAAATGTAAAATAGATAGCTAGTGGGAAGCAGCCGCATAGCACAGGGAGATCAGCTCGGTGCTTTGTGACCACCTAGAGGGGTGGGATAGGGAGGGTGGGAGAGAGATGCAAGAGGGAGGGGATATGGGGATATATGTCTATGTATAGCTGATTCACTTTGTTATAAAGCAGAAACTAACACACCATTGTAAAGCAATTATACTCCAATAAAGATGTTAAAAAAAAAAGTGAGGCAGCAGAATTAAATTATTACAAACTAAAAGAATTAAAAAGTAAAGACCTTAGGGTGGGCAGGATAGTGACAGAGTATAAGAAATATTAAGGAAGGTCAGTGTGGCTGAATCAGTGATTCCAATGTGTGGTATGAGAGAAGAATTTAACTTTATCATAGGACCAATACAAAGTCAACAAAGTGTTTTGAGAAAGAAGCACATGATCATCAGATCTATTGTTTTAAATAGGTAATTCTGATAGCTCCCTTGAGAAAATGAAATAGAGGGGGCAAGAGAAGATTCCTTCTGAAGTAGCATAGTGATATGTTAAGGTGTTTGGGCAGCAGTAGAGGAGAAATGTGAATGGATTCAAAATATGTTTTAAAGTAAAAAACTGCCAGGATTGATGAAGGCCAACAAAACGGGAGTAAGGAAGAAGGACATGTCATGGATGACCCAGATTTCTGGCATAAGCATTGCTAGGATGCAATGAGATAGGTAGCATTGGATGTGCATCAGGTTTGGAGGGAAGAGTGCAAGAAGGGGAGGGGAGAAGCATCAGTTCAATTTAGAACGTGTAAGACATTCAGCAAGAACATTTATTTACTAACAACTGGGCCCTTAGGGAGTACTTCCAAAAAGGAAATTCCACACCCCCTAACTACTTTAACAATCTTATTGACCTTGAATTTTAAACCCACTTCTTTTCATTTAAGTCCTTCTTTTCCATTTTTCTTACATCACAGAGAAAACAACTGACCACTACCTGAGGCATGTACTTATAGCAATATATACCTTCATTAGCAAATGATGAATAAGAATTTATGGTTTCTGTAACTCTTGCATAAATTCTCTTGTAGTACCAACCATATTACATTGAGATTTTCTCTGTTCAGTCTGAAAATACTTAGCCCTAAAGGGTCAGACCTGTTTTCCTCTTTTGTATACTCAGCGCCGAGCTGTGCCTGGAGTGTGGTCAGTAAAAAAATGGCTGAACTGAATCCATGCTATTATGATGACATGCTTTGTTCTGGCTAAAGTAAGTGTTATGTCATTTACAGAATTAATAAATATCTTAAATCTAAACTAGCCCATGTTCTTTTATGTCAAGCAAGCATATCAAGTTCCTGGAAGACAAGTTGACAGAAGTCAATGTAGCTGGTACTTGCTTTGCTATTTTCTAAATAGGCTTGGACAGTTTTAAAGGACACTGAAGTGAAATAAATTATACAATCTTCATGTTAGCATTCACTGTAGGTGATGAACATGAATCAATGGTGCTATTACATGGGAAATGTCAACTTATTTTTAGCATCATTTCATCTGAATAGTAATTTGACTACTGTAAGATGACCACATAATTCATTTTCAAGATCAAGTTCTAATATATGGTTGCCAATCACATATCACCATTAAGTTAACTTCATTTTAAACACCATTTTGAAAATGGATCCATAAAATAACCATTTATTTCATTGTGAAATCACTATTGGCGATTACTCAACTAGATAAGACTAGATGTTTTGTCTAAAAATAAAAAGCATCAGTAGATAAAAAGAGGGTCTTAAGAATAAAAGGAATGATTTACAAGCAAGTTATAATGATACTTAATGCATCTAGCAGCATATTTTTAAAATACATATAGCAAAACAGACAGGATTACAAAATTACAAATCCATCATCACAGTGAGAGATTAAGAGACTTCTCAGAAACTGATATATTTAAGCAAACTAAAACTTAGATTTGACCATAATTAACAAGCTTGATTTAATGGACACTTATAAGACTGAGCACCCACAGATAGAAAATATATATATTTTTCCAAACACTCTTAGAATATTCATAAAAAATTGATCATAAACTAGGCCACAAAGAGGCATAAAAAAGCCAAGAATATATATGATATGGATTATATTCTTTGAACACAATGCAATAAAATTTGAAATAAAACTTATTATTCAAAACTGTATACTTTTAGAAACTGAAAATACATACTTCTAAATATATAAAATCACAATGGAAAATTGTTTAGATTTGAACTACAAAAGCCCTCCATATCAAAACTTGTAAGGTATAGTTAAAGCAGTACTTAGAGAAAGTTCATAGCTTAAATATATATATTAAGTGATGGGAAAGGGTATAGAAACATTAGATGTTTTAGATTTATCACTGCACAGTAATAAATATAGGGAACTTATTTTTGCTCCATTTGAAATTTACAAACATATTTATTATGTTTCTATTTTAGACTTGGTACTTGAAAGATGTAGTTGAGTAAAGTGGGATGCAAGAGTCTATTCTTAAGCTTATTGTAGAAAAGAAAAAGAAACAATTATTTAATAGTGTAAGGTAATGCATATAAGCAAGTATAATATGTAATGGTAAAAACATAGCTGTGGGGTAAAACCAACTATACTGTGTGCATTCTAACCCCCGAAATTGCATTGAAGTGGAAAGTAAAGAGAGATATAAGGAAACAAACACCATTCAGGTTGGGGAAGAAGTTTTCATAAACTGTATTGCATTTCATTGCCTTGGCAAAAATATTACATATTCTTTATATGTTTGTGAGAAACATGGGTATTCATGCCTAAGTTGAGGCACCACCACCTATCCCCCACACGCTAACTCCCTGATGCAGCTCTGATAAGGTGATCCCCAGAGAAGTCTCAGTCCTTTTTGCAATATCCAGGAGACCAGTGCCTCACCAAAGGCACAGGTAATTCAGAACACAGCTTATTATAAGTGCTATAGGAACTCACATTAAGAGGAAAACAACAAACCATTGGGATTAACTTCACGGAAGATAATCATGGTTAAGCTGAATCTTGAAGGAAAGTTAATTGATAGAAAGGAATAAAAGTAAATAAATAAAAATTCAGCCCAGAATAAGAACATGGAAAAATGCACAAAGGAAGCAATGAACTACAGAGAAACTATAGAAGATAGGAAATTAGTCCCTCCCTGGTAATCAGGGGAAAAAGGAGTTGTATATATGAGCTAGGACCAGTTGCTGGGAATTCTGGGAAATATATCAAGAATGCTGGGAAATATATCAAGATATATTTGATTTAATGAGTAACAGAAAGTTATTATATGTCTCAAAGATATGAAGCAACTCAGTAACATGATGATAGTGATATTTCTTTGGTAGTAAAAAGAGGAAAGAAGAACGAGTTAAAACTGAAAGCAGAGACACCAGTATTTAAAATAATCCAGGTTTTGGGACTTCCCTGGTGGTGCAGTGATTAAGAATCTGCCTGCTAATGCAGGGGACATGGTTTTGAGCCCTGGTCTGGGAAAATGCCACATGCTGCGGAGCAACTAAGCCCATGTGCCACAACTACTGAGCCTGTGCTCTAGAACCCGTGAGCCACAACTACTGAAGCCCGAGCACCTAGAGCCCATGCTCCACAACAAGAGAAGCCCCCGCTCGCCGCAACTAGAGAAAGCCTGAGCGCGGCAACGAAGACCCAACACAGCCAAAAAATAAATAAATAAATTTATAAAATAAATAAATAAATAAATAAAATTATCCACGTTTTCAGTTGGAAAAGTGGATGGCAGAAATGGTGATACAAAGGAATGAACACAGTTAGAAGAGAAGGCAGGAGAGAAACAATCAATTCAGGTTTCAGACAATATAGTACTGTGGTTAAAAAAACAAAACAGAAGAACATGGATCCTGTGTGACACTGGTCAGTTACTGAAACTCTCAGAGCAATGGTTCCTACTTCAGAAAATGTGCATAATAATAGAACCTATCATATAGAGTTGTTGGAGGAATAATGAGTTAATTCATATAAAGCAGTTAAAATGATACCTGGCACAAAGTAAGGGATCAGTAAATATTAGCTATTGTTTCTCTCATTATTTATTTCTAGTTTGAGTTGATATACAAGTAGAGGTGTTTAAGAGTCCAGTGGGAAAACACACACTGAAACATGGATGAAAGAACAAAGCTGGATAAATATCTTTGGTATTTTTCCCATCCTCATTCCGTTGCCATTGTCAAAATTAAGTCTTCCCTCATCTTTTATAAAAGACTGTTACAATAGCCCCGTTTCTCTCCTGTTCCTTTCCCTCAGGTCCACATTTAAGGCTGCCAATAATTACCTTTTTATAAGCACAGATGTGCTCCTATCAATTCTTCATATGAAAACCTTAAAAAAAAAAAGGTACCTCATGTCCTATAGGAGAAAGCTGATTACTTGGCATAGTGTAATGTATAAGTTACTATAATCATTTGAGTGTTTTTCTCTCATTTGAGTCAATAAAGTTCTCAGTTAAAGGAGCTTTGCCTTATCAATCACTAAATCTCCTGTGCCTAGGTGCACAGAAAGTGTTAAAGATATGTTCACTAAAAGCTACATAAATATATATAATGGTAATTTTATGGTGCTAAGCAAATGTTGGCAAATATAGGCTCTCAAAAAAGAATTTTGAGGGAATAAACCAGAAAGGTTTAGAAGGCAAGAGAGGAGACAATTTCAAGTGGAATATTAAAAATGCTGAATGACACATTGATCAAAAGTTTTAGGAAAGGAAAAGATACTGACTTTCACTTCAATTAAGACAACTAATTATGAACTTATATATCAAACTCTGCAAATATAACTAAGACATGATTACAGCTCTAAAGGAATAAATATAGTGTAAAGTGGGAACTAGACACACTAATAAGAAAGAGAAATTCACAAAGAGTCCATCTGGGGAGTTTAGAGAAGTCTTCTTGGTAATTATTATTCTGGAGCTTAGTGTTGAAGTAAGTAAGAATTAACAAGGCAAAGAAATATAATTACAGTGAGGTTGTAGTATGAAAGCTATAGTACAAGGTGTGAAGAAGGAAGGACGTTGCTAGGAAATACAGGTAGTAGCTACAGACTACTCATTTAAAAATCTTAGCTAAGAAAGATAGTTCAGAAATCATAAGGTAGTTAAAAGGAACAAGACAGTGAACTGGAGGTTTTATTTAGATGGGGAAAGTGTGCAAGAAAATGATAAATCAGGAGAGAAGAACCTCTAAGAGACAAAGAAATGAAATTCAGAGCATAGTTTAGAAAGGGAAGAAGGAACTCTCTTCTGAGACAGCAAGGAAGGACAAGATTATCATCATCTACTGGTAAAGAAAGTAGAAATTAGTTGAGGTGAAAGCAGTATATCATGACGTTCATTCCAGATGGTCTTGGTCCATCTTGGTCTTCTCTGTCAAAAAGGATATGAAGTTATGGGCTATTATTGAGAGGAGCTGAAATTGAGCACATTTGGAAAGGAGCTATTTGAAACAGTTGCTATAAAAAGTAAGCTGTCAACTAATGAGTGAAGAGTAGTATTCCCAGGAGTATACAGGGCCAAGATTATGTTGGGAATGTACACCTGAAAGGACGAAGTCTGTTTGATAAAAAGAATGTTCCTGGGCTTCCCCGGTGGCGCAGTGGTTGAGAGTCTGCCTGCCAATACAGGGGACACGGGTTTGAGCCCTGGTCTGGGAAGATCCCACATGCCGTGGAGCAACTAGGCCCATGAGCCACAATTACTGAGCCTGCGCGTCTGGAGCCTGTGCTCCACAACTAGAGAGGCCACGCATCATGATGAAGAGTGGCCCTCACTAGCCGCAACTAGAGAAAGCCCTCACACAGAAACAAAGACCCAACACAGCCATAAATAAATAAATAAATAAATAATAAAGAACGAGGATTAAAAAAAAATTTAAAGAAAAAAAAAAAACCCACAAGACTAACCTGTCAGTTTCTCTAATACACTAAATTCTCTTAAAAAAAAAGAATGTTCCTTAATACAAGGGAAGAAGTGATAATACAAAGACAAATCTGAAAAATTAATAGGGAACTCTATAAAGCAGTACTCATTAATTTTTGCTTTAAAATGACCATCTTCAAACTACAACCTTCTTAGTTCAAAATTCTGGTAATTGATTAATCAATGATGTGCACAGTCCAAATCAGCAATAATTTTCTAAGTTTGAGCTTTTTGTTCCTTAAGGAAAAGTATATTTCAGATATTGTAACCTCTAGAGCATCACTAAAAAATTAAAATAAAGAAGTATACCTAACAGCAGAGGTAAAATGGAATATCAAAAACTAAATACTAAAAAATCAGAAAAAAAGTCAAATATAAAGGGAAAGGAGGACAAAGATTAGATGGGACAAATAGAAAACAAGATAGTAGACAACCCCAAAATACAGATCATTACACTAAATTTAAGTGGTCTAAACACTGCAATGAAAAGACTTAGATTTCAGAGTGGGTAATAAAACAAGATACAGAACATGCTATTCCAAGAAACACACTTTATATATAAAGATACATATAAGTTAAAAGCAAAGGCATAGAAAAGGACTTACCTTCAAATATTGTAAGAAAGCTGGAGTATCTATATAAATATCAGATAGATTAGACTTCAGCACAAGGAATATCAGAGATAAAGAGGAACAGTTTTATAATAATAAGAGTAAATGGACCAAAAAGACAAAACAATCCTAAATATGTACAAGCACCTAGTTAATGAGCTTCAAAATGCAAGAAACAAAGATTGTCAGAACTGAAAAGAGAAATAGACAAGTTCACAGTTATAGGTAGAAATTTTAACATTTCTCAATGTTTGATAGAATAGGTACAGAGAAAATCAGCAGGGATATAAAGGAATAGAATAAATCTGTAAGTCTACTAAATTTAATTGAATATAAAATACTACACTCAACAATAGTAGAATACACATTCTTTTCAATGTGTACTCTTGAAGCATTCACCAAAATAGACCATATGCTGGGCCATAAAACAAGTCTCAATAAATTTTAAAAGATAACATACAACATATGTTGTCTGACAACACTGAAATTGAATTAGTAATTACAAACAAAAAGATATTTTTTAAAAACTCCATACATTTAGAAATTAGTATTCTTCTAAATAATATAAGGGTAAAAGAAGAAATTACATGAGAGATTAGAAAATACTTTATACTGATTGATAATAAAAATAGAATATATCCAAATTTGTGGATGTAGCTAAAGCAGTGCTACAGAGTTAATATATTCATTAAATATTAAATAGGAAAAGAAGATTTAAAATCAATGACCAAAACTTCCATGCTAAAAAGCTAGAAAAATAAGGGCAAATTAATGCCAAAGTATGCAGAAGGAGGGAAACAGTGAAGATAAAAGCAGAAATCAATAAAGTAGAATATTTTTAAAAAGAAAATATAACCAAAAGCAGGTTCTTTGAAAATTCAATAAAATTGATAAACCAGACTCAAAAAAGTAGAGAAGACATAAGTCACCCTTACCAAAGTATAGCAATAGTTATCTTACTGACATGAAAAGGGAATATTATGAATAACTGTAAGCCAATAAATTTGATAACATAGAAGAAATGAACAAATACCTTGAGAGAAAAAAATGACTACAACTGACCTTAAAAAAAAATAGAAAACCTAAATATCTCTACATCTAATACATAAGTTGAATTCTTAATAAAAACATTTCCACCAACAAAATTCTAGACCTGCACAAAAATTTGCAGGTCATTCCATGAGGCCAGAATTACTCTGACACCAAAACCAGACAAACAAAATACCAGGAAAGAAAACAAAGACCAATAGCACTCATAAATGTACACACAAATATCTCTAACAAAATATTGGGAAAATTAGGACACAACAACATATAAAAGGTTAATACATCATGACCAAGTGAGATTGTATTTTTTTTCAGAAATGCAAAGTTGGTTTAATATTTAAAAATGAATATTAAGAGAATAAAGGTATAAGACCACATGATCAATTCAATATGTATAGAAAAAGCATTTGCATTTGACAAAATTCAAGACCTATCCATGATTTTAAAAAAATTGCAGCAAAATAAAAACCGAAACTTCCTAAATCTGAGAAACCTATAGCTAGAGTCACATTTAATGATGACAGACCAAATGCTTTCCCCTTAACATCAGGAACAAAGCAAAGATGTCCACCATCATCATTTCTATTTGACATTTTATTGGAGGGAAAATAAACTAGCCAGTGAAATAAGGCAAGAAAAAGAAATAAAAGGCATAGAAATCAGAAAGAAAGAAGTAAAACTGTCTTTATTCACAAACAACAAGATCAAGTACATAGGAGGCTTCCAAAAAGTACCTAGAAATAATAAATAAATTTAGTATGATAAAAGGATACAAGGTCAATATACAAAAGCTTATTAAATTTCAATATGCTATGAACTGATAATTACAAAATAAAATGTAAAAAACATCAACAATCACATCAAAAAAATAAGTATTTAGGATAAACTGAACAAAATAGGTTTAAGATCTGTACAGTGAAAACTACAAAATATTGCTCAGAGAAATTGAAGACTTAAAGAGATATGACATGTTCGTGGAATAGAAGACTCTATATTTTCAAGATATCAATTTACCCCAAATTGAGCTATAAATGCAATCCCAAATCAAAACCACAGCAAGTTTTTTATGTAAAATTGATGGGTTAATTCTAAAGTTTATATAGAAATGTAAAAAAATCAGAATAGTCAAAGAAATTGGGGGTGGGGGGGAGAACAAAGTTGGAAGACTCACACTAAGTGATTTCAAGACTCCCTATATAGCTACAGTAATCAAGATGATGTGGTATTGCGTAAGAACAGGTATTTAGATCAACTGGACAAAACAGAGGCCAGAAATAGCTTCAAAGTTGAATGGTAATTCGATTTCTGACAAAGATGCCAAAGTAACGCAATAGGGGAAGGACAGTCTTCAACAAGTTTTGAGTAATTAATCTTAAACTCTCTTTGCCTCAGTTTCTTCATTTAAAAAGTAGGAATAGGGCTTCCCTGGTGGCGCAGTGGTTGAGAATCTGCCTGCCAATGCAGGGCACACGGGTTCGAGCCCTGGTCTGGGAGGATCCCACATGCCGCGGAGCAACTAGGCCCGTGAGCCACAACTACTGAGCCTGCGCGTCTGGAGCCTGTGCTCCGCGACAGTGAGAGGCCCGTGCACTGCGATGAAGAGTGGCCCCCGCTTGCCACAACTGGAGAAAGCCCTCGCACAGAAACAAAGACCCAACACAGCCATAAATAAATAAATAAATAAATTTAAAAAAAAGGTAGGAATAACTATGAGTATCTATCTCAATTATGCTAGTTTTAATGAAAATTAAATGATTTACTACATGAAAAGTGCTTGTTCTATTGGGCCTGGCACATATTAAATGTTCATCTATTCAATAAATTTGTCTCTTTAAGTGGAAAGTAGGTGGGAAAACTACAAAAATTGCCTAGAAAAATGATTCTAGGATGACACTTTTACATGAAATAAAAATTAAGGCAAACATGAAATTTTGTTTCTTTGTAAGATTTAGAAAATTGTCTTAATTTTTGTGTGTGTGTGTTGTTGGGGTTCTTTGCCACTGTTATTTTTTTATTGAAGTATAATTAATTTACAGTATTATATTATTTTCAGATGTACAGTACAGTGATTCAGCATTTTTGCAGATTATAGTCATTATTAGTTATAGTTATTAATAACTAATAATATACTGCATTAATTAATATACTCCATTATTAGTTATTACAATATAATGGCTATAATTCCCTGTGCTATACAATATATCCTTGTTGCTTATCTATTTTATACATAGGTTTATTTCTTAATCCCATTTCACTTATTTGTCCCTTCTCCCTTCCCTCTCCCCTTTGCTAACTACAAGTTTGTTTTGTATATCTGTGAGTCTCTTTCTGTTCTGCATATATATATTCATTTTTATTGTTTTTTAGATTCCCCATATAAGTGCTATCATATGTATTTGTCTTTCTCTGTCTGACTTATTTCACTAACCATAATATTCTCTAGGTCCATCCACATTGCTGCAAATGGCAGAATTTCATTCATTTTTATGACTAAGTAAGAACTGTCTTAATTTTTAAAGCTTTACCTATGTGTTTAATTCTAACACAGGACAGGAAAAACTATCTTATTTTCAAAAATTGTGGTATTATTGTAGCACTGATATCTGTTCTAGAAAAGATTAGATTCATTTTCTGAAAGGAATTTTTAAAAATTGAAAATTTTCAATTGTCAACTTTCTCTAAAGAAATGATGGGTTGAAATTAATATCTTGAACATGTTCCAGTCTCACTGGGTTTTTCTGACTTTATTTGTTAATAAATAAACCAAAGTTGTATTATGAAATTTTTAAGATCAACACCTACAAGTTATTTACCTAAAAATATTCGTAACTGTCAATGTATTTATTTCTCTTTTCACTGAAGGTTGGATAAAGGACAATGCTGATGAGATCTACGTTTTCTGAAACTAGGCTATAAATGACATCATTAACTCTAGGCAGATATTCTGAAATGTCAGTGACCACCATGAGAATCAGGAGGCAGCCTATTTAGGGATTAAAATTTAGGGATAAATTAGGAGTTTGGGATTAACAGATATACACTACTATATATAAAACAGTTAAACAACAAGGACCTACTGTATAGCACGGGGAAATATATTCGGGATATTGTAATAACCTATAATGGAAAAGAATTTGAAAAGGAATATATACATATATATAATATATATGTTATATGTATAACTGAATCACTTTGCTGTATACCTGAAACTAACAGAACATTGTATATCAACTATACTTCAATAATAAAAAATCATCATCACTACTTATATGACTCAAAAAACAGGGCACTGAGTGTGGGTCCTTTCAGTATCAAGGGTTATATGTGTTTGTTCTCTTCAATGATACATGCTTTATTCTAAAAATAGTAGGCATTCAATAACTATTCGGTGGATGGAAGAATAAATGAACATATTTTGTGGCCTATCATATGATCTATCCTTGAGAACAGATGATGTGTACCTCAGAAGAATGTATTTTTTCCTTTTGTTGGTTGGAACGTCCTATATATATACACCTCAGGTTCGTCTGGCCTAAAGTATGGTTAAGGTAAACATTTCCTTATTTTTCAACTGCATCTATCTGTTGCTGGAAGTGGAATACTGAAATCCTCTACTATTAGTATTTGATATATTTAGGTGCTCCAATATTGGGTGTGCATATATTTATGATTGTTATGTCTTCTTGATGAGTTGAGCCTTTTGTGAGTATATAATGACCTCCTTTATCTCTTGTTACATTTTTGGTTTAAAGTCTATTTTCTCTGATATAAGTAGAGCTACCCCTGTACTCTTTTGGTTTCCACTTACATGGATTATCTTTTTCCATCCCTTCACTTTGAGCTTGTGTGTGTTCTTGAAGCTGAAGTGAGTCTCTTGTAGGCAGCATATAGTTGGGTCTTGTTTTTTTTTTTATCCATCCAGCCGCCCTGCCTTTTGATTAGAGAATTCATCCGTTTACATTTAGAGTAATTATTGATATGTAAAGACTTACTACTGCCATCATATTAATTCTTTTCTGGCTGTTTTGTAGTTTCCTTGTTCCTTTTTGACTCTCTTGCTGTACTCTTTTGTGAGTTGGTGATTTTCTGTGGTGGTATGCTCTGATTCCCTTGTCTTTATTTTTTGTGAGTCTACTATAGTTTTTTGCTTTGTGGTTACAACTGACTTATATGAAACATCTTATACATATAACAATCTATTTATGCTGATTCAAAACTCTACCCTTTTATTCCCCCCTTTTCTGTTTTTAATGTCACAATTTGCTTCTTTTTATACTGTGTATTCATTAACAAATTATAGTAGCTATGATGATTTTTATACTCTTGTACTTCAACCTTTATACCAGAGTCAAATGCTTAACTTATCAATTACAGTATTAGAATTTTCTGAATTTGCCTCTCTATATCTATATCCCTTTATCAGTCTGTTGTCTATTTTCATACTTTTTATGTTACATATTTTTTTTTCTTAATTGAAGTATAGTTGATTTACAATATCATGTTATTCTCAGGGGTACAGAACAGCGATTCAGATATATTATATATATATTATATATATATATGTAATATATATATTCTTCTTCAGATTCTCTTCCCTTATAGGTTATTATAAAATATTGAGTATAGTACCCCCACCCCCAGCCCTCTTTCCCCTTTGGTAACCATAAGTTTGTTTTCTATGTCTGTGAGTCTATTTCTGTTTTGGAAATAAGTTCATTTGTATTTTTTATTTTTTTCAGATTCCACATATAAGCGATACATATGATATTTACCTTTCTCTAGGTCCATTCATGTTGCTGCAAATGACATTATTTCATTCTTTTTTATGGCTGAGTAATATTTCATCATATATATAAAGCACATCTTCTCTATCCATTCATCTGTCGATGGACATTTAGGTTGCTTCCGTGTCTTGGCTATTGTAAGTAGTGCTACAATGAACACTGAGGTGCACGTATCTTTTCAAAGTATGGTTTCCTATGGATATATGCCCAGGAGTGGGATTACAGAATCATATGATAGATCTATTTTTAGTTTTTAAGGAACCTCCATACTGTTCTCCATAGTGGCTGTACCAATTTACATTCCCACCAATAGTGTAGGAAGGTTCCTTTTTCTCCACACCCTCTCCAGCATTTATTGTTGGTAGACTTTTTGATGACAGCCATTCTGACTGGTGTGGGGTAATATCTCATTGTAGTTTTGATTTGCATTTCTCTATTAATTAGTGATGCTGAGCATCTTTTCATGATGTGCTTTTTGGCCGTCTGTATGTCTTCTTTGGAGAAATGTCTATTTAGATCTTCTGCCCATTTTTTTGATTGGGTTGTTTGTTTTGATATAGAGCTGCATGACCTATTTGTATACTCTGGAGATTAATCCCTGTTGGTTGCTTCATTCACAGATATTTTCTCCCATTCTGTGGGTTGTCTTTTTGTTTTGTTTATGGTTTCCTTTGCTCTGCAAAAGCTTTTAAGTTTAATTAGGCCCCACTTGATTATTTTTGTTTTTATTTTCATTACTCTAGGAGGTGGATCCAAAGAGATATTGCTGTGATTTATGTCAAAGAGTGTCCTGCCTAAGTTTACCTCTAGGAATTTTATAGTATCTGGTCTTACATTTAGGTCTTTAATCCATTTTGAGTTTATTTTTGGGTATGGTGTTAGAGAATGTTCTAATTTTATTCTTTTATGTGTAGATTTCCAGTTTTCCCAGCACCACTTACTGAAGAGACTGTTTTTCTCCATTGTATATTGTCTATTTTGTCATAGATTAATTAGCCATAGGTGTGTGGGTTTATTTCTCAGCTTTCTATCCTGTTCCATTGATCTATAGTTCTGTTTTTGTGCCAGTACCATACTGTTTTAATTACTGTAGCTTTGTAGTATAGTCTGATGTCAGGGAGCCTTATTCCTCCAGCTCTGTTTTTCTTTCTCAAGATTGCTTTGACTATTTGGGGTGTTTTGTATTTTCATACAAATGTTTTGTTCTAGTTCTGCGAAAAATGCCATTGGTAATTTGATTGGGATCTCACTGAATCTGTAGATTGCCTTGGGCAGTATAGTCATTTTGATGATATTGATTCTTCCAATCCCAAAACACGGTATATCTTTCCTCATGTTACATATTTTCAAATGACAGCATCCTTTCATTTCAGGTTGAAAAATTCCTTTCAGCATTTCTTGTAAGGTCCAGTGGGAATGAATCCCCTCAGCTTTTATTTGTCTGGGAAAGTTTTTGTTTCTCCCTCATTACTTAGGGATAACTTTACTGGATATTCTTGGTTGGCAATATTTTCTTTCAGCACTTTTAATATATCATTCCACTCTCTCCTGGCCTTTAAGGTTTCTACTGAGACATCTGCTGATAACCTAATGGGGGTTCTTTTGTAGGTCATAATATCCTTCTTGTTATCTTTAGTATTCTTTTTGTCTTTGATTTTAGACAGTTTTATTATGTCTTGGAGAATGCTGGTTTGGAATGAAATAATGGGGCAATCTATAAGCTTCATGAACTTGGATGTCTAAAACTTTCCCCATGTTTGGGAAGTTCTCAGCCATTACTTCTTTAGATAAGCTATCTGCCCCCTTCTCCCTCTCTTCTCCTTCTGGAACTCCAATGTTTTGGACATTAGTTTTTTTTGATGGTGTCCCATAGACTATCTAGGCTTTCTTCATACTTTTTTATTCTTTTTTTCTTTTCAGACTGGGTTATTTCGAAGTTCCTATCCTCTATCTCACTAATTCTTTCTTATATTTGGTCTATTTTGATATGCTCTATACTGCATTTTTTTCATTTCATTCACTGAATTCTGCAGCTCCACAATTTCTATTTGTTTCTTTTTTATGATTTCTATCTCTTTGTTACATTTCTCATTTTGATCTCATATTGTTTTCCCGATTTTGCTGAATTGTCTGTGTCTTCTTATAGCTCACTGAGTTTCCATGAAACAGCTATTTTGAATTCTTTATCAGGTGAATTGTAGATCTCCATGTCTTTGGATTTGATTACTAGAAGATTATTGTGATCTTTTGGTGATGTTACAATTTTGTTTTTTCACATTCCTTGAAGTTTTGCATTGTTGTTTTTGCATTTAAAGTAGCAGTCAACTTCTCCAATTTCTATTAACTCCCTTTTGGGTAAAAATACCCCAAAATACCTTATGTCAGTAAAATACCTTATGTCAGTCCTGATATAGATTCTGAGGTGTAAAAATACCTTATGTCAGCCCTGATATAGATTCTGAGGTGTTCTTTGACCTTGTATGGACACAACTGCTCCACGCTCCTTCCTCCCTCTTGTGGCTGAATTCTTAAGCTTGTCTTCTCTTGATCCTACCATGTAGCAGGCCAGCTGCTAACAGCTTGTCTTTTATTTTTCTGAAGGTGGCACTACAGCTCAAGTTTATGGTTTCACTCTTGCCCATAGACCCTGGCCTGCTTTCTGAGTGAGTTCCTTGCCTACCAGAGCTTGCTCTCACAGCAGCCCTCGGAGCCACCCAGGGAGCCAGCTACAGAGTAGGGGGAGGCGTGGGTTTGGCATGGCACTGCAGGTGCCCATGGGACAGTTGGAGGGATCCATGGGTGAAGTTTTCTCTTTGGCTGGTGGGTGAGCTTCCTAATGGAGTCCAGACCACAGTCAGCAGGAACCTTATCCTTTTAATGCCCTTTGGGAGCCCTATATGCTGCTCTCCCAATCTGTTTCCTCCCCTAATCATGAAGCTCCCTCTTTAATGCTCTGGATGCTGTGAGACAGTAATGAGTCTCTCTGGCAGTGTTTCACACAGCTGGGGAAGCCAGGCCCTGCCTTCCCTACCCAGAAGAAATCACCAGCCGTCTAACTTAGTCTTAAACTGTGCTGCCTTGGAGGAGGGATGATGCTGGCAAAGAGGAGCTATTACTCTTACCAACTACAATGCAGCCAAACTCGTTTTTTTTTTGTTTGTTTTGTTTTGTTTTTTTCCTTCTCTAATAGAGTTTTGGAACTTCTCTGGAAACCTGGACTTTCACAAAGGCTCTCTCGTCTCTGTTCTGCAGGTGCTCCCAGACTGCAGCCAACAGGGTCCAGAATTGATTCACAGACTCCTGTAGGTTCGACAGCTGGTACTTAAATCTGTCTATTACCTATTACCCCATGCACTGGTTGGTGAGGCTGCTGGATCCCACAACTCCCACAAAGGTATTTCTGTTAATGGATGGATGCCAAATTTTTGTTTTTGAAGTTGGGGGGGGGCAAAAATGAGGGTTGTCTTATGCTACCGTTATGCTAATGTCACTCCCCCGGGCATCCTGTATTTTATCTTACAATCCTACCCACACGAGACCATCCTAAGCAAGAAACAAACTTTTATTGCATTAAGGCACTGAGATTTATAATTGTTTCATAACCATTTGCCTACCTTGACTAATATAAGACATAAAAATATTTTAAAGGAATATAATAGAAATAATTTGTAGTAATAATACCAATAATAGTCATAAAAAGAATTAGGTTTCTGAATGAAGTCTGAAAACATCACTGCATAGTTTATTGTGGTTAAGGTGATAAAGAACCAAGTACCTCTAACTCTCAGGCACAGTATATGAGATAACTGAGATTCAGGGAATTCATTTATAATACTTGTTGAGTATGTATTCGTTATGATGTACTCTGGGATATATAACAATGAATAAGACACATTTTGTGCCTTCAGGAGCACAGCAGGGCAGCTGATACAAATGTTAAAATAACCCTTGTATAATGCAAAAAGCAGTGCCCACCAAATTAGGAGGGAAAATGGTGTTAATGCAAAATCTTTAATTCTGACACCACAAAAGGTATTGCAGAAGAGGCAGGAAGAGAAAAACTGATTTGTAAGAGGGCAGAGAGAGTATTTTATTTTTCATTTCTTTGTCATGAATCTATGCTCCTGGAATCTAAAGGCCATTCCATTCTCGGTGGACAAATGAAATTCACTTACTTTCCTTTTGCCTTTAATAGTTTTTAAAGGGAATGTTTAAGTATAAACCTAGTTGATCTTATTAAAAACAAGCACGATGGCTACCATGGCTACCATTTATTGAGTACCTACTGGGTGTTAGGCCTTGTATGTACCAAGTGTTTTATATGATCTAATTTAATCATACGATCTCATTTAATCATTATAGTAGCTATGAACAGCATTATCTTTCCCACTTTACAGATAAGGAAGCTATGGCACAAATATGCTATCCAGCTTATCCAAATCACATGTTACTATGTACTAAAATCACAATTTTAAATTCAGTTCTGATTTCAAAGGTTGTATTCTTCATCACTAAGCTACCCTGTATAATGATGTTTTTCAGACTGGTTATTCTATACCTCAATCCAACAAGTCTTTAGTCCATGTTATACAGTTTGAGTTATTATACTGATATAGAAGTCAATTTTCAGGTGAAATTTGAAAATGTCTTTTTCTCCATATAAGCACTAACTGGAAAAAGAAACCTTATTCTACTACCACAAGATGTATGAACACTTTCTCAGTGTCTTGAACCTTAACTTTCTAGAGCTTTAGTCCTTTTTAGGCTTACGTTACATTTATAGTAACAGGTCTTTGAAGTCTAAGGGATAAAATTTTTTATTAGCAGAATTCTTCATACATGTTCAAAGATAAAACTGCTGGTCTTTGTTAAAAAGGCCTTAATTTTCTCAGAACAAGTATCATTTCCATTTCTCCTCTTCACTGAATTTAGTAAAATATTATGAATCTATGGTAACTATTGGGCAGGCTACTGAAGAGTAGAAAAATCAGCAGATGTACTGATCAACTATTTTTTACCAAAAATGACTTTTCAAAAGAAATTTGCCTTCTAACACCATGCCAATCTTATAAACATAAAATTTTAAATGTCACAATACACTCTATAGAGTCTGAATATATACATTTTCTCAAAAATCATTCAGAAAGAATTATCTTAGAATTTATTGGAATAATGATTAGTCTAGCTGAAAACTCCTACCAATCATCACTCATACTCTGGGCTTTTAGTAAGGGGCAAATCTTGACCAAAAAATAGAAATGAAGCCTATCAAGAAATACATGTTCAGATAGCACTATATCAGGCTTACAGTTCTTAGAAAATGTTTTAACTATGGATCTAATGTACATTACTTCTGCCCAAATAGTGCTCTTCATGACATCTGTAGGAATTAAAGGGAAATGAGTGAAAAATGTCCTTCCTTTCTCTTCCTCCACTGGATTTGCTAATGCAAGCCGTGAAATGTTTTAAAATGTATAATATTAGGAAGGTAGTTTTATCGTTTATAAACTGAAATTTTATACACACTTAATTAACATTATATTAATTCATTTTTATCTGAGAAAGAGTAGCCTAGATGCTTAATAAGCAAGACATATCATATTTTTTTAAATTATCAAAGTAAACTTCTAACTGCTGAGCTACTATCTGGCTTCAAGATTTAAAGATTTATCTGGCTTTAAAGATTTTAAATTTCCAAACTTTCCAAAATCATCTTTCTCCTTTTAATCTATAATTTTGTTTGGTCATTACTATACCTTAACTGAACCACTGAAATAAAATAGCATTTGATCTATCTTTCTGTCTTTATCTCTCTTCATCAATCAATCCCTCATTTGCTCTGACAATGTCAGATCACACTGCCAAATATCAAATATCTCTGCTCTAACCATGTCATTGACATATCCAAGTATCTTCCACGATTCCCATTTATCTAAATTAATTCTGTATTTTTTAAGCTATAATATGGCCCTCCATGTTCTGAATCTGAAGTGGGTTTCCAGGCCTATTTCTACTACCTTCCTACATATATCCCACATCCTGTTATTGTTTTGTATATGCATCTGCTCCACCAAGCTAAAACTGTAAGCCCCTTGGAAAGAAGAACAGTGCCTACCTCAATATCCTCCATACAAATGGGGATCACAGTATCTATTGAAAGAATAAGTAAATGATCTGTACAAAAATTATTTCAATTAAAGTGTTATTATGATAGTGATTTTACTGAATATTTATTGATTGACTACCTGTTAATAGCGCATTCTGATTTTTTAAAGTACTATAAGAAGTCATAATCTTAAGGTCAATAGGTTCTGGTATATTCATCCTCTTCTTAAAGTGCCCTCTTTTCCTAGACAGCAATCTTCTCTTGAGAGGATACCATATCCCCTTCTTTTTTATGTTATACTTCCCCATACCCTTCCTCCCAATCCCCCATCTTAGAGACACATATCCAGATTCACAGCTCAAAGAAATAAAAGAATATCTATGATATAATTACTCTTGCTTGCTGATGGACTGACTAAATTTCTGTGTAAATGAATTTTAGCCTATGTTGCTATACTTGAACATTAATTGGTACTTACCTATATTTTATACTCCAAATCTACTTTCTAACATTTGGAAAGCATAACTATGATTCTGATACTATTTTAATCTCTGAAGTTGTCTAACATTAAATTTTTTTTGCTTAACTTTTCATGTGTTTGGGTCTTGACTCTATCTATTGAATATACTGCAAATTCCTTGGAGACCACAATAATGTCTTACACTCTCTTATTACCTAATGAAACCTCATTCAGCACCTTAGACTTAATAGCAAGGTGTTCAAAAAACAGTGTTATTAAAACATCATATTAAGTTACCCCAATTTGTTTTACTAAAGTAATTTTATTAATGAGAAAATGGAAAACAACAGTTTAAAGATTTTAAAAAGGGGATAAAACAAATCACACTGATCCATTAATTAAACTTTATTTTGAATTTGCACAAATGGTTTAACCCTTAGTTGATTTTAACTGAGCTGAATGGGGCAATTTGATTTTTACATATGTCTAACATAATCAACAAATCTTTACTTGACTTAAACATGTAGATATAATTTCAGGATTTGGCTTCTTATTTATATTCCATGGGATCATGGACAAGAACTTATTAATAAGCTAGTTCTGAGCTCCCAAAACACAGGCATCATATTTTACTGTAAGTATAGTAATCATAGAAAAAAGAAAGCTCATGTTATTATTATGATTAACTAGGAATCAATTTCTTTTTACTATAAAAACAGCTAATTAAATAGCCTCTAAGATTTTTCTGTTCTGTGTTATCTCATTACATTATAAAATACATTTGGTTTCAGGAATTAGAAAAACAAGACCTTATTTTTCTTAAGTATATGTATCTGCTTCATAACAATAAATTTGATTCTATATTCAGGAGATATTTAACACATGCATAAGCACCAGGTTTTCTAATTAATGGTATTTCAAGTGAAGCATCTTACGTATCCATTTTTGGAGTTTTACTATGCTTATAATTTTAAAACTTTTAGAAATGCAAATGCAGGTTTTATACAGAGTGAACCTATAAAGTTCTGGAAGTCCAGAATCAGTCTCAGCGGGAAAGCCCGAACAACAAATGACTCTCTAAGGACAATTTTCTACTTATTCTCTACTATTTATTAAAAGTATCCTTTTTCATAAAGGAATGTAACAGAATTTCTTCCAGTAAAGCTCTCAACTTAAATCTTGCTTGAATTTTTTGACAGTCACCTGTTAATTAAAGGATTCAGTAATTATATTTCAGTACTGAAAACAGTATAAAATTAAGTTTTCTAGAATTTAAAAATGTATACTTTATCAAATTTAGAATAATTAGAATTTATGCTTGTTTTTATGTCATTGTCCTTTTTATGTCACATGTACTTTAAAAAAATACCTGTAAAACTATTCTTTTAAAATGTTGAGAAATATTTCTAAAGTAATTATGCTTTACATTGTAGTTATAAGTTTCAGGAAATTTCAAAGAACTTAGAGCAGGCTATTTTAAGAAAACAATTAACTGAATATGAAAAGGTATGTATGTCAACTCATATTTCACTAACCACCTACCATAAATATTTTTTTGAAACAAATATAAACCATAAATATTTGTGATCGCTCACATTCCTTTTCCAGTTACACTCATTTGGGATTAGAAAAACACTGTTTACAGATTTATTTTGTTTTATAGCATGAAGCTAATAACATTAACTGGGTAAGTCCTTGAATGTGTGAACATTTGTGTTAATTCTTGTACTGAGTGATACATAAGCAAACAGTCTATAAAGTATGCTTAGCACTAGTCACATTCATATGACTAAGATGGTTTCACACAGTATATATTTAAAATAATATCCATATTTAAGAAGCAGTGTAAACCACGTATTTAATTATAATCAGAAATGATATGAAAAAACCAAAAATTTACACAGTCAAAACAAGTAAAACAAGATTTATAGAAAATAATGTAAAGGTGTGCCTGTGGGGGAGGAGGTGGTAGAACAAATTACAGTTTGGAAGAGTTTGATTTTTTAGTTAACTTATGACTTGAATGGTGATAGACTTTTAGTAATTATAAACAGCATGAATATGCAAAGTAGACTCAGAATTTATAAATTTTTCTCCATCCATTTTTCACAGCAATGTATGAAACACAGCATGCAATACTATCTCTTCCCTTGAAAAGGCAGCATTAAAAATAGGTCACAGGATACAAACTGCCAGGATGAGGGCTACAAGCACAGCAGGAGTTCAAGCGATGATGGTAATAATGAGACCGCATTACTGCTGATTCTCAGTTCTGCTGAGAAAGTTTGAATTCTCACTCTAGCCCTATCGTCATCCAGCCCTATCGCCATGTTCTATATGGTCTTGGGTGAGTCACTTAAACTCTCAGTGATTTGATTAACAGCAATTCTGAGTTGACTTTCCTCACAAACGTATTATAAGGTCCAATAGAGCCATGATGAAATGAACATGTAATACATATTCCTTTACTCATGGCCCTCGTCTTCCTAAATACCTTTTATGTTGTATTTTCTCTAAGACAACTTCCAGATTTACATATGTCACAAAAGCTGAGAGATTAATTCTAAAAATATGAGAATCTTTCAGGAAGAGGATTTATTTTAGAAGGGAAAGAAAGCCCTCCAAAATATTGGTTTTACATTTTCCTCACTTCATGTGGAACAAAACTTGAAAGCAAAGTCGTGAAAATGAACTAGACGCTTGATCTTTGACAAATGAAGAGTACCATGCAACCTAATATTTGTAGCATTATACTAGTTTGGAAAGACTACTCAAATTGTTACCATTCCAAAACTCTAAGAATGATTTAGAAAGTGTCACTTTAATACCTCAGAACAGCGTTCGCCAGCCTTTTCACTCCACCTTTTGTATATACCTATCAGCTAAAACTTAGTTAAATTTTACCTTCTATAGCTTTTAATATAAAAATAGTTATATTAAATATGTATTTTCAGCTGCCTAAACTCTCCTTCCCAAACAAGATTTTTATGCACTGCCCTGAACTTTTCCATTTACTACCCTACTAGCCAAATCCCAGATTTGGGCAGGATAAATTTTTTACTCATAACATTAATACATATCATTACTGAAGTAAACTTAGAAAGCTATATGAGATGGCCAGCTATTTTCCAGTAGTAATATAAATTTTTTTTTTAAAAAGTATGACCAGAACAACTCTCCTTTATGTTTCAATTACTTAGAAATTCAGTAACAACAACATCACCAAAAATATACATATTGTTTCGTTTATTTATAAATGAATAAAATGATATCATCAGGGCAGCAGGGAGTAGAAACGAGACAATCACAGGATCTTGTTCTGGAAGAACATTTTACAATTTCTTATTTATTTTTATACAAATGAACTACATGTATAGTTAACTTTCTTGTTTTCCTTTTTTGTTTTTTCTTCTTTTCTTGCTATTCCTTCCTCCTTTCATCCTTCCCTCCCTCTCTCTCATCCCTCTTTCCTTATTCCTTCCTTCCATCCATCGTTGGTTTTTGGCTGAGACCACAATTTCGACAAGAAATAAAAACTGCATTACTCAGGAAGGAAGCTAATAAGTTTCCCCTCCCCAAATGCTATTAGAGACTTCCTGAATAAATGAGAAGTACATTAATTTAAAAAAAAAAAAAAAAGGAGGGTGCTTGCAAAAGCAACGAAAACAGATTCTGGTCTACATTATGATTAAAATCAACTTGAATAATAAATGTCAGATATGGATAAGATCTATTAGGACACCTTGCACATCTATGGCCAATGAAGTTTGCTCCCAACAATTGTGTGGATTTCTTCAGTGCATTGTTAAATAACAAACAGTTATTTTGTTATTGGGACTTCTACCATTTCCTTTTAAGATAATCCTATAACATAATGGATTGCAGTAACAGCAAATTTCTTTTAAATATAATTATTACTGAAATTCTTCATTCAAAATCCTTCCCATTATTCACTGTCATAATAGTCAGTAGAATAGATGGATACAATTTATACACATAAACACATATACATACATATGTATATACACATGTATATACATATGTGTATGTGTGTTTAATTATAAATATATAATATTATTGAATTTACTTAATTTTATGTAATTATTTACATATTTAATTGACACATGGGCTCAAATTTTACATTTTACATAAAAATGCCATTTGTATCCACATATATTCTTGTTCTGAGGCTCTCTATTCTTTTTTTTTAACAAGGTTACATAAAAATTCCTCTTACAGGTTATATTTTAATTATAGGTAATGAATCATCAGCCTATTTGACTAATATTTAAAGGACAAAGAGAACAAGGGTTTTGGGGGTTATTTTTTGCTTTGGTTTTCTGTTTGTTTTGCATGACAATTTATCCACAAGTCGGTAGTTTGTAGCCCAAGCTTCAATCTTGAGATTGCTCTCAACAAATGATTTGGTCATTACAGAGATAATAAATACCATTCATAGTGATAATTTAAATAAAAATATATGACTTAAGAGATGAGATTTGGTAAAAATTGGTTTCTCTTCTATTTCGATGACTCCTAACATAGTACAGCCACTGAAGTCAACTTAATGTTTACCAAGATCCATTGAACTTTATAGTGAGCATCTGGGTAGTGCTACAGTGCAGATGTTGAATAGAATACCACAATAAAATTACTTCAAGTATCACCTGGTTAATAACAGTACTTCATTGAAAACATTACTTTTTGTAATTTGACTTAGTTTTGCCCAAATAAAAGCTGTTCACCTTTTTCTTTTAAGGCACAATTGTGACTTCTTACAAAACAAAGCCCTCAACTTCTATAATAAAGTATAGGTTTTATTCATAGCTAAATAACTGAATTTAGTTTTTCAAATTAAATATAAATCACTAATATAAAGCATTATCTACAAGTCACAAAAATTAAAAACATCTCCATAAACCAAACTGAAAAATCTGAATCTTTGGAAATGAGAGACAAAGCCTAAATGTAATTTATAACTTATATACCTCTATTTTCTCTTTTTTTGAGGGAAACTATACTCTTGGGCAGTGCTCATATCAGATGCTGGTTAAATATAAGGAACTGAAGGACTTGAAAGTGTTTATTAGTGGCATCATCAAAAAATTTCTCCAACTTTTTTGGTAACCAACAAGAAGCATTTTCTTTATGCATCTTCCAGGAGTCTCATCTTTGCCTAACCCTGACAAACTATTCTTTCCAATCTATTTCATTTTGGCTTCTATGTCTCATCCTATTCTACTACTAGATGATTTTATTAATAATACAGTAACACATGTTCATTGTAGAAAAATCAGAAAACATATGAGAACCAGTAAGAAAATAAAAATCAACTGTAATCTTACCATTCAGAATCTACAATTAACATTTTAATATAAATTTTTAAAAATAAAAATGAGATTAAGGTATAATCTGCATAGGTTTTTAAAGTGATATTTCCATTTAGCAATACATCCTAAATAGCTTCTACTTTTCTAATTCCCTTCACATTTTTAGTATCTCAATTTCTCTTTTTCACAAAAGAATTTTCTGAGTCCTTACTGCATTATTATTCTAGACAAGAGGTCAGCAAACTTGTTCTGAAAAGGGCTAAACAGTAAACATTTTAGGCTTTGTAGGCCATATAGTTTCTGCTACAACCATTTAACCCTGGTGTGGTAGTGCAAAAGCAATCACAGACACACATCAAGAATGGATATCTCAATAAAGTTCCCAATAAAACTTTATTTTAAAAAGCAGGCAGAGGGCTGTAGTTTGCTGACCCCATATTCTAGACAACTGCTTAAAAAGAAATATTGCATATCATGATCACTATCACCTACAGCTGAATATTTTACAGATTATCTTTATACTCAACCTCTTCTATCAATACAGATTTACCCCAACACACATCACCAAGGAGTATGTTCATTTCCTGTGGTAATTGCAAATGTGATTCTTCAAAAGTGGTTGAAAATCATCCATGCCGGAACGGTACCAGAAAGACTTCCCCAGCTCAGTCTGTGTCTTAGAAACCTGTATTTCAATAGCAAAGTAGAAGGATGCTCTTCCCTCTCCCCTTTAGCCAACAGAAGTCCAAGTTAAATGGGTAGTAACTTGCTGACACAGAGAATTTTCATCCCTGTTTCAAATCTATGAAAGAGAGAGAAATTGAGATTGAAGGAGTTGGAATAGCAGGAAACCTACAAGTTTACATGCATCCAAATCCATGCTTTCCTCCTTCCCCACTGTGACAATAAAAGAGGGCTTTCTCCTCCTAAGGTCCCTCTATTTATTTATATTTGCTATGGATCCTATTCCCTACTGCTTTGTCATCATGGTCCAAAAACTCTCTTTTTATTCTGTCTCTCTCTCTCCCCCTTCCTTCCTTCTCTCGTCTCTCTAACCCCCTCCCTCTCTTTATGTGTGTTCTCTCATCAGCATTTAAACTTATCTAATATTTGCTTATCTTAGAAGGCCCTTCCTCAATCTCAAATAGTACTCGCCTATGCCCCTGTTCCCCCTTTTCACACTCTAGTTTCAAGACAGAACTGTCTGCACTTTCCTTTTCTCATTTTTCTCATATATTCCTCAATCTCCTGCAATCAGGTTTTTGCTCCCATTTGATCCACAAAAACTGACTAAAGTTATCAGTGAAACCCTTGTTGTTAAATCTGTCACTCTGATCACTTATCTTGCTGGTCAAAAGTACAAATTACATAGTTGAATAATCTGAGTTCAAATCTTGATTGTCTATTAGCCAAGCATTTTCTTGGGCAAGTCACTTAGCCGCTCTGTACCTCACTTACCTCATCTGGAAAACTGGGATATGTTAATACCTAGCTCAAAGAATTGTGATGAAAATTAAATTAATGAAACATGCAAAACTGTTTACAAGAGTGCTTAGTCCACAGTAACCTCTATTTAAGTGTTAGTTATTACTGACCTCTCAGCAGCATTTGACACTATGAACCTCTCTCTCCTTTCTGAAAACATCTCTTTCCCTAACACATTCTCTAGGTTTTTTTCTTACCTCTTTGATTCATCCTTCCTAATCTCACTTTCATGTTCCTCTTCTTTATAAGCTGGTTTCTCTCCTAAGGTCACCTTTCTATCACATGACATCTTCTTCCTAGGCAATCTCTTTCATTTCCATGGCTTCAATTACCATTCAGTGTCTTCCAGTCTATTATCGCCCATCAAAACTTTTCTTCTTATCCAGACACCTGTATAGACTGGCTCTAGTACATCATCACTTGGCTATCTCAAAAGCATCCCAAGCTCCACATGTTTAAAACTCACTCCATCTTCCCAACTCCTACCCTATCTTCCACATTCAGTAAAGGTCCTGTCAATTCCATCTCTTAATAGGTATCAAATCTGTTCACATCTCTCCTTCCCTACTGCAGACTAGGCAACTATCAACTTTCATCTCTATTATTTCTATAGACTTTTACCTGAAGTCTCTGCCTTGAGTCTTAAGGCCCTCTTCAATATATGTTACACAATGCAATCGAAACATACTCTCTAATTGCAAATCTGATCAATGCAAAAAAAAGTTTAGTGGTTATGCATTGCCCTTACGAAACTCTGGCACTCCTTAATGTAGATTTTAAAAGCATTCATGGCTTATTTACCTCTTGAGCTTTGTGTCATATCCCCCTTTCCCCACCACAGGTTTTCTGCATGGATGATCATGTCATCTGCAAATAAAGACAATTTTACCTCTTCCTTTCTGTTTGCCCTTTTTTCCTTTTTCTTGCCTAAGTGCCCTGGCTAGAACCTCCAGTATGGTGTTGAATGTAAGTAGTAAAAGTGGACACCTTGCTTTATCTGTCCACTTTTTCCCCCTACCATCTTGTTGATGGTAGGGGGAAAACATTCAATATTTTACCATGAAACAGTATGCTAGTGGTAGGATTTTATCAAATTGAGGAAGTTCCTTTTTTATTCCCAGTTTGCTGTGGGTTATAAAAGATGAACGTTGGATTTTGTCAAATGCTTTTTCTGTATTTACTAGATGACACGTTGCCTTGACTGATTTTCAAACGTTAAACCAACCTTATATTCCTGGGACAAACTCTACTTGCTCACAGTATATACATCCTCTTTATATATTGTTGGATTCTGTTTGCTTAACTTTTGTCAAGAATTTTTTTGCATCTATATTCACGTGGGATACCAGTCCTTAGTTATCTTTATTGGAATGTCTTTGTCTCATTTTGGTGGCAGGATAAAGCTGGCCTCACAGAATGAGTTGGGAAGTATTCTCTCTTCTTCAATTTTCTGGACGAGTTCATGTAGAATTGGTATTATTTCTTCCTGAAAATGTTTGATAGATTTCAGAGTAAATCTATTAGGGTGTGGATTTTGTTTTGTGGGAATGTATTTACATACAAATTCAATTTCTTTAACTAATAGCTATTCAGATTGTCAATTTCTTCTTGAGTGGGCTTTGGTAATTTGCGCCTTTCAAGGAATTTGTCCATTTCATCTAAATTGCAGCATTCATTGGTACAAAGTTATTATCTTTTTAATATATATAGAATATGTAGTGATGCCATCTCTCTTATCTCTCATCTCACTGGATTTTGTGTCTTTTTTTTTCTGACCAGTTAGCTATAAATTCACTGATCTTCTCAAGAAATCAACTTTTGGTTTTATTGGTTTTCTCTATAGTTTTTTGTTTTTTATTTCATTAATTTCCACTCTGATCTTTATTATTTCTATTTTCTTTCTGTCTTTGGTTTTATTTGCCTTTTTTTCCCTACTTGCTTGAGGTTGAAGCCAAGGTCACTAATTCGAGACCTTTCTTTCTTTCTAATACAGGTGATTTTCCTTTAAGTATTGGTTTAGTAGCAATCCACAAATTTTTATGTGTCACTTTTCATTTTCAAATAGTTAAAAACTTCTAAGTATTTGGGAATTTTCCAAATATTTTTCTGTTATTGGTTTCTAAATTAATTCCATTTGGTTAGAAAGCATAGTTTGTATGACTAGAATCCTTTTAAATTTATTGAGATTTAAGTTTTATGGCCAAGAATACTGTTTAACTTGGTAAATATTTAACATGCATTCGAAAAGAATGTATAATCTGCTGTTATGGGTAGAGTGTTCTATAAATATCCATTAGGCCAAGTTAGTTAACAGTGTTGTTCCTATATTCTATATCCTTATTGATTTTCTATCTACTTTTTTTTTTATCAATTATTGATAGAAGGGTATCTCCAAAAACAGTTGTGGATTTCTCTATTTCTTTTTTTTTAATTCAATTTAAAATTTTTGTTTTATATTGGAGTATAGTTGATTTACAATGTTGTGTTAGTTTCAAGTGTACAGCAAAGTGATTTACTTATACATATACATATATCTGTTCTTTTTCAGATTCTTTTCCCATAGAGGTTATTACAGAGTATTGAGCAGAGTTCCACATGCTATACAGTAGTTCCTTGTTGATTATCTGTTTTACATATAGTAATGTGTATATGTTAATCCCAAACTCCTAATTTATCCCTCCCCCTCCCCTCTTTCTCCTTAGGTAACTATAAGTTTGTTTTCTAAGTCTGTGAGTCTGTTTCTATTTTGTAAATAAGTTCATTTGTATCATTTTTTAAGAATCCACATATAAGTGATATCATATGATATTTGTCTTTCTCTGTGTGACTTACTTCACTTAGTATGATAATCTCCAGGCTCATCCATGTTGCTGCAAATGGCATTATTTCATTCCTTTTTTATGGCTGAGTAATATTCCATTGTATATACGTACCACATTTTCTTTAGCCATTCATCTGTCAATGGACGTTTAGGTTGCTTCCATGTCTTGGCTATTGTAAAAAGTGCTGCAATGAACATTGGGGTGCATACATCTTTTCTAAGTATGGTTTTCTCTGGATATATGCCCAGGAGTGGGACTGCAGGATCATATGGTAGCTCCATTTTTAGTTTTTTAAGGAACCTCCATACTGTTCTTCATAGTGGCTGTACAATTTACATTCCCACCAACAGTGTAGGAGGGTTCCCTTTTCTCCACACCCTCTCCAGCATTTATTGTTTGTAGACTTTTTGATGATCACCATTCTGACTGGTATGAGGATTTCACTATTTATTTTTATAGTTCTATTAGTTTTTACTTCCTGAATTTTGAAGCTCTGTTAATAGGCACGTAAACGTTTGATTACTATATCCTCTTGATGAGTCGACCCCTTTATTATTTAAAAAGTTTTTAAAAATAAGAATTGTATATATTTTTATATATACAACATGATGATTTGATCTACATACACATGGTGAAATAATTACTACAATCAAGCTAATTAACATATCATCTCTTCACACAGTTACCTTTCTGTGCATGTGTGATGAGAGTAGCTAAAGTCTATCTACTCTCTTAGCAAATTTCCAATATTCAATATGTCATTATCAGCTATGGTCATCATGCTGTACATTAGATCTCCAGACTTATTCACCTTACATAACTGCAAATCTGTACCCCTGACCACCATCTTCCCACCTCTAGTAACCACTGTTCTACCCTTTTTTTTTTTTTCATTTATATGACTTTTTTAGATTCCACATGTAATTGAATCATGCAGTTCTTTTTTCTTTCTGTGTCTGGATTACTTCAGTTACCATAATGTTTGTTCTCCAGGTTCATCCATGTTGTTGCAAATGGTGGATCTCCTTTTCAAAGGATGGTTAATGTTCCATTGTGTAGGAGTACATCACACAATTTCTTTGACCCCTTTATTACATGAAATGACCTTCTATATCCCTGGTTATATTTCTTTGTTCTGAAATCTTCTTCTAACAATAATATAGCCACTTCAGCTTTGCTTTTGATTAGTATTCAATGTATCTGTTTCTTTATACTTAATGTGGGTTTCTTGTAGGCAGCATATAGTTGGATCTTGCTTTTTCATCCAATCTCACAATGTCTGCTTTTAAAATGGGATGTTTTGATTATTTATACTTAATGTGATTCTTGATATGGTTAAGTTTAAATCTACCATCTTGCTATCTGTCTTCTATTTATCACATCCATTCTTTACTCCCTTTTTCCTCTTTTCTACCCTCTTTTCAATTAATTGAATATTTTTTAATGATTCCTTTTTGATCTCTTTTGATGAGTTATTACCTATAACTCTTTTTCTTATTTTTAAGGTTGCCCCAGGGTTTATAATATCCATATTTATGTAGCATACATACTTATAATATATGCTACCACTTCATGTATAGCATAAAGAACCTTGTAACACTATACTTCATCTCTCTCCTCCCATCCTTTGTGTCATTGTTGTACATTGTACATGTGTATATGCTATGCACCACATGGTACATTTTTTTGTTTTAAGTCATTTAAGTGAGATGTGAATTATAATAAAAACATCTTACATATTTATTCACATATTTACAATTTCTGATTTTCTTCATTCCTTTGTGTAGCTCCATATTCCTTTCGGTGTCATTTTCCTTCTGCCTCAGGACTTCCATTAACATTTCTTTTAGACAATTCTGTTAGTGATGAATTCTTTCAGCTTTTGTATGTCTCAAAAAGCCTCTATTTTGTCTTTGTTTTTGAAGGATATTTCACTGAATATAGAATTCTACATTGATTCCCCTCAATACATTAAAGATGTTCCACGGTCTTCTCACTTGCACTGCTTTTGACAAGAAAATTTCCAGAATCCTTAAGATTTTTCTCTTTGTTACTGGTTTTGAACAATTTAATTATCAGGTGCATTGGTGCATTTTTCTTCGTGTGTGCGTGCTTGGGTTCTTTGAAACTCTTGAAATTCTAAGTTTATAGTTTTCATAAATTTGGATAACCTTTGTTGATGATTTCTGTAAAGATTTTTTCTGTCTTTCCTCTCCTTTGGTCTATCTCTTCTGTCTATCTCTCTCCTCTCCTTTGGTGACTCCAGTTCCAAGCATATTAGATCACTTGAGGTTGGCCCATAGCTCACTGCTACTCTACTTAACTTTTTTTTTTCATTTTTTTTCCTCTCTCTGTGTTTCATTTTGAATAATTTCTATTGCTATGTCTTCAAGTTTATTAATCTTTGCTTCTGCAATGTCTAATCTGCCATTAATTGCATCCAGTGTATTTTGCACCTTTAGAATTTTGGTTGTTTTTACATATTCCATGTTTTTACCTAATATGTTCAAGCTTCCCTCTAACTTTTTGAAGATACTGAAAATTATAACAACTGTTTTAATGTCCTTGTCTGCCAATTCTAACACCCATGTCAGTTCTGGATTAGTTTTGATTGCTTTTCCTTATTATGGGTCAGATTTTCCCACTTCTTTGCATTGCCTAGTCATATTTGATCGAAAGCAGACATTATACTTGGTTGGGTACTGGATATTTCTACATCCTTATAAATATTCTTGAGTTTTGTTTTGAGATACAGTTACTTGCACACAGTTTGATCCTTTTGGTTCTTGTTTTTAAGATATCATAGGTGGGACTGGAGTAGCCTATAGTCTAGGAATAATTATTCTCCACTACTGTAGCAAGGGTCTTCTGAGTAGGATACCCAATGGCCTGTGAATTATGAGGTTTTGCACTCTTTCTGCCATATATTTCTATAGCACCCTGTACTTTCCCTATATAAAGCACCTCTTATACTTCATTGAAACTGCTATTGTGGTTGTCTTCTCATTATGTAGTTCTTTCTCCATACTGTTGCTATATTAAGTTCATACTTAAGCAATGCATATTTTGTATTCCTAACACGTGGCACAGTCCTGGCACAGCAGATACTAGCTGAATAAATAAGAACATTCATAGGTGTATGGTGACAAAATACAAAATTTTACATGTTTAAACGAAATTTTTATAAACCCATGGTTTAAGACTGAACTTTTTCTAACTTGCATGATTTTTTAAACATACTGGTATACTTTTATTCTTAGGGAGATCATAACCACCTACATATTTGAATATGAAACCTTGGCTCAACTTGTATTTTTTTTTAATATAAATTTATTTATTTATTTATTTATTTTTATTTATTTTTGGCTGCATTGGGTCTTCGTTGCTGTGCGTGGGCTTTCTCTAGTTGCGGCGAGTGGGGGCTACTGTTGTGGTGCGAGGGCTTCTCATTGCAGTGGCTTCTCTTGTTGTAGAACATGGGCTGTAGGCGTGCAGGCTTCTGTAGTTGTGGCACGTGGGCTCAGTAGTTGTGGCTCACGGGCTCTAGAGCGCAGGCTCAGTAGTTGTGGCGCATGGGCTTAGTTGCTCCGTGGCATGTGGGATCTTCCTGGACCAGGGCTCGAATGCGTGTCCCCTGCACTGGCAGGCAGATTCTTAACCACTGTGCCACCAGGGAAGTCAACTTGTATTTTACTTTCCATCTCTTTCAAGATAACTTATTTCCCTTTCTATCTCTTTCACATTAGGCTCCAGACTAAACTAATAGTCAAAGCAGAAGATTTATTCTGCAATGTAGCAGTATTATCTATATTTTCTGTGACTTGTCAGAACTGGACATCTGGTCTCTTAAGCAGTGTAGTGATACTTAGAATTATCAGAGCAACATCTAAGAAACTCAGCCTGCTTAGAAAGATGTTTTAAAACACATTTATAATGTTATAAAAATTGGAAATTAACTGCAAACTAGTAATGATTTCTGCATTAAAATCTGAGTTATTAAACCTTATAATTTCTCTTTTTATCAAAATATCACTTAACTATATTTCTAAAATGGACCCTTTATTTTAATATATATCACTTTAGTAATAATTAAACCTTTTGTATATCCAAGCCTGTATATCAATAAAAATGTCTTTATATAAAGCAACTGTCAAAATCTTAAGGTTTCCTTAAAAGACTGTAAAAACACTTGTCTTCACAAAAAAATAAACAATTTATTCTGATAGAGTACTGTAGAAGGTATCAGAAGTCTAGTTTCATTTGTCCTTAACTGATTGAAAATTCATTAAATAAGCTTTTGATTTGCTTATTAAACAAAACAAAATTATCTTGAATAAATATTCGATTTCTTTCGATTATTCTGTGGTTTCCAGATATACAAGTCCCACAATTAGTGACTGAAAAAAGACTGCTTCTCCTAAAAAATAAAACTGTAATAAACTATATTAAAAAACAGAATACAATGGTATATCAAGTGAGCCTTTTACTATGTGCCATGGTTAATTGTATAATACTTACTATTTAGTTAGAAAAAAAGAGTAATGCTCCTACTAGATTATGTCATTTCCAATTTTTTTAAAAAGGTTGTGTTTAAATTTTAAGAATATGAGTAATTTTCTTGGGATTTAAAGTATCAAGCCCCTAGATCAACAGCCAGAGACCCTTTATATTTCACTGTCCTGCTCTCTGTTTAGATGGGAACATAGATGTGACTATACACTCTTTACTGTTAAAGGGTTGCAGAAAATTTAAAAACATAGCCAGCACTTAAGCTTATCCTACCAAAACAAAGGAAATTAATCCTTTGGAAGAACTTCAGAATCGACTTGTAAGGAAAGCAGGCATTATGGCATAATAGCATAAGTATTATTCTAGCGAGATATGAATAGAAAGCTACCACAGTACTTATTTTTTCACCCCTGGCCTCCCCTACTCCTTACTCTTTTCAAACTCCATCAGGAGAGAAGCAGCATTCTTAGATTTTATAGAGATACATTTTAACATAATGACTATAAAATTATGTTTTATAAATAAGTTCTGTTTTCATTAAGTATTAAAATGGGAAACACTCTTTAGAGTAGAAGAATGTGTTTAAGAAATTATAGAATTTTTAAGAACCATTAAAAATTGCTGTAGGATTTAAAAAAAAAAAAAGACTGTTGTCCCACTCCCCAGACTCCACCACTGTCTTTTGATCAAAAGAATTTCTCCTTTCCCAGAAATCTTTTCTACAATTAATGTTTTCAGAAATTAGTTTTCTCACTTACTTTAATAAATGTCTAAACGTGCTAGAGTAAAATATCACACCAAATAAGTATAATCCCCTGATAAATCTTTCCCCAAGAATGTTTCTTTTCTGCTTTATTATGGGAACATCTTATGACACTGGAAAATAAAAGTTGAAGAAACTGAGAATAGAAAAAGGAAGCAAAGTATTGCTAATAGTCTCTTAAAATCTAGAAAACAATGAGTATTATCTCTAAAACGTGGCTGTAAGTATCTTTAAAAATCTTGTCTTCTTATTCATAGCAGTAAATGATGGCAATGCAGTATCTGAAAAAAAAATAGTCAGTGCTTTTCCACTTGTTAATACTGAAAAAAAAAAATTCTACTTAATAACTTCTAGTCCAAATCAGTAGCCTTAGGAAATAAGTCCAGAAACTAACATTGTCAAATAAATAAATAAATAAATAGGCAAGCCAAATTATTAGATAAAACTCTTCTATTAAATACTAAATGTAAGAAAATTTTTAGATTGAGGGGAGAAAAACTATCTAAAATCAACTGCATTTTGTTTTCAATGACCTTATATTACTGAGAAGAAATCCTGAGTTGTAGCAGTGCAGAAGGAAAGAAATCAATAAAGCATTACAGAGTAGAATTGCATCTAGATAGCAATTGTACACTGTAAATGCCTCTCATTCATCATAATCTGCTCAAATTAAAGATTCATTTTTAAGGTCTTGCGAACTCACTAAAGCAGTGTCACAACTTTTTTTAAAATCACATGAAATATGAAGGCAGTCTTGAACATGATTAAAATGCTTAGACCTTTTTTACTTATATAACAATGATGACTAAACAGTACAAAAAGAAGTACAATTCTAGCAAGAAGGTATTTTCCATTTTTGTTACTTATCTTAGTTGTCTATAGCAAGTAATATACACATTCTTTCAAATCCTATTAATAGAGAGGACTATAAGAAACATTCACTTTGCTACATGTCATTTTTCATGTAAACGTATATCATAACTATAGAAGAATATGGCATTTTATAAGAGATAATTAATTAAATTGGTTCCCTGTACTAAATAATTGACACTAAAAACAACCAAGGTGAAAAAAGAAAAACATACCATTAAAATCATCTAATCATATGGCATGTATGTAAGAACAACCATCCCATGTCCTAAGGATCTCATGAATTAAACAAAACAAAATACACCTTTTTAGGAAATCCTAAATAGATACCATTGCTTATATACAAACTCCAAAAGAAACCATAAAACAGGTACTAAAACTAAAATTTAGTATCTTAACAAGGTAGAAAATCAATACACTATATATAGGATATGAACATTTAGATACTGAAATTTTAAAAGTGCCATTTATTATACCACAAAAATCATAAAAATATTCTGCTATAAATCCAAAAATATGTGTGCTGAAAGCTACAAATCACTAATAAAAGAAATTAAAGAAGACTTAAATGGAGAAATGCGTAGTGTTCAAGAATGGGAAGACTCAATATTGTTACCATTTCAGGTATCCTCAAACTATCTATAAACTCAACACAGTTCCAATCAATATCCCAACAGGATTGCTTTGTAGAAATCAAAAGCTGATTCCAAAATTTATATAAAAATGAAAAAGAATTAGGATAGCCAAAACAATTTTGAAAATGAAGAACAAAATTGCAAGTCTCACACTACCTGATTTCAAGACTTAGATAAAGCACAGCAAAGAAGATAACAAGGCCATGGAGAAAGAATAGAGGATCCACGCATACTGTGATTTTAACCAAGATGCAAATGCAGTTCAATGGAGAAAGACGAGTCTATCTGTGGAATCTTGGTCTAAACAAAGATTCCTTAATATATCACCAAAAGTAAAAATTAATAAATTGGACTTCATCAAAAGTAAGAACTTCTGCTCTTGGAAGGATACTATTAAGAACAAGCCACAGCAGGGAGAAAATATATGCAAATCACATTTCTGATAAGATTTTTGTATCCTGAATATAAAGAACTCTCAAAACTTAAGAAAACAACCCAGTTTTAAAAATCAGTAAAAGATCTTAATAGACACCTCACCAAAGATATAGGGATGACAAATAAGCACGTGAAAAGGTATTCAGCATCGTTATTCAAAAGTAAAATGCTAACAAAACCACAATCAGGAAACAGTACATACTTATTAGAATGGCTAAAAACAGAAACAAAAATCCCCACAAAACCTGGCAATAACAAGTGCTGGTGAAAACACAGAGCAACTAGAACTCTCATACATTGGTGGTGGGAATGTAAAATGGTACAGATGCTTTGGAAAACAGTTTGGTAGTTTCTTGTAAAGTCAAACATAGCATCATACAACACAACAATCCCATTCCTAGGTATGTACCCAAATGAGGAAAGAAAAAAACACCACAATCCTATGTTTATATTGGCTAATTCATAACTGCCCCAAACTGGAACAACTCAAATGTCTCTCAAGTAAGGAATGAATAAACAAATTGTGGTATATTCATACAATGGAATACTACTCAACAATATGAAGGACAAACTACTGATTCATGCAACATGATGGATTAATCTCAAATATATTACGCTAAGTGATTGAAGCCAGACTCAAAAGGCTACATGTTGTATGATTCCATTTATATGACATTCTAGACAGGCAAAACTACAGGGACAGAAAACAGATCAGTGGTCACCAGTGGCTGGGAATGGGGGGGAGGTGCTAACTATGAATGGCTAAGGGGTAATTTTCTTAGGTGATGGAATTATTCTATATCTCCACTGCAGTGGTGGCTGCATGGCTTTGTGTTCATCAAAACTCACAGGACTACACACCAAAAAGGGAGAATTTTATTGTATCTAAGCTATGCATTAATATAAAGAGTGGGGGAAAAACACCATAATCAGACAATGAGAAATATTCAATACTGAGTTATTTGATTATGAACATCGGTTGAAAAACATGATCTTCCCAAATTTCATGGATACTGTTCAAGATTTTACTACTATAAGGCAATATTCTATCATTTAGTAGGTAAAAATAACATTTAAAATAATAAAATAAAAAACTGGGAAACTATTGTATACACAGATAATATGCAAAAATAGGTCATGCATGCCCTCTATTCTCAAGACCATCTCATTTCATGTATTGAACACGTATCTACTTAAAGAACACAAGGCAAGAAGTATCACCAATGTATAATCAAAGTAATGACACTATGGTGTGTTTGGGGGAAAAAATCATGGGCTTTGGCGACAGACAGGCCTAACTTCAAGTCTTATTTATGCTGCTTACTTAAATTAAGAATGTCACTTAAATTACCTTAGTTGATTACACAAGAAGTAACAGAAAAACACCTCGCTCCTTGCTGGCTTCTAAATCTTCCATGAAATATTCCCTTGCTCCTTCCCTCCCCTCCCTCTCTTCTTTTCTAAAGGCCCAAGTTTTTCCAAAAGTGGTCGATCTCAGAATGTAAGGTAACCGCTTTTTAAAAGAATAGTGTTCTTATTAAGAAAATCCACATGAATTAGTCCGCCAGCTTCCCTCTCATTTATATTGCCACCACTCTCAATTGGGGATGCACCATTGATCTATTATTATCAATGAGTAGTTAGTGTCTCAGGGGTGGCCAATCTCCAGGCTAATCAGTGATCTGTGAGGCAGGCAGGCTTGAAGAGCTCTGCTTAGAAAAAGTAATGGTAATTTGTTTAGCCAGTCAGACTGAATATTCTCAGACATAAACAAGAGAAAACTGGCTAATCAGCAGCAAAAGGAAGAGCCAATACACAGAAACAAGTAGAGTGTGAATGATTGTGTGCATGCAAAAGAACGGGGGATATGTGTGTAGAGAACACACTTGCCAGGAGAGTGCCTGTATGAAATGGCTGGGTGATGAGAGAGAAAGAAGCTGGAACCTAGAACTGCCTTGCTACCTAACAGTTGTCTAGTTTCAGTTCTTAATCCACTTTATGAGTCCTTATAATAAAATTCCTTTTTCTTAAAATGGTATAGTAAACATTTTTCATTGCTTATTCTACCCTTAACCACTTTCAGAAAAATTTTTTCCTGGGATTGTCATCTCTAAGGACTATATACAGCTTACTGGCTCAAAGGAAATATCTGACCCAACGCAGCCTACCCCAACCAGATTCTCTCAAGACCAAGTTATTCATACTCATACAGACAGTGATTGATTCTCTAGCAAAAGACAGGCAGAGTTAGGGTTGTAATCAGCATCTTAGAATGTCAAAGTCTCATGTAAAATAAGGCTATGAATTATGAGAAATCAAGAGAAAGCTGGACTAAAGAATGAGCCAGTCATTTACAAGCTTTGATATTCAAAAGCTCTCTCCTGGTTTCCTGCTCCTTCTAATGACAAACATCACCTTACAAAATTCTTACAAGGACAATTATGATGACTGCTGTTTGGCCAACATTGGTTGCACAACTATCAACTGTAAGATGTATTCTAATTACAGGGATGTTAAAATGTTAAAAAAAAAAAAAGTGCATCTTAGAAGTGATGAAATAATATTTCAATTTGGTTCATTAACTGTATTCAAAGGGATGCTTTGGTGCTTGAAAATAGTTCTGCTCTTAATTTAGAGTTCCTCTCCCACTCTCTCTCCACACACATATCCCTATCATGGAAATTAGTTCTAGAAACATCTTGCTAGTTGCTGCCAAAGAAGCAAAACTTATATACTTACACTTTTGTGTTCCCTGTCTACTTGAAATTTCAAAAGCAATACCATGGCACCTGAAAAGAACCAATTCCTATGATTCCCACCCCTACTCCAATCAAAAAAGTGAACTTTGCAAGATGATAAAGCATTATGTACAGTATTCTTGTGTATCTGTTCCTCTCAATACCTCTTTCCATTTGCAATGCTTAATGATTCTTTACCATATAATAAGAGCAGTTTATTACCATCTTCAGTTTCTTTTAGGAATATATTTCTAATTTATTTTTATTTATTTATTTTTGGCTGTGTTGGGTCTTCGTTTCTGTGCGAGGGCTTTCTCCAGTTGCGGCAAGTGGGGGCCACTCTTCATCGCGGTGCGCGGGCCTCTCACTATCGTGGCCTCTCGTTGCGGAGCACAGGCTCCAGACGCGCAGGCTCAGCAGTTGTGGCTCACGGGCCCAGTTGCTCCGCGGCATGTGGGATCTTCCCAGACCAGGGCTTGAACCCGTGTCCCCTGCATTAGCAGGCAGATTCTCAACCATGGTGCCACCAGGGAAGCCCAGGAATATATTTCTAAATTAAAAAGTTGGCACTGTTTTTTTCAAACAGTCCTATAATGGAGCACAGTATCTGAAATTAGCCTATCTTAAAAAAACCTAGACAAAGTCACTTTACTACAACTTAATGGCTGTTGATTATCATCCTGTGATAGCAACTATTTAAAAAAATTTTTTTTTTACTGTGTAGAACACAGTAAATTTTTCAAAGCTGTAATAAACTCATTTCCTCACATCACATAAACTCATTGAGAAAGAACCAACCATATACTTCACTTTGGAGTCTTCAGCACCTATAACAGTGCTTACCTCAGAGGAGACACATTAAAAGGATTTGATGACTGAAATATCCATTTCATGGGAAATCTTAGTAAAGTGATTACGTAAATTTAGGCTAGTAACCCTTAAATTTGGAGTATCTCACACATTCAGAAAAAGAAATGTTTCCAGCCAATATACTCAATTTATTTCTTAATCTGGCTAAAAAGGAAGGTTGTATGTTCGTATTTCTTAACCTTCATTCTTAAAAAATACTCAACTCAGAATAATACTTTCATTTCATCAATCATTTAGTAGTAAGAACTCAAAGGAGAAAATATCAGGCTCAAGGAGAACCGTAACAAAAATGAAAATTCTTGATTTCTGAATATATGTGTACAGCAACTGAAAAAAAATTATACAAAGATAAAATCTGGGACTATTTATTTGTTAAAGACAGGCTGTGAGTAATATATCTTCATTCAATTTACTAATCTATTTAGACTCTGATAAATAACTGTGCTAAATAGCTTTTTATACTGTTAATGCAGTATGCATATAAGGCTCAGATTATAAACTGAATCCTTATGAGAGTAAGGTAATTTTACTCTGTCCCATAGTTTATTCTGAAAATGTGTGCTATTATTCCAAAGGAAGAAGAGAGGAAACAATGCAGTTTTCTACATACAAACATCACTAGCATTATTAAAATCATATAAAGCAAGTTTTAAAAATAGAGTCATTAGGATGCATATATTTTTATATTTAAAAAAAATACAACATTTAAAAATTTCCCTTTGTGCATACATGACAAACAAATTTTTCTCTATAAATAACAAGCCAATATTTGAAGTTGGGTATTTCTCCTCCATAAATGGTCTTAAGAAATCTAGCTTGTAGAAGAGTCTATGTTAGAAATATAAACATATGTGTGAAAATACCATAAACAAAGGTATACAGAAAAATATGGCAGGAAGGAAGGAGTGAAAGAAGGAAAGAAAAAAGGGAGGGAGAGAGGCGAGATCTTCCAAAGTCTTGCCCAAATATCAGTCTTCTGAGGCTCTTCTGAATCAGAGAGTATGTCTGAGAATTCCAGCCAGGTGTTACTAATCTAGGTCTTAGAATAAAAGAAAGGCAGAAGAGCATCAAGATACACCAAGTATCTTTAATAATATCAAATAAATTTTCCGAGGAAAGAAAGGATTTCTGTATTTTTAATTTTTCTTTTAAAATTACACACAGTAAAATTCACTCTTTTCTGGTGTAAATTTCTGTGAGTTCTGACAAAAGCACAGTGTAACCACCACCACAATCAAGATATAGACAGCTTTATCACCCCCAAATTCCCTTGTGCTGTCTCTTTGTATCCTGTGTCTTAGTCTAACCATTAAATTTAGCTATCTTTTGTTTAGTGAAACAGCTTAACAAAGGTGACTGGGGAGTGGGCGAATAACTACTTTTAGTTAAACTCTTAAAAATTATTTACATGGGAGATACATTTATATCCTAGAAGTAATCCTCCATGACTCCACGATGTTACAAAACAAAATAAAGTACACAATTAGACTGATGATTTTCTTTAAACATCTGATTGCTCTCCAATGCTGAGAACCTCCACTGCTGGTACAGTCATGCCAAATCTACTTTGTTCCACAGAATTAAATTAGCAGTATCCTTACAAAATATCCACAACTAAAGTCAACCTCTACATATATAAGCAGCAACTAATACAGTAATAATTTAAAAGGCATATCAGACTGCTTTTTGCAGACAGGTTTTTTTTTAATCCTCTCACAGGTAGAGCAACAGCTGTTACTGAATAGTTCTAGTCACTAGAGAATTTCTTTTAGCGCAGTTTGACATCACGGCCTAAATTCAAAGTGACACCAAATTAAAGCTTGTTATGGTAATAATCATGGCAGTGTAAAGTGGTTTAGAAAAACCTAAAGTCTGAGACTTCAGATATAATTTCAATTATATCACTTATCACTGTTGAGTCTGCTAGTTTCAAATCTTACTTTAAGATAAAACTATAATGACTTAAAAATGTTTAAAACTTTGATAAAAAAAAAAAAGACATCCCATAAACGGGCAATACATTAATAATAAACCCTTCCATTTAAATGATACATTACTTGCCTAGCAGAGGAACAGGATGAGGTAAATATCTCTTCAGAGGCTAGGTACCTAACTTTATAGTTTTCTCAAGTTTCCAACAGTTAAAAAATATTATGCAGAGTGACGCCAGCAGTATGGAGGAATAGGAAGTCCCAGTCCTTGTCCCCACACAGAAATACTGATTTAACAACTATATGCAGACCAGAATACCTTGATGAGAGCCCCAGAATGCAGTTAAGAGATGCAGTACCCTATAAGAGTACCAAATAAGAACAAACTACACTGAAATAGTTAAGAAGGGCAGTTACACTGTACTTGTATCTCCCCGGATCCCCAAATCAGCACAGGTCGGTGCAGAAAAAAATCACTTTACTATGTAATTTCTATCACGTGGGAGAGGGCCAAGGGTGAATCCAACATCTCTAGACCTTCAGGGTGCTGCCCAAGAGAACTGCTTCTGTTTCACCCCACCCAGAGTACTGAGAGATCCACCATAGTTTGAATGCCTCAAGACAGCTAAGAACAAGGAAGAGGGGTAGGTGGCTCTCAGCAGTGGCCTGTGTGGACTGCAGCTGCCGGCATGGATGGCAGCAGCTGGCATGGGCCCCTGCAACTGGTGTAGACTGCAGCAGCCAGGAAGGATCTCAGCAGTCCATGGGGCTCTCAGCAGCTGGCAGGGTTCTCAGCAGCTGGCATGGATATTAGCAGGTGACTTGGCTCTGTGGGATTGGAATAAGGCACACAATCCTGAGACTTCTTTAGGAGGGAAGGAATGGGGAGAGAAGTGGAGCTTGCACCTAACATCCTGGCATCTCAGTGCACTGCCCTAGGGAAAAGGGGTGGGTGGCTCTCAGTACTGAGAATAGCTCTGAGGGATTGGGAGAAGGTACAGAATCCTGAGAATTCTCCCCTAGGAGGGAGGGAAAAGAGTGGAACATGCACATCCATAAAAAGATTTTAGAGACTCCCAGAAGATTTCTAGTTGGGCTGATTGGTGAAAGTCTTTCTCAGCCAATGCCAATCCATAAAGACTGGAAGAAGTGGCTGTTTCTTCAAATGTATAGACACCAAATGCAAAGCTTGTAAGAAATACACAGAATCAGGGAAATATGACACTGCCAAAGGAACAAAATAAATCTTCAATAACATACTCTAAAGAAATGGAGATCTATGAATGGCCTGACAAAAAAAATAAAAATAATCATCTTAAAGAAGCTCAGTGAGGTACAAGAAAACACAGATAAATAGATGAAATCAGGAAAATGATACATGAACAAAATGAGAATATAAACAAAGAGAGAAACCATTAAAAAAAACCCCACAATTCTGAAGCTGAAGTGTAGAATAACTGAACTGAAAAATCCATAAGGAAGAAACTTCTATAGACACACAAAAATAAAGACAAAGAAATCAAAGCATACCACTACAAAATATCAACAAATGACAAAGGAAGACAGAAAGAGAGGAAGAAAGGAATGACAAAAGAGCTAGAAAACCATTAAAAAAACAGCAACAGTAAGTCTTTATCAATAATTACTTTAAATATAAATGGATTAAACACTTCAATTAAAAGACACAGAGTGGTGGAGTGGATAAAACAAACAAGAGCTAACAATACGCTACCTACAAGAGACTCACTTTAAGAACACACATGTGGGCTTCCCTGGTGGCACAGTGGTTGAGAATCTGCCTGCCAATGCAGGGGACGTGGGTTCGAGCGCTGGTCTGGGAAGATCCCACATGCCGCGGAGCAACTCGGCCCGTGAGCCACAATTACTGAGCCTGTGCGTCTGGAGCCTGTGCTCAGCAACGAGAGGCCGTGGTAGTGAGAGGCCCATGCACTGCGATGAAGAGTGGCTCCCACACCACGATGAAGAGTGGCCCCCGCTTGCCACAACTAGAGAAAGCCCTTGCACAGAAACGAAGACCCAACACAGCCATACATACATACAAACGTAAATAAAAAGAATGTAAGCAGACAAGAATATCATTAAAAAAATTAAAAAAAAAAAAGAACACACATGTGCTGAAATCAAAGTGATGGAAAGTGATATTTTGCTAATGGTAACCAAAATAGAGCAGAGGTGGCAATACTTATACCAGACAAAATAGACTTTCAGTTAAAATCAGTCACAGGAAACAAAGAAGGTCACTAAACAGGGATAAATGGGTCAATTCATCAATAGGATACACAATTGTAAACATATATGCATTCAACATTGGAGCAAAAATTTTATTAAAGCAAATATTAATAGAGCTGAAGAGAGAAATAGACAACAGCACAATAATAAAAAGGGACTTCAAGACCTCACTTTCATCAATGGATAGATCATTCAGTAAGAAAAGCAATAAAGAGGAGACATGAATAACACTATAGATCAACTAGACCTAACAGACATATATACAACATTCCATCCAACAGCATCAGAATATGCATTCTTCTCAAATGCACATGGAACATTCTCCAAGAGACATCACATGCTGGGCCACAAAAGAGGCCTTAACTAATTTTAAAAAGATTTAAATCATATCAAGTATTGTTTCTATCCACAATGGTATGAAACTAGAAATCAGTAACAGGAGGAAAAATTCACAAATATGTGGAAATTAAACAACACACTCCTGAACAACCAAACAAGAATTCAAAAAGGGAAATCAAAAAAGTATCTTAAGACAAATGAAAATAAAAATAAAACATATCAAAACCTATTGGATACAGCAAAAGCAGTTGTAAGAGGGAATTTTATAGCAATAAATGCCTACATTAAAAAAAAAGAAAAATCTCAAATAACAGCATTACACCTCAAGGAAACACAAAAAGAAAAACAACCTAAGCCCAAAATTAGCAAAAAAAGGAAATAATAAAGATTAGAGCAGAAATAAATGAAATAAACATTACAAAAACAATAAAAGAGATCAATGAAACTAAGAGTATTTTTTGAAAAGATAAAATTGACAAACCTTACTAAACCTAAACTAAAAAAGAGAAGATTCAAACAAATAAAATTAGAAATGAAAGAGGAGACATTATAGCTGATAACACAGAAATAAAAGGATCATAATAGACTACTATGAACAAGTATATGCCAATAAATGTGATAATCTAGAAGAAATTCCTAGAAACATACAACCTATCAAGGCTGAATCATGAAGAAATAAAAAATCTAAACAGACCAATAGTGTGTAAGGAGACTGAATCTCAGTAATTAAAACCTTCTCAACAAAGAAAAGTCCAGGACCAGATGCCTTCATTGGTGAATTCTATCAAACATTTAAAGAAGAATTAATGCTAATCCTTCTCAACTTCTTCTTAAAAAAATTGAAGGGCTTCCCTGGTGGCGCAGTGGTTGAGAATCTGCCTGCCAATGCAGGGGACACGGGTTCGAGCCCTGGTCTGGGAAGATCCCACATGCCGCGGAACAGCTGGGCCCGTGAGCCACAATTACTGAGCCTGCGCGTCTGGAGCCTGTGCTCCGTGACAGGAGAGGCTGCGACAGTGAGAGGCCCGCACACCGCGATGAAGAGTGGCCCCCGCTTGCCACAACTAGAGAAAGCCCTCGCACAGAAACGAAGACCCAACACAGCCATAAATAAAATAAATAAATTAAATTAAAAAAAAAAAAAATTGAAGAGGAGGGAACACTTCCAAACTCATTTTACAATGCCAATATTACCTTGTTCAAAGCCACAAAGACATCACAAGAAAACTACAGAACAATATCCCTGGATAAAAATAGAAGCAACAATTCTCAACAAAGTACTAGCAAATCAAATTCAACAGCACACTAAAAAATATCATACAGCATGATAAAGTGGGATTATTCCATGGGATACAAGGATGGTTCAACATATACAAATCAAGAAGTGTGATACACCACATTAACAGAATGAAGAATAAAAATCACATGACCATCTCAATAGATGCAGAAAAGCATTTAATAAAACTCAACACTCTTTCATGATAAAAACACTCAATAAACTAGACAAAGAGGAAATGTACTTCAGTATAATAAACGCCATATATGACAAGCCCACAGCTAATTATACTCATTAGTGAAAAACTTAGTTTTTTGTTCCTCTATGGTTAGGAACAAAATAAAGACACCCACTCCCACCACTTTTATTCAACATGGTACTGGAAGTCTTAGCCAGAGCAATTAGGCAAGAAAAAGAAATAAAAGTCATACAAATTGGAAAAGAACTAGTAATCTGTTTGCAGATGACATGATTTTATATATGGCAAGCCCTAAGGATTCCACAAAAAATCCTGTTAGAATATATGAATTCAGTAAAGTTGCAGGATACAAAATCAAGATACAAAAGTCAGTTACACTTCTATACACTAACAATGTATTAATTGAAAAGGAAATTAAGATAACCATTCCATTTAGCTTCATAAAGAATAAAATATTTAGAAATAAGCTTAACCAAGGAGGTGAAAGACTTGTACATTAAAACTACAATACATTGCTGAAAGAAATTAAAGACACAAATAAATGGAAACATATCCCAAAGACTTAATATTGTTAAAATGTACATAACTACCTGAAGTGATCTACAGATTCAATGTTATTCCCATAAAAATCCCAATGGCACTTCTTACAGAAATAGAAAAACTAATACTAATTAAAACCAGAGACCCCAAATAAACAAAGCAATCTTAAGAAAAAAAAACAAAGCTGGATGCATCACATGTCTTGATTTCAAAATATATTACAAAAATAGAGTAATTAAAACAGTACAGTACTAACATAAAGGCAGAAATACAGACCAATGGAACAGAACAGAGAGCCCAGAAATAAACTAACCTATATAATGTCAATTGATCTTCAACAAGGGTGCTAAGAATACACAATTGGGAAAGAATAGTTTCCTCAGCAAATGGTGTAGGGGGGACTTCCCTGGTGGTCCAGTGGTAAAGAATCTGCCTTCCAGTACAAGGGACACAGGTTTGATCCCTGGTCAGGGAACTAAGATCCCACATGCCGTGGGGCAACTAAGCCCGCATGCCACAACTATTGAGCTCGCACGCCTCAACGAGAGAGCCCATGTGCTGCAAACTATAGAGCCCATGTGCCACAACTACAGAGCCCATGCACCCTGAAGCCCACATACCACAACTAGAGAGAAGCCCAAGCGCCAAAATGAAGAGACAGCGCGCCGCAACAAAAGATCCCACATGCCTCAACGAAGATCCCGCATACCACAACTAAGACCTGACACAGCCAAAAAAATAAAGAAAATAAATAAGTAAAACAAACAAATATTAAAACAAAAAACAAATGGTATTGGGAAAACTAAATATCCACATGCAAAAAAATTAAATTGAACTCCTATCTTATACTGTACACAAAAATCAATTCAAAATGGATTAAAGGCTTAAACATAAGACCTGAAACTATAAAACTCCTAGAAGAAAACATAGGGGAAAAGCTTCATGATAGTGGTCTCGGCAGTGATTTCATGGATATGACATCAAAAGCACAGGCAACAAAAGCAAAAATAGGGAAGTGGGACTATATTAAATTAAAAAGCTTCTGCACAGCAAAAGAAACAAACAACAGAGTGAAAAGGCAACCTACAGAATGGGAGAAAGTATCTGTAAGCCATATATCCGATAAGGGGTTAACTTCCAAAATAAATAAGAAAACTCCCACAACTTAACAGCAAAAAAAACCCCAAACAAAAACAAAACCAACAACCAACCAAACAAACAAAAACATCTAAATAAGCCAATTAAAAAATGGACAAAGGACTTGAATAGACATTTCTCCAAAGAAGACATACAAATAGTCAATAGGTGTATGAAAAGGTTCTCAGCAATCACTAATCATCAAGGAAATACAAATCGAAACTACAGTGAAATATCTGGCGCCTTTTAGGATGGCTATTATTGAAAAAAATCAAAACATAATAAATGCTGTCAACACTGCAGAGAAATTGGAACCCTCTTACACTGTTGGTGGGAATGTAAAATGGTACAGCTGCTGTGTAAAACAATATGGCAGTTCCTTTAAAAAATTAAAATAGAACTAACATAACATGCAGCAATCCAACTTCTGGGTATATATCCAAAAGAACTGAAATTAGGATATCAAAGAAATATCTGCTGTCCCACATTCATTGAAGCATTATTCAAAACAGCCAACATGAAACTCAACAACTCCAACCCACAGGTCCACTGACAGATGAAGAGATAAAGAAGATGTGGTATATATGTACAATGGACTATTAATCAGCCTTTATTTTTGTTTATTTTTTTTTTTTGCCTCATCACCATGCAGGATCTTATTTCCCTGACCAGGGATTGAACCTGGGCCCCAGCAGTGAAAGTACTGAGTCCTAAGCACTGGACCACCAGGGAATTCCCTAATCGCCCTTAAAGAGAAGTAAAACCTACTATCTGCGACAAAATGGATGGAGCTGGAGGACATTATGCTAAGTCACAGAAGCACAAATACTGCATAATTCCAACTATATGAGAAATTTAAAATAGCCAAGCTTATAGAAGTAGAAAATAGAATAATGGTTGCCAGGTGATGGGGGAAAGAAAATGGGGAGTTGTTCTATAAAGTTACTGGCATACAAGATGAGTAAGTTCTAGAGATCTGCTGTACAACACAGTGCCTAAAATTGATATAGTATTATGCTTTAATTTGTTGAGAGTAAGTAGGTCTCACGTTAAGTGTTCTTACTAACAAAGGAACACAAACAAACTTTTGAAGGTGATGGATATGTTTAACACCTTGATTTTGGTGATGGTATTACAGATGTATGCATATGCCCAAACTCATAAAATTGTATATAGTAAGTATGAGCAGTTTTACATCAATTTTACTCAGTGGAGCTGTAGATCTCAAAAAATATATATATTCATACACTCATAACCCCCCCCCACATATATATATGAAAGGGAGGAAAGTCCCCTCTAATATTAATACTATAATTGGTATTAGAAATATTATAATCAAACATGGTGGATCAATTAATATTTTCTGGCTGATTAGTAACTGAATAGTATCAGAGTTCTTGAAAATTAAATCTTCCAGTTATCTGAAATCAAGCAAATTATAGAATTTTTGTTAAAAGAAACTCTAACTTCATTCAGAGGAAACAAGTCTTCGAGCAACAGTACTTATGTTTATTTTTTTAATTACGCCAACAATTGGACAACCAATCACAGACATGTAAAAAGATCACAACACATCTGAAATCAGTCTATAGAGAAATGTCCTCAGAACACTGACCACCAAATAATCAGATGCTGTGTATGGTGGTTCAGGGTATGCATATTGCTCACTGTTCAGGGGCATCTAGCTGAGGAAGCAGAGAAGCCTGGAACTGAACCCACTTCACTAGTTATGCCACGTCCCTGCAGGGTAACCCACAGAAAATGTAAGGGTAAAATATTATAGAAAATTTTTGAAAAATATTACTTTGCCAATCCTTAAAGCAGCTCATGTAGTATTACTGGAGGAAGATCTCAGATAGAATCTTAAAGTCAGAATTAATCTTAGGTCATTGCCTCTCCACTTCCTCCAGATGAAATACATCATACACCATTCTAACCTATATTTGAGTACTTCCATGGACATACATGACCATTAGGCAGTTCTTTGTGATAAGCCAAATTGTATCTCTCTGAAACTTCTGCCCTTTGCAATTACTGCTCTTACACATGATAGCCCTAAAGGATTTTTTTAAAAAATTATTTATTTTTGGCTGCACTGGGTCTTTGTTGCTGCACGCGGGCTTTCTCCAGCTGCGGTGAGCGGGGGCTACTCTTCGTTGCGGTGCGCGGGCTTCTCATCGTGGTGGCTTCTCTTGTTGCAGAGCATGGGCTCTAGGGGCCTGGGCTTCAGGAGCCGTGGCTTGCGGGCTCTGGAGCGCAAGCTCAGTAGTTGTGGCGCACGGGCTTAGTTGCTCCGCGGCATGTGGGATCTTCCCAGGCCAGGGATCAAACCTGTGTCCCCTGCATTGACAGGCAGATTCTTAACCACAGCGCCACCAGGGAAGCCTCCCTAAAGGATTTTTGAAGACCGCTATCACATTTGTCTTTTCTCCCTTTTCTTCACTGCAAATAACTTTAGTTCCTTTAATTCATTATCATATGATATGATTCTAGAAAGTGGCTACTCCAGAGTTCCTATACAGAACAGGCTAGGGGACTTGTCTTTAAGTTTCTTCCGCAGGGCAGACACAGAGTTTCTACTTAGCTTTTATATGATACTACTTTTGTCTCCCTAATAACTGTCCAATTATGCCAAAGAGAGTTGATAGCATTTACTTAGTTTCTGCCACAAATCAAGCTTTGACATATTGACTTGTAGGTTTTAACAAACTTTGCTGATTTTCTTTTTTTCTTCCTTTAATTTTTTTGGGGGGATGGCTTTAGTGAGGCTTTGGGGGTGGGAGTACAGGAGGCAAAAACACATTTTGCAGCCCTCTAATAGCATCTAGGCTAGTCAACATACTTCTCAAAGGGTCGTGTGCAGGAGGAAGTCAAAACAAACAAAAACAAATAAGTGTAGAACTATTTCTTCTTACCTACTGGAGTATTATACTTAACTCATCAAAAACTCTCAGATATATTTTCCCTAAGGAGCTGCTTTCTAGTCACTTTTCTAGATTTGTACATTTTATTTTTTAGCTTAAACATAAACTTGGTTTTATTTGTGTAACTAGCTAACATTGGATTATATATTGTAAAATGTATAATTGTAAAAATTTAACTATATAAGTTCAATTATGTACATGAAAGACTTGGTCTCTTTTTTAATTATTAGAATAAAGATTCCAAGAGTAAATAAAATAACCTAAAATATTTAATAATATTATTTGTCAGGAAGTCCCATAGGCAGAACGTTTCTTAATTCTTCTGGTTGTCTTTTCCTATTAGAGTTCTAACAAATCAAAAGAGACCTAAATTCTAATGATATTACAGGTGAAAAATGCCTTAGAAAAATATGTGAGAGCTCAGTTTTAAAGTAGTCATGGCAATCCATCTAATTAAAAATAAACTTTTATCCTTTTCTGCCCTTCCTAACTCTTCTACCTCAATGAAATTGATTACATTAAATTTTTAAAAGTTAGTAAATGTTTTTAATTTAAATGGTTCCAAGAAATAGCAAATCATCAATTTGGAAAAATCAGCTACAAGTCTGTGCATAGTATCACACCAGATATTTAATGAAAAGGGCATTCTACTTCTCACATCAACTTGAGGGCCCAGTACATATGTACTTTCCAAAGGATATGAATTCATGGATTTCCAGGAAAATACTGAATAACCAATTAACCTAAAAATAAATCTGGGTAACTCTAGGAATGTTCTGAGTTTACAGTAACATTTTAGAGCCTCGGGGACAAGTATTGAGGAATAAATCTGTTTTAGTTTCTAATGCCAGTGAATTCCTTTGTGGCAACTTTTAAACCACAGGAATTATCCCATTTGGAGGCTATAATTCTCTTAGCAGATGTGCTTCCCAATTAAAGACCACATCCAAGAAGGCATGTCAGTAAACATTATGGCTCCATGGATAAATCCTGAGGGAAGATTTAAATGGTCATTAAGAAGGGAGCTTATTTACATTAGATTTACAAATTTTCAAATAAATTCTATCAGTAAAGGAATGGCCTATCGGTGTAAAGAATATAGCAAAGGCTTTAGGTAAACAAGAGAATCAATGTGTTTTGGCACTGAAGAGGAACTTTAGAGATCATATAAGAGGCATCTAAGAAAACCTTCATTTTATAGAGATAGAGTGACTTGTCCAAAGTACAGCCGTAACTGGAAATTTGACTTTTGCATTTTTCCTTTATGAACTTGCCTGATCTCTAGCAAGTCCAAACACCATATTAACAAGACAATGTCATCCCCATAGACTATATTACATAATCGGTTTTCAGGATAAGAATGCAACATATACACTGCCATCATCCCTGTCACCTCTATAACTTGGTAGCCCGAACCTATGTCCCCAGGCATAGAGAATGAGAAAAACAGCCACAGTGACAACCTCTTTCCACTATTTCTCAACAAATTCGTGGTGCCACAAAAGGTCAATCATTTAATTTTTAAAGTTTGAGGAAGAGGAAAAGTACATTTTGTACTTCATGGACTCCTACCTGATGTACATGCAACTGGTTGTCTGAGTAGCCAAACAGACTCCTTTGCTCGTCATCCCCAGATAGATGTAAACAAGTGTATTGGAGGCGATTATTAAGATTACCAAAGGATCCTTTGCAAAAGTATTCTTTTAGATGTTTTAACATTTCACTGCCTTTACAAAATCCTATTTAGATCAAACACTTTATCAATACCTGTAATGCTTGGATTCTCATCTGGAATGTGAAGGCACACTGCCTGAGAGACCAAAGAATCTGGGGGCTACAGAGTTCTTTCAAACTTACAACCTCTAAAGATAAACATGCTAATGCCACAATCCACAAACTTGCACCACGGGACATCTTAAATATTTAAGGGAAACACAGGAGTACTCAACATATGTGGAATATCGTGTGAAGTACTAGCTCACACTAGTTCACAGTTTTGACATTAGATGACGTGAAAGTTAATGTGAAAAGGAAAATGAGGCTGGTGGTGTCCAATGTGATTCCAGGATTTGAGAAGTTGTGCAGTGCCCAACAGGTGCTCAGATCCTATAAGTAACTATGATTATTTTAAAATGAAAATATCTTTTTTCTTTCCATTTATGTGTATTTTAAAATAGCTATTAAATTGTTAAATCACAGATACTTATTCACTTAATAAGCAGCACTCTTAAGGTTTTGCTTGTTTGTGCCAAGGGGCCCCATGAAAAATACTAAGATACTAAGGGCTCTGTGAACTGAGACAGTTTGAGAAACTCTGTGCTAATGCAGAAGTGAGATACATATACACTGAATGGCTTAAAGGTTATATAAAATCTCAATAATAAAATAAAAAAGACTAGAATCCCTAGTCAAAAACACAGATACACCCAAAATTATAAATCATAGACTCAGTATTATCATGTATTTATTAGTCATATGTACTTTATTATATACAGCACTGACTGGCTAAGACTATTTTTTCTAGAGTTCAACAGCCTTAGGTTCAAAATTTAATTTTATCATAACTGTGCACCCTGGCTCTTTAAATCTCAGTTTCCTAATCTGTAGTAATGGGAACAATAATAGTACTTACTTTATAGTGTGTACTGTAAAGATTAAATGAAATAATGCATGAAAACTATACATGGAACATAAGTGCTCAGTAAAATACTAGTTTATCGTCATTATTAAAATATACTCGTTACAAAGTTCCACTTCCAGGAAAACAAACTAGGTGCTTGAGACCAGTCCTACTGTATGTCTGTCTTAAAATGTTGAAATGAAATGAATAGAATTTTTTTTCATAATTTTTAAGGCATCAGATTCTACTGAGGTAATAAAGAACTCTGGAGTCATGACTAGAAAAGGAAGTCAGCTCAGAGAGGTGAGCCTGGCATTTGAGGGCAATTTTGTGCTCAAAGCTTTTGTCAATGTCAAAAGCATAGCTGAGAGGCTAAGAAGGGGAACAGAGGTTTTAATAAACTTACAGTGCTGGGGCATAAAAATTAGCATTCAGAGCCTAGTAAGGAGAATATAAAGCCTGGTATGAGTTGGGATCTCAAAGGGTTTGGAGTAAGTATGACTCTAGAAACAGACCCTAACTCACAGAAGATAAATCCTGTTTTAAATCACCTCATTCTCTTGGTTGGTTTACAGTGATCTGGAATTACTAGTGCTCCTAGACTTGCTGCCTGCCAGAGGCCAAAAAGAAAAATCCTCTTTGGAATATCACTGAGATTTTCAAATTATCTACATTATTTTTCATATACCACACCTGGACACAATGAAAGATACCCAGATATATGAGAAGACAACAAAACCAAACATCTGGAGACCAAGAGAAACAAAAGAATACAGATATCAGACCCACTGTGGATTCAGATAATGGGACAATCAGAGGCAGGCTTAAAAACCATTATGCTTAATATGACTGACAAATTAAGCAGAAATATTGAGATCGTCAGAAAATGGTAGAATAAAAACACTTAAATGGAAATTTTAGGACTAAAATGCAATCAGTGAAATTAAGAACTAGTGGATGGGTTGAATAGCAAATTAGTGAACAGAAGATAAGTGAGAAGAAAATATGCAAACTAAAATATGGAAGAAAAGATGAAAAATACAGAAAAGAACATAAATGATATATAGGATATGGTAAGATATCTAGCAGACAGGTAACTGGAATCCCAGAATGAAAGGACTTAATAAAAGAGAAGCAGAAGCAATATTTGAAGATATAATGGCTGACAATTGTCCAAAACTGATTAAAGACATTAAGCTCCAGATTTAAAAAGCACTACAAACTCCAACCAAGATAAGTACAAAGAAAACAATATCTAGTCACATAATAGTAAAAACTGATGAAAACCAAAGGCAAAAAATACCTTAAAAGTAGTCAGAAATAAAACAAAAAAAAGATGCAAGAACACTGATAGACAGGTGAAATCTCAAGAGAAACAATGGAAGCCAGATAACACAACACCTTTATTAATATACTGAAAGGAAACTGTCAACATAGAATTCTATATCCAGCAAAAATGTCCTTCAAAAAAAAGGTAAAATAAAGATATTTTGCAAATATACAAAAACTGAGAGAATTTATCATGAGCAGATCCACACAAAGTATTATTATACTAACTAAAGTATGTTCTCCAGGCAGAAAGAATGCTTTGAAAACAAAGCTCAGAGATGCAGTAAGGAATGTCTTCTATAAAAACAGTGCCAATAAAAATCCCTCATAAATAATACATATAAAATTAAAACACACAACAATAGCACTTAAGTTGGGGGAGGGGGTTATTAAATGTATTAAAGTAGAAGGTTCTTTTACAGTCCAGGAAGTGGTAATGGTACTACGTTACATCATACCTTAATAAATCAAAGATGGATAGTGCAGCCTCTTGGGTAACCATGAAAACAACAATAAAGACTTAAAAATTACAAGCTAATGATGAGAGGAAGAGAGATGCCATAAGAAAAAGTAATCAAACAAAAATAAAACCAAAAAAAGTAACAAAATGGAAAGAATGAAAATAAAATAATAAAATGATAGATTTAAACTCAAATGTATCAGTAATTATATTAAATGTAAACAGAATAAATGCTGTGATTAAAAAATGTATATTGTCAGACTAGATTTTTTTTTAAAAAATCCACCTATATGCCAATAACAGGCCACAAGCCTTAAATATAAGGATGTAGAAAATTTAAATTTGAAATTTGAAATTTAAAAAAGATATAATGGCAGCTATCAGCCAAAAGAAAGCTGATGTAATAGCAGACAAAGTATACTTTGAGGCAAAACATAATCACTGATTAACATGTACACATTACTATACATAAAATAGATAACCAACAAGGACCTCCTGTATAGCACAGGGAACTATACTCAATGTTTTGTAATAACCTATAAGGGAAAAGAATCTGAAAAAGAATATACATGTAAAACTGTGTCTCATATATATATGTATAACTGAATCACTGTGTTGTACACCTGAAACTAACATGACATTATAAATCAACTATACTTCAATAAAAAAAATACAGGAGACATTATCAAAAAAGCTGCTTAACAAAATAAAAAAATATATAGTTGCCGGACTCTGGGAAAGTGTTCTAAAGTGATGAGAGAGTAGTCATCAGTAAAAGGGGAATTTGTACAAGAATTCTATTTCTTTGCATTCTTGTCAATTCAACACACACACCACACACCTTAACCTCAGACCTGAGATGCTAGAGATGCTCTAGTTGAATTCCCTGTATGTAAAAGAAGAAGGAACTGAGATTTCTTTTAAAATCTCTCTAGAGAAATTATAGTATGCCCAGTTTCAGGTTACACAGATAATCTGTGGAGAGTTTAGTTCATATTAGCATTCAGACTCTCCAATGCCAAGTTGCATGGTCTTTGTCTCCTCAAAACTTAAAAATTCAAATACATTATTTATTCTGAGCTAATTTTATACTCAAGTGAAATATTTGAGGTTAACTTCTAAAATATCAACAAGTACAGTATATAACTCACATATAGCATTAACTATATGTTAGGCAGTGTTCTAAGTATCTTATGCATGTTAACTCATTCAATCATCGTAACCAGAATTTGAGGTAAGTACCATCATTATCCCTTTTTTATCAACATAGAAACTGAAGCACAGAGAGTTTAAGTATCAAGATTACATAGATAGGGCTTCCCTGGTGGCACAGCGGTTTAGAGTCTGCCTGCCAATGCAGGGGACACGGGTTCGAGCCCTGGTCTGGGAAGATCCCACATGCCGCGGAGCAACTAGGCCCGTGAGCCACAATTACTGAGCCTGCGCGATTGGAGCCTGTGCTCCGCAACAAGAGATGCCGCGATAATGAGGCCCGCGCACTGCGATGAAGAGTGGCCCCCACTTGCCACAACTAGAGAAAGCCCTCGCACAGAAATGAAGATCCAACACAGCCATAAATAAATAAATAAATAAATAAAATAAACCCAAAGTTAAAAAAAAAAAAAGTAAGCTGAAATATTAAAAAAAAAAAAAAAAAAAAGATTACATAGATAATAAAGAGAGAGGCTAGTATTGGAATCTAGGCTCCAGGGTCTGTGCTCCTTACCAACTAAGAGAAGCCTCTGGGATTAACGTAGACTCTACCACAAACTAGATGTCTAACCTTGGCAAGACATTTCATATTTCTACATGTTCTTCCTAGTACACAGAAATGAAAAATTTTACAAAATATTACCTAAAATCCTTTTTAATTTTTAAAAACCTGATTTTCAATAGCAAAGCTTTATTATGTAATTATATCCTTAACCGTAGAAAACTTACATGAACACTAGGCCTCTCCAGACAGTTTAATTATAAGTTTCCTGATTTCTGAACAATGTAAGTCAACTAATATTACTGTAAGAGTACAGGAAGAAAGCCTATTAATAAAATACAGGCATATTTTTCTGTACAATCATTATAAAGGCACTTGTATTTTCCACTAAGAAAGTAATTCCTGTTTTTGGCAATTTCTAACAGTGATTTTTTAGTTTCCCTCCCAAATCTCTTTTCTTACAAAGCTGTAGAAATTTTCAATTGAACACATATTCATGTAGCTAAAGACCCCATTTCCCAGGCTTTGTGGCTACATATGGCATATGACTAAGTTCTGACCAGTGAGATCTGAGCATAAGCGCTATGTACAACTTCCAGGTCATTCCTTTCAAAGGAAGAGGAGTGCTCTCTTCTTTCCCTTCTTTTCCCTTTTTAGCTGACTGGATTTGGTTAAAACTGGACCACTAGATGTAAACTGTGTGTTGAAGCTGGCACAGCAACAAGAAAAGAGAAGCCTAATTCTCTGATATTTGCGGGGCCATCATACCAGCCCAGATATTTATATGAGTGAAAAATACACTTCTAACTTATTGGGGAGCTCTTAACTTCGCCACTGGCCATGAATCCTAAGTAATTTAGAACTAGGAAGTCAATCACAAAGTAATTTGTGTTTCCACACAAAAAGCTGTAATTAGGGAATATGTTCTTATCCTTAGCCTTAACTTTAAGATAAATGTTGTCAACAATACAATAAAAGGACAAAATAAAATATCATTAAACTCCCTTACATTATAAAATCATGATATCTTACAATAAAAAGACATGCAAATATGCTATGCACATTGATTATACAGGCTTATATAACCTCTGCACATAAATATAAAAATACATATATCTCAATTATATATGGTGTATCATAAATGTGACCTAAAATTAACAAGCCAGCTATAATCTGACTAAACATTTAATTAATAACTTTGCTTGCTTCCTTGGAACTTAATTAAAGGAGGTTTTGCTTGTTTCTCTGTTTTTGTACTGATATAGATTCCCTTGTTTTCTTACAAACCAGTCCAGGGCAGCTTAAACTATAAACTTCTCTCAAATAGTTTCCTAAATGCAATAATTTTATTGATCAGATAGCTATACTTTGTAAAAGTATCCTGAAATTCTTCTTTACTGCTTTTAGTTTGGTTGGCATTTGATGACAAACTTGATGTGCTGTGGGTAATTAATGCAGGATACTAACCAGGGTTCTAAATTAAATTGCATTAAAAATGAGTATCTGGGTCCACACTGATTCATGTTCTTCTAATGAACACCTGAATAAGGTTTTTAAAATAAGATTTAATTCTTTACAGAATTAACTGAGAGGAACCCAAACAACTCTGTGGGTGGTGTGTATATAGAATTATTTGCCATTAACCACCAGTCACAGAACTCTAGACACTAGATTTGAAAAAGAAACTGTAAGGCACAGAGGCAAAGTCCTAGACCTGGTCTTGTATAATTCTCTTCTTGAGCCATGCACTATGGGATCCACCCGAGTCTAGATGTCTAGATGCACATGACTTTAGGAACTCTTTTCCATTTGTATGAATCCCCTTTGTAATGTATTACTTCTTTCTGCTTTTGCTGTAAGTCTGGAGGTTCTCTCATCCTTCGTCTATCTCTGACTCTTGGCATTTGTGCAAGAGAAACACTTATCTCTGCTGAGTAAGGATAAACATCCCTTGTCTATTGGCGCTACATTAATTAGCAGGGTATTCAGTTTCCCAATGTTAGACTATTATGCTAAACTAATCCAAGCTCCCTTCTTGTATTGCTTAAGGTTGAATATTTTCATTGACTCACTGGCCTTAAGAAAACTATTTTTCTTTTTTACCATAAATCTTTGATTTTTATATATATTTATCAAATCAATTATGATATATTCATATGCCTCCAAGTGAAAATTTTCCCAACATTTGAAGATTATTTAAAAATTATAAATTATTTCTGGAGGAAATAAAATATAATTTCTTCAAAAGAAAAATAATCTTGTGTAACAAAAACACTATTATAGGAGGGGGAGAAGATGGCGGAAGAGTAAGACGTGGAGATCACCTTCCTTCCCACAGATACAGTAGAAATACATCTACACGTGGAACTGCTCCTACAGAACACCCACTGAACGCTGGCAGAAAACGTCCGACCTCCAAAAAGGCAAGAAACTCCCCCCGTACTTGGGTAGGGCAAAAGAAAAAAGAAATAACAGAGACCAAAGAATAGGGACGGCACCTGCACCAGTGGGAGGGAGCTGTGAAGGAGGAAAGGTTTCCACGCACTAGGGAGCCCCTTCGCGGGCGGAGACTGCGGGTGGCAGAGGGGGGAAGCTTCGGAGCCACGGAGGAGAGCGCAGCCACAGAGGTGCTGAGGGCAAAGCGGAGAGATTCCCGCACGGAGGATCAGTGCCGACCAGCACTCACCAGCCCGAGAGGCTTGTCTGCTCCCCCGCCGGGGCGGGCGGGGCTGGGAGCTGAGGCTCGGGCTTCGGTCGGATCGCAGGGAGAGGACTGGGGCTGGCGGCGTGAACACAGCCTGAAGGGGTTGGCGCACCACAGCTAGCCGGGAGGGAGACCGGGAAAAGGTCTGCAGCTGCCGAAGAGGCAAGAGACTTTTTCTTGCCTCTTTGTTTCGCTGCGCGCAAGGAGAGGGGATTCAGAGCGCCGCCTAAACGAACTCCAGAGAAGGGCGCGAGCCGCGGCGATCAGCGCGGACCCCAGAGACGGGCGTGAGACACTGGGGCTGCTGCTGCCGCCTTCAAAAAGCCTGTGTGTGAGCACAGGTCACTCTCCACACCGCCCCTCCCGGTAGCCTGTGCAGCCCGCCACTGCCAGGGTCCCGGGAGCCGGGGACAACATCCCCGGGAGAACGCACGGCGCGCCTCAGGCTGGTGCAACGTCACGCCGGCCTCTGCCACCGCAGGCTCGCCCCGCCTCCTCTGTACCCCTCCCTCCCCGTGGCCTGGGTGAGCCAGAGCCCCCGAAGCAGCTGCTCCTTTAACCCCGTCCTGTCTGGGCGGGGAACAGACGCCCTCAGGCGACCTACACGCAGAGGCGGGTCCAAATCCAAAGCTGAACCCCAGGAGCTGTGCGAACAGGGAAGAGAAGGGGAAATCTCTCCCAGCAGCCTCAGAAGCAGCGGATTAAAGCTCCACAAACAACGTGATGTGCCTGCATCTGCTGAACACCTGAATAGACAACGAATCAGCCCAAATTCAGGAGGGGGACTTTGGGAGCAGGAGATATTAATTTTTCCCCTTTTCCTTTTTTTTTTGTGAGTGTATATGTATATGCTTCTGGGTGAGATTTTGTCTGTATAGCTTTGCTTTACAATAGCTTTATTTTACTTCACTATATTATAGCCTCTTTCTTTCTTTCTTTCTTTCTACTTTTTCTCCCTTTTACTCTGAGCCGTGTGGATGAAAGGCTCTTGGTGCTCCAGCCAGGCATCAGGGCCGTGCCTCTGAGGTGGGAGAGCCAACTACAGAACACTGGTCCACAAGAGACCTCCCAGTTCCACGTAATACCAAACGGCAAAAATCTCCCAGAGATCTCCATCTCAACATCAAGACCCAGCTTCACTCAACGACCAGCAAGCTACAGTGCTGGACACCCTATGCCAAACAACTAGCAAGACAGGAACACAACCCCATCCATTAGCAGAGAGGCTGCCTAAAATCATAATAAGGCCACAGACACCCCAAAATACACCACCAGACGTGGAAGTGCCCACCAGAAAGACAAGATCCAGCCTCATCCACCAGAACTCAGGCACTAGT